>NC_092587.1:161440000-162642500 GCF_047663525.1 Anas platyrhynchos | reverse complement strand
ATTTTAGTGGGGGAAAATGCAGGCATTAATTTAGAGCTACTGATGCAATGAAATGGAGGAATATATTTGAGCTATTAGCCGCTTCAATCTCCTGCCCACAAATAATTGATGAGTTTCTATTAAAGATTGACAAGCCGGCAGACTGCAAAGCATTTTTACTAGAAAATGCACCATGGATAGCAAATATGCATTATACCTTTTATTCTATTGCTATATTTTAACAGTTTTAGGGTTGATTTTTTTTTGTTTCTTATAGACTTATTGGTTGGTATGTGACTAGGAAGAATTTGCATGAAGTAGAAAGAAAAATGAGAGATACAGAAGGAAAGAAAAATAGCAATATACACACATCAGAATTCTCCTTAGTCATTTTTCATGTGTTATTACTGACTGTTTCATGTAATGTTTTTTAGGTTTCTCTTCAACTCATCTTCTCTGTTTCTGGGTTAGACTATTGGGATGCATTCAAATATGTGGAAATGTAAATCCTAGTAATGTTAGCAGCACCTATGAATGGCAGCAAGTTCCTCATCAGCATTGCTCATATTCAAGAGGAGTGATAAAAGTCTCAGTTATTTTATCCTCACCTCTGCTTTCCATGAGCAGTTATGTATTTATAAAATAACATGAGGCAAAAATAAGTAGGAAATATTTTATGCATAGCTTTTCATCCATAAAGAAAAAAAAATAGTTCAAAATTATGAGAATTCTAAGTTTTACTCATAATGCATGTTTTTGTGATTTGTATCCTCAGAATAATTTCTTTTTAATAGAAGTAAGTATTTTGACTTACAAGTTAGTTAATAATTCACTTTGTTTTGCTTTCTTATGAAGGTTTGTTGAATAAATAGTTACATTTCATTCTGTGTAACATTCTCATAGAATATAGTATTCTTATTTCAGTAACATACAGACAGTTATTTTCGGTAACATACAGACAGTTAAACTGAAGCATCTTTTCTTTAGTGAAATTAGAATTGGGAGAAGGGGGACAAGAAGGAGGGAAAAGAGGTCTGGTTATTTTTAAATTTAAAATGTTCTTCGAAATCTTAAAACATGCTTATAAAATAAAGAGTAACTCCATGAGCTATTTTTTATTCTCAGCATCTGTTGTTGTTTGTTTTTTTTTTTTTTTTTTGACTCTACCTTTAAATTTCTGCAGGTAGGCAACAAAATAAGCAATCAAGAAAGCTGGAGATCAGGTGCAACTTGAACTAGCTTGATTTATTGTTGTCACATCATCTTCATGGTAATGAAATGAAATTCTCATTCCAGAATTCTTATACAATAACAAAGAAAAAAAACTATAATTTTTAAATCCCTACAGTATCTCCATAGTAAGATGAATATTCAGGGCAATTTATTCAATATTTATTCTCTGAGATAATCCTGTTTAACAAGCATTTAATATGCTGATGTATACAGGAGTATTTTTGATGACAGAGATAATTTAAAACGGATTGTCTACACGTAAATAAACCTACATATGCCACAAATCAAAAGTTTCTACTTCAGAAAACTCCAGCTGCTAGATAAATAGACCTGCATACATTTTTGGCATGTGGTGCATATTCCGTAATAGGTTGTGCAATAGGATTTCATTTAACTATTCAAGTATGTGTTACTGCCTACTTTGGGGAGACAAAATTAAAATGGCTCGGTGGCTTACAAGGTATGTAAGGAATAAAAACAGAAGCCCAAGCATCTTAGAAATGCAGAAGGTATATTATTAAAAAAATAATAGAATACAAATACTAGGGAATATCTTTGTTATGTACAATGTTACTGGCTACGTATCTTAGCTTCATTTTGTATTTATGAATATATTTTCAGTAGAAGGATAAATAGGTGAAAATAGTTCACTACCACATGATTTGTTTTATCCTTAGGCATTGCCTGGGGTTACTGGTACAGCCCTGGCTCTCAGTACCGAAAAGTGAAATGTGCAACAATGAAAATTTTATTAAAACGTATGTTAACCCATTACAGTATGTTCACTTCCAATTCTTTGTAAGAATGTGTGATGTATCATTTTGTGTGTGTCATTTTTTTAAAAAGATATGAGTCAAGTAGAGGAGCAAATTTAATGGGAGATTTTTATGGGAAACATTATACGAATGGCAGAGTGTGCGATTCCCATTATTAAAATAATTTGTCATTGTATGAAAAAATGGTATAAATTTCAAGAAAGAGTCTTCTTTAGTTATCTGCCCTTTTTTAATGACAGCGGCTTTTGTGCAGTAAAGGCAGACACGTTTTCAAGCAAAGCCCATTTCAGACCAGAATTTCTGAGAGCCCTATTAATGTTTCATGCTAATCAAGGAGAGTGGGAAATAGAGCTGACAGGTGCTTTCTACTCTGCTTATTCCTGTCTTCCTGCATTAGACATTACTAGCTAAAAAAGAGCCAATATGGTTCCTTTACAGTGCATGTGGTGACAAGGGCAGAAATAAAATGCTTCTTTTTATAAGTTTGTAGCTGTTTTCCTTAGTGCCTCCACTGGTGACATCCACAAATATATAGATGCAGCAATTATCAATAAAGAATTATTTTACCTCAGACAGTGACCTGAATTACACTCTCAACTTTTCTGCAGTGCACTTTGGAAACTTCACACTCATCTTCTGAGACAAACAGGTCCACGTGGGATCCTTGTTTTAGTGGCACACACCAGAGTATTCCATATGAACCAGAAAGAAACACACACCTTTTCCTTACGATGGGTCTTTTCAATTAAGAAATGCTAAGACAAAGAACAAAAGTAAACCCTTCTCAAGGTAGCACACAATGTGTGCTTCACTTAAGACAAATGGTGTTAAAGCTGCAGTGAGCATTGCTGGGGCACCATTTGCCACCCTCCCCTGCCCCAAATGCCTGGCTTGTACCTGAACAGCATTTGGAAATAAGTGCTCAGATCCTGTGTGTAGTTAAAGGAGAGCGTGAAAGCATACCAAGACATCCCGTCTGGCTGAGTTTGGTATGCAAGGTAGGCAGGGAGGTTGTCCCTCTGGAGGACCTCAAAGGCACCATCTCCAGTGTCTGCAGAGCAAATTTCAGTGCTTCCTTTGGGAAGCCTGCTTCAAGAGGCAGCTAATGGCAGATGCTAGATGGGTGTGCAAGTGAGGTAGACCAGATCATAGCCTTTGACAGCAAAATGGCTGAACTCTGCAAGCTGTGACTTTACTGAACTGTATTTGTACAACCCACACATGGAGAAATTCATAACTGCAGCAGAAAGCACTCCTTAGATTAGCTTTGCTGGAATAATCTGAAAAAGGAGAAGCTGAGCTCTCTGTTCTAGTGTATTGCTTTTTCCATGCAAAGCAGAACTTGTTAAACCATCCTAATAGTGCATGACAGCCGGTGTAGTTTTACATGATTTTTCATGTAAATTATAATATATGTAATAGCTCTGACAATATTGATTAACTTTCATATCTCTACAGATACTCTGAGCATGAAAAGAGCTGCATTTGTTTAAGTGAAATTACTTTCTATTTCCAAATTTAACTTATGAAAATCTCTAATCTGGACTATTTTACACTGATTTAGCTCTTGCCTAAACTTTTATTTTGCTTGGCAGTGGTTTACTGCTCTAAGTTAAATCAATAAATGTATATGGCACATATGTGGATGTGTATGAATCCAGCTTAAACAAGTCTATATTAAGAATTTGAATCAGTTTAACTAAATTTACTTGAACTAATGTAATTCGTTTCCACATGGTGTGGATATTAATTTGTTTAAAAACTGTACAGACTACAACATGAAAATAATGGCCATACTTCTCTGGCAGGACACAAACCAATTCCACTTATTTGCTTGTTTTAAGTAACTTGTCAGCACTTTTCTATCAAATATATATGTGTTTATAAATTGCTTTTAAGAATAAAAAAGCAATTTCCTACAGTGAATCACATATGCCTTTGGAATCATAATCACTACGAAGAAATACTATCAAAACAGCCAAATTCAACTTCTTATGTGTTTCTTGTCAATGTTAGAATCCCTCTGAATAAGGATGGTGAGAAATATGAGGCTTACAGTGCCAAAGGATTTGTACCTATATTGTCTTCTTTAGTATATCAAATATCATGTACTTGGAAAAATGTGCTTTAATAGATATTTTGTCCTGTCAAAAGCAAATATATTTTAAAGTAAATTTAAAGATGAGTGAAGCATTTCTCTCTACGTATATTTGGCAAAGTTACCATCATCTTTACATTGTACATTGGAATGACACTGATGCCTTCAGGATAGCATAAAATGTAACATCTTTTTAAAGCAAAAGTTGTCACAAAAATACTTCATCAGAAGCACAAAGAATGGAATTCTTTGCTAACAAGAATCTTTTTCTTTCTTTTTTATTTTTTTTAATAAAAATTAAAATTAAATGTGCACTGGAGTTATTCATAAACTTATTTTCATCAAGCCCCTATTTTTAGTTTTAATTTAAAGGATTTCATCCAGGAAAAGTGCAGTGGGTTTACTATCTGGCTTTGATATTTCTCCATTATGTCAGGGAAACTGGGAAGCATCTGTCATTTTACATTGGTGCTTAAGTCTCTAAAACCCATGGAAGAGTATCATGTAAGCGAGAAGTCCCTATTTCACTCCTTGGATAACACAGCCAAAAGCTCTGTCAGCTCCACCTGCCTTAGAGTTCCCTTAGCTGATGTGAAGACTGCATAATGACCTTGTTTAGATTTGGCTTCTAAACTTAGAGGAGAGTATCTGGGTAAGATTCACCATTCACATTGATTTTCTTTTCTTGAAAATGATCGCTACAATGCAATATTTAGATGTATATAGTGAGTCTATTAGACTACAGCAGTTGTTAGTGTCACAGATTGCTCTAGTATAAGGAGACAATTATTCCTAGGGTAGTTTCCCTAATTTTTTTTATTTTTATTTTTTCTTTCCAAAACACTTGTCTTATTTTCCTTCAGTGGAATAACGACTAAAATAGTAAACTTCTTTATACATCCTATCTGGAACAGTCACTTAAAGAGAGATTGGATATGTATGTGCATGTATGCATTAGTATGTTATATTCTATGCTTAGTGAGAAAATAAAGGTTTTAATATATTCTTAAGAAAGCTCTTTTGAGAGCCCTCCCAAAACACAGGAATAAATTGAGAATATGTTTTTCAATACAGCCCTTGGACAGGTTCCGTACAGTACCTCCTTGTAAATATTAAATGCTGTTTAACTTTAGCTGCTATAAGTAGGTATTGCTTTCACCAAAGCATAAGGCCTATTCTCATCAGGGTTTGAGTCCAGGAGGTATGTGGAAAGAACATACTGCATATACCACAACCAGATTCCAAAGCTCTCTGTCATTAAATATTGGTTTTCACATCTACCCTACTTTTACATTTATGCAACCACGATTTTGGATCTATGCAAATAATTTGCGAATAGGGGAGTCCTACTGGGATTTTGAAGGGAAATCCAAATAAGTCTTTACATTGACATTTCAGGAGCTTGTGCATTAAAACTGTGCTCTAAAGCTCAAAAATCAGTCATTCCTTCTACCTCCACATACTGCCTTCTCTGCAACAACTCATAATAGGACTGTTTATATGTGAAGACCAAATAACTTTACCTGCCTCAAGAAAGCTTAACTAAGACATGTTTGTTCCCTTCTGTCAGATACTTTACGTATATAAAGTCAACAAAAAATCATTTTCTGAGGAGATTATATAGTCCAAATAGGCAAGATATATCCAGGATAAGAAAAAAATGCAGCCATAGAAAACTTGCATTTGGGATTCATCTTATCTGTCCTTTGATTTCTGGGTCTGATAGTCATCCTTCAAATTAACACCCTTAAGCCCCATTTCTTTAGAACTACTTTAGAAATTAATAATGGAAAACAAACAAACAAACAAACAAACAACAACAACAAAAAAGCTAGTACTTAAAAGCATTTGTTTGTCTTTTTAAGGAGCATCTGGGCAACTAGCTGAGGTGAAGTTGTTGTCCGGTCACTGACCTGGAATTTTTAAGTAGTGGCAAGGTTAGAAATAAAACTGGACCTCTACAATCCCACCTCATTGTGCACCTGTTACAACAAGTTGCCTCGGAGCATGGACTATGGAAGGATGCCATTCAGCTGTAGCAAAGGAGCGTAAAAGAAAGCCGGGTTGCTCCTATCAGGTTAAAGCAAGCAAGGCACTTCAGCCTTCCATCTGTGGTGATGTGCTCTGACAAACATTTTACATTTAATTAACAGGACCAAATTCTCCTTTAATTTATGCCAGTGAGCTCTATTGGCTTATACAGAGTTAGCTCTGCTGTAATTGAAAGAAGAATTTGGCCCAGCATCTGTAATAAATCATTAATGAGCATGTAGTAAGATAAGTTTTAATGATTAATTAACAATGTATTTTTTGGAGAAAAGTATTCTTAACATGCCCTTAATGTATCAAGTGATAATTGCTATATTAAAAGCCTACTGATTAAAGCAATTAATTATATGCTTAATTTATTTACTAATTAAGCTTTAATATATGTATAGTTAAGTAATTGCTAATGAGTATTTCACATTTGCTAAACAGATCTGGCAGTAATTATGTGGGAAATACTATAAAATGATTCATCTAATGTTTCTATGAAAAAATGCAACATTGTCTCTCTCTCTTTTTTTTTTTTTTTTTTTTTTTTTTTTTAAATACCCCCTCCCCAATTTGACCTGCATTTTTCTGCTTGTGGAATGAGGTATTTACTAGGCTTCACAGTTCTGAAAAGGCAGTGTTTCTGGGCGAATATGAAGAAATACATTTCTGAAGCAGATAACTCAGTCATGCCTGTGTGAAAACAAATATCTCCCTCTTTGTGCATGTGGAGCTAAAGCCTGCAGTTTTCATCTTGGTTTGTATTCAACACTTACTCTTGCTAAATTTCAGTTGATTTTGATGGAAGTTTTCTATGTTAGGACCACAGCCATTGGTTCTTTGGTTACGGCAAGAACCTTTGGCAGCTGAGCTGGATTCATATGTCTTTAAATCATATACAGTACAGGAGAAGGAGATGTACCTTTCAGTCATATTGAGGTTCCTTAAATTACTGTACATGCACTATCTATTATTACAGTCCTTACTTTTAAGTCTTATTCTTCACACAGACAAAACTCCAATTAAAGTTGATGAAAGTTTTACCTAAGCAAACACCATAGCAATAGGATCAATTTTAAACATACCTGACCATATACAGTGAATTCATGAAGTCCTTATTCATTTAAATTCCTATTATGTCCTAAGTGAAAACAGAAGCCTGAGTTTCTGATGCTTGCCCAAGTTATATCACAAAGTATAGAAGAAAAAAATGTTCCTCTCTTTTCACCTCTGTAGTTCATACTTTGCCTTCAGGGAGATGTTACCTCAATCTAGATTCTCAAGTGCTTAAAAATGTAAGTAGAAGTGGCATGCTGAATATAGTGGCTTGGTGGCAGGAAACTGCATGCCGTGAAGTGTTCCAGGAAGGGTTAGTGTCATTGTTATAATTACTTCTTTCTCCACTAGGTGATATGATAAGCGAGGAAGGCACCTACAACACTGACCTGTGGGGGTGTGGGTGTGGGGAGGGGGTAGAGCCATGTAGTGAGGAGATCCCATCTAGTTAATCAGCCCCAGCTTTTGAAGAATAGAGGTCTGGAGATATTTAAGCAGTTTTCTTCCTTTTCCTACCTTTATGCTTCCTTCCCTGACTTTAAGCTTGTGTGTATATTTCTGCCAAATCCCAGATATTCCGTCTGCCTTTTTCTGAGTGTGGAGCCTGGGACACCTTTTCCTCCCATCCCTCAGTCTTCTGGGTGGATACATCTTCTTAGTGCTCTAATTTGTATCCAGTAGGTGAAAGTGTGTGTGACCCAGAGTGCATTCCTGGGAGAGCAAAATTAAATAGGTTCAGTAGATCTGGAATGCACATAAACAGGTCTTAATGTAGTGTGTATTCTCATCCCATGCATTAATGAAGTGCTATATAGACTGTGTCACCAAAGAATGGGCTCCTTGTAAACTCTTTATACTGTCGCCAGATCAGAATGGACTGGAATGACGACAAGGGAATACACCCCAAATATGGGGTTTAGCCCAGGCTTGTACAGAGCTTATATTCTCCTTCCAATAAAGTCTCATCTAATTGTTTGACAAGACTCCATGCATCTGCCTAACCAGAGGAGTGTGACATATCCAATCCAGTTTGTGGTAAAATTGCCAGAACCATTCCCTAGGAGAGATTAAATTACATTTATATATTGTATGCCAGTACTAAGTTATGTGATAATACATTATTCTAGCAAAATTGGGTTCCATGTTTATTTGAGAGCTAGTAAACAAGGGAGAAAGATAAGAACTGAAGATGTGAAGCTACTGAGCAGAGATTTAAGAGTGGAAAATACACATATTTGTTATCCTTAAAAGTGTCATTAACAAGGAATTTCAGCCAAATGTCCCCCCAGGGGAATCAAGACTGTAGCTGAAGGGCTTCAGCACCCACTGACACCAGTGAGATTATGTAGCATCGAGTGAGAGTCTGGAGCATTGAGCATTTCCTAGGGCTGACAGCTGTTACCTTAAATGATCTTTGTAGGGATTTTACCTACCACATGGGAACAACAACTGTCAGGCTATGACCTGACATGATCTGGTGATCAGAATTCCATAGCTTAAAGTCACAGCTTCCAAGATAAGTTCTGGTGCATTTGGGGGTTCCTAAAAGGAAGCTGATTTACATTTGCAACCTATTTAGATTGCAGTAATCATAGTGTGTTGCTGGTTGTCTGTAAGACAGAAGTATTTTTTCCCTCTTTGTTCCATAATTTGGCTTGGGGACTGCCAGGAGATTCACTATGTTTTGAAGCACTGAAGACTGACCATAAGAGCTGTAGCTTTAATGTGGTTTTTAATTACGTTAGCACAGCCTGAAGGATCAAATCTTACCTAAAATATAATAAAATCTTTTTTTTCTGGCTGGTTCCATGGTAAAACCATAATGAACAAAACCAAGAGGAGGCATTTCAATAAACGTTCTTCTTTGCCTGGACACCAGTATCCCTTCTCTGACTGTGCAATATATTGAGTACACACCAGAAATACCCGTGGAAGGTGGGTGTAAATGGTCAGAGTTCTTGCTATGTTTTTCAGGCTTCTGGAAGAAGTTGGATCATTGCAGACAGGTTCAACATGGCAGGAACATAGCACTTGTTAATCTCCTGTGACATGTGGATCTATGGTGGTAAGGGGTCCACAGCTGGATTGGCCCTCTTTGGCCCTAGTCTACTTTAAAAGTAAAGACATGTGATTATCTGAATGACAGACTGAGGGTAGAGTGATCCATGGTTCAAACCACTCCAGGAAGAATTTAACCTTCTTAAGGGGGAAAGAACTATTTCCATGTAAATTCTACCAATGATGTACCAAAAAAGAAAAGAAGAAAAGAAAAAGAAAAAGAAAAAGAAAAGAAAAAAGAAAAGAAAAGAAAAGAAAAGAAAAGAAAAGAAAAGAAAAGAAAAGAAAAGAAAAGAAAAGAAAAGAAAAGAAAAGAAAAGAAAAGAAAAGAAAAGAAAAGAAAAGAAAAGAAAAGAAAAGAAAGGAAAAGAAAGGAAAAGAAAGGAAAAGAAAAGAAAGGAAAAGAAAGGAAAAGAAAGGAAAAGAAAAGAAAAGAAAAGAAAAGAAAAGAAAAGAAAAGAAAAGAAAAGAAAAGAAAAGAAAAGAAAAGAAAAGAAAAGAAAAGAAAAGAAAAGAAAAGAAAGGAAAAGAAAGGAAAAGAAAGGAAAAGAAAGGAAAAGAAAGGAAAAGAAAGGAAAAGAAAGGAAAAGAAAGGAAAAGAAAGGAAAAGAAAGGAAAAGAAAGGAAAAGAAAGGAAAAGAAAAGAAAAGAAAAGAAACAAGAATACTAAAAAAAAAGGTTGTTACCTACCATTCTCATGTGTGTATCTTTAAAGCTATGTTTTTCACTATGGGTCTCTTATAAGAAAGGTGCACAGAAGGAAGAAACTGCTGATAGTATGGTAGTAAATCACAGTACACAAAAAGCTAGACTTTTTCCTTATAAAAAATGCACTTTTAGCTCACAAAGAGATTTAACTCAATAAGGAACTTAGAAATGGTTACTAGGAGCTAAAGGCTTGAAACACAAGAAATGAAAAGTTAAACTACCTTTGCTACATTGCCTTCTTGATCCAATCAGATTAAAGTAGCTTGGGAAACTTTGCAACACTTTCACATGCCAAGTCGGTACTGAGAAAACTAAATGGAGATCTTTTTTGGACTACATTTTCATTTTTGTCCTGTGAAGTGTATTAGTCATCTGTGTAAGTTCTATGAACATTTTAAAGAAGAAAAGGGGGAAGTTACAGGAAGGGGGAAATATGTGGCACAGAATTTTGAGACAGTTTTAGATTCCTCCTCAAAAACTGCAGAGAAACTGTGTTTCTGCAATACTAAATTTTTATTCTTTTATTCTAGACTAGGATCTCAAATTCATCCTGAACATGTTTTTGTGCTCTTAGCTTGCGTTTAGCTCACAGCCATGTGTGGTGCAATGGTGGCTAGCAGAATGTATCAGAAATAGCTACAGAGGCTAAATAAATTTAGCATCTCTACTGCTAAATAATACAAGTCAAGCACCATCCCCTCTCTCTGAGGTCAAGTAGTACAGCAGGCATTACATCTACCTGCTGTTTAAACTTTCTCTCCAATAAAAGTGGGAGGCCATCTTCAAACTTCCTTTCGGGATGGTTCCATAGTACTTTCCATCTCGTGAGCAATTCCCAGTCATTATTTGGCACAGTACTGATCAGCACAAGGCAAAACTATGCCAGGAAGAGTTCTAACAAATGAACAGACCATCTAATGATAGGACAGTGCTTGTACCTGTGCCCTGTGCTTCTTGTATTTCCTAGCAGAGGCATAGCAATACCTGTTTTGGTGGAAGATATGCTGGAGGAGGCCTCTAAGAAAATCTGTAGTGAGAACTGTATATTCATCATATTACTCACATAATTTTCATAAATGAGCTTCTCAAACAAAAAGTACCATCTCATTATTGCTTACTATTCTTATTCTAGCTATGTCAAGGACCCCATCGTGAAACTCACATTGATTTAAACAGTGCCAGGATTTCAGTCCTACAGGATGAGTGGATTCTGAGTGGCCTGGCTGGGAGCTCTTGGGCCACCTGCATGTCTACCAGTGCCCCAAACACAGGGATGTCTGTCACATCTGAGGAGTTTACCACTTCTCTCCAGAGACCAGCCTGAGACAGTACCCCAAAACCCAACGCTTTCAGTAAAGCAGTGGCAATGATGTTGGTGATGGTATTTATCAGGATGATACAAATGAAAAAAGAGGGTGGTTTAGGAAAAAACACATCAGGACCGGGAGAGTCGTCTTTCCTAAGGCTGCTGCCTGGGTAAAAAATTAAACTTCAGTGATATGCTAGCAGGCTGCCATCACAAGTATTTGACATTGTCTCCTGAGGTGTCTTCCTGTAAATTTTGGGTATCAGAAAAAAACGACTTCTGATGAAACTGGCTTCACACTCTGATAAATTTGTCTTCCTTTAAACTCCTGGACACAAGGCACAAAACATGCCCATCTATGTTTCCAGCTTAATATTACACAAAACTGTTTAAGGTACTCTGCCCAAAGGAGTGTAATGTTGATAACAGCCTAGAAAGTCACACATCAAGCAACCTTGATGTGTGACTTTCTTGGAATAGATCTATTTGAAGGGAATATTAGCTGGGATGTTACTCTTGCCCTTTCTAGTTTGTGTCCTCCTAAAGATACTTAGAAATCAGGGCTCATTCAGTTTGAAATCTACATAGACATGAACTGGAAGACACACTTTTTTTCTGCCTTACATTTTGTAAACTAAGAGCATCATAAATTTAGAAGATGAAAGCCACAGGTTGTCAAAACAAGAGATTACATCTAAGGTGTTATTTCCACTTTTTTTCCCCTTTTCTATTTTCTCTTTTTTTGGGAGGGGTTGGAAAAGGAGGGGAAGAGATTGGGGGAACAGGGTCATCTTCCAGTTTTAACTAAAGCTGTCAGTAGTTCATAAGGGGATGCTTTAATGTTTACGTTTTCACTGATTTCATCATTTTATTTATTAGTTTCTAATGGATTAATTTAAAGGCTCAATGTTCACATCGAACATTTTTATTGCTGGTTTGATTTAAATGTGTTAGCTAAACAGCCCCTAGTTTGCTTCTTATAGGAAAAGGAAACCTTCTAAGTGACCAAATATTTTACTTACATTGACTGGTTTACCAGTCATTGTTGGCTTCAGAAAGGGTCACTGCCAGCATTGTTTTTCCCAAAGGCAAAATAGTAGTTCTCTCATTGAGTAGAGCCAGCTTTTTTTCTCTCTTTCTCTTTTTTGCTGCCAATTTCACTACTGATCTTGTGCAATAAAATGTGCTTGTCAACGAAAATGTCAACCAAGTTTAAAAAGAATAGTGTGAGTAAAACTAAAAAGTAAATTATTTAAGTAGAGTTGTAGTTGAAACTTGAAAGAATTCTGTTTGGTGGTTTTCTTTACATCATTCTGCCAATGGAGGAGGAACTCTGAATTTCTAACTAGTCAGGCCCTGTCATAACTGGGGCTGACAGTTCACATTGAAAATTCTGTTTTCTTCTTTCCCAGGAAAGCAAGTCAAAGATAAACCAACAAACTATTGTTGGCAAGTGCCTTACCTTTGTTCTATGCTTCTTTATAAATTAGCCACTTGTGTTTTCTAGGCTGCTTGTAAACGAAATTCCTAGAATCTAGGGTTGCACATTAGCTATCTTATTTTAAAATGCTAATGCATCCTTTTAGATCTTTACTGGATTTAGAGCATGTAAGAATCAGAAAATGTTAACAAATAGTGTTAAACAGAAAAGAAACATGCTGTAAATTTTGGTCAATACATGCTGAATTCAATTGGAGATCTGGACTGCCTGGTCCCAAACTTAGTTACAGTTAAATATTGGTGAAATTAAGACATTTTCATAAACATACCAACACTGTGTCTCATCTGTGCCTGATAACACAGATTTTTATATTTGCTAACTGATGCTCCTGCATTCAGAATTTTGCTAAAAGGTGCAAGACTGGACCTTTGCACATTAGAGTTAGAATGTATCTAAAGTTAAAAAAAAAAAAAAAAAAAAAAAAAGAGCTGATTTTACTACAGAATTGCTGTTATAGCATTGTGTGCAGGAAACTCTTTATAACCATACATTTTTTTCTATATATCCATATATACATAACCCCTATTCTCTACTAATTGACTTATCAGTATATACTACAGTATATACATGGCCAGTTCATTAAGGTTAATTTGTTCAAAAATATTAGAAGCATTAATTTCTGGCTTATAGCTAATGGCTGCTCCCAGCCAGTGTCTTGTTTCATCATTAGTGTCAGCTAGATTATAACTCACACCCAACTGTTTTTACACTATCTAATAGAATCAATTGATGCAATGGTTGACAAGATGCTGTTTTGCATTTTGTCATCTCACTAATGCACATGGCTTAAAGGCATTGGCATCCATAATGTGGGGCAGTTTTGTAGGAGGCACAGAATAGGCTGAAGCTGCAAGGGCCATTTTCATAAAATATTAATGAAATTGAAAAATACACTGGGGTTGAAGGCTTGTCTGCTAAATGTAAGGTAAAATCTATTCTGTTCTGCTTTCTGATGACTGTAATTAGCAGCCCTAATTAAAAATTCAAACCTTGTGTATATTTGAAAGCATGAATCTTAGCTCTCATAGTGTTTATTTCCTTTACAAAGTATTTTATTTTACAACACTAATTGAACAGGATCCTTCCTAGCCTGACAGCCGCAGCTGGCTGGAGCCAGTTTATGTATCCAGTCTCTCTAGACTACTTCCTTTTGTAAGCAATAAAACATCTTTAAAAAACATGTATATGCTCTCTATGAGCCATTAACTCTGTGTCACCCAGTGTGGAGCTGGCCATCCGCACACATGCATTGTTGTTTCCTTCACTTAAAAGTGACCTCTTTGAAAAGGCAGCTTTTTTCTGATCTTCAATATTTAATGTGGATTTACTTACATTAAATGACCACCTTTCTTAAGGAGACTTGGCCCAATTCTGACATTATTTATGAACAGCATATGCTGTGCAAAACAACGGAAGGAATCACCATTAGTTCCAGTAGAAAAATCTACTTTTTATCATCACTTTGTGTAGTTATTTTGAAATGCATGGTCAAGATACCAGAGCCCCATTAGGGAATATATGACTGCAGCCCAAGTTCAAATTGATTATAACCACATTACTTTCTGGAATTCAATGTACAGCAAAGAAAGCAAACTAATACATCTATAATGTGAATGGGTTAAGTTTCTACTGTTGTATTTCCTCTTTTAACTGTTAGCCACATGGCTCTGAGCTGCACAATTTCCTGTTTTCTTTTCCATAGCCTGGCAAGGAGATGACAATAGAATTTTAATATCCAGTGTAATGTCCATAATCACAAGAAATATTTTCTCTCCAGAATCTTGTATTTTTGATTAGGTGGTCTTTTTAGCTCCTCATGTCAGGCCAATGAGGTCATAAGAGGAGAGGACAAGGTGGATGGATGGAAAAGAGTATTAAAATACACTCTAATGTAACTTTGCTAACCATTTTCTCCCCTGATTTATGCAAGAAATAGAAATTTGATGATGCTCCCTGTCTGTGACAAAGAGTCCAATCTTGTAATTCATGTTCAGGCAAAATTAAGTGAAATGAAAGTTTAGCCTAAGTAAGGAGCAGCTTCAAAGACTTGCAGAAAAAAAATAATAATTATTAATAATAATAATAACAACAGCAACAATAATAATAATAATGAAAAAGCAATAGAAACCTAGACCTGGGAACCACATGACAATGGTTTGTGTTATAAAATTCCAGACATCATTAGATGATATTTGCCACTAATTTTTATTCAAGGTATGAGATTTTAACCTGAAGTATACTTCTTTTTCTAATTTAAAAAAATAATTCAAACACTGTCAGAGTTTAAACTTCTGAAGGCTGTTTCTGTTCTACATTGCAATAAAACCAGAAGCTTCTGAACATTTTTCACAAAATGTTCACATAAGGTTAGGTTTGAACGATTTATTTATATCTCTCATGTCCGTCCTTTCACCATCTCTAGCCAAGGAGCATGCAAACAAGAAATCTTCCATAAAACCTCATTTCCACAGATCCATCTTCGCAAATATTTCTGCTCAGACAAAGCAATGCATGCCAGTGAAATTTCATGTTTCTGAAAAATATTCAAACAAGTTATGTTAAATGATCCAAAACAACTTAAAAGTCACTATGGGATATACCAAGGGATTAGAAGGACAACACAGTCTACATTTATTACTGCTTGGTTCCTCCCTAAGGTGGCATGTCTTTCCCTCACACTGCTTTCAAGAATTCATAATTTGGGGCTGCGAGGCACATCTGTTACTGGTCCTGGGAAGGCATCCAGGGGTTTGAATACGTGGTTCAGACATCTCAGCTCTTTATTAGAATAAGAATGGGATTCACAGTCTCCTCCCACTTCCATACTCTATTTTCCACTGAAATGGCCAGAAAGAAGCTGCAGCCTGCTTCCCACATCTGCCAGAGAATGCTCTGGGACAACCCAGCAGGTAAAACAGCAGGCATCCAGAGAGCTCTGCTCTTCAGGAAACCTGTAAATACTCATATTTATTGCTTTCTCTCCTTCCTTTCAATTCTCTTGAATTTGAACAAGTATGCAGGTACTAAGAAAATAAACCACATTGTGAGTTTTTACTGAAATTTTCACAGTTCCCAACATCTTTTTTTTTTTTTTCCTAAAAAAGAAATGTTCTTAAAAAAGAAAAAGAAATAAAAGAAAAGAAAGAAACAAAAGCATACTTGGGAATTAGGGAAAGAATCAGAAGAATCACAAAACCTTCTAAAAGCCCAATCATTTCTAGATTACTTTTTAGCATTCTAGTGGTGGACATTGAGTTTAAAGCAGTCAGAAGTTCTGACTAAGTAGTCAAAGGAGAGAAAGTGTCCCATTGTCCCATGGGCAATGTCCCTCTTTACTGGGACTTCAGCATTGTTTGTTGAAATATTCTCCAGCTAAAAAAAAAAAAAAAAAGGACTAGTCAAACCACAAACTTCTAGATGACTACAGGTACGTGTGATTTATCCTACCCTAATGTCATTTGTTTGTGTGACAGCCATAGTTTTCTCCCCTCTTGGCAGATGAATAGTCCATTAATACTTTTGATGCCCCCTACCTAATAGGAAGCCTGTGATATCCCTCTAACTTCATATCTTGCAGAATTATAAAACCAAAAGCAAACAAACAAACAAACAAAAAGAACAATTCCAAACAAATAACAGAGCAGAAAATAGATAACCTGTGTAAACTGTGAGGTTTTCACTAGTTTCTTTAAAATTTATAATTACTATTTGTTAGTGGGACTTGAGTACAGAACTCATTTCAGCATTCTGGCACCACTTCAGGTAAGAGAATACCTACAAATGGTCCAGAGACTGTATGGCTGAAATGCAGACTGTAGCTAGTCACAGTACAGCAAGAAGAGATGTACAGAAGATAAGCACACAGAAAATATAGATGCAGCAGTTTAAAGAAAATATAAAGCTATATAAGCTAAAGAAAATAGTACTGTTATTATTTAAGTGATGAGTTTATTATTTATGTTATTATGATTTATTTTATGTTACCTTTTAGTTTAACGTGTAACTCAACTTCCTAAAAGATTTTGGAGGAAAAATTTATAGAAGAAAAAACAAACAAACAAACAAAATAATATTTTTCTCTTTGCTACAGAGACTCTTTCTGAGCCACATTCTGAAACAATGCAGAGGTTAATGTTAAATGCTATAAGTACAGAACACATATTTCTCAGTTAAAGACAAAATGAAGGATATATTGAAAACCATTTGTTCAGGAAGCCAAAGATACAGTGGTTTAATGCTGTGGTGTAAAGTGACACAGCTTAAAATTCCTTTAGCATAAATAACATTTGTTCTCATGACTCAGCATTGCTGGTCTGGGCTCTTGGCAATAGTGACTTACCAACTGCTTTGTTGGATCTCATGTAAGTTTAGTTTTAAATTAGTGACACTTTTTCACCATGAAGGAAAAAATAGAGCAGAAGAATTTAGTAATTTTTAAATCATGGTTCAGAGATTAAAGTAATTACTTTTGGAAAGTCATAAACTGATATGTTGCTGAATTTGTCTCTTTCCTCCCTCAAGCTGTTGTACCTCAGGCAATTCACTTCACATCAGTTACATTATTCCTTTCCCTCTCTCCAATTAGTGACAGCATCTCTCAGGAACATGCTCAATATGAGGAGAGACTTTCCACTTCACCCTCCTTTTGCAGTTCTTTTTCCTAACAGGACTGTGGCTAATAATGCCGTTTCAAAAACAGCAGCTAGATAACACACACACAGCACTTTTTTTCGTCTACTTGTAGATGAATAAAGATGAGAAAGGAGAAGGACTTGACCTTTTGACCTAAGTAACCTAGTAGGGTCATCAGTTCAGTGCTGACATCTATCTCTAGTCTGCAGTCAAAGGATTTTTGGGATCCTGTTAAAAGAGGAGGAGGAGAGAAGTGAGATATCACTTCCCAGTGGTAGAAAGAGAAATAATTGTATAGTCTCTATGACTGGTTATGATTCACACCCTTATGTCAGAGAGAGAAACGAATCATTTTCTCCTATTCAAACCACAGAGTAAGGACTGTTAGGACAGGCAAGAGGTCCTTATCCCTCTGAATTGCCTTGTTTTCCTATTTTGTCTCTTATTCTCTATACAGAGATACTTCTTTTCATATACACACATACAGAAACACACACTCAACATTACAGAAACTAGACTAGACATGTCTCTAGAATGAAAAATAAAAACACATAAACCAAACCAAAACCAAAACAAAAACAAAACAACAAAAAAACACCCAGGAAAGCCTTTTTTTTAGTCTAGTCCAAATGATTTGCAAAGGATCATGTGGTCATGTGGTCATTCAAAGACTACTGACTATAGCATTGGCTTGCAGATCTGTGTAATATGTGAGGAAAAGAGAAGAGGCTGTGGGAGAGGTTTTTGTATTTTGCAGGTGGAGAGGAAGCACTTGCCTTGTATATTTTTTAAGATAACGGTGCTTGTATCACTAAAGTTTTGCAGTAAGCCCTTCTTGCCATGTCTTTTTAATTACTTAAAGGCTTTTTTGTCATCAACTGGTTTTGAAAGTTAGCATTTACAGTTGCATTGCATGTTCAAAAAATCACCCTATCTAAAATATTAAAATATATGCTACTTACAAAATCTTTTTATTCTCCTGTCCTGTCCTGTCCTGTCCCGTCCTGTCCTGTCCTCCTCTCCCTTCCCCTCCCCTCTCTCCCTCCTTCTCTTGCATTGCTTTTTTAAGAATTCTAAACCCACCTACTTCAAAATTAGAATTTCATACAGAACTACCTGTACCCATATATATGAAGGATAATGGTCCTCAGAGATTTGATTACAAGTGTGGAGTTAAATAAAAGATCCTAAAAAGATCCTTCTGTTGCTTTTCCAAAAAAAAAAAAAAAAAAAAAAAAAAAAAAAAAAAAAGCATCACAATAAAATCCATTATATTCATGCAGACCATGAGCCAAAACTGAAGCAAACTAAAAAGCAACAAAAGCAAAAACTAAAAGCAATAGCTGTAAAAAAAAAGGCTAGTAAACTGCTTTGGAGTGCATATAGCATGAGTAAGAATTTTAAATGAAGCCTGACAAAAGGCTTAGCTGTACAGGGAGGGGTTCTGGGTGGTATATTAGCCTCTTCACATCCACTCAGTATATCATATATTCCTACAGATCTTTCCTCCCATCCCTCCAGTGTTTACTCTTTCTCCCACTACCCTTTTTCTTCCTCTTTCCCACCTTCTTCTGCCATTTATGGTTATTGATTGACAAGAATTAAATGGCATGCAGCCAGCCTCTGAAGTAGCAGCTGTGGCTGGTGTTCTTCCTACATAGACATTAAGGGATATTTTAAAATGCACTGTTCTGTGATAAATCAGCTTTCCAGTTACATGGTGTATGACGTGACTGAGTGTGTTTTGACCAAGAGCTGCACTTCGATAAGATCGTATCTTCCCTGCAACCGGCACTCTGCTGCTTCTTGAGATGTCTCTGTGTCTTATGTAGACACGTCAGCCAGGGTGGCCTTTGGTCTGCCTGGCACTTTGATCCTGGTTCTGTGGGCATCTCCCTCAGGGCAGGGGTGGCAGTGGTGCAGAGCAGTCTTGCATCTGGTACTGCAGCCCTCTGAGTGGCAGGCGTGGTTACACGAAGGCAGGAGCCCTCTTCTCCTGCTGCAGGCTATGAATAACTCTCATGGAAGTCAACGGGAGCGACACATCCTGCAAGGAGGAACCAGGGCCAAATCTGAAAAATGATGATAGAGTTGTTCTGTAATTTCAAAATGTGTCTGTTCACAAACATAAGGCAGATAAGCACAGCAGGGAGAAACAGTGTTGTACCTGTGCGCCCAGGCTGAAAAAAACGTGGAGTATGGTACAATTGTTCCAAGGTCAAAAGAACCAGTGCACAGTTTGCTCAAAAGAAAAAAAAAAAAAAAAAAGTGAAAAAAGAAAAGGGAGAAAAGGGAAAAAGAAAAAAGAAAAAAGAAAAAAAAAGAAGAAAGAAAAAAAAAGAAAAAAGAAAGAAAAAAAAAAGAAAAAAAGAAAAAAGAAAAGAGAAAAAAAGAAGCAAGAGAACAAGAAAGAAAGAGAGAGAGAGAGAGAAAGAGGAAGAGAAAGCGAAAGCAAAGCGAAAGAGAAAGAGAAAGAGAAAGAGAAAAAGAAAGAGAAAGAGAAAGAAAAAAGGAAAAGAAAGAAAGAGAAAAAGAAAAAGAAAGAAAAAGACAAAAACTTTTGTTTTGGAAAATACCAGGATTACTCTTTTAGTAGGTTTGGATCTTGTCAGAGGCTTTCTAAGGTTTATGGCTGGGCCTTCTGTGTGGAATAAACAATGTTGTTTATTAGCTTAGAAGGAAAGCAAGAATAATAATTGTGCTCATCATTGTTTTACTGATGAAACTTACTAATTCTGCATATTTTTAGATTTCTTTTTCCATCTCTCATACAATAGGTAAATCTCTATAAACCAACAGAATGAGCATCCTGTGCTATTGAGTGTTGTCTAATTCTTTCAAATCCACTCACATCTCAGGGAGAATTTGGTGAATGAAGTAGTGTACAGGATGTTTTCTTCTGAATGTTTCAAAGATTTATTTGGTTTACCCAATGAACACACACACACCTTTCAGGACATATGGGCCTGTCTGTAAACTTTCAACCTATCCAATTTCTGTAAGCTTAAATTTTACTGACAGGTATTTTAATTAAGTCACTTAAAAAAGTACTTAGTAAGATCAGTTAGGTAGGTAGGTGGCTAAGGCAGGGAATCTTTCAAAAGAACTCATCTCATAAATATTTGGGTTCAAACCTTTCAGGTATTCTGCTCTAGGTTTTTATGAACTATTGTATTCATTGGGCTGGGCAGTCTGAAAGTCCACCACACCTTCAGGAAAGAAACCTCTGGTTAACTCCTGTTCTGCTCACTGGCAGAAAAACCTTGCTTCAACCCAATGGCAAAACTGCTCCACATACATGTATTAGGGAGGCTGGGAAAGTATCTGATATTTTTGCAGAAGAATTCACTTTGCATAACTGTGTCTAGGAGTGACATAACTGTGCATGAAGTGTCTAGGAGTTCAGCAAGAAAATCCTAGCCCATTGAAAGCCAGTGGAAACCAGCCAAGTTTAATTATCCCCTTCAGATGGGCAAGGGTGCTAACCTTCATGTCTTAACTGGGACAACAAAGGGACTCTGTAAATGACTGTCAATCTTTATGAAAACACTAAGAGAAGGTATATTTTTGTCTTATTTTTGTAAAGTGCAGGGAAACGTATGTGTATTGTGACTACACCATAAGTATGTGTCGTGTTCATTAAAAGCAGCATCTGGGTTTAAATCTAGTTAGGAAGAAAATCAAATCTGCTGTGAGAGCCTGGAGGTCCTTGCAAGAGCTTATGGAAATCAAATGAGTTTTATTGAATACCCATTCCAAATAATCTATTCATTTTGCAAGTTTCAGTTTTAAAATCAACACACAGCTGGAGGGCCAGATTCACTGGTAGGCTTTGGCTGTGCTGCGCTGCTTTGGTGCTGTCAAGCATCTGTAAACTTGAATTAACTGGGCTCGTTGTGGTTGGCTCCCTGTCAGGTTTACAGCTGCTTCCCATTGCCAGAACAGTGCAGAAAGTCATAGTAGACTGGTGTATCCTTTGTCACAGGTGTGAAGGACAGGGGAGTATGCAGGGCAGAAGAGAGGTAGGGCCACCAGCAGTAAGCAAATATTTCTAATGGCAAAGAACAATTATGCAAAAACAGTGGAAGGAAAAATTATCTTTGTTTCATGTTTATATCAGTAAGCACTTTTAGGGAAGGGAAATCAAGTGAGTTAAACTTCTCTGGAGTATTTTTCCAGATTTAGATATAATCACCAACATACTGGCATGCTATCTGCTACTACTTAGCTAATCTAAAATGAAAATGATAGGTCACAATCAGAATTAGGTTCAGTGTGTGCTAATGGTATTAACTTTTCTTCTGACTGCACCTAAAAGCAGTTGCTAAGGAATTTTAATATCTCTGTTCCCAGAAATGTCTTGTTAGTAGGTCTGTATGTTTTATGAATGGAGACACGCAGAACAAATGTCTGTTGACAGACAAGGACAGAAGGTGAATGTGAGGAAAAGTCACGTCCATTCCATGGCAAAGGACAAACATGTTGGTACACGCATTAAAAATGAAGTAGCAGTGCACAATGCACTACGTTTTAGTTTAACTGTGACTACATGTTTCAACCTGCAGTATACTCTACTTGGCTTTCTTTTTATGTCTGGTAGATGCTGCTTCATAAATAGCTTCTGACCTTACTAAAGTTTAGTTTCAGTCTTCGCACTGCAGACATTGGATCACTTATTGTTAATGAGCATATTAGATAATAGATGTTAACTTCAGCACATTGCAGTGTTTCAGCAGAGTGCATTCCCTAGCAATGAACACAAAGTGTCACTGTGACCACACACTAATAATTCTACGAAATGTAGAAACTTTTGCCTAATTTTGAATTTATTTACATGTCATGTGTGTGCTCATTTGGAACTTCTAGCATTAATTATCTTTGCTCCAAGTTGGACCAGTCTGGAATTCTAATTATGTTCATTTTTACAATTCATGTCTCTGAGGTCTTAACGTATTTTGGAGCTGAACTCTGGGCTGTACATAATCAAGACAGAAAAGAGATAGGTGGCAATATTGTACATTTCAATTGCCTTGTCTGATGTGCCCCTTTTGTAGACTAATGAACATTGGAGAAACAAATTGGTCTGTCAGAGTCAATAACAACCCAATGCCCTGAGCTGCTGGTCACTAATGCTTCCTGTACTTAATCAATGTGCTGCCGGAGATGTTCTGTTGAAAACAGTTAAAGATGAGCAGCAGCAGCAGATTTGGCAGCAGGATTGGGAGAGCAAGTGAGAGCATCCACAAGGTTGGAGTTTCCTTGTACTAGGGAAGAGACAAGGAAAATCAAAAACAGAGTTCTTAAAGGAAAATGCTGAAAAGAAACAAGATGACTGCCACCACATCCAGTTGGTAGAAGAGGAAGAAGTCTCCAGTTCTTTTTTCCAAAATGTTTTGCTAAAAAAAAGTAAGCAGAAGGTGATTTCTATAACAAGGCATAGCAGGAAAAAAGACATTCTGGATCCTGGTAATTAAATCAGAACAAACATTAAAATAACCAAGGTAAGAGGTAAGAAGTTGGTTTTCACCCCAAGGTTATTATCAGAAATCCTGAATTTCCAAAAGCAATTGGTGCTGGTAGCAATGTTCAAGGCAGCAAATTATAATTTTAACCAAACTGTTCAAGTAGAGTTGAACAAGTGGGAAAATAAGACAGCTTTTAAATCATATCCATAAGTTCCTTTTGAAATGCGTAAGTGAAGAAACAGAAAACAGTATCTGAGCAGGAAAAGAAGAAAATCTGATTTATGCCTAACACACTGCATGGGCAATTTGTTCAGTGGGTCTTACTGGCATAACTCTGGACAGCTAGAGGTTACCTAGGAGCATGAACAGCTAGAGATTACCAAGGAAAGCATCTTTGGACAAGTTACACTTTGAGTTGCTTAACTGACAGTGGACTTTCAGTAAAATATAGATACCACAAAATGGTGATGAATCAGTCCTTGTCTCGAAAATCCAGCAGCAATGGTGGAATAAAAAGAGGTGAAACACGGAAATCTTGAACTGGACCTTATGAGAATATTCAAGATAGGACTGAACTAAGAACAGAACAGAACAGAATAGAACGAAGAAAAAAAATAATAAAAAAAAAAAATTATAGAATAGAATTGAAAGTGAATAAAATAATTTGGTTGGAAGGGACCTTCCTAGATAGTTCAACTGCCTGACCTCTTCAGGGCTAAGCAAAACTTAGAGCATATTTATGAGGACACTATCTAAATGTCTCTTGAACAATGACAGGCATGGGGCATCAACTAACTAACTTTAGCAGTCTGAAAGTCAGTTGATTATAGTCTAAGCTAGATATTTACACTCTCAAAAGTTGGTTAAAATAAATAAGCCTTTCAAAGATTACCTTATCCCTAGCAATTTTGATAGATATTTTGGGATTGGAGTTGCTTAACTTTCTCCACTGAGAGTAAAACCTATGTCAGCTGGATGCCATCTTTTCTCTTCTGATTATTCAGGGAGTTCTTCTATGTACTTTTTTGTAATTTTTGCTTTTTATACTTTCACTTTAATACAGCGTTTTGGCCTTCTTTTTTTTTAGGTACAGTTAAAAAATCAGATGGATTTTACTTATAAGGATGTTTGGTGATAATTTTCAGAAAAAAAGTCAATTGCTTCCAAAGCAAAGAATGAAGATAATGAGAGTTAGATAAGTAATCTTTAGCATGCTGGTCTCTTTTTTTTTTTTTTTTTTTTTTTTTTTTTTTAAATGGGGAAATAATTCACTTCATTGTAAGGCACTGGAACAGGTTGCCAAGAGAAATTGGGATGCCCCATCTCTGGAGGTGTTCAAGGCCAGGCTGGATGGGGCCTTGGCCAACCTGGTCTGGTGGGTGGCATCCCTGCCTATGGCAGTGGAGTTGGAGTTAGAGGATCTTTAAATCCCTTCCAAGCTGAGCCATTCTATGATTCTATGATTCCAATTTTATGAGTATTCCAATTTTATGAGTATTGGGAGTGTGCATGAGTGGATTACATCCATGGGGTCAGAGAGTTTGACAGATATTTTGAGAATAAAATATTTATCCTAATAAACAACAACAAAAACAACAAAACGCTGAGACAGTGATTCATGCTAAAATTGCTCACTTACAACAACTTCCAACGAATTTAAAACATAGGAGTACAAAAGTTCATGTGAAAGATCTATGAATTTAACTTTAAACAATCTGGGAAAAAAAATTAACACTAATTCCTTAATCAAGCTAATTGTCAGTTCGTTTGATAAACAAAGAAGCAATGATCCAAACTAACCCAGTAAACTGGAAAATACAAAGGCCCAACTCCTCTTCACCCTAGAGAATCACAGAGTTATTCACAATTATTATGCCATCTTACGTACCTCTGAACAAACATTAAAATCCAGTTCTTTCATCAGCTGTGGAATAGCAGCAGCTACAACTGACACAAGAGCGAAAAGAACTGTTGCAGATTCCCAGGACAGAGAATGAAATTAAGGAAACAGTATTTGCGTTGGAAAGCGGGAAAGCCTACTCCCCCAATGGATTTGCTGTAGAATTTTTAAATACATTTGAAAGTGAAATCATATCAGCCTTACAGGACTATGTCACCAAGCTTTTGAGAGAGGATCGCTCCCAGACTCCCATAGGGAAGCAACCGTCTTTCTGCTTCTCAAACCAGATTATGATCCTCTGGAGGGGATATCCTTTCGATAATTAAGGTTACAGTCACAGTCTCATTTTACAGCTGATTTTGATCTTCCACATGAAACTTCCATATGACTGCTCAATAAAGTCACACAAAGCAACTAGAGAATCTGATCCAATCTGACATAAATATACATTAATGGAATATTTCTGCCCACAAGTGTGAAACCACACATATGCACATTTCTTTTCTACCACAGATGGGTACTACAAAATTTCTCTTACAATGCCCAAAAACGCTTTTCTCAGAAACAACTGCCTTATATTGCCAGACACCTTCCCACAAACAGAAGGAGCAGGGCACTTTTGGATTAGTTATAAAGGTTTAACTTTTAAAAATTATCCCCTCCAATTGCAAAAACAGATAAATTGTATTTAACCAGACAAAATGTTCTCCCACTAGCTTAATCGATGATAATAGAAAGATATATTTTATGCTTTTATCAGTAATATCCTGTATAAACTGTAGAAAAATTATCAGTGAGAACTGTTGTGATATCCAGTAATTCTTGTCACCCATTTAAAAAATAAAAGAAATCAATATGTTCCCTTATCTTGCCTCAAAACAGTGTCTCTTGATAAAAATGCAACAAAATTTATCAGTTTCTTTCTAATTAAGGACTATACCTCAGGCTGACAAACCTCATATACAGTCCTAGCTTCACTTAAGCCAATGGCTCCCCTTCTTATTTTTGGTGACTATACAAAAAGAGTACAGGACCTCATATCTTGCTGTCACTGATAAAAAATTACTGATACCATAGAAACACATGTGTGAACAGGAAGGATTTTTGAGAATTTACCAAAGATTTTCCTGCCAGTACATGGCATAATGTCCTCAAGCATTTTAAAGCAGGCCAGAGTGTATCTCCTATTTGTCCACTTATTAACAGCCTTCTTCTCCCTGAGGCCCTTGGAGGCAACCTCTATTAATTGTGGAATGATTTTGACATGATGACTCTCAAGGATATTTGTAATGAAAGAATATTTAGGCCCTTTGAGAGATTAGTGAAATACATGCCACACACCCAAACTACACGTTTATAGATATTTACAAATAAGACATTATCTGTGGGAGTTAAATTGAAGAATTTGTGTACCCCTGAGTTCTTTCCCTTAGAATACTAGCTTTTAATTATGGATAAAGACTGTGAAAAGAATTTGCACTTGATATCCTTTTAGGCTGAATAAATTCAGGGGAGATAAAAGCTAAGATCAAGTGCAAAAGCGATTTGGATCAAGAATTCTCTGATGAAGAATAGATTGAGATATGTAATCAAACAAAAACAATCTCTATTAGTGTAAGACACCAAATGTTTATATTTAATGTTATTCATAGAATATGTATGACTACAGAAAGTATGCACAAAGTAAATAGTGACAATGATGATATATGTTTAAAATGTAATTTTGAAAAGCAGCCTCAGCATGTGTGATAGGACTCAAAGTATTCGGTGTTTCTGACACAAGGTTGCAGAAATTGTCATGGCTATTGTATAAATTTATATGTTCCTTACATCAGCTCTCTGCGTCCTCTACCTCACCTTTTTGTAGAGAGGTGGACCTTTGTTTGTGGACCTTGTGTTGTCTATGCTAGGGCATTTCTTATGAAGTGTATACCAAACAGCATTGTCTCAGTTTGTGGCAGGGGGATAATTAAAGCTGGCAGAAAAATTTCTTCTGAAACAACAAAGAAACAAACAAACAAATAAACAACAGCTAATGAAAAAGTTAGGAGGCTCCCTAAAATATATTGATAAGAGATGGGAGGTTATAATAATTGGCCTGAAATTAAAACAGAGAAGCTGATTTATGTAGGCCTACATTATCATCCATATCTATAACAAGAAAATATAAATACCTGTCAAATAAAATAAACCCCTACTTTTTTTTTTTTAAGTTAGCTTTCTCATGAAAATACTTTTTTAGAGATCCATCCCTACAGACCTAAAAAAAAAGTCTTAGTCTTCATTGTTCCAGACATGCAGAAATAATGACAAGATGTGAGGGATGTGGTTTAATTTGTCTGCGACTTTATTAACTGAACTCACCTGGGAATCATTCAGCAATAACATATGCAGTGCAGGTCATCATTTCGTCTTCACTTGTTTCCACATATTTGGGGAGAGCTGTCACTCAGAGCTGGGACCCCACTGCCCTTCCCTGTAAGTAAGGTTTAGAGGCTGCAAAGAGGGTGCTGACTATTTGCTGCAAGAGCTTTTTTTCTTCTGCCTCTTTAGCAGACATCTGCTCTTTAATTTGCTTCTAATTCAAGTTTATCAAGGAAGCAGATATCCTGAGGAATAAATACAGGTATTGCTCACCGGCCACTAGGGAGCACCAGTAGTCAGCTGGGCTGCCCTATCTAGGCTCCCAGATAACTAATCATTCTCCCGTCAGCCAGAAATATACACAGGCAGGTCTAGCCCTCTCTCATGGATGGCTTATATATCCCATAGATTGCTGTTTGGTTTTTGGAGTCTGCAAGAGTCATTTCCATCCCTGAACACATCTAGCTGCTTCATGGCTCATGGGTCTTCAGGTCTTGCTCACCTGTTCAGACTTCTTGGTCTGAATGCACACTTCCCCTACCACTCTTGCAAACATCCTCACTTACTCACAGAACCTGTCAACTTCCTTCTCCCTTTACCATCTCTTACACAAACTGCACTGGAAGCAACTTCTGGCATACAAACCTCCTTTCAGGGGAATCCTATTGAACTGGTTAATGGATTATCCAACATTCAAGACCCACCTCCCATCACTTAATTTGTCTTTAATAATAAATAAGTTCTAGCCAGGAATGAGGAGGCTGCTGTATCCCCAGCTGTCTTAGTCAATGTCTGAAATCCTGCCAGTTTATTAAGAATGAGCAGAAATACCTGCTGTCTCTAAACTACACAACATATTTCAGGGATGGGAGTGAAGGAGGAACATGGGCTTCCTATTTCTTTCATTGTGAGCTCTCCCAGGCAGAAGTTAAGTTGTACACATTGGGTTATACATGTTCTTGAATCTATCTTTCCTGGAAATCAAAATAGGCTGTAGTATCTAATAGAAAGATCGGTGCCTAACAAGAGTAACTCACAGGTCACATTTACTCAATACCTCCTAGGAAAAGGAAAAATAAGCCCCAGAGATCTGATTGAACCTTCAGCCACAGCTGCACTGGCATCCCACTCCTTTCAATTTTCATTCTCAGCTTTGACAGAGAGCTTAGCTGGGCCACTTTTTTCTCTTAGGTTTCAATTTCCATGTCTAACCATAGATGTCTATTACCATTTGAGATGTTCTGTGGCATTATTCCTGCTGTTCCAGAAGGGCAAAGGATTTCTTGTGACATATCTTCAAACTCAAATAGGTATTTACCAAATAACCTGGGGTGTATTGAATGTACTATGCAATTGAATCAAGGCTTTGCTGTGAGCAAGCCCCTAAACTTTAATAACAGTTTCAATATCATCCACTCTTTTGCCTGAATCTTCATCGTTGCTTTGTGCAACTGTGGCTTGCTTTCTTGAAGTGTGGATTTACTTCCAATGATATTGGGGTGAGTTTCTTTGTGCTTCTCCAGTAAAATTGCTTGCAAAAAACATCTCTTGCCTGGTCCCCAGCTCACACAAATACAGGCTGTCACCTATAGGGAAGTTCATGTTGCCACGTAATCATTCCATGTAAGAAAGTCTCTCAGTGCTGTCTGTCCCCTGTCTATATCTACTTTCTTCAAGTTGGTTCCTAGATTCTGAAGCTAAAGCATTTTACTCTTTGGGGTGACTGTTACTACTTTCATCCCAGTTTCTTTTTCCATCACCTTCTCAGCTGCTGTGGGGTTACTCTCCAGAAGCTAGCCAGTTCCAGCATGGAGACCCCAAGATTTCTTTCGTCCCAGCCTGTATGAACAAGGAGACATGTTAGTTTCTGCATTTAATATTCTTTTTGTGCGTGGAAGGTATTTTCTTCATTTTGTTATAGAACCATTTTTGTTCCTGGCTTTCCCACAACCATACAACTTCCTGCATACATACTTTCTGGCTTTGGTCAGAGTGAACAAGAAAAAATGTTCAGAGAAGGTACCAGCCCTGCTGCTTCAGTTCCTACTTGCCCAACACTAAGAAAATTTTTCACTTAATTTGTTCTCTGAGTCCTACTGCTGTTGGGCCTCAATGCCAATACCTCCACTGTAAACTCATAAGACCTTTCAACCAGCTCCCCAGCTTATATTTTAGGGCACCCTGACACCTAATGGAAGAATTTGTCGCATCCATATGCAAGTCAGTAGGTTCCTCTGCTGCCTCCTTGTTGGTAGTTGCTAGATTTGCTTTCTCCTTCATGCACTGAACACCTTTTGTTTACCCTCTTATTCTTCTCCCTTCCCCTATTCCCCCAGCCAGAACCCTCCCAGCTCAGGCACTATATCTCTTTCTTCCCATTTTTGCAGACAAATCCTCTCCCTCCACACGACTTCTGTTCCCACTGAATCTAACTATAGACTGGCCATTTACCCAAGCCAACAGGGAATGTGAAAGCCAAAAGCAAAGCCTAATGAAGCTTGGAGAGAACAACCATGTTGTGCCTAATTGCATTCAGGATTTTTCAAGCATTTTTCCTCCATAACTCACACTGCAGCAGCAAATTCATTGGAGGTATGCTCTGCTGACTGATGTACCAGTTATGGCTTACACGTAGGTTTCCATCTAGTGCTGACCTTTGACCTGGACGTTTGTGATAGAGAGGAGAGGGATGCACATTGGCTTAACAACAACTAGTTTCAAAGCTCATTGAAATGGGAAACTTTCTACAGATGTCTGTGGGTCTGGATGAAGCCCCAGAGCAGACATATACAATTGACATAGCTTTGCTCACAATTTACTCCACTCCTTAGTAGGGGTTTGAGATCCCTTTTTCCCTGAACAACTTGGGGGGTTGAGTGGTTTACTTCCTCCTCTGAGATCTTTAGGTCTGTTTAACTTAGAGATTGGCTAGCAATCTGCCAGCACAGATATATGACTAAAATGCTACACTCGTCTATCAAAAATACCAGAGAGATGTGAAGAAATGCTTGGGGGCTGCCAATATCTATTTATGTTGGAGATGCCCATGGCATTCATAATGTACAATAAATAAGAGCAGTCATTCCAAAACACTATGTTCACAATTTAAAAGTAAATACTATGTAAAATGATCTGCTGCATTATTACTCCCATGCAAAGATCTTCATAATTGCTACCATGATGAAAAAGTCTTTATTAAATATATAATGACTTTTAATAAGCTGACCCTCCAAATACAAAATGTTTGTGTTGGTCTACTTGAATTGTTTTGCTGGAAAATAAAAGTGTTGAGAACTCTTTTCCAAAGGGTGACAAATAGGAGGCAGTCACTTTTTTTTTTTTTTAAATAAATAAATGCTTAAATCCTGCTACATGAGTTAAGCAGATAAGGCTGGCAGCAGCTGCTCCCTAAAAATGCTTCATAGTTACATGATAAAATGTGGGTGATAACATTGCAATGCTGTAAAACAAGGTTGTAGAAATGTGGACATGTACTGATGACAAATTTGCCTTTAAATCTTCTTTGCTAATATTTATAGGCATGAAATCTTAAAGCACCTTTAATGTGCCTATAATCCTGCCCATTTGACAGCTTTTACATAATTTTCTAGGGAAAGGTGACCCGATCATCCCAGGCTGTTGACAGTACAGCTGAAATGGCCCTCCAATAAATGAAGCAGGATTATCCAGACACTATGGCAAACAACAGCTCATAATATGCATCAAGAAATTTCCATAGCACATCAGATCTTTGTCTTCAATGACACATGGATCATGACGGGATTTCAAGAACACATTTCCCTAGATACCTGATAAGTTTTAACGCAAAACTATAGCATAAAAGGGTTTCTTTAGATAGGTTCTGTTTTCCATATTAGAAAAAAAAAATGTTTTCAATCTTGAAAACTAGAGGCATAGTTTTAAGCTGAATTATCATGTAAACTTATACTGCTTAGTATAGCTGTGTTCCCTGATGCTTTGAATGCATTTATGAGTTTACTCAGTTAAAATTATAAAACATTACAAGATATTTTTTTGCCACAGTAAAAGTCACTATTGACAATAAACAAGTCTTGATGAAGGGTATGATAAAACTATGCAGAAGTTTTGCTGAATCTCTTATGCTTCTCTATAAAAACACCTTACACAAAATGCTATCTGTATGCCTCCCAGGTTTACGTGATAATGTCAAGAAAAGGTTTTGATGCCTGCTGCCAATTCATATCAAAGGTGTCATATGCTATAAATTTAGTTTATATTGGTGTAATTATCAGTGACATGGCCAGATTGTATTAATACTTCTGCTCCTGTTGCTTAGCCTAGGTACTTAACAATTTGAATGCCACAAAATATCAATACTGATGCTTTATGGCATCATGCCAGAGCAGCCTGGGGACAAGTAGGGTAGAAGTGGTTGACAGTTTTTGCTCGAGTGTGGAGTTTGTTTGGTCTCATAAGACATTTATGAGGTCAATTGGATGTCATTTAAAATATCAGGAGAGAAACAAATTTAAACTACACACCATGTCCCACTAGGAACACTGAACTCTGTGAAAAAAAATACTAAATAAGCACTGTGACAGCTGCATAGATAGGAAAGAAAAAAAGAGACTGGGCTGAATGTGGCAAGAAAGGGATCTTCCCTAGAGTAATAACTAACTGTTCCTCTGCCACTTTCTTAAAAACAAGCAAAAAAAAAAAAAAAAAACAAAAAAAAAAACACAAAAAAAAACCACACACCACAAACACACACACACACACCAGATTTAAAGCCAGCAAACATTAATATTCATTTAAGGCAAGGTTTGCACTGATGATTTAGATCCTTACTCAAGACCTAACAGGAGACTTGGACAATGAAGCACTGAGGAAAAAGCCTCAGGATCTGTTTTCCAGGATGTTCATTGATATGGGAATAGCAATGATCAATGATTAAACAGAAAAAATAAAGTAACAGAATATTCCTGTACTGAATGATGGGGCCATTAGACTGCCAGTTAGCAGATGAGGCATCTGGCTTTGTTCAGTCATTAACATCATATTTGTCCTCATGGAAAAGTATTTTATATTTCTGTACCTCAGTTTCTTCATCTATTAAAAACTGAGGTGAATTCTTTGAGAGTGCTCTGACAATTTAGGGTTTATAAAAAATTGGAAGAGCCAAATAATATCATAACTTGTAATAAATGATTAGCATTCAGTGTTATAATACATACATGCATTTTATACATAATATGATGGGTGAACAATTGGCTGACAGATTGGGTTTAAAGTTTTATAGTACATGGGGTTACCTCAGGCTGGTGGCCAGTCACTAGTGGGGTTCCACAGGGCTCCATTTTAGGGCAAGTTCTCTTCAATGCATTCATAAATGACTTGGATGCAGGACTCAAATGTATACTAAGCAAGTTTGTGGATGACATTAAATTGGGAGGAGCTGTTGGAAAGGCCTTTCACAGGAGTGGTGGAGAGGTCTTGCACAGAGATTTCGACAAATTAGAGGGCTAGGCAATCACCATTGTGAAGTTTAACGATAGAAAGTGTCAGGTTCTGCACCAGGGATGAGGCAACCCTAGCTATATGTACATACTGGGGGATGAGTGCCTGGAGAGGAGACACATGGAAAGGGATCAGGGGATTCTGGTCAACAGCAAGCTGAACATGAGCCAGCAGTGTGCCCTGGTAGCCAAAAGGACCAACTGCGTCCTGAGGTACATCAAACACAGAACTGCTAGCTGGTAAAAGGAAGTCATTGTCCTGCTCAGCTCTGTGCTGGTGTGGCCTCACCTCAAGCACTGTCTGCAGTTTTGGGCACCACGATATAAGAAGGAAACAAAAATATTAGAGAGTGTCCAAAGGAGGGCTGCAAAGATGGAGAAGGGTCTAGAGGTCAAGATGTGTGAGGAGTGGCTGAGATCACTGGGTAACCTAGAGAACTTAGGTAGGTGTTCAACCTAGAGCAGAGGAGACTGAGGGAAGGCCTCGTGGCGACCTACAGCTTCCTCATGAGGGGAGTGGAGGGGCAGGTGCTGAGCTCTGCTCTCTGGGGACAGTGACAGGACCCGAGGGCATGGCATGGAGCTGGGACAGGGGAGAGTCAGGCTGGGTGTTAGGGAAAGGTTCTGCACCGAGAAGGTGGTCAGGCACTGGGACTGGTTCTCCAGGGCAGTGGTCACAGCACCGAGCCTGCTGGAGTTCAAGAAACATTTGGACAATGCTCTCAGCCATCTGGTTTGATTTTTGTGTGGTCCTGTGCAGAGCCAAGAGTTGGATTCAATGATCTTTGTGGGTCCCTTCCAACTGAGGATATTCTGATTCTACTCTATGATTCTACAAAAAGACAGCAGTCGAATTCTATTGCTGTTTTTAAACATATATTCAAGGATTTATTTATTTATTTATTTTAAAGTTAAACATACCAAAGAACTGACCATATCACATGCATGAATAGAAAATGAAATCAGCACACATAAGTTTCACATTTGCACAAATGACATAGATTTTTACCTTTCCTCATTTGTCACCGTATTTGGCTACTTTCTTTACTGCAATGCCTACTGGTGAATCTCAACCAATATATATTTGATAATTCTTCAAACATGGATATTGTTGGTTGTTTTTTTTTTTGTTTGTTTGTTTGTTTTTTTTCAGTACTTTATATAGCACATATAAACTATTGATCAAAAGCACATATAAACTATTGATCAAATTTCAACAGAAAACCTGTAAATTTACTACCTTTGGGTGATATTCATTCCACTTTTGCCAGACAAAGTTCGGTGCCTGATCACTGTCCGTCTCCAGTCTCCCTCTATAATCAAGGAAAAAAAAAAAAAAAAAAAAGACAAGTGCTTCCAGATTGTGACTTTTCTGAGTCACATAAGAAGGCAGGTGCTTTCAGATGGGAAGAATTGTCCTCTACAAGTGCCAGTCTTTCTCCATTGGCTGCAAGTAACTCTCTAAACAGTGCACAACCAGATTGTAGCAATGACTACAGCAAATCTGCTTATAGCACTGCAATATTATTCTTGGTTCTGACATTTACTTGGGATGCAGCAAATTTTCTCAGAGATCTCCACCAGGACAGATGACCCACTGAATAAAATGCTTTTATGGGATACAGGTTCATACCTCTATTCTTCAGATAAACCCAGGTCTTCCTCTTCTCAGATGACTGTAAAAAGCAGCAGGTTGTAGAATCTCTACAGTTAACACTAAATAGCAATATGATTTTAGAAAATCAGAATTGTACTGTTAATGTTAGAGGGAAAAAAATAACGATATTTTCAAAAATATGATGAAAAAAAAGTTCCCTTAAAATTCTGCTCAGTACTTCGATAGCAATGTATAAGATTTCAGCACTCAGGTGTCAGCTTAGCTGACCCAGTTGCTAGTGATTTTGGTACTAAGTAAATGAGCTACACTGACTCAGCAATGCAATGATGGTTTTCTATGATATGCAAGACAATGTCAGTAGTCTCAATTTTTTCACTGAGGTCAAGGAGTGTAGCCAGTTAGAGAAATCTTTGCTAGTGTATCTTAGGTACTTCACTCCCACAGTAGAGAAAATAGTTTGAACACTGCTTGAAAATTGTTTGAACGCTGTTTCAGGAGTTCTGAAACTCAGATGCAAGAGACCCAGAATGATTTGAGTGTTGCAGTTATGGGTAAAGACTCTAGTGTTGACAGAAGAAAGGGATTTGGAGTTTGAAGCACAGGACTATCCTTCTATCCTGTGTTTGTACAGTTCTTGCAGAATGCAGCTATTGTTTGTGTTTATCTGCCCTAAATTAGACCAGCCATATAAAATCACCCTTCCAGACTTCTTTTCCAGTCAACAAAAGAAAACATGCTTCTCTGGAGAATACTTCATAAAATCATTTTATCATTTTTTTATGCTTATATGGTGATATGAATTCTACTCTGAACATCAAGTACTGGCTGTAACTGTGCTAAGGTACAGGCTGCTTCTATCATGACTGTGCACAATGCCTACCACAGGAGACCTCTGGTTCTTGACTATCCCCATCATGCACAGATGCTGCTGTAATGGAAAATAGAAATACTGCCATCCTGAAAGTGCTAAGATCAAACTTCAGAGTGTTGGTATACTATGCAGTAGTAGTCAAATAATTCTTTGTAGTAGTATCAAATAATTATTGATTTTATTAATAAAGGCATGTTATTTTGAAGTTGCATATGAAGTTTTAGAATGGCAGAATGGAATTTATGGAGACTCCAAGGTTAACATCCCTCATCTTGAAATAAACAGATGATATTGCATATTTATTTAATAGCCCTTTCATCACTTTAGTGATGACACTGTAAAACAAAAAGGCTGGAGAAGACGTCATGGTGCAAAAATAATTATAATTAGGAATTGAGGGGTAGTAAATAAATCATCTTCAATATTGTTTTCTTCTTTTTTTCTTTCATTTTGGGTATATTTTCACACACTGGTTCCAAGATTAATTTGCATTCCAGCTGTTCTTATTAAAGCAGCACCATTTATTCTACAATATATACAAAAGTTTCTATTTTTAAAATTCTGTTTCAAACCATGAGCTTGGCATACAAAGTCAAATCCCAGGAGTGAGTCCTTTCTTTTTCTTTTAAAAAATAATATATATATATATATGAACAGTTTTAGGTTACATGAGGGGAAAAACAGAAGTTGGTACTTTCATCCACTTCCTCCCTTTTTCTTTCCAACTGTAAAACTGCATCTGCATAAATAAAAATGAAAATGAAAATGAAAATGAAAATGAAAATGAAAATGAAAATGAAAATGAAAATGAAAAAAGAAGATGATGAAAATGAATGCTTCCTTTTTTTTTTTTTTCTATAATTTTAGACATCTTAAATATTTTTAAATATATCTATGAACATAGAGAATATTCAATCCATCCACCATAAACATTTCACTGTGTAGACTTCATGCATATATGCAACATGGCACTGACCTGATACATCACAATGGTGCCAGTTATACCACGATAGTTTATCTTGTGAAAGATCACCACACTAAAAAGAAGTTTTACCTTTCAACAGATTGCTTTTTTTTTTTTTTTTTTTTTCAGCAGTAAGGTATGTAGCAACATAAATACAGTTCTACTGAATGTAAACTGCATTTTAAGAAACTAACCAGCCAACCACCACCACCAAAACCCCACGCAGGTTTAGCTGTTAAAATATGACTTCATTGCAAGTGGAGTTCCACTCACAGTTAAAAACTTGTATTATTTTCAAGTATTTAAGTAAATGTTAACCTTTTTTACAGTCTGAAATAATTTCACTACAAATATACTACATTAATTTTCTTGGAAGATAGAAATTTAATCAGGCATATAATCTTCCACACCATCATCAAAGGAGGAACAGATGAGCAGAAGTTGTCATTGTTTGTGCTATGAGAAGTAAGAGAGATTCCCTGAGTGCTCATACAGATTCATCTTTCTCTGATAGCTGCTACAACTATTCCACCTTTGTAGACAGATAAATCCACATGCAAGAGCTAAGCTCATTAGCAACTGCAGAACAAAAATATATTTAGGTGTTCATTACTGCAATATCCAAGTACTTCAGAAATAAGAATGAACACATTTTCCAGAAAACTGTAAAGCTGGGAAGTATAAATTTCTCTTAAAAATAAAAATAATAAAAATAAAGTAAAAAAAAAAAAAAGCAACTGGAGTTCAAATAGTTTAACTGCTTGCATTTCTGAAATGCTAAATATCTTCTATTAACATCCTCTTCATCCTGAAGTTTTGGTTCTTGACAGCTCTTCAGGTTAGATCCCATCAAATGAGTTGTCCCAGATTGTTGTGAAAGCCTGTGGCAAAGTTTGAACTATAAGCTTGATTTTACACAGTTCTAATTGAATGACTTAGTAGAAGTGCATTTGTCACTACGAAGAGGATGAAAAGAGGCATTGTTTTCAGAAAGAATCTCATAAAATTGTATATCAAGATGGGTAACTGTTTTGCATAGTTTTGTCATACAGGTTCCTGAAAACAAAACAAAAAAACTAATTTATACTTTTTTTTTTTTTTTTTTTTACTTTAAAGAGAAGGAAAAAGAATGAGCTCCGCTCTCAAAAATTTAATTGTAGAAAGTATGTACCAAGGCTGGAGTTTGACTGTATGACAATTTTCCATCATCAACATGAATGTATTTACATCTATGAAACATTGTTTTCATATTTTAAAGATTTTCTTCATGAAAAAAATGGAAATCTCCTGTTTTAGTTCATATTCAGGTGATAATCTGCCTCTAATTTTATTACACTTAAAATAAACTTGAGAAATTGTCCTTGAAAGCATAAGCTTGGATGAAAATTAAATGCAAATAACAGTCTATATTGATTTATGATGTGAACAATTTTCCTGGGGTTTTAGTAATATTTTTATTCATTCATAATTAAGCATAAATTATTTTATTTTAAAAGGCCATGTGTTCCAAATCAGTTTGTCACATTTAGAAGGCAACTATAATTTTTCTGTCTTTGGCATTATATTTTTCTTAAAAAAATATTTCTTTTGCACAAGAAAGATGTAACTACAGGAAAAACCTATCTAGCAATTAATGATTACATTTATATTCACTTTGAGTTCTGTGTAGGTCACCTACTGTATGTGTTTAACAGAGGTGTCATAATTACTGTGACTTTTAAATCCAAGAGAGCGGTGCCTGGTTCAGATCGCAGACAGTCCAGGATGGCTGGGTTTTGTATGTACAATCAAAAGAAAGAAGTGATACATAATGCATCCTTTTCTTTTTTTTTTTTTTTTTTTTTTTTTTTTGATAGAACACAACTGAAGGATTGGTCTGACCTACCTACAGAGTTGGTATATGCCACTATGCTGGTCACCACAAGCTACCTTCAGAATTAATGACAGAAATAGTCATTTTGTGAGAGGAACTCATTCAATTAGATATAAGCACGTACATCAGAATGGCCATATCATGATCCATATCTACTGAGTGTGTTGAGTAGATCTCTGACAACTTTCAGTCAGAGAAATGTTCCTTTGTACGAGCATATGTTATATGTTATGATGAAGATCACAAGAAGGTCTGGTAATCCTGGTCAGAAAGGCTCCCTCAAAATTGGCATGAACCTGAAAGTGAAAATTACAGCATTTTCTTTAACCTTGTTTACCAGGCAGTAGTTGTGACCAGTATCCACAATGCTAGGTATGCTCCTGGGGGTGGTCCTCCAGCTGCCTGGAGCAGGCACTTCTGGAGTACACAGGGCCATGCAACCTGGCTGGTTCCCTCTTGGGACAACTGGAGGAGCACCAAGAGACATGGACAGGGCAACCTTATATAGCATGATCTGGCCTCGTGATGCAGGCAACTGCAAATGTAGTCCCCTGCTGTAGCTGTCCAAGTTTGTAAGTTATGGAGGACTCTGGGTACTTTTAGCACAACTCAGGCTCAAACAAAATAAACAGACAAGATTTTTGCTAATACTAGTTCTTCCAGCTGTGAACATGTGAGCAATTAGATGACCTTATTGTTCTGTAATTGATTGAATCCCAAGTATTGAAAAGACTGAATGCTCACTATTTCCCCTTGTTTTTCCTTGCTTTCCAATAAACATGGATAAGAACCGAATACTGAATGTTACGTTTGTAGGTCTGTCAGTTTGAGTGGCTTAGGTTTTTGTTTGTTTGTTTGTTTGTTTTGCTTTGTTTTTGTTGGTGTGCCCAACAACGAGGTTCTGCTGAGCAGTTAGTCTGTTAAATTGGATTGAAGGATATTGCTAATTTTAATTTTAACTATGTGTCATGGGCTAGTTGTAAGATAGCATTGCAGTACTCACTTTAGATATAAAAAATACAAAAAGCTGTTTCAACAAACCACTTCAGAACTGTGGTACAAGGTTGAATGGCAGTAGAAATAGAAGTGATAAGCTTCTTGCACTCCACACCATGTTCATACCCCTGAATTCAGACAGCTTCTCTTACAATGGATATAGTAACCTGCTCTTTCAGGAGCTATTTGAAAGTAAGTGTGTAGTTTGAAGCCATAAGTGAGTTCTATACATCCTATGAAGTCAGTAGAGATGGAAAACATAAGTGTATCTATATTTAACACACATCCTGGGAAAGGGAAGGGAAGGGAAGGGAAGGGAAGGGAAGGGAAGGGAAGGGAAGGGAAGGGAAGGGAAGGGAAGGGAAGGGAAGGGAAGGGAAGGGAAGGGAAGGGAAGGGAAGGGAAGGGAAGGGAAGGGAAGGGAAGGGAAGGGAAGGGAAGGGAAGGGAAGGGAAGGGAAGGGAAGGGAAGGGAAGGGAAGGGAAGGGAAGGGAAGGGAAGAAGAGAAGAAAAGAATGCCAGCTGTAATGTAGGCAGGATCAAGTCTACATCCTATGAAATTAATATTCAGGTGCAGCTAGGATAGAAAATGTTTTTGGAGCACTTCAGATGATTTTTACTAATTCTGTACTTAGTGCTAGAAGTCTGAATCAGCTTTACATTATTAAGAGTGCAAAGCTGATCGTAATAGCCATGAAGCTGAGAGCCACGGAATCATTTTTCTCTCAAGGCACCCAACAATTTTTTGTTATTTTAACTCCATTCACTTTGCTAACATCAAATATCCAAGCCAATCTTTTTTCACCAGCTTCAGAGTGAAGGCTAAAAAAATGGGAACATCATTCTCCAAAAAAACAGCCATAAATCATGAAGTGCAATAATTGTTGATGCTAACTTTAGGGAGACCACTTTGTTTCTTTCTTTTGCCTTCTAATACATATTTTTTCCTATAGCTTGCAATAATGTCTTTTTTCCCCACCTTACTAAGCTATATATCCTCCATTTCCTTTAGATCCTTTCATAAAGACCACAAGTCCACTGTAAAGCTGAGAATGAATTTGCTCTCTGGTGTTCTCCCCTTTGCCTTTCCCTCCTCTTTTCTTCCTATTGTATTTGCCTGACTTAAACTGTAACCTTTTGGGAGCAGTAAGTGTCTTGTTATGCCTTTGCAAAGCATGTGTGGATTATACAAACACCACAACCCTGCATTCTGAGCTTAAGAATATGTTGTCGAGAGCATGTTTTTTTAATGAAGCATGAAGCATTAGATTTTAGAAATGTCATTCAGGAAATAAAGACAAAATTGCCATTGAATTTATTTGGGACTAGAACTGAAGTCTTCACGAAAAAATATTACCTTTGATTACCTATAAGAAGTGGAAATAGTTGGGGTCATAGGAGCAAAACAGGACCCAAACACTCTCTTGCCCCCTTCTCAGTCTCCTGGGATTTTGGCAGTAAGACTTGAAAGGGGAATAAGTGGCTTGTATTATCAAAGATAGCACTAAAGAAGGATTATAAAATATCCAGTCTTCTCTTTAAGAATGCACTATGATAAAGTGAAACTGAAGAAGAAAATTAGAAGGAATAAATAGAGTGGACAAAAAAACTTAGATAAATAATAATAATGCAGTTAGAAGAGAAGAATTAGACATAATTGCTGTACTACTGCATTGCTAATGAAGCTGGAATGAAACCAGGTGGAAGAGATCTATTTGTTGCCCATTGGCTCCTGCAGGCTGGAGATGGTAATTTGGAAAAACACTGAAGGCAGAAGAAAATTTAATGAAAGTGGACTGTCCTGACAAATCAGAAGTAATATTATATTATTTTTCATATAAGGAAATATAAATAATGTGATTAACTATCATTAATGTGAGTTTTACAGTGGTCATCATATAAGAGCACACTTCTGCATATTTAAGTGCCAGTTTTTGTTGTTGTTTTGTTTTGTGTGTGTTTTTGTTTTGTTTTGTTTTGTTTTGTTTTGTTTTTGTTTTTGTTTTGTTTTTTGTTTGTTTGTTTGTTTGTTTTGGGAGGGAATACGGGGTTTTGTATTTTTTTTGGGGGGGTGGAGGGGGGTTAGACTGTTTTCCTGGATAACAGCTATGATCAAAAATAATGATAATATTCTGATAAATGTCAAAATTTTCTGGTAATGTCAAAATTATGATTTTGCTGCTTCAACATATAAACCCCACGATCATTCTGTTCATAGATCCATATGTAAAGCTTCATTAATAGCTAAGAAATGTACTAAGGAATTTGACATAAAATCCTGTAGGGTAGGCTGTTTTATTTTTTTGTTGTCATTCAAACTAGCTTTTTTCCCCTCTCTCCCTCTTTTTTTCCCAACTGACCCTTCCTCCTCTTCCCCCTGCCTCTTCTCTCTTTTCTTTTTTTTTTTTTTTAAAAAAAAAGAAAGAAGAAAAAAAAGCCTTTTTCTCATGACTGCTAAGCATTCAGGTTAAAGGGGAGAAATATCATATTCACTAACTGATTTTCATTTAGTGCATCAGAAGCCTTAAGCCACTTTGTGTGCAGATTTCCAGTTTCAATTAGAATGGATTTTCAGACATCAGATGATATGAAGAATTATCTCATTTGAATCACAGGAAACCTAACCACTAAGACATTGCTGATCAGGGAAACAGTGGTCTCATCTTTCCTGTGGTGTGCCATCTCTATTAGACTTTGTAAACTGCGGCAGTTTGAAATCTTTAACCAGCCATTACTAATAAGCATATGTTAATTGTAGCAGAGATCATAAGCAGGTCAATTAGGAGGCAAAGACTGGAACAGAATGAAACATTCAGCTGGAGGGAGAATTCGGGGCAGGTGTCGGCCAGCATGCGCTGCCCTGGCAGGAGCTCTAAGCATCTTGGGTAGAGCTCATTTAACGTTTTGATTTGCTGAATTTGCATTTCAGATTTCCATTCCTAATAGACAATATAGTCAGTCTTTGTTAATGAGGACTCTGATTACATGTGCCATTATAATTGGGAATTAGCAGGCCAGCCTTGTTTTGGAGATTAAATCCAAAGTAAATTGGATTAAAGACAATGCTGCTGAAATCCCTTCCTTTTTGTTTTCTCAAGCCAAAGGTGAGGAAGACTCCATTTGTTTTGTACATATGGCTCTTACCTTGATTAGTGTGTCTTGTGGTTTGTTTATACTTTTTGAACATAGCATCTATTAGCAGTTCCAATATTAAAAGCAAGTAAGAGATTGCTGTGTTTGCTTAAATGATCCTGACAAGGTGCCTACCTTTGTTGTTGTGCACTGAAGAACAGAGTGCCAGCAGAGAATTAAGAGCACTCTGAAACATTATTTCTTATTATAAAGTAGACGCCTTTAAGTGTTCATCTGACCAGGGTATATTCTTGTGCTAAACATTGTCTTTAACTCTTAGTACATAAAATTATCCTACTTTCATTTACAGTTGACTACATTGACTTCAGAGGAGTTACTGTGGTCTTAAAGACACTAGATTACTTTGTTATGTAGTTCTGCAGAATAGTATTTAGATACATTTTCAGTGAATTCAGAAACAGGAAAAAATGGGGATTTCTCTCTTTTCTCTCAATTTCTGTCATTGACTAGATTGTCTGGAGAATACATGTAGCTTTTTGTTGCTGTCATAGTATCCAGTTGCAGCTCTCCTTCCATTCTTTTTGTTCACTTTAGTCAAATATAGTTCAGACTCCTTTAAAATCCCATGGCTAACTTAGTTGTATAAACCAGTTATACTCAACACATTTTTCATTAATAAATTTGAAGAGCAAACTTGTTTTCCTGCAATTGAAAATTGACAGTAAATTTGTTCTGCAATTATAGGAAAAACATTCCAGCAAATAAATGTCCGTGTCATTATGTCTTACATCTTACAAGAAGAACTAGCACCTTATGTACAGGTCATCGAAAGCAGAAAGCAGAGAAGCAGAAAAAGATCTACTAAAGTAAATCAAGTGAATCAACAATGTTCTTGCTGTTTCAGGAAACTTATGAATATTAACTCAAAGGTTTAGGGTTTTGTAGTAGAAGACTATATTTATTTGCTGATTTCATGAATCTCTTAAAATATCCCCCTTTCTGGCTGTTACTTCCTTTGGACAAGCTCCTAATTGGAGTGGGTCAGGTGTGCTCCTTGCCCTAGTAACGTAATTATTTGGACATATATACTATAGGTATCAAAGTTGCATTAGTCCATGAGGAATCTTTCAGCATTATCGTTGCCTTCCTGCTACTTCTCAGTAATCAGACTGAAAAAAAAAAAAGTATGATAAAACAAAATATGAAGAACTATCTTATGTTTTTTGATAACTTTCAGCCTTACAGATGAGTGTGTCACATTAGTTATGCAAGAAAACAGATATGCTGAAGTCTGAGTGTAGAAGGCATTCCTAGGCAGCTGCTTGTGAAAGAAGCTGCTTGATGGCAAATCAAGTTTTAGGGCAAAGTGAAATAATGCAGTTTATATAGCTCCTATCTTCATGATTTGAGTTGTTTGGATTAAAAAAAGATATAAAAATGTTGTTTATCCCAGGAATAGATGTAGTGAAACACAGAGACATGCAAAAAATCAGTGGCAGACACTCTGAATTAGCACTTACTTCATCTTGTACATCAGGTAAGTATTCTTCTTACAATCTTGTCTGATTTTTATGCTGAGTATTACAGGTTATAAAAACAGGTTTCTTTCTCCATCATGTCTGTTTATTTGAAGGTGAAGCTGCACAAGAAAATTAATCCAAGGAAATATCACTGATCACTATGCTGTGATGGTTATGTTCAGTGCTACCATCACAGTCTTACTACCCCTGCATTGTCAGTGCCAGTCTCCCACCATGTGTTTCGAATACTAAGTTCTACTCTCTTGGTATTACCACGAAAATAGATTTAGCTATTACATTGATGACAGGTAAAAGATTGGAGAAATTAAAGCCATTTGTTTATGTTTGGCCATGCATATCATATGCACAAGTTCATGTTTGAATATGACTGTGTGTGCACGTTTCCATGTCTAGAAACAAACACACAATGAAAAGAGTCACGATTTTTAAAGAAAGATTTGAAATTTGAAGAGGTGTAATATTCACAACAGCTTCCCTGGCATTTGTAACACATCACTTCTTGGAAATAAAAATGTTAGCATTGTGGCAAAAGGAGCCTATGAAGCAGTTCTTGAAAATGAGTGAGTATATAGGACAACTATGTGAAAAACAAAGGAATTGTGATTGTGAGAGGACAAAAAAAAAAAAAAAAAAAAAGCTTTGCATATAGTAGAAAGCTAGGACTGCAGCAAAACCTACGGCAAGAGCTAAGTATGTATTAATTATTATTGCACAGCAACTTAAAAAAGGCTTGTGTAATTAACCTCAAAGTCTCCCTCAACTGATTTTCTTCCTCTAGGCAGGAGCTTTGTCAGGAAGTTCAGCAAATGGTAGATGATTCAACATCATTTTTACAATGGAAGAGCCTTTGAACCTTAACCATAAGAGGCCTACTGTCACAAGATTGTTATTATTTAAGATCCCTGTTATCTTCTGTCTTTTGTTTCCAAGGGCCTTTTTAGCTAAATAGTACTCAAAAATGTAGGGTAACATGGGTCTTACCCCAAATTATTTGCAAGTTAAGGTAGAAATGTTCCTCAAAGCATGACATTAATCATTCTGCTGTGAAAAGGACCTTCATTATTATCCATGTAAGTCCTAATGTGTTTTAATGTGAGCACTTTCTAGCATTTATTTGAGATACAGCTCTTTGACAAAGATCTCAACATTTAAATGTTACATTTAATTAATTATGGACAAATCTTAAAACAGACAGATACTTGGAAAGCTAGACGTTAGAACATAAGGCTTGCTTTTGTGCTGTTCCAGCTTCCGAGACACACTCTGCTATACCAGCGGATTCTTCTCCAGAGCTTCTTATATTTTTTATTGCTTGGGTTAGATGTGCATGAATGTGATAAGAATATATGACCTGGTGCTAGGCTCTAAGGTCTACAAGCAAATAGGAAAAATAAATAAGGAAAGGTGAACTAAGGGAAACAGACCAAATAAACAAGGGAGACTAGGAGAAAGTAACAAGGTTGATTTGACAGATGGCTTGGAATGCCAGTGTGTACAAGTAAACTTACTAGAGCACTTTTCCTTTTTGGTGTTACAACCTGTCCTGGTTTTGGCTGGGACAGAGTTAGTCCTGCTATAAGATGAGAGGGCAGGGTAGCAGAGAAAGAAATCTGGAGAGGCTGTTAGACTTCACAGTTCTCCTGGGTTCTGCATTGACACTAGAGACTTCCAGGGGTGAATGTGAGCCAGTTCCTTTTAAAAAATCCGAAATATCAGTACTGGTAAGACAATGACCCACAGTGATTTTGTTTCTGCTTGGAGAGTGAGAAAGCTGCACTCAGGATTTCCTCCTCTCAGGGCATTGACCCATGAAATCTGATTAGTAGGACAAGTGGCCTTGCTGGGATGACTGGTAGAAAGCTGAATGTCTGGTCATGATCGAGATGCTTGGAAGTCCTAAAAATGGGAACATCTACCTGTTTGCCTGTCTCATAGTACTAAAACTAATAAGAAGGATCTTGGAATTCATAATTAGAAGAATAAAGAGTCTTCCTTTCTGGGCATTCTACTGTGCACTGTATATTGCTGTAGCATTTAAAGAAGACACATTTGTTTTTAATGTGTTTGTTATTTATTTCACCAAGAGAGAGTTTAGTCATGGTGACCAAGCCCTTTCTGAGCAAACTGCCAAAAGGCTCTTGATATTCTGGAATCAGTGGGACCAGTTGAGGCCTGAAGCATGCAGTACACTGCTGGTGTTACTGTTGCTGCTGTCATCCCTATCAGGGATGAAGTCAAGCTGACAAAAGCATGAATATTACTGGGTAAGATCTCTTTTTTTTTTTTTTTTTTTTTTTTTCAGAGTACCCGAGGCTGTAGATAATTTGGAGAGAGGAGGAACAAAAGAATTAAAAAGGAGGTTATCAGTACAGAAAATTGAACCTCAGTCAGATTCAATCAACCAAGCAATAGGTTTCCTTACCTCTTTTGATACAGATTGGCTACCCCAGTCCATGAGTCTCTTGAGGCCCCATAATTTAAATTTGTAGCTTAGTCTGGAAGGAAATATGCGTCCAATGACCAAGATTTTCAGAAGGGAATTTGGATTTGCAGTCCCATCACTCTGGATAAACTCTGTTGGATTTCCAGGTTGCTCTTTGACACCATTAGTCCCATCAATATGTCACTTCACTGGAAGTTGGCTCAACAGGTTTGACAGCTTCTTCAGTTCCGGAGTGGTGGATTGACATAACTCTATATTATGATGCTGGGAGATGTGAGTAATATGAGATATTTGTTGATACGTGGATAATTGTTTGTATACCGTTTCACACAGGGAAAACATATGCTTCTGATCTCAGGGGATTGTCTTGCATTTGTACAATGCCCCGACCTCTACTTTTTCCCTTAGACCAATTCATCTAAACATAAAAATCACTGTAAGGACAGTTAATTAGATATTCATACAGACTATGTGATTATTTTTTTTTTTTTTTTTTTTTTTTTGGTGTAAACTAAGTCAAGTTTCCACAGATTGCAATGCTAGACTGATATGGTTGTTATTATGCCTTTATACATACTCTTGCGTTTTTGCCTTACATGTCTCTTTAGCAATAGTTCATCACTTTGCTCTGGTGGGTAAATGTCATTCTTTCCCATATGATTGTATTTAATTCCTTTCACCCCCTTAAACTATATGGTCCTTGGTCCATGATAGGTATTTGTACAGAGCAAATGATGCATCCAAATACACATCACATATAAACCTATCTATTCATGTTGATATTCATATACCTCAAAGAATGATCTTGGTATTTATGTTTACTCTCAGAATATTGAAATAAATGTTTTAATGTTTCAATATTCCCTTTTATCCCACTGTCACTCCCCTCAACAATAAAATAAAAGATTTCTCAGCAAACACCTGCAGGCGGGGACTGACAAGCTGCAGCACCAAAGGGCTTTCCAGAGCTGCCTCCTGTTACTGAAACTCACTCACAGAGTCAGAGGCTGAGTGCTGCTAGCACTTACTTTGGGTCTCTGCTGTTACTATCCTGCAGGAGAGCCCAGAAATCCCAGGCTGAAACACTGGGCACAGGTAACAACTGAGGTTGCTGGATCAGGATCCAAATCTTCCCATACAGAGCAGATTTCATGTGTTACCTGTCTAGATAACTTAGCTTGCCAGATCCTTTGCAAAGAAATTTAGACACAACAATGACGTTTCCTTAAGTTTTGGACCTGCTGGACAAAGAAGTAAAACAAGGAAAAGCTTGGAGAACATCAGCATAGTAAGAACTAGGCACATTGCCCCACACTTTCTGCTAAGTCTCCTGTGAAAAGAGCAGACACATTTCTGCATGGACACACAATATATTGCACTCTATTCGAAGCTGATGTCAGGTTTCTTATTTAAGTGTTTTCATCAAAAAACATGGAGCTGGCACTAGCATCTGAGGGATAAATGCCGTTTTTTTCCACATGAAAATGAAAGAATAGCTTTAACTGAGAAAAATAGTTTCAGAACGTGTGTGTGTGCGCGTGTGTAGGGGGTAGCAGAGGCTATGACATAGCATATGAAGTCAATAGTGTAGTTGTTATTATTTATACATGAGTAAAGATTACAAATGCAGGCAATAGCTCAGATCTCTCACCCCCTGGATCTGTGAAACCTGTCACTCAGTCTCCTGCGGTGTGTCTTCCTGTCTCCGAGCCATTGGACCACCTGCTGCCATGACTCTCATCTATTGCATCGCCCGAAGGCCTCGATGATAACAGCATTGATTCCAATGTACATCTAATTACTTCTCATAATCTATTCATTTCACAATAGTGTAGTGAAACATCTGTCACATCATAAACTCTTTAGTATCCTTATCAAACCACCAAAACATACTCTGCTGCCAATTGGCAGCTTCCTTGCTTTCTCCTCTTATTAATACGATGCAAACATATCTATGTTTTTTTGGTTGCTTTAGATGAATTTCCCAGATGACCAGTGAAAAAGAATTGGGCAAACTGCAATTGTAATGTCTATTCACTACTTAGTGAGGTACCGTTATTGATGTCATACAAATATCAGTGAAAATTGCTTTGTTTCTTCTAGAGATAAAGGCTCTAAATAGGGTCTTTAACATTTATAGCACGGTAATAGATGTCTCCCTTCCTTGGCTCAGTGTGACTGATTCATTTGCTAAAATAAGCATCTCAGGGATTATTACATTTGAGTGGTATATTGCATGGGAAAGGCTTTTACCTTTATAGTTTTTACTTTACCTGTGGGTAAATAATGCCCACTCTTTCTCTTTTTTCGTGTAAGAAATCAAGAGCAAGGAGACCCATTAGCACATATTTTTATTATCAAACTATAGAGAATCTATCTATCCCAATAGGATCATGAATATACAGTCATATCTAATAAAGAGGGCTGATTAGTCCACTGGAAGAACTTCAGATATTCAGGCAACAACATGGAAAATAAACTCTGAATAGTTAGGTGTTGGTTTACCATTACATACTAATTTATGGTGAGCAACACATCCTGAGTGAAAGGAGTGATATATTAATTGCACACTCACTTTCAGTGTTTGTACAAACTGAGTTTTGTTCTTGTTGTTTTAAATCTGCAATGGAAATGAGTTTAGTGTTGATTTGATAGCTTTAGAAATGGGAGCCATTTGTTCATCTGCAGAACAGATACAGCATGAGCAGCCGTTTTGGGATCTTCCGCACAACATGCTTCAGCCTGGCTTTTGGAGGACCCACTTTTCCGTGGCCTTGGAGTAGCCAGTGAGGAAGCTAATTTGGATTCTCTGGTGAGGCTGTAGTATGATGCCAGTCACTGTAGTTATTTTTATTATCTGAACATCTGGCAGTAAAAAACTGGATTGCAATCACCAATTCAGGCCACATTTTGTTCCTGACCTTGCTGAGAATCACATGGGTGACCTAATGGTAAAAGAGTCCATATCTCATTACCAACCCCCAAGACAGCCAGTCCTCTTTTATCCATTTGTCAATATATAATGCAGCCCAATATATAATGCAACCTGAATATTTATTAGCTTCTATTTTCATCTCTTTTGTATTTTCTGGTTTGGAATAGGTATCATTTCTACCTTTTTCCTTAAATATATGTTTTTACATTTAAAATACACTGACTACTCCAGCACAGTGGGACACATACAGAGATTTTTGTGTCATTGGAATATCTTTCAATATGAATACAGCCAATACGTAAGTTACTTAAAAGTTAATTTTTGACCTGTTCAGTCCTTTGTGCTACTTTGTAGCATTTGTGAGCATTCTTCTTCATTTGGAGAGAATGAAGCAAAGGAAAGGTTTGATCTAAAAAAAAAACTTTCATAAAATCTCAGAGCTCACAGAACAGCTCAATACTGTGTGAAGACTGATCTCCTGACACTTCATTCTTGGAACTTCATTCCAAATACCAAAACTTGCTTTATTTTTTTTTTTTAATTTTATTTTATGAATTATCATAAATCATGAATCATGAATTATCATAATTCAATTCCTTTCCACTTCACTTACATGAAGCTACCATACATTTTGCTACTTTGCTTTTAGCAAAGTGAAGTCTTACCTGGCCAAAAGAGGGAGTTATGTATCCAGTGTTGTAGAGTTCATCCACTGAGACTGATGATATCTTTGGATTAACTTGTCCTATGCGTCTCCTTCATGGGTCATATATGGCCTTGCTGTTTATGCTTCTCCCACTGTACCATGGGCCAAACCTGCCATGTGGACTGAACATAGGTCAGCCCGAGAAGGCTGTAATATAACTTTCTCAGTTATATTACAACCATGTCAGGGAACTTCCCTGGCTGATTTGATACCTAGGCATTTACATGACAGCACATCAATACCATGATATAAAACAAACAAACAAACAAACAAACAAACAAAAACAGAAAGCAATGATAGATCATATTTTTCCATAAGCATATTATTTGGAATTTTCACAGATCCTGGAATTTTCTTAGATCCATGGCAAGATAATACTTGTTATACCAACAACAGAAAGAATAAAATGTGATTGATTTAAGGTTTTGAAATTTTAAATAAAAATTTGCAGAACGTAGAGTTTGTTTTTGTTTTTGCTTTTGTTTTTTGAGACTTTCTTCATAGGATTGATAGCTAAATCTGATTTTTTTTTCTTTTGAAATGAAAACTGACTTTCTTATGTAGTCACATGGTTCTAGGACTTAAGGAATTTTAAAAGTATCATAGAATAGCAGTCAAATCATGAAAGACATAATGTCAGGTTTATCACAAATATTTTTCCTGTGACATCACCTAAGATATGGATTACAGTTAACATTCAAAGACTAGTGCCAAAGTAGTACATATTATCACTAACAATTACTGGAAATTTGAAATAGGAAGTCTAAAAATGATGAATTTATTCAAAAATTTAAAAATTTGAAATGTACAAAAAGCTAAGAATAACATCTATAGGCAAGGGTCTACAACCAGTGTTGCACTTAAGAAACAGACCAAAACTAAGTGGATAAAAGATATTTTCTTTGATGGTTGTATTGAAAGGATTTTTGGTGAGAAAACAAACAAATGAACAACAAGCCAATACTCTGGACTGAAACAATGTAAAATGTTCTAGTTTTAATTAAGAAATAATCTGTAATTTTTTGGGGAGTAAACTAAAATGACTTTCCTCAGCATAAAACAAACAAAAAACAGATTTTTTTTTGGATATTCAGCAGTACTGGAGAGAAAATACATATTTATATATGTTTGTTTGTCTTAAACTGAAGGTCAGTTCTTAGGCAAAGTGAAAATTTTCAAGAAGAGCAAGCATTTGTTTCCAAAGTCTCAAAACAGTATTTTCAGACATTATCAAAACGTAATCCCTATTTCTTTTCTGAAACCATAAACCTAACCCAGATTTTTTAAGACTTCAATTTCTTCCCTAAGGGACTTTTTCAATAATTTGTCTATCAAACATAAGTAGATAAACACATGAATAGAATTGTCTCTGTGTTATTTCAGTATAAATCTTTGGATTAAGGAAATATAGAGACAAGATATCAGAACAGTAGTAAGTTAGCTACTCCATCTTAGAGCAGAATACCATGGCAGGTTGACTTTGGCCACTGTCACACACCCAGCCAGTTCTCTTGCTCCACCTCCTCAACAGGATGGGTCAAGATAAAGACATGAAGATCACTAATGAGTCATCCCCATATGCAACACAGGCTTGACTTGGGGAAAACTGATCATGGGTCAAATCGGTGTGGGTCGTCCCCATGGGCTGCAGTCATTCAAGAACTGCTCCAGAGGGGGCTTTTCACAGGCTGCCATCATTCCAGATAAACCTGTTCCAGTGTGGGCTTTTCTACAGGTTGCAGTTCCTTGAAGAAATATACATCTGCTCTGCCATGGGGTCCTCTAGGTACTGCAGTGTTGATGTCTGCTCCAGCATGGTCTCCATGGGTTTGCAGGGAAATTTCTGCTTTGGCAGATGGACCACCTCCACCCCCTCCTTCTTCTCTGATTTTGGTGTTGCACTACTTCTCACTTTTATTCTCTCCTCCTCTGCCTGTTTGGCTTTTTCTGCCCATTCTTAAATCCACTTTTACTGAGGTGCTGTCATCTTGGCTGCTGGGCCCGGCTGGGTCCTGTGGTGGGGTCATTGGAGCTGTCAGGAACTGGCTGTGTCCAGCATGGGGCAGCCCTGGCCTCTCCTCACAGAGGAGTCCCAGCTGTCAGCAGCTGGACACCTGCACCTAGTACAAAAAAGATGCTGCTTCTGAGTGCTAAGTATTTTAGATCCTTTTATTTTGGATAAAAGTTTCACAGAATTTAACATTGTTTATATGACTACAGACTTATTATAGTAAGAGTGCTTACAACTATTAAAAAAAAATAAAATTCACTACAGGTTGAGTCATTTTCTAAATCAGTGAAGATGGACAGAAAAAAAGGGATAGTTTTTTATAGTTTTTGTTTATTTTTTTGTTTGTTTGTTTTTCCAAATATTTCCAGCACACATAAGTGCATACAGAATGGGATTTTATGCAGCCAGATTATCTGCTGATTTAAAGCAATAGAGCTAAGAGTCCTCTGTTAAAGCCATATAAGCTATGTTGATCTACCACAGCTAAGGAGCTGAGTCACTCAGTGAACAAAAATACCTATGTCTCTTTGAGAAACCTTATTGGTATGACACCATTGACAACAAAGTTTGTAAATGAAATCTCTGGAAATTACAAGGGATGAAGGCTGGGAGACAAGAAACTGAAATAAGCATTCAATGATTTTCAGTTGTTTGGGATATAAGTACTCAGAATCAACTCCTTAATACCAATAGTCATAATTCGTTGCATGTCAATAGGTATCTTGTATCTGTCTATGCTCTTATTAATTAACTGCCACACCTGCGTTCCTGGTCATGTATTGTCACAACTGTCCTACCACTTGAACTATACAAATTTGGTCCATGGGGGAACCCCAGACACCAAGGAAAAAAGAGCCTGTCTGCAGCACAATGCCTTCATATCCTCTGATGCAGGGAATTTTTGTGTGGGAAGTGTTGTCCTGGTTATTTGTGATCACCTCTATTTGGTGATCTCAAGGGAATGATACAATAATTCCACTCTCCAGACCACTGGTCTCAGTCTAGATCTTCTCCTGCCTCTCCTTGTCTGCTCCACTAGTTTATTTTTTTCCTGGCACAAAAGGCATGTATAAGTGGTTTACACTTTTATGCCCTTTTAACACAACTTCATTAGTGGTGCTCTTAATACTTGTCATGTTTCTTTGGTGTTAAGTAGGAAAGAAACTTTATTCAAACATAGAAGAAAGGAAGGAAGATCTTGGCAGATGTAGTAAAAAGGGATCTCAGACTCCATATTCTTGCCCAGAGATGGATCTAGTAGAAATAACCATTTTATTTTATTTTTTTTCTATTGCAACCCCCCCAAAAAAAACTTAGGTTCAAACTAGAGTGAATCATAAAATCATAGAATGGTTTGTGTTGGAAGGGACCTTCAAAATCACCTAGTTCCAACCTCCCTACCATGGGCTGGGACACCACCCACTAAATCAGGTTGCTCAAAGTCCCATCCAGCCTGGCCTTGAACAGGGATGGGCAGCTTCTCTGGGCAGCCTGTTCCAGTGCTGAGTGAAGCACTGGAACAGTACTTCTCCACCTTCTGAGTGAAGAATTTCTTCCTCATATCTAATCTAAACCCACCTGCTTATTTTTTAAAACCATAACCCCTTGTGCTATCACTGCACTCTCTGACAAAGAGTCTCCCTAGCTTTCCTGTAGGCCCCCTTTAGGTCCTGGAAGGCCACTATAAGGTGGCCTGCAGCCTGCTCTTCTCTGGGACAACCAACCCCAAGTCCCTCAGCCTGTCTTCACAGGAGAGGTGCTCCAGACCTTTGATCATTTTTGTGGCCCTCCTCTGGACTCATTCTAATACTTCCATGTCCTTCTTGTGCTGAGGGCCCCAGAGCTGAATGCAGTGCTCCAGGCAGTGCTCCATGAGAGCAGAGCAGAGGGGGAATCACCTCCCTCGCCCTGCTGGCCACGGCTGCAAGGCTCTGCCGGCTCATGTTGAGTTTCATGGATAGAAATAAGCCCCTCCAGAGATCAGTTCAACTTGTTGCACCAAATTACCCTCTGAACTGTGTTAGCATTATTTTCTAAAAACTAGACTGGGTGCCTATGGTCACTTAAATCAGGCTTATCAGGTAAGTGCAGAAATTTAAATTGGAAGAATCTGTTCCCATGTAGATTTAATTCAAGTGGTTTGTTACATTTCCTCTCTTTCTTTCTTTCTTTCTTTCTTTCTTTCTTTCTTTCTTTCTTTCTTTCTTTCTTTCTTTCTTTCTTTCTTTCTTTCTTTCTTTCTTTCTTTCTTTCTTTTTCTTTCTTTCTTTCTTGTTCATTCATCTGTTCGTTTGTTTTTTTATTTGTTTGTCACATTTTTGTCCCAGTTGTCTTTTTTAGTTGTAGTGTTTTTTAGCCTGAATCACACTAACTAAAATGAAATAGTTTCAGATTAGACTGCAGTCTTGGAAGGGCTTTACTGCTGCTGTATGTTTCTCTGGTGATTAGGGAAATGGAATATGAATATGGAAAAATCCTTTACAATCACAAAAACTTGACACTACTAAAGTTTTCTTATGAAATTGAATTCAAGAAGGCAAGAGTCATATGCTGGTATGACACTGAAATTGTTATCAATTCAGTTTACTTAAAATGTCAGAAGATTTTGTCAAAACCTGTGGTTTCCTTGCCTTCTGACACAGTACAAAGAAAGGATAACAATCGAGAAAATATTCTGATGCCAGTGACTATGTGTATAGTTTTATGTTGATTCTTAGACAAGTTTTTTTTTTATGGTCACATTTAAAATACCAGATGGTGTGTTAATGCTGCCTTTAGGTGTTTAGCTTGAGGCTTCAGTGACCTATATAGTCAGAATTAGTTGCTCTGAGGCATCTCCTGGAAGAATTTAGTTCTTTTCCAAGCAAGAAACCTAGGGTGCTAATTTAGCACCCTAAACATGATATGGTTTGTTGTGAATATCCCGCAAGCCCTTCTTTTCTTAATACTGTATAGATTCAGTCTTTGGCAGAAGAAGCATCTCTATGATGCTTTAAGATCTTTAGACCTTTCCAGCCTGTATAAAATCCTGCAGAAGTATTAGTCCTGCATAATCCAGGAGGATTATGTGTTCTATCTGAGGTTTATGCTCCTTGTGTATTGGAGTCATTAATAAATTGTATCTGCTGCACAGTAGTAGAGCAGCCTTGACAGGACTGGGGACTTGTTCAGCTGAGTGCAGTTGGAGACTACAAGTTGAATGCCCAAGCATTTAATCTATTTGCATGAAGAAAACAATCTCCAAAATTCAGCAAAAGCCCCTCAACCTTCAATACTCTTCATAAATATTCACTGCTGCTCTGTCTCACAAGGACCCATGCTTGGGTCCTGTGTAGGGTATGCCTTTACAGTTTTTGCAAGCAGGTTTGAACTCACTTCAAAACTTGCACTCCAGGCCTAGGACAGTTAGGAACCAGCAGAAATATTACCACTTTAGCATACCTGTGCGACCAAACTAATAGCCTTGGACTTTCAGTTAGTGGTGGGAGTGCTGCTTTTACTAAGTATTAAGCTTTCAAAAAAATAAAAAAAATAAAAAAAAATAAAAATCTAGTACAAATCTCTTCATTTCTAGCAGCTTAGTTCAAATGACAGCTGATATATGAAAATTAGATAAATAGATTAGCATAATGCCTTTTAAGAAATATATTCAGCACTTTTCATTGACTTGTGCCAAAGCTTTTTCCTTGGATGTTTTGAAGCAGTCACTAAGTAGTACACTTAGTCAGATTTTCTGTGAGGGTATCTTATATTATATGGTTTCCAGCACAAGTGTTAAATTGTAATGATAGTGGGAGGCTAGAAAATAGTGAAAATCAGATTTTGTCAAGGTTTATGGACTTTTCAAAGACATAACCTGATATAATCATAGAATCATAGAATCATAGAATATCCTGAGTTGGAAGGGACCCTTAAGGATCATCAAGTCCAACTCTTGACACCGCACAGGTCTACCCAAAAGTTCAGACCATGTGACTAAGTGCACAGTCCAATCTCTTCTTAAATTCAGTCAGGCTCGGTGCAGTGACCACTTCCCTGGGGAGCCTGTTCCAGTGTGCAACCACTCTCTCTGTGAAGAACCCCCTCCTGATGTCAAGCCTAAACTTCCCCTGCCTCAGCTTAACCCCGTTCCCGCGGGTCCTGTCGCTGGTGTTAATGGAGAAAAGGTCTCCTGCCTCTCGACACCCCCTTACGAGGAAGTTGTAGACTGCGATGAGGTCTCCCCTCAGCCTCCTCTTCTCCAGGCTGAACAGGCCCAGTGCCCTCAGCCGTTCCTCGTACGTCTTCCCCTCCAGGCCATTCACCATCTTCGTAGCCCTCCTCTGGACACTCTCCAACAGTTTCATGTCCTTTTTATATTGTGGTGCCCAGAACTGCACACAGTACTCGAGGTGAGGCCGCACCAGCGCAGAGTAGAGCAGGACAATCACCTCCCTCGACCTACTAGCGATGCCGTGCTTGATGCACCCCAGGATACGGTTGGCCCTCCTGGCTGCCAGGGCACACTGCCTGCTCATATTCAACTTGCTGTCTACCACGACCCCCAGATCCTTCTCTTCTAGGCTGCTCTCCAGCGTCTCATCGCCCAGTCTGTACGTGCAGCCAGGGTTTCCCCATCCCAGGTGCAGGACCCGGCACTTGCTCTTATTGAACTTCATGCGGTTGGCGATCGCCCAGCTCTCCAACCTATGCAGATCCCTCTGCAAGGCCTTTCCACCCTCATTCGAGTCCACAACTCCTCCAAGTTTGGTGTCATCAGCAAACTTGCTCAAAATACCTTATATAACCTCTTGTAATTCCCCTTTAGCTTTTCTGATTAATGCTCTTTTAGTTGCTTTTTTTTTTTTTTTTTTTTTTCCTGTGGGAGAATCTAAGCTAATGCCATGAAGCATTTGTGTGTTCAGGGATAGAATCCTCTATTACAGTTGAGTCCAGAAAAGATCACAAAACCACAAAATTACACAATTACTGAGGTCAGAAGGAACTTCTGGAGATCTTCTAGTCCAAACCACCTTGTCAAAAAGAATTTCTAGAGCAGATTCTCCAGGAGCATGTTTTGGTTTTGAATATATCAAAGGAAGGAGACTCCACAACCTTGCTCAACCTGTCCCAGTGTTTGACCTCCCTCACAGTAAGAAAGTCTTAAGTCTAAATAAAAGTTTATGTTTTTTTTTTTTGTTTGTTTTTTGTTTTTTTTTTTTTTTTTGTGCCTATTTCCTCTTGTCCTGTCACTGCACACTGCTGAAACAATTCTGGCTCCATCTTTATCCCTCCTCACCGCATCCTTCCAAGCCTTCCGTTGTCCAGGCTGAACAGTCCCAGCTCTCAGCCTCACTCACCATGTCAGAAACTTTGGTCCTTTGGTCACCTTCCTGGAGCATAACTGGATTCAGTATGTCTGTGTCTCTCCTGGGGGAGCCCAGAACTAGACCCAACACTCCAGATGTGTCTCACCAGTACTGATTAAAGGTGAAGAAACATCTGCCTCACCCTGTTGGCTACATCCTACCTAATACAGCCAGCGAGGCTGTTGGTCCTCTTTCCTGCAAGATCACATTGCTGGCTCATAGTCAATGTGCTGTCTACCTGAACACCTTTTTACAGTCCTTCTCTGCAAAGCTGCTTTCCAGCCAATTACCCCCTTGACTGTACTGGAGCACACGCAGACTCTTGAAGACTGCTCCCAAAAGCATGCAGTGTTCTTCACCTGCTCACTGTCTGCATGCTGAGATGCACTTTCTCACACACTCCCCGAACTCTCCAGCTTGTCAGCACTCATGGTCAGCAAACTATGGATCTGATGACTGGTAGGCTGTCCCTGTGGAGATATTTGTGCATTATGTTAATTTAGGTAGTAAAAGGTTTTAGTGTTTCATGCACACATTGACTAATGCTTACATTTTATCCAAATAAAGGTCTTATATTAGCATACACTTCTGAAACTATCAAAGCTTCACACAGAGTTTTACACTAAACTTTTGTGACCTATTATTTTCAAAGATGCTTAACAACACTGAGTTAACAGGAAAATATCATCCTGATGTTTAAAATCATTTTTGTCTTCGGTTATATTTTTTCTGCAATAGATTGTATTCACTGTGCAATACAAATCAGATTTTCAAAGGGATAAGCAGCTATGCATCCTAACAAATTTGTTAGAGTAGAATTTTGCTTCCAAAGGGTAACAAAGAAATGAGTTCAAAATATATACATGTGCATGTGCTTCTGACCTAGCATTCATATTTTAATAAGCATATTTGAATTAATTCAAGGTTATATGTGCTTTAGTGTTGGAAACGTACATAGTACTTTGCAGGCTACTTCCCTCCCTTTGTAATGCACACACTTTGTAATACCACAGAGGGGAATTACTAGCTTGGTGCTAACAATTCCTTTCAGAGAATTGCACTGTCTTGTGTGCCACAGTGGAAAATACATCAAGATAATTCCCTCATCACTGCCTACCCACCCACCCGCTCCCTGTAGTCTGAGATGAACTGTCTAGTCACATATTCTAATGCTGCTTCTGGTAAAATGTTTGATTCTTTTTTTTTTCTTCTCAGAGCAGAGCTCTTCTGGAGCCTATATTTATTCTGACATTTCTTTTTTTGGTGCATACACATCACCTGTAAGAGGTTCTTTGTATATTGTCATTACTGATATCATAAGAAATTCTAGAAGTAAAGAGTATTTAAAGTGGATTCATGTGTGAGAGATTTTGTAGGGTTTTTTTTTTTAGAAGTTCCTTGCTACTTTCTACTTAACTCAGCATTGTAATGATTTAAGAAAAACATACTCACATGTAGGGTGTGTGCTGTGGGATAGGAACCAAGAAAAAAAAATAACCAACAAATGAAAATCTTTTGTTCTTAATGACAGAATATAATGGAAATCTAATCTCCTACTGTATATTATCATCAGGCAAATTAGTTACACATATAATAAGGTTTTGCTGTATAAATTATAAATGAAATAAACAATTCTGTCACCATGGAGTGCAATGAATACACTACATGTTATATGTAAATATATTAGTCATTTGCCTTTTGTTTATGTGTCACAGGAATCCATTTCCTTCCTGGTGTATTTCCTATTCCCTATGGGTTCTTACTAAAGTCATCTCAGCCCTTCATGTACAAGCCTTTTAAAGCAGAATTACTTTTTTTTTTTTTTTCAGTTTTTCAGTCCAGTTTTAATAATGGCTGCTTTTGTGCCAGTTTCATTTAGTGCTTCAAACTGTAATTTTATTTGAGAGAGGGAGAAAGAAATAATAAGGAAAGCAGAAAGGGTCTACATGATATATCAGTACAATACAAAAAACATATTGAAACCATTTTTTTATTTTCGTTTTTTTCTTCAAAAATTAAAATATGTCCCATAAAGCAGTTATGCATATTTTTTCTCTCACCAAACCTTTCCTTCTTTAATGAGATAATTTGTTTTTAAGGAATGCATTGTTCAGTCTTTCTTTCCATTGGGTGACATTTTTATTTTCCATGCAGTACAGTATATGCAAGAATTATATAAATTTGGCTTTTTTCACAGGGTACCTACCATACAAGAGCCTGGAAGCCCTTTGAAACCAACATGAGAGAAGCAGTTACTTTCAGTGAATTATGGCTTTAACATACGGATTCCAATCAATAATCCAGAATTTTATATTCAATCACAGTTCATACTCATCAAGGATTATCTTTTGTGCTCCCATAGGCTTTTCCTGCCCTCCACAGGGATACAGAGTTGAATTGAATATACCTCATTATTTTTGGGATGGCTGTGGACCCTAATGGAAAAGGCAACACATAAGCAGACTAAAGTTTCATGCTCAAGACCAGCTAAAAAGGATATTTGTCACTGCTATTTTCATTTCTCCCAGCGTCAGCCAACCCTTTCTGCAGGGTGAATGATTGTACCTTGACATTGTTTACAAGACCAATTATATCTTTATTTTGAGAGGTATTCCAAAGGCTATTAGAAGAGGTTTTTTTCCCCTCCTGTTGTATTTTTATAGGGAGCAGAGGCAAGCAAAGATGTTTCTTTTACAGCTTACTTGCAGCTCTATCTCCATGGAGGCCGTTTTCTCTCTCACTCTTTTTTTTTTTTTTTTTGACTGGAGCAGACAGTGGTTAGCAATGGAATACAAAAAGGCAATTCTACTGCCTCATAAGCCACAAAGTGGACTATGGAATTAACGTCTGAGATGTTATTTCTAATTTATTTATCTGCTCTCTCTCTGTACTACAAGTACTCTCGAAAGCACTTATGTATTTGAAGTCTGGTAGAGATACCAGTTAATGGGAAATGGTTTGCTGTGAGAAGTGATCTACTTGAGTGCATAGAAGAGGCCTCCTTCTATCAAATATTTCACGGGTAATGTTTTACTGTTTCTTAGATGGCATGCCATAGAGTGTAATAAATTTTAGTTTGTTTATATTCTTTGTCTGTATTTGCACTTTGGTGATTATATTTGAATTCATGCAATATCCTTGTTTTCAAAAAAGAACTTTAGCATAATCTTCTCATTAATCCTGTCCTGTTTGTCTGTTATTAATAGGCCACTGTACAATGTATTCTGCTGCAAAACTCCACCAGGCATGACTAATTCAGATAATTAATTTGCTAGAACATTAACACCATCAAATGAGCCTGCTAAACCGGTAAATTTAAAGTAAATTAAACTTAATTTGCAGGTTATTGCAATTAAGTCTGCCTTGTCTTTCTGAGGGATTTCAACATCCTCAGTATTTAAGAGGCAATCATAATGCATGCAAGTGGGCGGGCTTTTTGGCTAATTAACACGAGTCTAATCTGCTTTTCAATTAGGGTGGATGTTTATAATGTGCTGGTGACAGTGTTGCAATTCAGTACAGCATAACAGGAGTGCATGGCATAATTATAGCTGAAAAGAAAAGCTCATGCAGGGCCTGTTTAGGGGTTAATGAGACATTGGCAGCTTCCAGCTGAGGAGATTGAGCCAGTTTAGTGCAGCTTCAAGAGGAAACCACCCATAGGGGTTTCCTTTGAAGTGTCAAAAGGTCCCCTTGTTCTGGGTGGCTTATGTTTCATTTGTCTGAGTGGCATATCAAAAATTGATGAGCTGCCAGCAGCAGTCCTCATGACATTAATTCACCAATTGTGTTTCTAATAGTTTCATCCTTAAATACATTTGGATGATGATAATGCTAAGAAAAATCAAGGTTCTGAAAACAATGAGAAGGTCTGTGCAGTTCCAAGAAGTGTATACAGACTACGCAAATGCATCAGCTGCAAATGTTAATGATGCAGATGACCTACACTGCTCGTTATGAGCAGGAAGAAGACAAAGATGTACTGTGCATCCCTTTGTTGAACAGCATTCGAGCTGTGGCAGAGTTGTGGTATTTGTTGTTACTTAGGTTCTTGAAAAGCTTAAAATGGGTCAAATTCATCCCTGAAGTAACTTCACTGGCTTCAGAGTAGCTGTACCAGAAATGGATTGGGTATGTTGTCCTAACAGTAACAGAAAGAAACACTAGAGCTATAAAGAGTACTGGGCATCTCAAATACCAATAGGTGATTTCTTCAGTCCACTGAAGTGTATGTACATTACAGTCCTATACACAGGTAACAGGGGTTCTCAAACTTTTGTGAAAAATTGAATGTTCATGGACAGAGTGTACTGTGTGCCCACAGCAATGATAATGTGAATTTCAGGGAATACTAATTACATGGAAAAATAAAGTTATTAATATACTGAAAGACACTTAAAACCCTAAAGAAAAGAGAAGGGGCCAGCAGCATAAAACTGGCTACCTAGATCAGTCAGAGAATTCCTGATTTATAGGATTTTCTATGGCATTAACAACCACAACATGTGAGCGTAGGGTACTGGAGGAGAATGCTTTAGTTGCTGTGTGAGATGCAATGTTCAGTACACTGTGAATCAAGTGCCATGCTCCTATTCTTTTTAAACCTGGGAGTGGTAAAATATAGAACTTCATTTTTTGCATGTATTGAACACACACACACACACACAAAAAAACAACAAACAAACAAACAAACAAACAAACAAAAAAAACCACTGCTTTAGCACTCCAAAACTTTTACTTGAACCTTTTGCAACTTTTTAAATTTTTTGCATGGAGATTGATGCTCACAAGGCAAATTCAGCCCACGTCACCTGAGGAAATTAGATCTGCATCTACCCTGTTTAATTTTAGGCAATATGAGATAGCTAAGGTGGAAGCACAGTTGCCATAAACTCCCACAGGACTATTGTAGAGGCTATTCAACTCACCAAAGATGATATCATGAGCTGGAAATGCCCTCTCTCCCTTGACCATAAAAAAGAAGTTTAAGTTGATTAGGTATCTAAATTAAAGTACCTGCATTTAGGCAGGCAACATATTAAAGCTGTGTGATCTCTTTTTGGGTGTCCTCTGTGGAAGGTCAAGATTCATTGGTATCTCTTCGGACTAAATGGGATGCATGAGTGCTTGTGTTAGTATATGAGAGATTTTTGATTAATGCAGAGATGAAAGATCTTCCTTTTTTTAACCTTTGATAATTCAAAATGTTGAACAAGCTGAGGAGTAAATGAATAGTGCCTCCACAGGCAGGTGATGTTGTATATTAATTAGGCACCATAACATTTTGCATAGGTCAGTAAGACTAAATTCTTGTTGATTTTTGTTGTTTTGCTTCTCTGCCTGGACTTCTGACCATGACTTATGCTGTCATCAGTAAATGAGGCTTGGCTTACTAAGATAAAAATACTACTCCTGGTGGCAGAAGTGGCCTCTAAATGACTAAAACACTCATATCTGAGAAGCACTTTAACAACTCAGCACATGAACATACAGTTCAAGAGTACCTGACAGATTTTTCTGCTTAAGTTCTGTGATTGATGGATCAAATGAGAAAGCAGGAAGTACGTTTGTTGGGAAGGCAAACTGTCTTGTTTTAGAGAAACTTTCTGTCAATCTTCCCTGACCACCAAATGCAAGATGACACAGGTATAGTTGATCCTGCTGTTGTTATTCACCAGCAGAGAAAGGAGTGCAAGTCCATCAAGGAGTATGGAAGGATTCCTGTACAAACATTAACACAAAAAAAAAGATTTAAATGGCTTACACTGCAATATTTTAACTTTTATTGCTGAAGGAAAATAGCTGAATAAATGTGTGGATTAAATTATGTAGACATTATTGGCAACAAAAGCATAGAATGGTATTGACTTTAATATGTCATTTACTAACTCCTTTTTCCCAGACTAATTTCGCATTACCAGCTGTAACAATAGAATGAAAGACTAAGCAAGTAGCTAAAGTACATAAATGGGTATATCTTTCTATACCTGCATGCAGGTGTAAGATCGATGTTTATTCGTTTGTCCAGACGTCAGAACACTTTCAACCATTTACAAACAAACATCATGAGAAATATGAGTGTAAAACCAAAAAGGAAGAACAGGAGCTAAACTGGATGTTGACGACAGAGGGACAATCCCTTTCAGATCAATTAATAAAGACCATATAAAAAGTGTATTGTCTCCTGTTCTTCACTTACAAGAGATACAAAAAAAAAAAAAAGAAAGGGAACATCACAGTTGGGTACAATATGAAGTCTGTAATACCTGCAGTCTGCAGATCACTCAGGTCTGGAAGAGAAGGGACATTTCTAATAGAAACTTTCATTAGGAATTTTTAACCAACTACCCTTAGAAACATCACAGTATTTGCAACTGCTGCTGAACTCAGGACATTTCTAAATACAGAATTTTGAAAGGCCATGGTATCTGGGTGCAAATTTGATGCAAGCACACTGGCAAGTAATGATTAATGCAGTATCTGCCAATTAATTAAGTAACAGTGGTAACATTTTCATCCTTTTTTTAACAGCATAACAATAGCATTTAAGGGACTATGAGACAGCCAAAGTTTTAAATAGTGTGTGGGATACAACATAGCATGTTCACAGAAGGAAAGATGCATTAGAAAGATTAAAGCACATTATTTCTCTTCCAGTTCTCTACCTGCTTATCCTCTGGGATCAGAGCACTGATGGTGCTGGGTCTTGTGTTGATTCTCAGTTTGTTCTCAGTGGGAGTCTTCCAGCACTCTTATTTTATAATCTAGGCAAAGGGTTAGAAACTCTGAAAAGCTTCTTTTATGCAAAACCCTAATACCAGTCAAAGACATTATGTTTTTTTGTTTATTTGTTTGTTTGGTGTTCTGTTTTTAGCTGGCTGGGTTTTTCAGAGATTTTGGCTCTTGGAAAATATCAATTATACAAGAATTAACATTTTAAGATTATGTCATTCAAAGAGAGAATGATACCTGTCTTGATAAACTTGATGCAATGATCCATTTATAAAGTAACCAGTGTACTTCATACCAGCTGGGTTCAAAAGTTCATTAGTTCTTTTGCTTTCTTTTGGGGTACAGAGACATTTGGTCAAAACTTTGACATGAGCATATAATTGCTAAGAAGCAATATATAAACATGAGATGATATTATTTGTTAAGCATAATAAACATGCTTGAAAGTAACAGTATACATAAAACTTTATTAGTGACGTGACAGTAGGGCAAGGTCTTTATAGAGAAAGACCTTTGGAGAAAATATTGTTGCACATGAAATCCTTTTCATGGTGTCTCAGGATAGCATATACCTGCAGTAAGATTAACTTAAGTTAGAGGTGATAAAAAAAATGAAGTTTTATCCTGAAGGATAGTTTGCAGAAGTGTCCAGGATAAAACTAGTTAGTAAAACAATGTAGGATGATAAACTAGTGGGTAATCAAAAGACCAGGACTATCCCCATGACTAGATACTTTTTAAAGAAGTTTGGATCCAAAGGCTCAATAGATACCTTTACAGTGGAGGATATGTAAATATTTAAATCAGTTAGAGGGACAACAAAATTAGTAAGAATGTCTCTGCACAGTGCCATAATATTCACAAGTCATAGCAAAGATCTGGTTAAGCGTTGGAGTAAATCGTTGTGAAATCAGGGAGTATCATAGTAAAGTAACTGCCATATCAGAATATCAGCTGTAGCTGGGCAGGAAAACAGATGATTAAGCCTTTGAAAATGCCAGATGGAACCTCACAGAGCTCTGTAGTTATGTGCTGATTAGAGAAAACAAGTTCTGTAAGGGAAAGCCTTGGTTGTTACTCTCTTATGTAACTTGCATTTTATGCCATATTATAAGGGTAATATCAAATGATTTAAGGGGTAGATATCTTTGCAAAGAAGGGGTGAAAGAAGCTCTACCCAAATGTTTCTGATGCGCTATGTATTCAGTAACTGATTTTTTTAAAAAACTCACTACTTTTTTCAGATCCTCTTTCTCCCAGCCATTCTATAAAATCTCTCATGCTGGTTCCACATTTTACGCTTGGGAGAATTCAGAAACTGAGTGGTCTTCCATCTGTATTTCTTAAGATGTCCCATCTAGGAAGTGTTTCAAGAGTGTGCCAGCTAGATTGTTTTTGACAGGAATTGTAAGTGGAAATAGAAAAAGCTGGTGGTTTCTATTATCCACTAGAAGAATTGCTGTTCTTAGGGTAAAGATTCAGCATATTTGCCTTAAAAGTTAAACTTCACTGTGCTTAGGATATCTGTTCCTATCTCCATGAGCAAGCTCAAATCTGGCTGTTTTATTCTTCTAAAAATATATAAACTCAATCATTCTACTAGTTCAGGAGTAATTAGTTTATGTAATTGTTAGATGTGAAGGAGAGGTAGATAATGACAGTAAGAATTAGGCAGGTGAGAGAGTTCCTTGTTACCTCAGATATTTTCAAAGCATTGGGTGGTAACAAATGAGGAAGACCCTGCAGACCCAAAATCAGCTCAGTGTATTTTTTAGAACAAATTATTCCTCAAGTAGTTCATGTAACTTAAAAGAGTTTAACCATGTCTTTTCTGAAACTGAAGAAGGTTGAGTTGATAATACTGATAATACTAAGTACTCTCAGTGAAACCTTCCCCTGAGGTTATACAGCATTTCTAGAGCTTTGTAATTTCAGAAATCATCCCCTGGTGTTACAGTAAGACTAAGTAGTATGTAACTGATTGATCCATATACCCTGCATTTACAGGTACAATGCAAAGCATTACAAATATAAAAGCTGATACTATGGCTAATGTCTTTGATGATTCTCACTTTTCTATTATTGTTACTTGTATTCCAGTCCTTCTTAGAGGTAACAGTCAGTATAAAAAATAGTTGATCCAGGTAGCATACATAACTGTAAAATGCAAAGCCTCTTCCTTTCATTCATCGGCATTTGAAGGGTGCTGTTCTAGCCCAGTTTAAGTCAGTGAATGAACTGCCAGTAATTTCAATAGGTTCCAGATTTCCTTCTAATATTGAGTTTATAAAACATCTATACCTAAACATGGATATAGGCTCCCTTCCTGCATACGTAGCTGCTACTTAGGCTTGAAGTACTCTAAATGCACTGAGATCTGCATGTGCTCAATCTGTGACATGAAATCATATCCCCCAACTATAAGCATCTAAACCAGGGTCATTGCTCCTGGAAAATATATGACAAATGCAGGAGGAATGCTTTCTCCTTCTAATTGAGAGCGGTACCACGCTTTTAAAGAATGCTCAGACTCTCCTGTCTTCATGATTCCTATTGTTGCTATTATTCTGCTATTATTGTGCCAGAGAAGTGTTGGACTAGATGACCTTAGAGGACTTTTTCAACCTAAATGATTCTATGATTCTGTAAGTGGACTTGACTTCCACATGTGAGGGGGAACCTCACAGCTCCCAGTATTTGTAAACTATAAATAAAAGGAAGATTGTCAATTCATTTCCATTTATTCAAGTGGATATAATTTTCATATAGCTTAAACTGTCCCAGACCTGTGACTATATTGATACAAATGTATCAATATATCAGAGGAACTTCCAAATAATCTGTTTTCTTATTCAATTTCAAATATCAACTTTCATATTAAATACTTTTCACCTTTTTTATTTTTTAAATTATTTAAAAAAATATATATTTTTTTTTTCAAAAAGGAGATAAAATATTACTCTTCAGGAAGGAGAAAACTTGGACCTTGGAGACACTGCAGGGTAGGTGTTTGTGTGCAAATTGCTTTCGAGGAGCTTTTTTTTTTTCTAGCAGTAAATTGATGGGGACTGATATTCTTGTTGAAGAATGTGCACAGATTCAAGCCCTCAGTTACATGATTAATCTAATTGTAGGCTGAAGAGGGGCATTTTGTAATGCTCCCATTGGAGTTCTGTACAAAATAATTTGCTTAAAAAGCAATTGATGTCTTCTGGAAAACTTTGAAAAATGTTCTAGTTAAAAACACTTTGTCTGTGTGTCAAGTAGGTTCTGTTTTTTCTTCTATCATTTTTATCATTAGGGACATGACAATATTACAGCTGCATGAGAATATACTTGCTTGTTAAGAATTTATCTATCTTTCACCCTAAATCATTTCATGGCATCATAGTAATTCCCATAGCAACCAGTTATGATGTCACAAGTGGAAAATTTGATTTTTTTAGGAAAGTTAGTCTGACAGCATACATTAATGCATAAAATTATTAAATAAGTAAATTAAAAAAAAAATCTTTCTATTATCATGCACAGAAGGTGGTGTAAAGAAACAGTCAGGTAACAAACACAAGTTTGGTGCTCTCTGCTATCTCTTGCAAGTCAAGTAGCAATGCATTTGTTATTTGTACAATAGGTAAAACAATATTTTTTCCTCATCCAATTGTTGTGGGAATGTATGATGTTAAATACTGAGGCAAATTACATTAGTACATTTGATGGTGCTGGTATAATTAGAATTATAAGATATAATTAGAAATATTTGAAAATTAAAAATTGCCTTGTGGAAGTCATCAGTTGGTCTGTCAATACAGTTTACTTAAAAAATGTACAAGAATTTGTAATCTAGAAGTATACTTTAGTCTGGTTAACCTCAACTGTATTATGAGTAGAAAACATTTGCACAGATTATGTACATTTATGCAATGTTAAAAAGACCATTTACTGATACCTGCTAAAATTAGAAACATAATCATACTTTACTCCCTGTAGTTGACAGCCCCCTCTGGCAGTGAAGAGGCAATCCACAGGTACCATTTCTTCACCATAGACATAGCAATGAACTCATCTTAGACACCTCAGGTATCTGCATTTCAACAGAATGAATTTATGTCTGAGTATCTTTGCATAAGGATGCTCACGTGCTGCATGAGAATAGACCCAAATCTGATTAGAACAGTAGGCTTCAAGTTTGGTCCTACATTCTGTGAAATATTTCATGCTTTATTTGAGCTAGTTATACTTTTTATTATTAGTAGTACTAGTAGTAGAAGTAGTAATAGTAACATACGTCCTTATCAAGGTACAAATAGATTCAGTTACCCTTAAATTGAATTACAAGTCCTTTAGTTGCAGTGGGAACTGGAATATACATATATTAATATACTTAATGTATGTAGGTACAGAAAAGTACATAGATAAATGAAAAATACAGAGATGTTTGTACCCCCATGTGTGCTAGCATATATAGGCTATAATATTTAAAATTATCTCTTAGAATTTGTAATGATTATTAACTTAGGAACTAATTCATTTTGTTGATACTAGTTATGTCTTTGAAATCACATACGAATATATCCCAGAGCATGCTTTTAAATGAAAACCTATCCTGTGAAATACAGTCTAAAGATGCACTTATCTTAATATCTCTTAATAAAATGCACAACATTATGGATTTTAATTTTGAACACATTTTCTCCATGTAAGTATTTTTTAATGATGTATAAGGAGTCAGTTAACCTTTCCTAGCCCCAAAAGCCAGGAGTCACATAGACCTAAAAGTAACAGATCTCTTTCACATGATGAGCTGTCAGTTTTCTTTCACAAGTGTTGTCACTTCTTGACCTGCTCAGTCTTTTACAGTTAAAAAAGAGTGAAATATGTAGATCAACTCATAGAATCAAAGAAAAGCTTTGGAAGGGAAGAGGTATCTAGTTTGATCTACCACTCAAAAATAAAAATAAAAATAAAAATAAAAATAAAAATAAAAATGAAAATAAAAATCAGTAGGGGTGGTACCACAACAAGCTTAAAGATAGTTTATCAGTCTTTCTTCAAAAAAAAAAAAAAAAAGAAGAAAAAAAGGGAAAAAAAAGCTATATATATAGAAGTCTCTTAACTGATTGATAAATATCAATCAAGCTGTCTTATTCATATCAGTCTTCATCAACAGACAGAAGTTTAGCTCTGCTGTTCAGTTTTGAGTCAACAGTCACAGTAATTTTGTTTGCTTCTGATGAGAAAGACGTATAAAGGGTGAAAAAATCAGATGCATTGCATTAGGAATTAGAGCTTTTGGTTTGTATTTTAAGGCTACAAGACAACTGATTACCTGTATAGATGCATGGTGCTGGAGGCTGTCCATAGACACTCTTCTTCTGGAGCCTGGCATTCATTCCTTAGTTGGCATTTTTTCTGAACTTCTTCCTACATGATGCTGTCCACTTCTCAGGCTGGATATCTGACACACAATATTTGATTCAGCCATTTTGAGCCCTGTTAGCAGAAACAATCCTTAGGTGGTAGCAGCAGAATTTCTCATATACACTAACACTTATGAAAATGCTCTTTACTCATAAATATTCATTGCTAGAGATGGGAATAGCCAAGCTCTCAATCCTCAAGATTTCTAGTTCTGTTAACTTCAAATGTTCATGTGATCACTACTCTCACCTTTCTTTCTTCCCTTTCCACCTCCTACTGTCCTCAAACCATGACCCCAACAGCATGTTCCAAATTTCCTCTTACCTTGTACTTCCTTAACACTACAATACCTTCATTACAAGTTTATGCCTTTCTCAAATCCCTCAGAAGTGGGTTACGTCTACTTCCAAGATGCCAGGTTCTCTGTAACTGACCCCTGTGTGCTTTTCCATCTGTGCCTTCCTGACTACTCTGAACACCATTGTAACCTCTAGATCTGAGCTCCTCTGAGCTCCTGTCCTCCTGCTGGCTTGCAGACCTGTGAGATCTCCCTGTCTTCATCGGTGGACAAAAGCAGGTTAGGCACTGACTCTAGGCTTTCAGACAAACTGGCATCAGATTGGCTTATTGTCTGAATACTTAATACTAGTGTCTCCTTGGAGAATATCTGTCTTAAAGAAAGCTGCTGGGGTAATCTAAAACAGACAGGAAGCAAACTAAAACTAAGTAGTGGCAGAGGTCCTGTCCTTAAACTTGCTCCCCAGTCCTCTTCTGCACAGACATAATCCCTGTATCCTATTGTCTGCATTTGACACCCAGCTCCAGTTTAACACAGGTTGCCAAGCCCCCACCCTCCATCTAGTGAGGTGTGCTGGAGGACAAGGTGGCCCCCTCCTGCAGAAACCAAGGCATGGAGGGGCAGGAGAAGGAGAAAAGAGAGTGCATGCCATGATATTATCCTGACATATGGTCAGGGCACAGCAGGAACGAACACCAGCTGGGAGCTGGAGAGCACTCACAGCATGGTGGTGTTGGATCTGCACGCCAGTCTGAATCAGTGATATATCTTATTCTACATACCCATAAACACATGCATGTATTTGAGTGTGTGTAGAAATGTGTATATATAATGTGTAATGCATACATATATATCTGTACTACATATATAGTATATATACTGTGTATATACAGATATATATACACATATATATATGTACCATATGCATATCTCAGTTGTCCACAAGCTACCAGAGAGATAAATAGCAAAACGTTAACAGAGTACATTCAAGTTGCCTCTACCTAAAAGTGATTATTTTTGCAAAAACTGTGAATATGGCAGGTGATATTTATGTAGTGTATATATTCCCAAAGATGACATAGATGCATTCAGGTCCCGCTCAGACAGGCTATCCTTTGTGCATGCTAAATGTTTTAGGTCCTTTAATAAAAAGATGGTATTGTTCTAAACTTTTGTCTATATCTAATTTAATCTAATTGCAACAATGTACTAAGTTATGATGCAGGCAAGGCTTCTAAAAAGCTAGTTTTCAGTACAGTTTTATAATTGCCCTTTTATACTTTCTCTCTGCAATAAATAAATATAATAATATATTAACATATTAATATATTAACATTTCCTTTGGAAACTAAGGATAAGCTTGGAAACAAGAACAAGAAAGAGGCTGGATAAAAATTACATTTCTGCTATAGTGAAAACTCCCAGAGTCAGGGAAATTGTAAATCCAATTAAGAAACAGATGAATGTTTTATCACTGAAACCTTACAACAAAAATGCATTTCAATTGGGATCAGTAAATTGGTACAACTGTATAGAAAAGAAGTGGCATGATTTAAAACTGAAACTCAGCAAATTAGAGATTCCGAATGTCTTACATAACTCTATTATGAAGAAGTCTTCATTTCTGCTAAAAACCTTTGAGTAGTAATACCTTGTTAACACTGTTCACTGTTAGCAGATCCTCTTTTAATGGTTTAAATAAATATTACATAAATTACAAAGGCATTCTTCTGCTTTTGATAATCAGAATTTGAAATTAATGTTGGCTATAAAGAATGGCTTTATACATGACTGTTTGCAAGGAGAAAAATATGGATTCAGAAAGCTGTAGAATTTATAGCACTCATCTGATAACTGTGGGCATAATTCCATAATGAATTACAGCATGTGCCTAGCTTTATGTCCATGGCCAGCCCTACTGTTCCCAGCTGGTGTGGCCACATGTTTAAACTCATCAATTTATGGGTGAACCAGAGCCCAAGAAGCATGTCAGACATGAGCCCCATTATCTAATGGGATAAACTGAGTATCAAAAGCTTTATAAGCATTTTCATAAATCTCTACAACACGTCCTCTTTCTGAACAGTTATGTTTAGAGCAATAATCATCAAAATGCAAGCTAGAAGGAAAGTGTGGGGAAAAAATAACATGTACCTTTATATTAGCCAGAACTCATTTACTACAACACAATGCACAGATTTTTTTTTTCTAGGCCAAATAAATATGTCCTCAGGCATATAATCTGTCCACTTAATAATTCAGTTACTGTACATATGGAGTCCCATTTTCTGTGACCAAATGGAACAGGTTCCTGTTAAAATTAATATTCATTTCTCTCTCTTTGAATTAGCAGACTGACTCTGCATTCTCTATCTGGCAATATTTCCATTGTCAAAACTAGGAGCTAGGCTTAAGAACTACCAGCTACATACAACTTATGAGACTGTAGTCAGGTGGCTGGGGAGGACTGGTATTTTAAGGTAACTAAATGTCTCAGATTAGCAAGACCTCACTCAAAGAAAAACTTGAGGTCAAAATTTCAGCCCAAAAATCCCACCGCCACCTAAACTTTCAGATTCCTTACTTTTTTACTGATCATTTTCCCTGTCTTCTTGGAGACTCTTTATCCTCTGACAGCTACCATGTTCAAACAAACGTTCACATGTTCAGCCAAATTCAAAATAAATAAAAAATTCAAAGTGAATTAAAAATTGAAACAGTTCCTATCAGTTATGACCCAAGTAGGGAGCCAGATATCTAAATCCAGTGGACATGCTCAGAATATATTGTCAGTAGACCTAAACAATTATTCTCTCCTTATTCTTCTCCTTTTTTTGTTTTTTAAAAACTGAAGCTTGTTGAGGAAGCTAACAGAGAAGTTGGCAGTTCCCACACAGCTTTCTTTTCTCTGATATGTCCCCTCCCAATTATTCTGGAAATACATTTCTGTCCTAGAATCACAGAATCATCTCTGTTGGAAAAGGCCTTCAAGATCATCGAGTCCAACCATCAACCTGACCTATCAAGTCCCATCACTAAACCATGTTCCTCAGTGCCACGTCCATATGTATCTGAAATACATCCAGGGTTGGTGACTCCACTGCTTCCCTGTGCAGTCTGTTCCAGTGCTTGACCACATTCTCCATAAAATAAAATCAAGCTAATGTCCAATTTAAAGCTCCCCCAGTGCAGCTTGTGACTTGAGATTCGACTTCTAATTCTAGGATGCGGTCATTTATCTGAAATTTCCAAATCTCAAGGAAAGACATTTGGAAGAGGAAGAGGAAGTGATGCCCATCTAACTAGAGAGACTGCAGGTTTGAGCAGTCCTGATGTTGCAGTCCAGAGAAGCAGAGGGAACAGTTTCCTGTGAGTTCTGTTAGCCTGATGTGAGTGGTTTTCTGGGCATTAGCACCTACGAATGCAAATCCTATTAAAGTGAGGAATAGCTCAACGTCAGGGTTTTCCTTCCCCAGTAACTGCTCTAGTAGCTGAGCTGTCATTTGGAGGGCATGGCTGCTACTGCTCACTTGTCTTCTGGCTGAGCTTTCAATTAAATGATTCTTGAAGTGTGCTTGGAGCTGAATTAAGTGTGATCAGTACATGTTCTGAGTCCTCTGAGATCACCTTAAGGGTTTATATCTGTAGGAAGTGGCAGGGTTCCTACGCTGCAAAGCAGGGCAAAAGGATCAGGACATGTATTTCAATTGATGTGTTGATATGTTTGGGAGCTAAGCAGCAGAAATTGAGGTTCTTATGTAAATCGGATGTATCAGTTTATCTGTGTAGATAAGTTAGGCACAGTCTTTTGGATATTTTTTTGCATTGAGGCACTTCAAACTCACTTTTGGAATGTAAGCAACATTGTTGACCCAGTTTTAAATCCTGGCAATTTCTGGATAGTTTTGCCTGAGCTCTGACAAACCAGCACATAGGAGAACACCCAGGAGGTGTTTTAAACCAGCAGGAATCAAAGCTCTGCACCAGCACCAGCAGTCTCAAACAAAAGGAACTGGTCGTACAAAACCTTGCCAGCATTCAAACTAGTCATTCCTTGCTCATATAGTTTTCATGCAATTACATTGTTATTGTGACTACACATTCACATAAGAGAAATGAAAGCAGTTGGTATTAAGAATTTCACATTTTTCTCAGTCACCAGAATTACGGCTACAGCATTTTAAAAAGTCTAAAAAATTAGCAAAACCTAAGGGTCAAACCTTTGATCTTATTTCTGCAGGCATGTTAGTTTCTATTGGAAGTGCAACCCCTCAACCAATTTATTGTAGTCTGTACTACAGATCTGTAAAAGGCATCCTTGTGTGGGAAAACTTACTATTTTGAGGTTTGAGATGTGTGGGACTGGACATGGCAGGTGTCCCGATTATGTCAAATCTCCTGATATCAGCTGGCTCTGTGGGGCTTTTAGATTTTCTTCTGTTCTGGTTGTATGATGCTTTCTTGCCCCCTCTGCAATTGCATATGGGCAAGAGCTTCTACTAAAAGACTGTTCCCTTATTCAAAATTGGGACAATTCTGTATTTCCTGCCCTTTTATCCATGTATATTTTATGAAAATTCACAAAATATTCAATAGCTCTTACAATCATTCTTTGTTATCTCTGCTGGGTTGGGAAAGTGATTGAACATTGGGGTACATTATAAACATGTAGGGAAAAGGGTTTGAGACCCCTTTAGAGGGCACTTTGCTTTTTATTCTGCCTGCAAGGTACACCTATGCATCTTTGGTTAGAAATGTTAAAAAGAAAAAGCAGATGAAAGCAACAGACTTTTTTGTCAAGCTGTGACAGAAATCAAATGCAAATAGAGCTCAGTTCAAGACTGTTTGTTAAGTGTCACGTCAGTGAGTATTAAATGCAGCACATGTCGTTTTACAATGAGCATACTGTATATGAATTTTATTGATTTTTTTTCAAAGAGGATACATCGAATAATGTACTCTTCCTTCCCAGTGCCAGCTTACAAGTGTGTCTTCATACTTGTGTATGCACATTCATTAGACTCCTAAATGCTGCCTTACTTAGCACATCTTGTTTTGTGGAGGCTGGGATTCAAGCTGCAGAAAGACCTACAGGAATGACTCTCTCCCTCTGAGGAAAGAAGGACAGAGTCGTTTAGACTTCTCGGCATGAAAGTTGTCAATGAACAGCCTCTCAAAATGATTCACAATTAATGTGAATTAATTCACATTAATTACACTAGGATCTCAACTGATTTCCATTCCACCAAGAAGTGAGTTTGGGGCTTCATTTTGCTGTTAAGAATGCTGTTGAGAATATACACAAAATGTTAAGAATATTGACAAAGCCTTGTCCTGGGATAAAAATGCGTATAAAAAAACAATTAGAAGGGAGTGCCATGCTCATCTACATGCAGTAGAAGACAGACATTAACAATTCAGCCATGGGTTTGCTGCTTCACGGGAGATGCTATATATGTCTGTCCACCCACATACAGTTGCATCAGTATTTGCAATGTCTTTGCTTTTGTGTGTTTTGTGTGTTTTTTGTATCTTTTCGTTCTTGGTGTAGGATCTCTGACTCTGCAGCCATCTTCTTACAACAATGATCATCAGTATGCTTAGAGAAACACATTAAAACCTGTGGCAGCTAGACAACTGGATGGTCTTATAAGTTCTGTATTGTAATGATTAATTGTAGACATTTAAATGCCAGGCTAGGGCATGTTAAAATTGGCCATATACCTAAGGTATTTAATCCATTTAGTATTATTGGTTTCTTACCTGCAGGTTATAATGACAGGACACAGAGTCCTTTGGAAGCTGCAAAGCAGACAGTGCATTTGGAGTCCAGGCTCTTGTCTCCTGACATGTCTTACTTCTGGAAACACATGAAACAAAATAGACACCAGAAATTTGGACAATGCCCTGAAATGCTGGGCAACAAAAGACTCATGCTGAGAAAACTCTTCCTCACACATTGAGTACTCTAGATTTCTTCTGGTAATTTCACATTTTTCTACCTTTGTCCCCCACACAGATGTTATGCCTTCTTATTAATACATTTAATCACTGTTTATTATCTTAAAGAAAGGAACTGGAAATAGTTTTGTTTTGTTTTGTTTTGTTTTGTTTTGTTTTGTTTTGTTTTTATAGTCTCAAGGTTCGTATATTTTTTGTTTAAGAAAAAAGTGGGTTACTGAAGCATCATCTGAGTGATACCTGAAAAAAAAAAAAAAAGTTTTTGTGCTATCCTCCTGAAACCAAAACTAGTGTTAGGTTACCCCAGCTGTGGTTTGATAAGGGTGCAGAAGTTAAGGATTCAGCTCCTGGAGTCATATGATGGTTCCAAGTCTGATTATTTATCCATTAATTATCCATCTATCCAATCTATATCTTAGAGGAAATCGATAGTCCATTAGACAGGAGCTCCTTCCACTTTGTAGATATTTCCTCCCTTCCATGAATGAAGGTGAATGGCAGTTTCTATTACATTTCCATGTAATAGAAAACATGGGATGGTAGCCATTTAAGGGCCACTATTTCTGGGAGCTGGCAAGGGAATACTAGGTAGGCTATACAATGCATACATGTACATTTTGGAAAGAAAAGAGTCACACACACAAAAAAAAAAAAAAAAAAAGAGAGAGAGAGAAAGAGAAAATAACTGTCATGTTCAAATATTTATTTCATTTATCATAAAATTAAAGTGGAAATCAGTTTTGGAAACTAAATTTTAAGTCAGTCAGATATATTTTTAATGCCAGATGACGTGATTTGAAACACATGCCTATGTCATTTAAACACAGCTTTCATTCACGTTTCATGTTTTGAGGAAACAAAACTAAAAATCATGCCTAGAATGCTGAAAAAAAGTTTTTTTGTATGTGAAATGCAACAACCATCTCTACTCAAATAATGAGCAGTATTTCATATAAATGCATTTTTCTTCTTCCTCCTACTGAAACTCCCCTCAGAGGATTTTTTTTATCCCCTCTGCTTTTTCTCAGTCTTTTGCAGTCTTGTCTCTTCAGTGTTTCTCTTTACATTTCCTCCAAAACATTTTCCCCATATTTGCCTTCTTTAGGGAATGCTGTTATATTTCTGTTCTTTTGCTTTTTTACCTCTTTTATGATTTTCTTCTAGCTCCTTTCTTACCTATCCCAAAGCTTAATTCTTGCAATCTGACATGCTCACTCTCTGAAATCTTTCTTGGATTGTTTGCCTTACCCTTTCTTGTAGTTCTTCCCCATAGACCAAGCTCATTCTTATGTGTTCTCAGTAATGTGCTCTGACTGTAATGAATGAAAAGGAGTGCTTGGGAATCTACGTAAAGAAAATGCATGTACTGTATCATAACTAGATTTTTTTTTTTAATTGCAGGTCAAAAGCAACATTTAGGATAATGGTAGAAGGCAGAAACCCCATGTCACAGCTCAGTAGAACCTGTAACTTATTTAACGATATTGAACTGAAGCACTTTAAAGTTTATGAGTAAGGGCAAGGAGTCTACAAGTGTGTTCTCGTTGTGTCCAGATATTTTGGGGACTTCATACAGGTATTTGTTCTCAAATGCTAAATAGAGAGCCCAAGACAAAAAGATAACAGTTTATTTTATCCACAAACTTCCACCAGGAATGGAAATACTCTTACTGATTTTTTAAGTTAATATAGTTCAAGTAATAATCATTTAATCTGTAAGGAAAATTATTTTTTTTGCCAGTGTTTTTGTGTTCACTTGTTGATAAGAACTATATTAAACCAGTCAATTGTTTCTCCTGACTTATACTAGTATATGTCAAAAAGACATTTTACCCTGCAAATATTTTACAGTAAAAATCCCACTTAAAAGAGAGAATTACTCTAATAGACACTTTAGTCTTCCTTAGAGAGTGATTAGACAATATTTCCATTGTGCATATAGGGCTGCATCAATTGTTTAAACATACAGCAACAAAAAAATGACAATGAATCTTGTCTAACAAGTGTTAGAGCACTTGGGGAAATGAACCTGCCAACCAAAGCTGACATTTCAAGTCCAGGGAATAAAATTATTATTATTATTATTATTATTATTATTATTATTATTATTATTATTATTATTATTATTATTATTATTATTATTATTATTATTATTATATTAATATTATATAATATATTGTAATATTATATATTATTATATAATATATATAATAATATATTATATTATATAATATAATGTTATTATAATAAATAATAAATAATAATAATAATAATAATAATAATAATAATAATAATAATAATAATAATAATAATAATAATAATAATAGTTTCCCACACTTAATTATTGTATGGCTTTTGATATGGTATGATGATGTCCAAGACTTCTGCATGAAACTGGCAGATCTTCCACAGAGCAATATCAATCCCAAACTGTTGAGGTCCAGATTCAAGCATATAAATTTGGACATCTGTATGTAGTTCTCAGTGTGCAAGCCAGGTTTTCACTCCATCATTTCACTCCATCAGCTGATCTACAGCTGCTATTCAAGAAAGGTAAAGATCTCTTATAGGTCTTATCTGAAAGCTGTCAGACCAACAGGGCATCTAGAACTCCTTCAGGTGTCTCCAGTGGCACTAGATGGAATCAGTGTAGTCTGGGAAGTTTTTTTGTTAAGACACCTACCTCCAGTCTCTCTAGAAACTACTGTATCTAACTTTGATTTGAGCACATATAAAGCAATATAAATAATAAATATAAAGTAATTTTTATTATTTTTTCTCTAAAGAATGGCTATCTAAGCAAACCTAGCAAGCAAAAGTGGGAGACAGGAATAGCTACTCTGTCCTCGGCAGAGGAGGAGTAGAGGGGAAATTGTAGAGATCCAGGTGATGTAACTTGTTGAGTTTCACAGTGGCAGTGCTTGGCAAAAGGAACTTACTGCAGAGACCTTTCTGCCAGACCTCATCTAGTTCTCCTGTGGTGACTGACAACACTACACAAGATTGATAGGAATTTGCAGCCAGAAGGTCACTTTTTTTTTTTTTTTTCCCAAGTCTAGTGCTACTTCTGTTGAAAACCATAGGAGTCTTGCCATTACTCTCCACAGCTTTGAACAGGTTCTGGGAGATTACCCAAAAATTTCTGTGTGTCTAGTAAAATGTCTTTGCTCAGATAAAACAAATAATGGTCTGATCCCCTTCCTGCAGACAAGTTTAGAGGCAGAGGAGAACCCAATCAAAGTACATGACTCATGCAACACACCACGTGTCCTGCTCAATATGTGGACTTCCTATGTCTGCAGTCCTTACTCATAATGTCCTTACTCATGCACAAACTCAAAAACTTACTCAAAAACAAACTCAAAAACTTACTCATACTCAAAGTCCTTACTCATACACAATATGCTGCTCAGTCCAAGTGTCCCCTCTAATCACTTCAGGTTAGAAGAGATTAGAGATACTTTTGGTCACACATGGGGAGGATTTCCCTATCTTGCCTGAATGTCAAAAACTAATGGCTGCTTTCATTGTGGCAGGAAAGAAAGATGGTATTGGTAAATCTGGTGTAATCCTCTTGAATGTTCTCCTAAAAATGCCAGAGGACCACAAATATATACAGCTGATTTATTTTATTTTATTTTATTTTATTTTATTTTATTTTATTTTATTTTATTTTATTTTATTTTATTTTATTTTATTTTATTTTATTTTATTGTATTGTATTGTATTGTATTTTATTTTATTGTATTTTATTTTATTTTATTTTATTTTATTTTATTTTATTTTATTTTATTTTATTTTTATTTTTATGACTACATGAAGTCTTCTTTCTATTTCTGCCTCTAGAGACTCCCTGTCATGAATATCTTTTAAAATGATTTTGTTGAGCAGTACAGGTATGGCTTTTCACTTTGAGCTTGACTAAAAGCATTATGACTACTTTTATAGTCATTAGAGAAAGCATGAACTCAGACTAAAAGCTAGGATGGGGCTTTCTTGGGATTAGAGAGGGAATTCAAGTATCGTGATTTTTCATGATCTTTCGGTTGCTAAAATTGAAGTCAATCCCTTAACAATGCATAATGGTAAGGGAATGATTAAATTTACATTGGCCATCTGAATGGGCACTAAATAAAGACTTTTCCAATAACCTTTGAGCTAAGCTGAAGCAATACCTGAGCTGCATGAGCTACCTAGAGCTAGATGGTGTCACCACAGCTCTAACCCATCCCTTCCTGGATGATTCAGCAACAAAACATGTTGTGTGAGCATTCTTTCATGTTTTAAACATCTGAATGTTGTAAGTTTAACAATCCAAATTCCCGTCAACATTGATCATGTTAGGTACTCAGAGGTTCTGAACTTTCTAAAAATGTGGTCAGTGAAGACATGGGACATTCTAATACCTCAAAGAGTAAGCTAGGATGGAGCAGCGGAGCTGCTTTATATTACTGAAACTGTGTATCTGCAGCAATCTTCTGCTGAATACAGCCTTAATGGAAGTAAAGCCTGCCATAATCAAGTCTACATGTTACAGAATCACAGCTCAAGGTCACCACAGTGTGTACGCTATATATTTATATAGATTTGTATTCATACAACATACCTTGCTTGCAGAAAAAGAATATACATAATACAGCAACACAATTGCAACACTAAGGGAAGAAAGAACTTGCTAGGAAACATGACGTTTATACAGCATGGGCCTAGGCCTAGTGGAAAAAAAAAAAAAAAAAAAGAGAAGAAAAAAAAATAAAAATTGCACTTTCTTATACTAATGGAAAAAGTCAAAAGTCTTAGATACAGCTGTTGTTCAATATGCAGTTACAGATACAATCAGCAATTTTAACAAGCAAGCTAATATTGAGTCACTTTGTGTTATCTTACAATCAGTCAAAGCCTTGCTCACAAAATCATACACTCATAGAATGGCCTGGGTTGAAAAGGACCTTAAATATCACCTAGTTTCAACCCCCCTGCTCTGGGCAGGGTTTGCCAACCACTAGAGCGGGCTGCCCAGAGCCGCATCCAGACTGGCCTTTAATGCCTCCAGGGATGGGGCATCCACAACCTCACTGGGCAACCTGTTCCAGTGCCTCACCGCTCTCTGAGTGAAATACTTTCTCCTAATTTCTACCCTAAACCTCCCCTGTCTTAGTTTAAAACCATTCCCCCTTGTCCTATCACTATCAACACATATAAATGGGTGTTCCCCCTCCACAGTTTATATGCTCTCTTCAAGTACTGGAAGGTTGCATCAAACAACCTTATCAATTGTCTTCAAATAAAGAGCTACCAGTTGTGAATGAAGTTTGGTTTATTCAGGCCTAGTGCTCTTGTTTCACTTTTTGAAACATTTTATCATTACACCAGTATTTTATGATTTCAAAGGAAAAAATTAACTAGTGTATTTAGAGCAGAAATCGTCTTCAAGATATGTAGGCAGCTCTTGCTCTTAGCTTAAGCCTGCAGCCAAAAATCAGTTCCAACAGAACTTACATTGTATATATGCTGTCAAGGAAGCTGGTAGTCTAAAGAGTAAAAATCATTATGGCTTCTTAAAACAACTATATAGCATTTAAATTGGTTTATTATCTAAAGATCTACTTTCCTTCTGTTTTGTACAATACTGTAGAGAGTAGCAGTTCCATTTGATGAGGTTCTGAAAAATCCCATGTTTTCAATGGGATCAGACTCTATGGGACATTTTCTGGGTGTAAAACCTTAATCTCAACAGTAAGATGGGTAAGATTTATCTTTTAAGGGGATGATTTACTGACATGTCATCAGTGGAAGCCAGAAGAAACAATGTGATTTCAGGATGCTCTTTTCTAGGGTGAAAAAACTTTCCTAGATATTTTCATCCTGATTCATTTTTATTAGTTCCTCTGTAAATTGTTTTATTCACATGACTGTTGCTATGCAGTATGAAAAAGCCACCAGAAAGCCCATTAAAAGGATTTACTCAGATTTAAGATGTGTGGTTCATTTCCATTCATAGTTTTATTTTAATTTTATTTGCATATTAGCAAGTCATTTTTAAATGATGGCATTCTACCCATCAAATAATTTCCAAAAACCACAGTCAGATTCACATGCCCACAATACTTCATACTTTAGCATAATAATGTCTGAAACATTCCACTTTTTAAGCTTCTTACCCAAGAAATGAGAATCTGAAGAAACGCTATTCTTCTGAACATTGCTATCACCTGGATATGATGCAGTCATCTACAAGGAAAAATATTTTCTGAGAAATCAAATAACATTAAGACTAAAAGGAATAAAGCCATTAAAATTAGGACCAACTAAGATTTACATGAGTGACATAAGGATTCAAGGAAAATAGCCTATTAGGGTGTTTTTTGTTGTTGTTTTGTTTTGTTGTGTTTTTGTTTTGGTTTGGTTTGGTTTGGTTTGTTTGTTTGTTTGTTTGTTTTCCAAGTACATTCTATTTGAAACACTATATTGTCAAAATCAAACAGGGTAATGGCAGTATGATGTACTGTTCCATTTCAAATGCATTTGGGCTCTTGCCTGAAAATCATGACCACACCGTTAAATTCCTGGGAATTGCCTGGGACATAGCAATTTATATTATGGCATTTTTGTATTTGTATAAAATTTCCTAAGTATTCTAAATTTCCTAAATTATCCTGATGCATTCTAATAAATAATAATAAAGCAAAATAGAAAAATACTGCAATTGCAAATACAATTCTGCTTTTAAAAACATTAATCTGCATTTATATAAAAAAAAAAAAAGAAATCACTGTGATCTGAAAAAAAAAATACAAATATGGACTATTAGTCACTACAGTCACAAAATCCTTTCATTTTAAACCAAAACTGCTTTAAACTATACCTTTTGTTTCTAAGCCATCTCTGTTCTATGTATTAAATTACCCATATATGAAAAAGTCATTTTGTAAATGTGTGTTCATATAAATAACCAGTGGAACTAAAAATGTTATGATTGATTTGAAATAATTGATTACAGTGTGACAGCTTTCTTTCCCTTAATTATAAAATACAATTACATTTTTGTGCTTTCATACCTGAACATTACAAAAGCTGAGAGAACTATTTCTGTTCTACTTCTGATTAGATCAGCAATGCCACTTCTTCAGGTCTTATCAGATTGGTTTTGATAATAATTACTTGGGAAGTGTTTGATCTCAATGATGAATACTTGATTAGTTTTTCATGAAATCAGTCAACCACACCACTCAACACTACTCATGTGAGACCTTGTTGATTTAGCTGTTCGAAAGAATGCATTCTTTTTCACTGCAGTTATGGGATGTCAGTCTTTGGGGAAAAGAGGGTGGAAAAAGGGCAAGTTTATGGGTAATGATATTGCAGCAGCAGATATTTAAGGTTTGCTAATTCTCTTCTCAATTATGTTCATTCCCTGTCTTGTCACACTGCCTGCTACATGGCTACAGAATCAATCTTAGCAGTGGAATACATTTTTCCTGTTTCAAAAAAAGGTTTCATGACACCATTGTCATCTTTGAAACCCTTGGAGGGTTTTGCCCTGATGAATAATATTTCATATGTGGAATGTTTATGTGATTTTCACGGAGTGATAACCCCGCTACCACCTAACTTTGATGCATTGAGATTGCTGCTTTTCCCTACTAAAAGTGCTTTTACACACCACCTCCTACAAATTGACTTAAGAGTTAGAAATAGAAGATTCAACAAAACTTCAACTCTCCATGGAAAAAAAAAAAAAAAAAAAAAAAGGTCTTAGAGAGAAATTTATACATTGGGCACAATCTGCTTTAATTATTTAAAAAGGAGCTTTTGCTGAATAAGACTTCTAGGCATTTTTTTTCCTTCATCTTTTTTTTCTTTTGCTTTATGCAGTTAGAATCAGTTATTCTAAACTGAACATATATCCATATTTTAAAATGACTGCATTTTTTAACCAAGCTTTGTTTTAAGGATTGGTCTGCAGACCTGTACTCAGTGAAGTCAATAGCATTGTCTGCATAAGTAAAATCTGCTCACATAACGAGACACTCAATGGATTAGTCTCCAAGCTATGGGGAGAAAAATCCTATAGCTCAAGTACTTATGATTAAGTATCTGTGCAAGAAGAGATTTTCAGGACAATATCCTTGCTTGTCAGTCATAAAATAGCAAGGCAGAGCCTTTTATCAAAAGAGGAGTTAATGCTGTGCTAATTAAGGGAGAAGAAGAAAATTTCCAGGGAGGAGATATTTTACCTAATGCTTTTCTTTTTAAAGTTGCTAATACAATTATGACAGTTTTAACAGTCAGAAAATACAATGCATTCCAAATATTTTCTTTGTTAATTATAAGATCTCTGGAAATTGTCTAGATCTTTAAAACATAATGTTTCACTAATAAGCTTAGATCTCCTTTTTTTGTTTGTTTGTTTGTTTATATTCTATATATCAACTGTGTTTTGTTGTGTGTTTTTTTTTTCTTTTTTTTTTTTTGGGGGTGGCAATACATTTCTCTTTGAAGACCCAATTTAAGCAGGCTCTTCTCTTGGATAATCATACTGTTTAAAAAGAAAATAAGGTTCCAGGACTGTAATTATTTTGGTTCTTTTGTCATCATGTTAATGTTGTGTTGTAAGAAACACTCAGATGAACATTTTATAGTTCTGATACAAGTCTAAAAAGAAAGGGGGAGTGATCAGGCTGCTGAGTGGAAAAATGGAACACCTCTTCAAATGCTGAAAAGCAGTTTGAATGCAGATACTTCCAAATATTACATGAATTCAGCAATTTTTACTTAACTCTTGTGCACTGTCAAAGTACCTGTCATCCTAAGACATTATCTTTATGTAATAGTTGGCCAGCATTTCTGAAAAACTCAGTTCACTGTTAGAAGCTGAAATGAGTGGAAAGGTTTACAGGCTTACAATTTGCATCTCCCATTGAAAACAAAGGAAACTACTAGGTGCCAGCTCCTTTGAAAATTTGTCTTCTTTGTTATGACTCTAAGGAAAAAACACATCTGAGGTTTTCAAAGTAACCTAGAGGATTAAGGTGCCCAATTCCCATTGAATGACTACAGGAGGGGGAACATCTCAACATCATTGAGAAGCCTGTCTCAGAACTTTCAAAATTCATAACACATAAAAACTGATCAAATATCCACAATTAAAAAAATGCCTACACCTGGAAGACATCAGAACTAAAAAGTATCTATCTCACAGACCTTGAACTCCAGATAAAACAGAGCATCCATGAGCAAAAGAAGGAATACAGAAAAGCAGATAGTCATCGTGTTTTCACTGATGTCAACTAATTTCAAATTTTGATCTGCAGGCTATTGTTAAAAGCATATGCACCAATTACCCATAGATGCTACTAATACTCCTGTTGCCTTTAAATCATCATAAATATCAAAAAAATGGGGAAAATGAGATAAAACCCTGCAATGGCATAGTGATTGCTTCCACACTGATCTCCTTACTGGTAAGATCCTTACTGACTTCTCATTTAATTCTTCTCTCATTATTCCTTTCAAAAGGAAGCATGCATTCTGGACAACAATAAAAAAATCTATAGAGTAGTACCATTTCTGTCATTTGCAGCTAATGAATGCTTTTTAGTATTGACTAGCAACTAGTCTAATAATGACAATGACTCCACTGATTTAGAGCAATAAATCCAAAGACTTGGCAGGCTTCTATTAGTATAATAAGCTCAAACATTCATTCAGGAACATTAAGAAAATGGGCAGCAGACACTTGAATATTAGAGATTCACATGTTTCTTTCCTTTCAGTAACACCATCTGGCTGAAAAAAAACATGATTCCACAGTGTTTAATGTGTAAATTTAAGTGACAGCTAAGGTAACTGTGAGGATTTTTTCCTTTGCTGTTGCTAAGAGAGTGGGTCAATTATGATGAATATTATAACTGTAGGGCTATGAGAGCCTACACTAACAGCATCTATTAGGAAAGACTGTGTGTGTGTGGGGGGGGAGGCAACTAAATGCTGGTGTTCAACATCTACTGTGGAAAACTGATATTACTAGCGTTTCCAGATATTATCAGAATCAGATGTTTGATACTTCTCATAACAAACAAACCTCTCAATGTTTTATCACTGGATAACAGGCTTAAAAGACTTCAGATAAACAACAGGGATGTGCTTGTCTTCATCAGTGATACAGAAGTAAGGATAATGGCTTTCCTAGTCTGTTTTCTGCACATTTATTTTTTCTCACTTAATAAGGATATAATTTATTTTTATTATTTTTTGTCATTATTACATGTAGATGAAATAAAGAAAACAGATTTATTACATTGGTTTCATTAGATCACCATGCATATAGGGTTCCAAAAAATACATTCTGAATAAAATAAGAAATAATCTTGACAGATAAAGTCAAACAAACAAACCAGTCAGGAATATTATGAGAGAAATCTGCCCAGTTGGTACCTCAGTCCAAGTTGTAAATCCTTCTCAGAAGCAAAGTTACTAACTAACCTTCAAAGTGGTCCCCTTGTACACACGTGTTTTTTTTTTGTTGTTGTTGTTTTGTTTGTTTGTTTGTTTTGTTTGTTTGTTTTTACTTTTTTTTTTTTTTCTATAGGCTTGTATTAAACTGCAGAAAAATCTTTTCAGCTTGAGGGAAGACAAAAGCACTGTCATGCCTTGAAGCTTGTGAGAGCTAAGATGGTCAATGCTGGCAGAGCTGATGAGATCCACCAAAGAGGGCAAAGGGCTTGCCTCCCCTATCCCTATGGTCATGTGTCATAAAATCCAGGGAACATCCAGTACTGAACTGCAAAAAACCATGTGGGTGAAATACCTTCCTGATGAAGCTATTGACCAAGACTTCACTGTTGCATTTATTTTGTACAGCTTGTATTTGCAACTGATTTTCAGCAAATAAAGGCTCATTCAGAGCTGCATGGAAACAGCAGAGGCTTGCAGCTCAAGCACTGCAGTGTCTGGGTGGCAGATGCTTCCACAAAGCAGTATTTTCCTTCAGGTATTGTAGATAGCAGCTGTAGACCATAACTGTACAAGGAACAGGAAAATGTGGCTAATGCCAGAGTTCCCATGACAGTTTGCATACAAATTTGTGGCTGGAGGTGGATTCATTAATAAAGTCAATACAGAGTTTATGTCAGCTCTACCAAAGCAGATAGCCATAGGAGAATCTTAGTAATTCATCTAATATATTTAATTTGCTGATTTATTTAGTAATAATGAATAGATTTATTGTGTTTGAAAATAGAAAGTTCTCTGTAGTGTGAAACATTCTGCTGGAAGAGATCTGGAAGCATATTGCAAGGATGATGGCAAGGACAGAGAAGCAGCTGGAAGTTCACAGGTCACTATATCACAACAGTAAAAGTAAAGATCCCTTATTGCTATTTATTAGTTTATTATTATTTCTGTTATCTTGCTGCTGTACTTGGTCCTGAAGAGATGCTTATTACACTCAGCGTAATGAATTTCAATCATATTTTCTCCTGAATCTTCTCAGTGGACCTGTGAGGAGGGATGACAGAGCTGGGTGTAAGGAACTAATGGTTTCTCATCCCCTCACTCTCATCACTTCACTAAAACTCCCTCATTGGTGCTTTAGTTTAATAAAGTATCAAGGTAAGTGGATGCTTGTGGACTGAGGTAACAGTAAATAAAGGAATATTCAATGGACAGCATTCAATTCCTCTAAAACTAATTTAAGTGGCAAAACAGTGTAAGAAAAGCCAATTAAGGGTTCAGTCCACCTACAGGGAATGGAATTTTTCTCCATTGGCTGTAGGGAGCTTCAGATATGGATGTCCCCAGTGTCCATTAAGTGAGATACATTTCACTCCAAGCACCCAGTAGAAACGGATGGCGTCAAGCAGGAATACTCCTGTGCATCTTCTGTGAGGCAACTAGTAAAACAGGCTCTAAGTTCAGCACAGCAGCTGCACCTTCAGCATGTTCAGCATAACAACTTCAGGAGTATGGTTTAAGTTCCAGGGTTTGGTTACAGTCTTAATGCTGCATATTAGAAAGTGCCTAAGTGGGGTTTGTATTTCCTTTTTGATGTGAAGCTGGAAATTACTTCAGCCAGCAGTGTTACTGGCACACTGTCAGAGGACTGCAGATGGCACAGTGTTACTGTGTCTTGAGCAGGGAAATCAAAAAGCCTTGAAATAATAAGCCATTGAACAGAAGCTGTTTCTGTGCCACTTGCTATTGCACATACAGATGATTCAAGTGTAAGAGACATCAGGTTCCACACATCTGGTCTTCACAAGAGGACTACAACTCCAGAATGACACTAGCATGCTACAACTAAAAAATGAACCAGAAACAGAAGCTTTATGATTCATAGCCACATTTCCAGTTCCAAAGCAATTTTTAGAGTTTTGATCATAGTCTGCACCCACAAAAAAAGGCAGTCTGGTTTTCTGTTATTTGTAAGGATGAAAACAAGAGCACAGTGAAAATGTAAGAAATATCATTAAAAGAAAAAAAAAAAAAAAGGAATTTTGAGTCTTGACAAGGAATTATGTGGAGTCCAATGCCAAACTGAAAGCTAAACAGGAGATCAATTTGGATTTAAAGAAAATGTTTGTCCCATTTGGAAAAAATTATGTGTTTATCAAACTGAGTTTTGATTCACAGGATACAAACAAAGACAGTTCTGAATTCATTCTGGCATATGCATGCTGTATTTCTGGGAGGAAAGGGTGACTTATACGCTGTCTGTGACAAGGGAAGTCATCCTAGTTCTGTTGATCAAAGCCCTCCTTAGAAGTGGGGCTGCAAAGGTTTCTTCAACCAAAGAAAAGAGGCTTTTAAGAAAAAGGGTGATGCAAAGAAGGAACAAAATCCTGAAGTAAATGCGATAATTACCACCTGGTCGTAGTGTCTTACACTTTGTAGGAAACTTAGTGGAGAGACAGTAAGCAGATTGCATAGGTAGACACCATCACAGACACACAAGCCTGCTGCAGAAAGCAGCTGTACCAAAGAGAAGCAAAGCACTGTGGAATTACATGTAATAAGCCCTCATGCAAACAAGGTGTTACAAATACAGCTGCAAACAGGGTATTTCAAAACAAAAACTATGGGTCATATCATAAGACAGCAAAATCCTTTGAAGCAGTAACTCTGGAAAAAGGTTTAGATATCAAAGTAAGAGAATCCGTTTTCAATGCCACTCTTTACCAAAAGGGCAACTGTTGTTTGTATAAACAAGCTCTCAAACAGCAGTTGGAGAGCTTAAATGACTTCTGCTTGCACTTACTTGGCAGCATTGTTATTGATATTGAAACCCTTTGTACATCTCAAAAAGAATTTTAGGGGAATTAAAAAGGTTTAGAAAGGAGTAACAAGAGTGCTGTAAAGCACACAATGTAATAAAAGAGTTATGGAGCTAAAGCTATTTAAAAATGCTCCATCTACTGTGATCTCAGCCAGTGAGAACCTATATGAAGAGCAGAATTCTGATAAAGAGGGTTCTGCCCATTAACCAAGGGCTAATAAAATCCTGTGGAAAAAAAAAAAAAAAATCAGATTCAGAATACAAATTTTCAGTACTGAGGAAACTAACCACTGGAACAACTCATAAAAGTTGGTGGTAGCATTTATTATTTTTTTCATTGCCATCAATTTTTAATTCATATGGGCTTTGGTTTTTGGGAGATTTTTTGTCTAATTTAAACTGGAATATTTTAAAGGAACTCTACAGTGCACATTAAACAGGAGACCAGGTGGGATTATCACAATGGTCCCTCCTTGCATACGAATCCATAAGTTTATGAAATGAACAAAGAGCAACACAAACAATGAGCTCTAACAGTAGTATAAATATCAGTTTGGGGACAATGCAATGCTTTTGAGAATGGGAGTGTTAATGCATTGTGGCTATGGCATTTTCACCCTGTCTGTGTGCATTATGAGAAAATGTATTGGGTTCACGTGGCAAGGTTTTGGTAGCAGGGGGCTGCAGGGGTGGCCTCCGTGAGCAGAGCCCAGCAGCTGCCCCATGTCAGATCAGAGCCAGCTCTAGCCAGCTCCAAAAGGGACCCACTGCATATGTGACTTTGCTGTGAGTGACATTGGTTGGGCCTCCAGGAGAGCAGATTTCAGAAAGGGGAAAAAACCTGCTGTGCAACAACAGTGGGGACAGAGAAGAGTGAGAACCAGCCCTGCAGACACCACGGTCGGTGCAGAAGGAGGGCAGGAGGCACTCCAGGCAGGCAGCAACAGTTCCCCTGCAGCCTGTGGAGAGGCCCCTGGTGGAGCAGGCTGTCCCCCTGCAGCCCATGGGTCCCACATGGAGCAGATCTCCATGCTGCAGCCCATGGAGGAGCCCCTGGTGGAGCAGGTGGATGTGGCCTGGAGGAGGCTGTGGCCCATGGAGAAGTCCCCACAGGAGCACTCCATTCCTAACAGATGGACCCTGTGGTACGGAGCCATGTGGGAGCAGTTCTTGAAGAGCTGCTGCCTGTGGGAAGCCCCTGAAGGCTCAGTTTGGAAAGGACAGCATCCTGTCGGAGGGACCCCACGTGGAGCAGGGGCAGAGAGTGACCGTAAAGGAGTGGTGGAGACAAAGCGTTAGGAACCATAGCCCCCATTCCCCTGCACCATTTGGGGGAGGACATAGAAGAGGGTGGATGGGGGAAGAAGTTTTTAGTTTGGTCTTAGTTCTCACTGCTCTAGTCTGATACTGATAGGCAATAAATTTTGTTAATGTCCCTATGCTGAGTATATTTTGCCCATCATGAAAATTTTGGGGTGATCTCCCTGTCCTTATCTCACCCCTTGAGCCCTTTCCGGCCTTTTTTTTTCCCCTTTTTTTCTTTGAGGAAGGGGAGCAAGAGTGGTTGTGATGGAGCTCAGATACTCATTGGGGTAAAATCACCACTGAATACTCAATAAAGTCAAAGAAATACAAGTCCAACATAGAGTCAGGAGATTGCCAAGATCAGTATGTTCAATAAAAGTAGATAAAATGTTGTGTTTGCTGGTAGCCCATACAACAGCATGACAAATCATGCCATTTTTAGGTTTTAAGTCTTGCACCAAAATTTGAATGTTACAATCTGTCAATGTGGAAAGAAGTGGTATTAAAATTATAGCCATTTCTAGAAACCAACCATTTAATGGAATACTATTTGGAAGATGTTTTTTTAAAGGCATTACTTGCATCTATGACTATCAGCCCAGATAAAAGTTAGTTCCTTCGCAAAGAGACTGTGATAGTATTATCCCAAAGAAAGGTATGAAGAAAGTTATGTTACATGTCACACTGAAAAGGTAAGGAATTGTTTGTGTCCCTCTATTGTTTTGCTGACGTTCATATTCATCATCAGAAAATCGATTAACATCATCAGAAAATCGATCAACATTGCTAACTCTGGTGGAACAAGACACATTTGTGTATGTTGATGAGACACCTATTCCCTCCTGAAACTCTGCAGATGCTACCAAGAAATAGTGCAGACAGTCATACATGCACATCCAGAGCTGCAATAGACCGTGTGCTCATCCAACCACTTTGACAGTGATTCCTTTCTTGATTTACAGTGGCACATCTGTCATGGGAATTATGTCATAAGCATCCATGTACCCCAAGTTCCTTAACAAACACCCTACATAATAATTAGGTAGCAATCAACTATCACATTTTTTTCCCCTAACCTGTTTATGTTAAGCCATAAAACCAAGAGCAAGTTTAAGTGATTTTTAGTAGATTACCTCAAGGACAATAAATGGCATAGAAGTCATCATAACATTTGATATACTTTCCTCCTGATCAGTTGTATTATCTGTGACTGGGCATTAAAGTAATTTTATTCAAGGTTTGGAAAAAAAGGAAGATGTTTAAGTACTCCTTAAGGTGAAAATCTAACACCTATAACACCTATAAGCAAGAGCTCACAGTAAGACTGTATTTATGCTAAGCTTCTGTTAGAGTTCTGCATTTATCCTCCTGTTAAGATGTTTTTTTTTGTTTTGTTTTGTTTTGTTTTGTTTTTAATTTATCCTCCTGTTCTTATTGCTGTTTCTGGTCTGGGCCTGTCAGATGCTGAGCTCTGATGGCACTTAGACCTCCACTGTGAATCAGTCTCTGGCAGGGCCAGCTCCTTGATTCTGTCATACTGTCTGAAGGGATGACCTGCTCTTCCAAACTGTGCGGTTGCCTATGGGGATTAGGCAAGTATGCACCAAAAGTATTTCCACTTGTGACCTGAGTCAAATTTAGATATCAGTGTTAAAAAACAATTGCAAAGAACTGCAGTGCCACTCAGCTCCATTAAATATTAACTATCTTACAGAAGCTCTAGGAAGTGTTTAGAAGAATTGTTTGTCCCTTTTTGGCTAGTGTATTTGAATTAGATTTGTTCTTTCTTTCTCTCTTCCGCGCCCCCCCCCCCCCCCCCCCCTTTTTCTGGTTAATAGGTCTAACCATTTAGTTGTGTCTTCCAAGAGCCTGAGGATGGACTTTACCATCTGTTGTATAACCCTGTATATTTGTTTTTCTGTAGCCTATTACCTGATCAGTAGCACAGATTTATTTATTTATTTATTTATTTATTTATTTATTTATTTATTTATACATTCACTCCTCTCATTTCACAAGACGCAGGGAGAAAGTGTTCTTACCAGCTGAGGTCATTTAGGGACAGGTTAAGAAGAGGCAATCATTTTTTCCTGTGCTATAAAGTCTGGTGGTCCTTACTAGTGACACCTATGTGGAATATAAATTTGCATATTAATGTATGACTGAATTTGATGCTTCTGGAGAATTTCAGACCTGCCTCTCTCAGGTTTTGTTTCATGCTTTGGGTGTGTTTTTCATTTAGTTTTGGAATTCGATTTATTTGGTGCTACCATGAGGCTTCCATTAACCATTTCACAAGCAGTACCTACATATTTTCTGAATTCTAATGCATGGGGAAAGGAGAACAAGGAAGGCAGAAAGTCAGTTCAAGGATGGAGTGGAAAATTAATGTGACCTAATGCATGGATTAGGCTGAGCCATATAGGATCTTCTGGAAGCTCTCTAGGTCCACACACTCCAACTCCTACGCTCCTACATCCAAGAGCTGGAAATACTGCCAGGGGTTGCCCAAAACATACATTTCTATGCCTGGACTATGAACCTGGGTATGTCACTTTGCCTGTTTGTGCCTGCATTCCCTCTCTCTTGTTTTTATAAACTGTAAGGTCTTTAAGGCAGTCTCTTACCCCAGTTTTTCAAAGCACTTTGTAAAGCAGGAGCCTCTGGGATTACTGTAATGCAAATAAATAACACTAAACCTATAACAGGTATTATGTGAAATGAGCAGAGATTTTGTATATGAGCCATTAGATGTGTGAGATAAGCTGAATTCATTAAATTTGAAAATATAAACAAGTAAGGTGTGCATATCCTTTCAGTCTACTATATCATACTGAGTGTGCATAGACATATATATGCTTATCCTATTATATAAAATGGATTTAAAATGCATTATATTAAATAAAGTGTGTCCTCCAGTACCATGCACATTATAGGCACTCAGCAAATAATAACTGCAATTGAAATGACATAAAAATTAAAATGGACTGTATTCATTACTTCTTAACCACAGTCTTTGATGGAGCTAGCAAAAAAAAGGGCAAAAGTATGTCAGCCTAGCCTTCCTGAAGTATGCATAACTGGAGTCCATCTAGACATATCTGAAAAGCTTTGAAGTACCTAACATAGCAGTTGCACCAGCACAGCCTTGAGTTCAGCTGGCAGAAAACTTCCTACAATCCCAGGCCCAGCAACTGAGCCTCATATTGCCTCAACTACAATATTGTTACTATAGCAAACCTTTAAACAAGTTTGTTTATAGGTATCATACATACACTGCCTGTTGGCTGTGCTGCTGGGCCTGTGGATTACTGTGCAAACAATGTCCAAATATGATCCTCAATGCTTTTTTTCTCAGAAAAAAAAAAAAAAGAACGTTCAGTCTTGTGACTTAACATTATATACTACTGCAGTATTGCAGCTGTGTCTGGTTTTGTTGCCTCTGCTATTTCTACTTCATGGGCAAAATGAACAAAACCAGATTTTGGCCCACTATGCTACACAGAACCTTTTATTTAGTTCTGCATCTTTTGCCTTGGCACCTGTATTGCCCCTGCCCTTGAGTATTTGTCCCCTTTTGCCTCCCTACCAGCCATGACAACAGGATGCACAATGAAAACTTGTGTTTACAAATCTTGCATGCAAATGATTACGGAACAGCCATGATATGCAGTAATTTAAATTTGTTGACAGAGTTGCTAAGGAACAAACCTTTTGATTCTGTGAAACCTTTTTTGATACAGCTCCATGCTCTGACAGTTGAAGTTATTGAACAAGAGTGAGGACTCCTTAAAAGAGGAATTTCTGACATTTGCCTGTTTTCAGCCACTGTAACATAACATTGAATATTCCTTCAGTGTCAGTTTTATTCAGTAGTGGAATGTCTGATTCCATATATATTTAAGCTATCCTATATTAAAGGAAAAAAAAAAATGGCTTCAGCACTTCACTACTGCCTTCTCCCACTCACATGCACAATTGTTTTGCAAAAATTGTGATCTTTCGTTCTCCCCTGCCAAATACCTTGTAAGTTTCTATACTTTTTCCAATCTGTTTTTTAAACATCTTTTCTCCAGGGCATTTTCACAAAGGACCTCATAGTGTGCTACTCAGATATCAACTGTAAAATACACCATTATTTTGACACTCCAGTATTTTTGAGACAGCTGATACTTTAAGAACATATATTCACACTGTAGATACTTAACCATTAAATAGTGAAGCAGCCCTGGGAAAAACAAGACTCAGATTAATCCCAAACCAGATTACCTATATCATTTAGCTGACAAAATTTGAAGCATTGTCATGTAAAGTCTTGTCAGGAAAGGAGAGGATGATTTAGCCCTCAGGTTGTCTCAAACACATTTGGAGACATCTAACCTTCACTTGATTCCTTAGGCAGCCTAGAGCAATTATAGTCCTAATTTAAGCACCTCAGTTAGGTGTTTAAAGTTAGGCAGAATTAAACCTTGCCTAATTGATCGTAACCTTAGTTTTTCTTAGCAGGCTCAGCAGTTGTATTTGCAACCTGCCTACATCAACACTACCTTTTGTGCACATCTGTCACTCTGTAGCATTCAACGTGCAATAGGGAAAAGGCAAATCAGCAATTTTGTGGGGATGTTTGTTTGATGATCAGCAAATTCAATATTCTGTGGTGATGGGGCATAGGCAAAGACAATTATGGGACAGAGGTAGAAATGAGATGCACAAGGGAGAAACATGATGGATTACCCATTTTAAGGTTTGCTTTCTATTGCAGAATAACAGAACAGTTGAGGTTGGAAGGGACCTCCACAGATCATCAGACACAAACCCCCTTCTCAGGCAGGGTCACCGAGAGCGTGTTGTGCAGGATGGCATCCAGGCAGCTTTTGAGTATCTCCAGAGAAGGAGACTCCACAACCTCTCTGGGCAACCTGTCCTAGTGCTCTGTCATCTAAAGAAGTTCTTCCTCATATGAAAATGAACCCTCCTGTTGTTCAATTTATACCCATTACCTCTTGTTTATCACTGGCCACCAATGAGAAGAGCTTGGCCCCATCCTCTTTACATCATCCCCTCAGGTATTTGTATAGGTTGATAAGTTCCCCTCTCAGTCTTTTCTGTTCTCAACTAAACAGGCCCAGCTCACTTAGTCTTTCCTCAAATCCCTTAATTGCCTTTGTGGCTCTACCATCTCCAGTAGCTCCATGTCCCTCTTGTACTGGGAAGCCCAGAACTGGACACAGCACTCCAGATGTGGCCTCACCAGGGCTGAGTAGAGGGGGAGGATCACCTCCCTTGACCTGCTGTCCACACTGCTCTTGATGCAGGCTTGTGGCCTTCTTGGCCACAAGGGAACAGTGCTGGCTCATGATCAGCCTGCTGTCCACCACAACCCCCAGGTCCCCCTCCACAGTGCTGCTCTACAGCAGGTCAGCCCTAACCTATGCTGGTGTCTGGGGTTGTTCCTCCCCAAGTGCACAACCCTGTACTTGCCCTTGTTGAACTTCATGAGGTTCCTCTCAGCCCAGCTCTCCAGGTCTCTCTGAATAGTCACACAGCCTCTGGTTCTAGGATCAATGTATGACTTGATGGACAATTTGCATTTTTCTGGTGTGAAAAGCAGAAGAACGTAATGACATGTGTCTGCCAAAGTGCTATTTTTAATCAAACAAAATGGCTGCAGTCAGAAACTGAGGATGCAAAGGCAGAAGGAAGACTCTGGGAGGAGATGTATCAGTCTATCACAGCCAAAAATAAAAACAGCAAAAATAAAGTGGTATAAAAAAGAACCAGTCACTTTCAGATTTACTCAGAAGCACTAAAGATTATCTCTGCCTACCATATTCTTTTCACATTTTATTCATAAGGAACGAACATTTTTTTTTCCTTGTGAAAAAAAACACATCTCCTGAAATTGTGCAAAAGTGTTTTGAAAAGGATTTTTAAAAATGTGAAATAAATGTAAAAATAATGAGTCATACTCTTTAATGGCCATTGTAGAATGTGCATTAGAAGGCAACCAGAGCACTCTCAGCATGCACTAATAGCTTGCTAATGCACAGTCTTCAGTGCCTTATTGCTATAGTCGACATTTACCACAACGAATACTTTGCAGCAAGAAATATTTTGGGCTCCATTATGCTTTCACAACCTTGAGCTGCACTGGGAAGGGCTGGAAGTAGAGTGCTGTGAGCACTGCAGGCTGAAAGCCTGGAGAAATAGCTCACACCTTTGTCATTTGTTGGAATACAGGTGGAAAAGACCTTCATATACTGGGGGGAGGAGATCCATTTCATCCAACCCAGCTCTGTGCTCACCCACTGGGAGGCAATAGTGCAGATCAGCTTCGAGCAGGGCCTTGATTGGAATGCCTGGCAGGTTTCTCACCCTGGGACCACTGCAAGGTCTTCAAACTCCTGCCCCTGTGCACTGGACACCACGAACCACATTGTGACTGCTTGCATTTTAAAGCTCCCTGTTGCCCCAGACTTTCATAACAGCAGTCTGTTTCCTCTCCTCCCCTCTCTCCTCTGTCATGTATGTGCATTTGTTTGTGAACATATCTGCCAGGGATGGCGCAGCTGTGACTGTAGCTACCAAAAAATGCTCTGTTAGCTGGGAATGCCAGCAATGACTTTTGCAGCTCAGAGCCTGAGCCAGAAGCAACCTCATAACCATTATGGTTTGGATCGACTAATTTTTTTTTTTTTTTTTGCCATTGTTTGGTTTCTGTTCTTTCTCATCACTGACAAGCTTGACAGGGGACTGCTCTGTGCCCTGAACAGCACTGTCACTCCCACACAACACCCGTGTCAATACAATGACACGTTGAAAACCTCAGGCAGTCTGTATACCAGTGGTAAGGGTGCTCCTTTGAGGGTGAGGATGGTATTATAAAACCCTTTTGGCACAGAAAGGGATGGAGCTCTAATCCCACTCCACTTGGGTGAGACCTCTTGGAGACATGACTCGTGCCGGATGAAGAGGAGAGTTTTCATGACAGCATCTGAGAGTCTGAACCTGAGCAACCATTCCCACAGAAAATACTAATTTAATTTATTCCACATGTGGCAGCTCTTTATGAGAGACCAGGACTCCATTTTGTGCCCAGCTCTTCAGATGAGGGTTGTATTTTTATTTACAGGCCACTGCTGGTTTATCTGCTGCATGCTTGGCATTGTGCCACTGGTGGGTAAAGACGCTCCACTTCATCTCTCTGTAAGTGGGTTTGGCTTTGCCTTCTCATAGTGGCACTTGCATGAGGTGCTGCAAAAAAGCATCAGCATCAGCCCAAGTCATGATAAAAAAATATTAATTCTTGACTTACCTCTCTCTCCAGAAACACTTTTTTTTTTTTTTTTCCTGGATGATATATAGGATGTCTAGTTCCTCAGAAGCAAGAAATGTTGTAAATATCATAAATGATAGTTCAAATATAACACATCATTTATGTCAATGTCACTGTAAACACCAATTTCACTAATGCAGTATGCTGTCTAATTGACTCAAAAATATATAAGAATGGTTAATTCAACATTTTGGTCAAGTTTGGAGAGTAAAAACTTTGGTCTTTTTTCGTTCTATTTCCAAAGATCTCTGACATCTCCCATGCTGTATGAATGGGATCTTGTTACCTCCAGCAAGTCCAAGAGTCCATCATCACCACACAGCTACTGCTCTGCCCTGGGGTTCAGACCAGGAACTACAGAAGACAAAACAAAGTGTGGAGTTGATTATAATAATGCCCAGAGATATTATTACCAAGATATATCATTTCTGTTGGACTAAACCCTTGGCTTGTAAATTCTTCATGTGAACAGTCCTCAGAAAATAAACCTCTTTTCTCTCTTGAGTTTTTGAGAGAAATCAGCCACTGCTCATGAGGGATGGGACTACATTGGACTAGTAGACTGGCACTGTTCAAAAGGATCTTGCTCATGGCAAGTGAAGGTTCCTCATTACTAAGTTTTACAGTGGAAGGAAAGCTAAGTTCCAGGAAAAAGCAAAATGTATTAAAATGAATCTCTCAATTTTCTCTGCTGCTTTATTGTTGTTTTAAATAGACCATCAGTAAGTTTTGCTTCATACATGAACTGGATAAACCGTTCCTACCAAATAACGCAATACAATGAATTGTATTGAGCTGTTTAAGTCCTAGCAGTCAGAAAACCAATACATTTCATGGCTGACTATGTTTTGTTTTCCTTTAATGCAGACAATTTAATGTACAGACTGAATCAGTGAATTTTCCAGTGAAAATGACAAGGCAGTCAACATGAAACATAGCATTATTAGCAGTCGTCTTTTCTGGTTTTGTGTGCATGTTGAGTGATCTGGGATGAAAAACTAACAAGCACTTGTCAAATCTGAGACATCAGGTTTTTTGACAGAGGGCCCACTGGACATTCCTATCAAGAGAGCCTTTATGAGTAAACCGTGGAAATCTCTCTCAGACAAAAAGGAAACAGAGCTCATCAGATTCTGCAGACCCTTGACTTCGAGGGCATGCTGTCTCCAATGAAAGGCTTTTGATCACAATGCTTTTTTATTCAGATTTGACTTCACATTATGGCTAATCAATACCTTGCAACATTCTAAGTCCCCAGTTAGATGCACATCTCACAGTCAGGCAGGGAGACCTACTAATTGAGAAAAAGTCAGAGACCCAGGTACCATCGCCCTCAGGCCATAGTCTTGCCTCAGCTCAATCCTTTTTCCTATCCCTGCCTCTCTTATCATAGTACCCTAGAAATGGTGGAAATAAAATTTAGAGACATGACAGGCACAGAAAAGCAGGATCAATTCCTGTCACTTGCCACCAGTGTTTACTGCCTTCCCAGGTCTTCAGAGGGTGTTTTTCTTTCATAGCTTAGGGGAACTTAACCTTTTATAAATAGGAAGATGGTACCTTCATGAATTTTAAATTGTTTGATTTTTCTAGGCCTAAGATTATCTCGACTTTCCCAAAATGACTCCATCTTCAAAATCTCATTTGTTTATATACAGTCAGAAATAGAAACTGGAAGGTTTTTTGTTTGTTTATATATATATATATGTATTTATATTTTTTTTCCATGTGCTTATTTCAAAGATTGCCCTTCTCTCCCTTCTGAATCTCTTTTTTACCAGCCAGCAAGTGCAAGCAAATGATACAAATTCCCTTTTGTAGAAAAAAAAGACAAGTTAACTGCAAAAATAGGACATGTGATGTAATCATGCAGGACAACTGAAAAAGATTTTGGCAGCAGTAGGATTTCAGTGTGGTCTGTCCCCCATAATACCTGACTGAGGAGCTGTGCTTAGTGGAGCATGATGAGTGAAGTGCTCGATCCTGTGACAACAGATATAAAAAATGATGTTCTTGGGTTCTCTTGTCTCCTGCCTCCATTTGATGATTTCCTGCCAGTTCCTACCACAGCCCAAAAAAAAAAAAAAAAAAAAAAAAAAAAATCGACCGCTGGAGGGAGTCACGGATTAGGGAGCTGCTGGAGCTACCAGATGCTGCTGGGTAAACTGGCTTTGCCTTGGGAACCACGTTATGTCTGTCCTGCGTGAAATGGATATTCCAAGATGTCTCTCTGTAAACATTAGTACATGGACATTGGTGTGATAGAGATTGATGTGATAGGAAGATTAGGTGTAGGTTGAGAACAGGTAGCAGGGCTGGTAGAGGAGTGAGAAAATAAAACACTAATGAAAAGAAAAAAAAAAAAAAGAGTAAAGAGAAACAGAAAATGAGGTGAAGAAGAAAAAGACCAAAGAAAAGAACCAACAAAAAGGAGAAATACTTCGTTTTCACTCTGTTTTTCATTTTTCCCTATAAGTTCAGTCAGGAGGTCCTGCTCATTGCTTCCTATTCTTCATGACATTCTCCACTTATATCCATAAGCTGTTTTTCCTAGAACAAATGTCTTAGAAGGTCGGCTTGGACAGCTACTTTGCAAATAAAACAGTGTAAAAAAGTATACACTCCCTGTAACTAACAAGCAATGTGCTGTGTATGTGAATTTAACTGAAAGTTCAATCAAGTATAGGCATTATAAAACATGGCTTAAAACTTGGTTAAACGGAAATATCTCAGTAAATATTCATACATATAGGTACCTCCCTGAAATAACCCTCTTTACATAAACCTCTTTCTTGTTTTCTTGAGTTCACATTCTCATTTCTTTTTGGATGTTAAAATATTGATTCCTTGTTTTTTATATCTTTTGGGGAGAATAGGGAGAAATAAGTTGCCTATGAGGATTAACAATTATTCAAAATCATTAAAAATATCACAAAAAGCACTTAAAAATAAATGAAAGAAAACAACAACAAAAAAGTTTCAGATTGAAAGAAAAGGTCTGCTGCTTTTAAAGAATAAGATTTTTTTTGTTTTTGCATACACTGAAAATTTTACATAAAAATGAAAATTTGTACATGTATTTGTCTTTCCAAAAAGCTCAGACTGTAAACACGAGTAACTCAGATTTAAGATGTTCCAAATTTCCAATAGAGCATTCAGGACGTGGAGACATGAATTCAGTAACGATGGTCATACTTAGGGCTCCGTGTCCTAATGAGAGCACAAATCCCAAGGAATTTCCTGGAATCCCTTGAGGCTGAAGGTAGCTTTTTGATAAATCTGTTTTTCAAACCACTCCATTCCTAGAAAACAAGGAAAAAGGGTCTAGTGCAAAATGGTAAGAAAATGTGGGAGTGTGAATAGTGGCGGCGGTGAAATGGTTCCTTGTGGTAGAAGATCAGGCAAGTATTTTCAAGCATGTGTGTCTGCTTCTACTTAAAGTTTAAGTGTACAGCTACTTACCCACAACTGAAAATTTGCCTTTTGTGGTTTCCCAAAGGCCAAGATGTGATGACTTTAAGAGGCAGGACTGTCCTCTAACTTAATTACCTAGATAAGGTTGCGTTTTACATTGTTAAGATAGTTTTGCCTCCCGTTCTTGTCATCAACCTTTAATGCCAACCCCTAAGCAGAAACACCAGCAGCTAACATAACACGGGCGGCAGTACTGCAAGAGGACTCAGGTATGCTTAGGAGCACTGAATCCAAACACTGCCAACCTTATTTACAGTCCTTTCTCAGAATAAATAAATAAATAAATAAATAAATAAATAAAATAAAATAAATGCATATATAGAAATGGTGGGGACCAAAACAGTCTGGGACAGCCAGCAACTTTATGAAAACCTCCAAGGAATTCTTCCTGCAAAGGGGTTTATTAAATCTCTACACCTTCACAGGCACCTTCACAAAGGGAAGGTTCTAGAAAAGTACTTAAAGTACTTAAAGTATGCTAGTATGCTGAGGTTTTCTTTTATATGGCTTTATTTTTCTGTTTAATCAGTTGTCAGACACTCTGTTAGCAACAGGAATTGAAACAATAAAATATAAAATGCTCACAAAGCCATGTTACTGTAGGACTGGCATACTTTTAGCTACAAGCCACCCATTTTCCCCCAAAGAATGAAAGCACACATAGCCCTTACTCAAAGACAAGCCACAGAATGCATTTTCTCTAATTCCCTCTATTATTTTGCTGTTAGCTGGGGAGAACTGTTTGGCAGGGTGTTAAGTGTCTGAAAGTACAGGGGAAAGCTTATTGTTTCACAGGCTGAAATCTGGCCAAATAGTACTTCTCTTTTCCTCATTGCTCCCACTTTTTGTTGACTGCCTGATGTGTGCTATTTTATACCTGTATCTTCTCTGTATGATCACATTAATTACATTCCATTCTTTCCACTTTGATATCTCATTAAAATCTTATAAATGATCATGCAGTGACCTTGAAGGACATGCATAATACATGAAAGTAAACCTGCAGTAAAATGTATTCTTTCACTCCTGACTGGCTACATCCCACATTTCTTTTCCTATCCCCAATGACCCCAATATGGGGAGTTATGCTAGCTGAGCCAAGGTATGCAGTAGTGTGCAAATCCACTAACTCCATTAGCTTTCCCTACTGATGACAGCTGCAATATGTTAATGGCTTATGTTTGGATGTGATGGCCCTGCTACTACTTAGGGCACTATGCTAATTACCATAAGATGGTGACAACAGGTGCAAGTGTCACATCATATCAGCATCATGCGAATGAGAAAAATAGCTAGCAGCACCAAAAGCAACTCAAGAAAATGTAAACTTTAGTCAGCAGCCTGTGATTCTCTGAAGAACTATTCTTTAATGCTTATGATTAAAGGATTTACAGACGGATATTGTTGCTTTTTCTGCAAGTGCAGTAATTTTGAATTCATAGGGATGTCTTCATAAGCTATTTAAAGTTATGTTTCAACAACATGCACTTATGTGGCAGTTCAAGTAAAATGCAGAAGGCCTGCCTGTATTTATGAAGATTTCCTTACTGAATAAAAGTTTTACTAAACCACATCTGCTGCAGTGAATACATATTGGAACAGACATGATTTCCAGCTGAATGAAATCACTACATCTCTTTGGCCTTGTGCTCTTAACATAGCTCTGCTCTATTGTCAGATTTGCTTATGCATATATATACTTGTCCTCTTTCCTCTTTGTCAGGGTTTGGTACCTTACTTTTCTCGATAGCAAGCAATTTACTAAAGCCCTGTAGTAGCCCTCCAGCAGGCTGAGCCAGCAAGACTGTTATCATTTTGCCCTTAACATAGTCCTGCTATCTTAAGAGAAGTTTAATGCAATGCATAAGGACATACCTGAATCCTTTGTTAGAAACAACAACAAAAAATACCTTAGGAGATAGCTTTATGTGAAGTAACGAATAGTTATTCTATTTTGCTGACTATTATGGGAGTAAAAATGTTTTTCACAATAGTTTTTCTTATTATTATTACAAATGTTTGGAACTACATGAACGTACTGAAAGCTAAGATAAAACCTGAAAACAGAGCTCTGTTTTGATTTTTTTTTTTGATGATGGTCTTCAATTCTGAAAAGAAAATAGGGATGAGATCACTCAATAACTTGTTTCTTATTGACACTCCATGATCTTAACTGATTTTAAGGCAGGTACAATTATGATGACTGATTTTGGTCTCTGGAATAACCACAGCTACAGAGTATGCAAGTGATTTGACTACATTGTGAGTAGTCAGTACAGTCAGTACAGTACAGTAGTCAGGAGCAACATTTTAATTCACTAATCAAAATACTCTCACAATACTCAGACATAACCCTAATATTGACATTAAATTCTGGTGATCAGCTTGCTGTATTTCCATTGAAATGCTTTCTTACTATTATTTTTAACTTATCAGCACTAATTGATAAGTAAAAATTAGAGACAGGTCAATAGAGAACTAGTAGTTACATATGAATTTCCAAAGACAGTCCTTAGAAATGGAGCAGTAAATGAAAAAGCAAAAGATTTATCCTCTACTTTTCCAAACGGAAGCTTCCCACTTGCTGTTTCAGTGATGTGAAAAGGAAGTTGTACTAAATGCAAGTGCGTCTTGACCATAAACAGGGAAGATCAATATTCAGTTCACCTGTCTGCATAAGTCTAGCCTGCATCATACAGAGTTACAAGTGCAGCTTTATCCAACTTGCACTTGCATTACCTCTTCTCTTGACTGCACCACCATATTTTACTTGATAGCTTTACACTGACTGCACACTGGAGTGCTTTGATTGCATTATTCCTCCTTGTTGTTGAAGTCTCTCATTTGGGAATGCAAATGTAAGTTTCTTATCTTACACTAGAAAGTCCTATCTTTTGCCTGTATATGCATGACAGAAGAGTTATATATATGTTAAGATGTAATGTTCAGAATGTAACAGAATAAAGACCAGAGCTTCAGGCAAACACCCACATACTCTACAGGTAACTGTACTCTAGTACAATAAATTATAGGGAATTTTCAGTGAAAAACTTGCATTTGCAATGCAATTTTACCTACACCTGAATTGCCAGAGACTGTCAAGGGATTCACACCCCTAATAAACATTTCTGCAGCTAAAATAAAACACAGCAGGGACCAAAAAACATTGAAGCTGAAAAGTGAATATGTAAAGGGTGGCTGCCTCCTGAAAAAAAACAGCTTGCCAGATACCCATGCCACCATATGTGACCTAAAAGTCTGATTGCTGTATACTGTATGCTGTATTCACTTTCTTATTGATATTTATTGAATTTATTTTTTGCATTTTCTGTTTTTTTTTCCCTTTGCAACTAGGTAGCCATGGTGCTGTGTTGCTCCTCAATGGTGACATTGGACATGGTTAGGGAAGCTTCAAACATTAGCCTCATTGTGCAAGCAATTATTAACTAAGTGATACTACTGCAAGCAATGTGACTTCTGGGGCAAGAAAGATTTCCTGGGGCTGTTCTCAAAGTATTATTCTTCATATCTTTTATTTCATACAAGTGTTATCAGGAGCCTAATTTGAAAACATAAGATAAATACTGCAAGGCCTTAATTCTTACATGAGTTCATGGACAAATTCTATGTTCTCAGAACATTGTAAAAGCATAAACATCTACCACAAATCTAAAGATGCTGAAGACAACATCCCACCCTCCCGCCCACCTCTCCCAAAGCAGTTGTGCTGGAATGAACCTCCTATCCCATATTCCTCCATCTGGCCAGTCATAGTCACTACAGCAAATCCTAAAGGCCAACATTCACTGGGCTTAATCACACAAGAAGCAAACCTGAAACCAAAGAGGCAACTTATTACCATTTGTAGATGTTTGTAACAGTAAAATGAACATGCTATTTCCTGATCAATCACATTCATTCCTTTAAACTGGGTAACTTCAACTATCATTTTTAATAACTTTCCATTTCATTTGCTGCATGCTGCAAACATGAAATCAGTGAGAAAGTGAAATATTTTGTGTAACCTCATAGCCAGTATCTCTTCTTGCTCTTCTGATTATCCTAACTTCTGCAATATTTTAAAATTGTAAATAACAATTTCACTACTCCCAAAAACAGACATTTAAAAATGTTGTTATTGCCACTCTGTTTAAGCACATTGTCTCTGTTACATTCCCCCTGTATAGACTTAGCCTGAGTGAATTGTAACTGCAGCATGCCCAACTGTTTCTTAAATAATTCCCATTTTTTTGCACCAGGTTTCCCACATAGTCATGAGATCTTGCATCATTTCCGTCAAGATCATTCAGTTGTTTATGTTACCACAAGCTATTTCTTCTAGTTAAAGCAAAGATGTAAGTAATTCATATAGTGACATATAATGCAAACTTTAATCTTCCAGAAAAACATCCCTACTTTATGTAGTTATCTCCATCAAAACGTAGAATTTATATTTTTTTATAAAACTTCCACTGAGCCAAAACTCATTTTATTGCTTCCTCTTCATTTCTTTTTTGTATCATGAATTTGTGATCCCTAAATCAGCCCTGCTCTATTTATCAAGATGGGCTAATTTCCTAGCTCTGGGTGCCAAGAGCCTCTGATCATGAGGTTCAGTCAATAAACTGACTTCAGTAAGTAAGCAATTATGCATTGCCTCTGGAAACATGCTTCCCACCTTACAGGTTTTGCATACTTGTTATCCCAGTAAGTATCTGTGAAATTAAAATCCCCCGTGATCAAAGTTTCAGTTTTTTTTATAAGTATCTCTTAGCTGTAAACATGTTGTTTGTTGTAGTTATTCTAAAACACAATTTACAAGGTAAAGTGTCTACAGTCACCACAGTAACTTGTTCCTTTTAATCAAGCAGCTATCTACCAGAAAACTGAAACACTGTTTTGCATATACACACTTAAAATATACAAGCCATAAACAATAACACTTCCTCTCAGTTCATCTTTTATTAAATATAGCAAAATTAAAATTACAAAATTTTTGCCCTAATCTACAAAAAGTCAAGAAAGACCAAGGAATTCTCCCTCATGTCATTTACTTAAATGCCAAAAAAATTATTATCTCCAAAGACTTTATGTTTTGGATAAAGCAAGTACTGTTTTAAAATAACAATATTAATTTGGTGTAATTTATGAAATATCCAATTATAATATTAAAAAAAAAAAGAAAAAAAAGTGAGCAGTCACTTAAGTATGTACGTATTTCAAGATGATGTTTGAAAAAAGAGGTTTAAACTTTTGCATCCCTGCCTGTGGTCTAATAGGATATTTTAATCTCCAAAATACCTAACAGTATATATTATTTATTTTTTTTTTTTTTGCTGAAACATTTATTTCTCTCTCTATATTTATTTATTTATTTATTTTGTTACCTTGAACACAAAATTAGGACACTGAAATTGCAGATAGTTATTTATAGTAGAGGAATATATACCAGAATATTTGAAATTTCTACCTGAATAAGTGTTGGCTGGTCCCTCTTTCTGAATGTTTGTCACCTTATCTATGCCACACTGAGGCTTCAGGAAGCTACAAAGCAGGCCTAGATGTTAATTGAATAGACAGGTAAAATCATTATTTGCATTTTCCTCTAATCTTTTTTCTTCCACACTGTCCCTGCTACTTTCTTGATTGCTGTGGAAAACACCATCATCCTACTTATTGCTCAAGCCCATAAACAAGTCTTCAGCTTGGATCTCTGCCTAGGTACTGTCATCCAAAATAATATAATTGAGACTTTATTTTTGAACAGCAGATGATGAGGTCTTTTCTGCTCATTTTCAAAGTGAAGTCTTTTAACACCTCATATCTCAATTAGTCCTATTTTTTTTTAATCTCTGATTTCAACAAACATAACCTTTCTCCACTCGTATTCTTGGCACAGATAACATACCTACCTGGCATTTTAACCACATTTGACTTATCCCTTAGGATCATTATTCTAGTCACATGAGCTATAGAGCTTCTTTTCACCAAGAATACCTGTCACATGGAGTACCAGATACTGAGGCAAATTCTCAGATTAATTGTACCAGCTTCCCATGTTACTGCTTAGAAGATCCCCCAGTCCTGCAAAACTGATTTTTCCATCTCTTCTAAATCCCTCCCTGAAGTTCTCTCTGGCTACAAACATCCCTTGGGAGCGATGCAATTATTCAAATACCATGCCACACTTGTGTTCTCTCTCTTTTTTTTTTTTTTTCTTTTTTTTCTTTTTCCTGTACCCTCCACATACCCTGTGTATATCTGTCATTGGGCCTTGTCTTAAGCTGTGACTGTAAACTGTTTGGAGCAGAGATCACGCCTTTGTTTATGTTCAGCCAGCCACAAGGCACAGGGCACTGCGTGCCACTAGCAAGCAACAACTCAGCAATGGACCACCAGGGAAGCACTTCAGTTTACCTAAACATATATGCAAATGCCTCCATATGAGATTCATCTACACTCCTTTTATAATCACTGAAACCTAATCCACACCATCAGGGGTCAGTTCAGTTGCTTAAGTAGTTGTCTGGCAACATTATGGATGCTCTAATGTATTTAATGCATTTCAGATTTATGCAGCAGGATGGCAGATATGGCACAGTACCTATGGGAAACTCATGTCCCCTGGACATGGCAGCTAGTGGCTGGGCAGGGTACTCTAGGAAGTCTCACATGGCATTATACACTCATGTTGAAGCAACACTCCTGAGCCCACAGTTAACACGAGAGTAGCCAAAACATCTAGGTGACAAAAACTGCATTTAAGTGTCTGAATCAGGAGCTAAATCTCACCTTTGTTAAGTACTGCTGTTTAAGTGTATTTTCATCTGGCCTCTTCCTTTGCTGTTTTGTTGAAAAAGGAGCTGGAAATAGTAGTTCGTCTTTTCTGGTAGTCAGAACCCAGCAGCCTTTCCTCAGGTTCAGTTTTACTGTGAATTCAAACATCTGTTTTACTACAAGTATCTCTCTTACATATGCAACAGCCATTCCATTCATGGTTGGAAGTCCTCAAAAGATAACAGTTTATCAATCCTCTACTCACCTGCTGGAGATAGTTCTGTAATGGGTTACTGATCTGGGGGAAAGACTGCCAGTTGCTGTGCTCCATTTCCTCCGCTGCTCATTGTAGAAGATAGCTGTTTCAGACAACATGCCTTGCAGTTCACAAACCTGCATTATCACTACTACTGAAATGATCAAAAAGACTTTGCACTTGTGTCACTGCAGTTATTTTCAGGAAAATTGGAAACAAAGAAAAAGGGAGATGAAAGCTTCTGTGAGAGTATCTTTGAAAAGCATTTAATTTAAATAAACCTGTCCATTTTTCTTGCCAAAGGAAAAAAGTCCAGACACTTTAAAGCCAAAACCTTTGAACCACAGTCTCTGAAGATCATTCAGATAAAGCTGTTGAAGTCTTGATGCAATAACGGAAAGAACTCAAGAAAGGGTTGATTTTGCCATCCTAAAAACCTTCTTTTGTCTCTGTGGCCAAGTAGTCTTCCTTGAACCAGTTTCCTTGTTTTGTATCTTATGATATGAAAATTATATCAAGACCTAGCTTGTTAAAGGCTTCTTTGTTGGATTTTTCTTCATTGTAGAACCACTACAGATAATGATGCCAAAACAGGCAGATTTGCAAATGGAGAGAAGGGAAAATAGTTTAGCTCAATAAGGACAGAAAGGAACTAGAGACATTTTGGTGTTAGTAAGAAGGGGAACAAAGCAGAACTGACAGGGAAGGGCATGTAACCAATTACCAGTAATTATTGCATTAAATTAAATGTCCAGTCTGCCTTTTAGGAAATCAATTACTATAAATGGCAGAAAATAAAAAGTGAGATCAAGATGTGAAGTCAAAATCCCTACTAAAGACTCAGTTTAAGGGCTGGCTTCAGAAAAAGGGAAAACTTGGGGACCTAAATCTGTGAGTAGCCTGGTACCAAGCTAGATTTGTAGGAAGCAGTTAATTTCTTCCATAAAACAAAACTAGGGAGAGGAAATAATTTCACTTTTTTTTTTTTTTTTTTTTTTTTCCAGAATTTGTGGCCCCTGAAGAGGCAAGCAATATGTTTCCAGCATTGGCTGGTCAGTTTTGCACCATGGTAAGTTTGAAATCCCTTTGTCACATTAACAGTACACTAGGTGCCATACTAAAAGAAGAATGCATCTACTGCATTGTAGCTACGTGCTATCCTGTAGCAACCAGCAGAGATACTATTAAGCAGCAGTGATTAATCTCTTCACAGCAAGATTCCCCACAGTGAGAGCTAAGCTAGAGGCTGAAGAAATATGGAGATTTTTTTTCCACATTATTTTGCTGTGCACCACAATAAGGTTTCTTTTAAGGTCTTTCAGCTCCCATTAAACATGTTTCTTGGGACTTCAAAAAGCTTGAATAAATCAAGTTTGCTCTGTGAATATTTTAACCTTCCATCAACCTTCCAGTTTTTATTTTTTCCTGTCTCTTAACCTCAGTAAATTTTCAAGAGAAAATATTGGAAATATACCATTTGCATTTTCTTCTTCTAATTCACCTTTTTCTTTGATTTAACATAAAGTGATCTTAGCAAAACTAGTTTAGTGTCTTGGCCCTTGGATGCAATATGTATCTCATACACCCTGCATTATGTGGAAACAGCAATGCAATAACTGTCTGCATGTACTGACAATACTGACTCGTTCAAGAAGATGATCTCACTCAAGGAGCTGTGTATTTCATTTCTGTATTAGTTTCAGTGAAGACACATACTGTATCTTGACTGGTTTCATTTTTTTGCCTCTGATATTGACATTAACAATTTTCCTTCATGTACCAAGGGAGTTTTCTGGCTGTGCTGAAACAGGCATTTTAAAACTCTACTCCATATTCTGTACTCATTGAGATATTGAAAATATGAATTAACGCCACTGAAATCAAAAGATGTTTACAAGTATAAAACTGACATGAATCAGCTCAGGAACAAACTCTTGTCTGTAAGCTCAAGTCATATGTTTGGTTCAGAAGTAATACTTAGCCAGAAGTAATATTTAAACTGCATCAAGATTAAGGAACTGATTTTGACATTTTTATACTCATGTCTTTTATGTACTGAGCATTCCAGGGTGAATACATAACTGCAGAGAGCCAGTGTACTGAACACACTACCTTTTAAATTCTGTTTTCTTGTGAAACTTGTTTTGCCCCGATGTCACAACCCAAAGCCATTACTATAGAGTCCATATCATAATTCAGTTCACTACCTCCAGTGTTAAAATGAAACAAAACTAACGCACGAGCAAAAACAAACAAACAAACAAAACAAACAGTAAGTTCAATAGCTAAAGGCTACATCCTAGCCTGTGCGTTGCTTTGGAGTATCTGAGAAAAGAACTTAGCCTGTAATTTAGTGCCATCCATGGCAATGTGAAATTATTTCATCTTTGACCTTTTCATCACATACATGTGTCAGTTATGCACTTCATAATGATGATTACATCCTCTATAATAAAACAACTTCCAAAACCATATTGATTGGGGGTCTTTGAAGTGTAACAAGTGTGTTTGCAGTTATGCAGTAAACACAGATGGGTACCATGGATTTGTGTAACTTGGTTTCTTTCCTGATGAAACCACAGATGAAGCAGTGCATGAAGTAATATAGACCCTTTTGTAATGTGGGCATAAGGTCCTACAACAGCTCTCCCCTTATGTTTGCATGATGCATGCCTAGGACTTGCAGCCAGTGTGAACTTCATCACCAGGAAACCACAGACAGTGTAGGTCTGTGATTCAAAAACCGTGACACAGCACAGCAAACTGAGCCCCAGTCCTTCTCTCCGTGCATTGCACTGATCAGTAAGGTAGACACATACTTTCCGTCCTCTTTCATATGGTGATGAAGGGCAGTTGAGGGGCTCTTCTGTGCTGCTGCTCCATATACATCTGAGTCTGGAAATGACAAGAAGAAAAGCTGAACAATGTCTTTGGAAGGAATGAGACAAGTTTGAAGTAAAAAGGTTGATTTGACAAGTACAAATCTAATACCTGAAACTATCATACCACTTTGGCACTGAAAAAGCAGGGAAGAAATGCAGGGAGAAAGATCAACTACTGCATCTCAGCAGTTTATCTGGAGGACTCCCTTTCAATTTGATGTAGTTCACTCAACCTTATTTTGGCAGCAACAGGACAACACCAGATTTCAAATTACACAGCATTTTAAAGTATCCATAAATAGATTCTTTAAAAAAGTGTTACATGAATCAAGCACCACTTCCCCAACCATTGACTGCAACTGAACCATATCCATTCTTTGCCTCAGCAGCATTGTTTTCTGTCTTGATACTTGAAATAATTGCAGATGTCTTCAGCTCTGTGACCCTCAGCTGTATTTTCCCGATAGACTCCACTAACGACCAAACAAACTCTTTCTACCTGTTGGGTTCTACTTATCATATGTCACTGAGTCTAGAAAGAATCTTTAAAAACTTCCTCACTATAAACATATAAAAAATCAAAATACATATCCATGTATATCTACATACAAGTGCTCAGCACATTATTGTAAGCATTTATGACTGAGACAGTTCCCAAAATGAAGACAGTCTTAAACGTATATAAAAGCTATATTTTTAATGACGATCAGCACTTACATTTTCTCCCAAAGTACATTACAGTCTTGGTAAATGCTAAGAAGTGCTACTGTTTGACTGAGGGAGGTGTATACACCTTGAAAAATATTGGAGTATTGTCATTTCTTCCAGAATTGAAAATACTGGATTTACATTTCATTGTAATCCATTCATTGGTTTATGGACCTCCAGTTCTCCAGGGAGCACCACAGATTCAGATGATCTCCCTGAGTGCTAGATTTTGTATTTGAATCTCTGATTTACTGAAATATGTATTAAGAAACTTCATGTAGCCAGACAGTTCCCTATTGACTACACTTCTGAGGAGGCTCAGGAGCACAAGTTATTCCAGCAAGGATATGGAATAAATTATGCTCAGTAATTTGCCTCTAGACCAGCCTTTCTCCACACAGTGGTATAATGCATTCATCTGGTCAAGCAGGCCCCATTTCAGAGAGTGTTTTATGCAGAGTATATATCTTGCAAGAGAACAGAACAGATCAAATATTTGGCATAGAGACTTACTTTCACAGTCCCTCAAGAAAACAGTACTTATTTCAATTTGTGGAGGCTTACACTGTAAACTGGAAGATTTGGTTCATATTTATCTGTGTGACATTCATTGAATTAGCCATCATTTTGAATAAACTTTTCAAGGGAGTTTGAGGATAAACCCCACGTTATCCCATATAGGATTGATATTCAAATCTGAAGAGGTGATCTCTGATGGGTAAACCACAAAGACTTTGACATTTTTGTTAAGGTTGACACAAACTGACAGCTATGGATAAAAGTCGGAATCCTAAAATGTGTTCTTTGTTTAGCAATTTTTTGTGCCTTTTTCACAGTAATATTTTAATCTTTTTATCTCAATGATTTGCTGCCTGAATTTCCCCAGTTCAGTAATGGGCCAATATCAGGGGCAGTAAACGTTCCAGATATCCTGCTCTGGCAATTCAAAGTGTTTCTGAAATCTTGTTATGTTTAAGAAACAGAAGGCTCCAACACTACAAATATACATTTTATTGTGTATATTTGAAAATCATGGAGAGCTTTTAGATGTAATTCATCTTTCAAGAACAGAAAATAAAATAAGGAGGCTTCCTGGACTTTTCACAAACTTCAACTCTACATCTGGAGATTCACAGTTTATTTTGATAAAAAGTCACTTGCCCCTTTGCTAGTGCCCATAGACCTTAACAGAAAGAGACATCCTGACTCCCGTGGATAAGTGAAGTAGTCATGTGTTCAAGCAATATGTCACATGATGAGAAAATTAGTTCAGTTTAGTTCACTTTTCTCCTGGCAACGTGCTCAGCCTCCAAAGTTTAACCCTTTAGCAATGCAAAGTTGCTTGCCTGAGTTTCCAGACTGTCTCCCACACAACATCAAAATACTGCAAACAAAGCTATTACTACAGTATTTTTGGCAGCACCCAATCCGCAAAACACTTGAAATGTGGTGCAAAATCTTGTTCATTTGGCATGAGACTAGCTGCCCTCTCTCAGGCCTTCTCTAACCATATGTTCACATCACTCCTGCTGACATTGGTGGGAATTGCTATGAACCCAAAGGAGAAGCCTATTAAAAACAAGTCTTGTTGTATAGGTTATAATACACATGTATGCTTCAGTCAGAAAAAGAAGAACTTAGCTTTATTCTCTACATAAGTCATAGGAAACTACTTGCATAGAACAGGAGTAAGAAAAATCTCTTACCTGGCTGATATCTACCTCTTGGAAATGAATGAACTTCGTTATAGCTGATCTAGCAGTGTTTCTGTAAAGTGTTGAATTTAGAAGAAAATTCATCAGAATCACAGAATGGCTAAGGCACCTTTGGAGGCCATCTGGTACAACACTCCTGCTCAAGCAGGGAAATGCCTAGAACTGGTTAGCCAGGACCATGTCTGGATGGCTTTTGAAGATGTCCAAGGAGGAAGACTCCACAACCTCTCTGGGCAACTTATTCCAGTGCTCCATCAGTTGCACAGTAAAGTGCTTCCTGATGTTCAAAGGGAACCTCCTGTGTTCTGCTTTGTGCCCACTACCTCTTGACCTGGCACTGGGTACCACCGCAAAGAACCTGACTCTGTCCTCTATGCACCCTCCCTTCAGGTATTTATAAACATTGATAAGATCTCCCCTGAGCCTCTTATCCAGGCTGAACAATCCCAGCTCTCTCAGCTTCTCCTCACAGGTGCTCCAATCCCTTCATCAGTTTGGTGGCCCTCTGTTGGACTCTTTTCAATATGTCCATGTTAAAACTTTAGAAACATTTAAAAAAAATAAACTAGGTAAAACTTACCTGCTCTTAATTCTATAATACCTTGGCAGAGAGCTAACTCCAGAAAAAGTCAGAATATTTAAAATCTGAAAGAAACATGAAGTGTTACCTATTACAATAATTTGAATGGGGAAGTTCACAACATCCAGAGCACTTGACTCATATTTTCTGGAGATTATATTTAAGTCTACATTTGCTGTGTACCTGGAGACATCACCTTCACAGGTGGGAATGCCAAACGTTTTAACGATAAAGACTTCTATTTACTCTATGGGTAGAAATTGCTGTGCAATTTAAATCAGTTTCTCGTAGTAAATCAAAAACAGTTAAATGGTCCCTATATATTGACACTGTTTTAACAAAATAGCTGTTTATGCAAGCAAATGGATCTTTAGGTACCTTTAGGATATTTTATACATTAAATTTAAGTGTATGGAACCCTTTGATTTATCAGACCTGGAATGTGTTTCTCTTAGCCACCTACATGTCTGACTAGACTTCAGCCATTATACTTAATATCTTATACTTTATATGTGTACATCAGCCAGGTTAGATAAAATACTTTCTAGTATTTAGATCTGAAAATAATAGGTGAAACATGCCTTTTCATTTTGGTTCCTTCATTGGGAACAATATAAAATGCAATATAAAAATAACTTCACATTGTTTTGTACTGCAAAGAAAGCAAAATGAAATATAGACGAATTGCAGATTTTTTCATCAATGCTGTTCATTTCTACTCAGCCTAAACAACTTATTTTTCCATATGTTGTGGAGTATAAGTGTGTAATGTACGTCCACATTGCTAACAAAAATCAATTAAGTTTAAAGCACTATGAAGTTAATTAGACAATAACATCATTTTGTGACTAATGAATTAGAAAGTGTGTGTCAGCCTACTATATATATAAAATTTTATGAAATTGTAGACTTTTTTTTTCCTGACAATTCTTGTATATAACAGTCTCAGGATCAACAGTACAACTGACAACTTCAGGTAATTGAATAATGATGTAAGAAGTCATTCTTTTCTAAATGGACTAGAGTGGGGGTCTGGACAAGGTAATTACAGATTAAAAGAGAAGGAGGAAACACTACAACCATTACATAGCAGGGGGCATAAAACTTCCTTGAGCTATTTTCTCTTTACATTTGGAAAATGTTGATATTTCTGTTCTTCCCCAATGAAAAAAATGCCATATCTCTTTTTAATTTATAATGGTTATTAACTTTCAGGATTAAAAAATGTATCTTGACTATGGTTCTGTACTTTGGATTTGTCTGACCTCAGGTTCTTTCAGCTTTCTTTTTGATCAGCTAGAAAGACAAGGTTCCTTGATCTGTCTGCCACTTTTAAAGTGAATTTATATCTGTCTGTCAATGTACACAGAGCCCATTTTTGTGGATGGTTTTACATACATGTTCTGGAAGAGAGAAGAAGGATTCAGTTTTCAGTTTTGGAAATGCTTGCATCCCTTAGGACAGGTTGTGCTTGCTCCTTTTCTCTCTCTGCCCAGGTATCATGCTGCTTTCTTATGACTTCTCAGCCCTCACCTTGCTGCTCAGTCAGCAATCGCTGTATTATCTTGACTCACAACTGTAATCCAACACTCTTTCAATCTCATTCTCTTCCCAGATATAATTCCAGCTCCCCAGTCCTAATTATTCAGGCATTACTACACTATGTTTTTATCCAAACCACTCCGGACTGAAACTTTTCCTCCACTGAGCTTCTTTCTCCAGTCCCATTGTCCAGCCAAACTCTATTTTGACAACACCTCTTTGTCAGGTTTCTGCAATCTCCTGTTGGTGTTAGCACATTTTTATAATTTCCTGATTTCCTTGTCTTGCAAGCACCACATCTCCCTACTTGAGGGAAGATCATGTCACCCTCTTTCAATATTCGATATTGAAATACTCGATATTCAATACACTGACTATAGATGCAGCCTACATAAGACTATACTCCTAAATTATAAACTAGTAAAGTGTAATGAACCATGATCTGAGAACATATAACATAATAGTTTTTTGTTTACTATTTACCGAGACTTTTTATAACACTGAACTATCCCTGAGTTGTGATAATTTCTAATAATTTAAAATAATATATTACTTGACAACTTCTGTATTCAAAATATATTTTTATTATGCTATAATTTAATAAAGAACTTCCATTTGCAAATGTTTTTTATCAAGGTATACAGTTTCTCCCACTAAGGGATTAGTATCTGCAGTAAATGTTCAATGGCAAAATTGCTGGGACTACAGAAGTGGCATTTAGCTGGAAGAAATGAAATGTTGAGTAAGCAAATGGATCATGGATGATGATTTGTTCTGAGCCTTGCATGAAACATGTCTATAAGGAATATTGTACAGACTCGTGGATGACCCAGAATGTAAAATTTTTTCATTTGTGTAAGTTAAAATGTCACGAAGGCATCACAGTAGTTAAACTAGACAGTCAAACTAGCATATTAAGGAAATCACAAAACTGATCAAAAATGCTTTTTCTTTACTTTTTTTTTGGGGGGGGAGGGGGGAATAGCAATCTGTAGCTATGAAAATAAACACTTTTTTTTTTTTTTTTTTTTTTTTTAAACATTAAACCAAAAGTCTTGCAAAGCTTGTAGAGTGCTTAAAAGCATGGAAGGAATTGGAGTGGTAGAAGTGGAGGTGTGACCTTCCCTCTTTTTAAAGTTTTGTAGATTTACAATCTGATTCCTTCAGAACAAGTATCTGGGAAAGAAAAAGCACTGTTAACTCCTACACCAACATTAATTTAAAAATAGTTGTACAGCATTTCCTGGTGCTAGATATTTATCTAACTCCTGATTATTTGAATTGTTCATTATCTAATATATACTAATGAACACTGATATAAGCACAAACACAAAACACTGTTCTGAAATTTTCAGTACCAAATATTTCTGTTTACAGATAGACATAATTCATGTTTCATTTGCTCTTGAAAATGCTTATATAACATCATATGCAGAGTTCTGTAATCACAACAAAGACTATTTTGTTTTTTTAATGTTACAGCTCAGATCAGTAGATTTAGCCAAGAATGGGGTCCTGTAAAACAAGACAGTTGAATTTATCTGAATATTTTTGAAGTTACTGATAGTTTTCTGGGCCCTGTTCTCTTGCCTGTCTCCCTTGTATTTTGATGGGCACAGACCAAACTGAAAATCAAGAGAAATATTCAGCTGATGCTAAACATTTTAGGGAAGGAAAATGGATGTCAGTAGGAGAATGAAAAGGGCAGTTGATGTGGAATCACTATGGCTGCTGAAGGACCACCATGGTCAGAGGTAACAACTGAAAATCACATGAATGGGCCCCAGTATGCCTTACTGTCTGGAATGAATCAAAATTATTAAAATCAGTTCCATCCACAATCCTCTTGATAGCCATAACAAATTCACCTTTTAATACGTAACTCTTTGTGATAAAATAAAAATCTTCTTTTCAAAGAGAAAATCACTTCAAACTTCAGAAAGATTACGTAAATCAACTGTTTATTCTGCTATCTTATTTTGAACAGGTGATTCTATATCAGACAGGAAATCATTTGTCTGTTCTACCTGTATAGGTATCAACATACAATGCAATGCTCAGTAAATATCACAGTTCTCAAAATGAAAACTACAAAGCTACTGATCAAATATTATTGACAGTGAAGAGTAATCCTGGTTTTCTGTCTCTACACAACAGTAGAGTGGTGAACACTGGCATCACTGTGTAGGCTAAGGACAGGCATGCCACAAAGACAACAAATCTCTCATCTGAAGAAATGTAGTTTCCTCAGGTTCTAGATTAAAAACTTTGCTAGGCGGATTAACATCCTGGATATCTATGCATAAAGAATACTTCCATTCTCTACTGTGATCACACCAGCACTTACTTTCACCTAGATTAAAGACATAAATAAAAAAGCCAATTTTGTTAAAATAAATAATTTGACATTGTGAGTTTCAGAAACAACTCTACAGAAGTGGTATATTCCAGTACAAACTGCTGTAAAAGCTTTAAAGGTATATTGGAATACATATTTTCATATTTTAACCTGTTGTTTCTTTTGAAACAGAAGGCAGGATAGAATTAGATGGAGGGTCCTGATCATTCCATCCCCTCAGGTGAATTTCATATGTTGAGGACAAACACTGAGGTCTGCTGGGAAAGATGCAGTTTGTCTTTTCTTGGGAATAAACAGGGCAATGGATTCAGGGCTATTACTGATACTTCAGATTGGATAGATATTTCCATCAATCAGAAACTTGCAGTATCATCCTACAAATAAATTTGTACTTGACTAAAAACTGCTATTTTCTGTAAATATGATACTGTCGGAAGTGCACCTTTGAAACAGCTAACATCAAGATTTTGTCTCAATAATTACCAGCAAATGCTGTTAAATCATTTTGGAGTAACCACATTTTTATAATTTCCTTATGAAAATGTTTTCTTTACCACTGTAAGGAAATTGAAGTGAATTTTTGAATGTTTGTGGATGGATTACATGACAATTTCTCTGCAGGCACAAGCACACTGAAATGAGAGTGTTGCTGCATGGCATGGACCACAGTGCTGCCAGACTTTCTCCTCTTTTCCCCATTCCACTGTTCTGGTTTCTTATGTTCTTATTTACATATATGCTGTCCACAAATTTGCTTAACCCTTCTTGTTCTGTCCCGTTAGTACCCCAGATAACTGAGGGGACTATAGAATCTATTCACATGAGTCTATGCTGCTGTAAACATGCCATATGATGAATCAGAACAAAACTTAATCATGCTTCCCTACTTACTATCCGTGAAGTTTGATGACAAGTATCATATGTATCAGATCTGCATTTCTGATGGTTTCTTTCATTTCATGAAAGGACTTTCTCCCTTGCCAAGTGTAAGAGCCAGCCTATTAGAAACCTTCCTGGAAAGGAGTCATGATAACTTTGTATGAGGGGAGGATTCATGTGGATTAATCTGCTTCTATGAGAATACACAGGTCAGTACACTGTGTGCTCCAGCAGTTTGTGTTAACCATAGTAATATATGCTAGTTAAATTGTGCAAGTATTTAATGAAAACAATAAGAATTAACAATGTACTTGCAAAAAGTTACTGGCCTGTAATTCTAAAATGTATTTATTTATATATTTGCATTTTTACTAACCTTGCCAGAATACTTTAAGATCCAGAACTCTTTCAGTCTTTGTATTTATCTTAAGCCTAATAGAGTTAACAGTCTGTTGAAATAACCCCAAATACCCAGGAGGAGAAACTGCAGAAAGGGTGGGCAGGTCACAAACATCCTATGCAGTATGCCAGAGCTATCTTAAATATTATTATTATTATGCGCTGTTTCTATTAGTAACACACAATGCCTGTATCACAGTGTGGTCCCAGTGGCAGCTTCTGCATAAGCAGCTAGAATCTCATATCCTGCTACCTATGGCTACCTTGCACTTTTCTTGGTTCAGAGTCATGAAGCCCTTCACATAGCTCAGCCTCTAAATCAGCAGAGTATATATGCATAGGCTTAATGTTAAACATACCTTGAGACTTGTTTAGATCCTCTGGTCAATTAAGAAATGCATATAACTCATTTTTTAAGTCAATCACATGCTCAAGTGTTTTACCACACTGGGATCTAGGAATCTAGAGTTGAAGACGATGTGTTTAAATAAGTTCTTCAAAGGAAGAGGATGGAAATAATATGGCAGACAGTTCCATGTGCAATGCAGCTATTCTGCCCTCCTGGTGACAATCCTTACTTCCTTCCCATAACCCTTGTGGACCATTTCACTCTTTCAGTTCCTTAGAGAGAAAAAGAGAGGAAAAGTTCCCTTTCCCTGCTTGCAGTCTGCACCCTCACCACAGCCCTCTCTCCCAGACATCTAACACTATCTCCAGCTGTTCCCTGTGCTCTAGGCCAGGAGGGAGGCACTGCAGGGCTGGACAAGCTGGCTGGGGTGATGGCTTTGCTGACTGGCTGGCCTGTGTGTGCACTGACTGGCCAAACAGCAGCCTAGCTGAACACATCACCCCTGAATTCAGATTGATGCTTTTCTTTCAGAGGGCTTTAATTTGATTCTTCCTCCTGCATAGATCACACTCCTTCTTATAGTTACCTATGAACATGTCACTACTGCTTATTAAATGTCTATCGCTGAACCAATAAATAACACAGCAGCAGTAGGAAAAAGGTAAAAGACTTACTAGGACTGGAAGACTACTAGGGCATAAGACTGTTAGAATGCCATATATACTGAAACACATCAGTTTAAAAGATTACTTATAGAAACTATATATTTCTTAGGTACTTCAATGAAAAATACAGGTTTATTGTTCATTTGGATGTCACAACGGTGATCTTGAATAAAACACAGTAGTTATACAGCAGATAAATACCGTTCCGCTGAAAACCATCTAGAAAAGTTGCCTAGGAAACTTAGTGAGATGAACTCACCCTGATTCTCTATAGGACTCCTGACTCAGTTCTAATACACTGAAATTAATCACTGAAATTAACCACTGACACCTGCCTACTACATCCGTAGGTGCATCAATCTTGATTGTTTGCCCCTCACTTGGTATTACGTGAAGACTGACTCCTAGAACATTGTTATATCATTTGCATTGGCAATGACTTAGCTCTTGTTACAAAAATCAGGTGTAAAGCATACCCCAAATATTCTGAAACATACTTTTAACTATAAATAAATAATATATGTATATATAAATATCTTGTCTCAGGTAATAATGTATCTTCAGGAGTTTCCTGGAGGATATGTTAACACTGAAATAGGTGTAACAGGAAAGGATTACTATGAAGAAAAAATAAAAAAATAAAAATAAAAAAAAAAATTCTGTGTAAATAGTTGCTAAGGCTGAATCTATTATGCTTGTTCAGAAAGAGATGAACAAGTCTAAAACTTTTATCTTGATAGATCTTATATATTATGTTTTATAACCATCTATAGAAGTTTTAATAATTCCAGAGAAAGGAAAGAAAAATTTGCTGTGAAATCTGTCATACAGACTATCCAAAGTAATAAAGCAGTGCACTTTATATTGTACTTTGGGGCTGATACTGTCAACAGTGCAGCAATTGAATTGACCAGGAATTTGTTTGTGCTGGTACTGAGGTAGCATGTGTGCTACAGTAGGTAAGTTCATAACAACTGAGAAAGAAATGGGCAAGATCTGTCTGTCCCACAGGATATAGCAAATGAATTTTGAAATTTAAGGAATCAAAATCCACCTCTTCTCAGTTCAGTATCATCATCAGTCAACACCAGGTAAGATGGCTACTTTTGCTTTGTAAAACTGAATAATTACCAAAGGCTTAGCAGCATGCCTTCTTCTTTGCTTGTTTTGTGTTACTTTCCTCCACCATGGTGCTTTTGGCTTCTCTCTTCCAGTTCAAGCCCCATTACACCATTCTCTTTTCCTGGCTCACCATGAACATGCATATTACCCATTATTTTCCATGAACTATATAGAATCTCTCACATCTCTACACTGAAAATTCATCCTTTCCTTTTTGATGTCTTCCCAGTCACCTAGCTCTAGCTTAACTGAATCCCAGACCAACAAACCCAGATGATTTTTTACAACTTTTAATTAATATCTCAAATCTTCCCCCTTTCCTGCCTTTACTTCTGTTTCTGCCAGATTTTTGCTATTCTTCCAAAAAAGAATAGCAACACAAGTCATGACCTTCCTTCCTCACCTTGGCAAGCATCTCTATTTTCCCTCTCCTTTTACGAATCCTGCACTATTTTCTGTCACAGATATTGACATTTCTCCTTCGCTCTCTCCTCCAAACCTTGTCCATGTGCCCCAGTGAACCTGTTCTATTCCATCTCCACACATCCTTTGTTGCTTCACACAGCTTCTCTCTTACTCTTCTTAACCTCACACTCTATTTTGACTTTCCTCTCACAGTACAATATGCTTTAGATGCTTCAGTCAGAAAATTTCACTTTTGACCTTTATTTCTTCTTCAAGTACAGCCTTAACTCTTATCCATTTCATTTTAAATTCATCAAATAGCTTGTTTACAATAAAGAATCTGTAATTCTCCCCCTCCATTTCCAGCCTATATAGCCTCCAGGACAGCCTTGTGCCCCCTGCTCTCTGCTGAAACTGTTCTTTGCCAGAAAATCTAAAACCCTCTAGCAACTCTTGATCCCATCCTCTTTGGCACATCCACCATCTTTTATGTAGATACCTTTCCTTTTCTTTACCCAAGATTGTGTGCTCCCTTTTCATCACATTGTCTTCTACCAGCCTTCCTTTCTATTCATACTTTTGCCCAATCCTTCAGTAATCCATCACAAATTTCTTCCCCATGCAGGAAGGAGTTACAAAATGGCTCTTCTATTCCTTTTTATTTATATTACTCATAAAAGAAAATGAACAGCGGATTCTCAAAGACCTACCTTCTCTAAACCGAACCATCTTTTTCATTGCACAAGAAAGTCTGCTTTGTGAATTTCTACTTGCTTATGGATTTGTAACTTCTCAAGTTAAAGAGGGCTAAGCAAGTCCTTTATCTTCTGACAAAAATACTCTACTAACCTTTTTCTGGATCACTGGATAACATTTTCATCTTCCTATCTTCCTTCCTGTATCTCAGGCATATTATAAAATATAAGACCATTAAAAAAAAAAAAAAAAGACATATATTGTACACCCATCCCATCCAGACTGTACTAGACTGTATAAGATTTCTAAGGCTTTTGGCAAAGATGATTTCAAGATAACTGTTTCTGTGTCCTCTTACTCAGTTATTCACACGCACATGTACAGAGCAAGTCCTACATCACATTCTATCTAGGTTATTGCAACTCTGTTTTCTCCACCATTAATAAATACTGTTTGTGTTATACTTGAATTGCTATTGCACAGATTACCTCCTATCTCATTGCTTACATATTTCCTTTGATTTTCATCTCACCTCTTCCCTTGCTTGCTGCAGTAGACATTATCAAACTTTGAAAACACTCTTCACTCTTTTCTCTACTATTTCAAATTTTGTAGTCATCAGACTCTAATGATGTACAGCCAGTGTCAGCCAGTGTCAGGATTGGTTATTCTGGTTCCATTTTCAAATAAATATCCTAATTTTTGCCCAAACTACCTTTCAAAATTGCCTTAACACCTTAAAAAAAAAAAAAAAAAAAAAAAAAAAAAACACTTTATAACTTCTTTTATCATTTTATTACTAGAAATATCATAATGTTGTTAAAAATAACAACAAGCAACTGGCAAGCATAGCATAACCATCTATCAGTATTCCTCTATCTATGCCCATCTACCTGTAAGTATACATGGTTTCTTGTTTATGGTTAAATTGTATGCTCTTTAGGGCATGGTCTACCTGTCTCTTCTGTGTTTGCACATTGCTTAATACAATGATGTCCTGGTTCGTGACTCCTAGGTGGACAAGTAAATAATAATGATAATATCTCCACTCTTCCTTCTACAGAGCTCACCCACTGAGCTGACGGCCTAAATGAAACCCAGGGTGATTAATAATGCATCCTTTTACTGACTCTTACACGTTATTATTCTTGTCACCTGTCAGGATCCACTTTGAAGGAAATCTGTTGTTTTCTCATGAAAAAGAGAGTGAAAAAGAGGCAATTTCTTTTGCCCACATCTTCAGAAAAAATAATAATAATAATAATAATTAAAAATAGATGAATAATAGTGGGAATCATGAAAGAATTAAACCTCCCTTCTGGAAGATAGTCCCAGAAGGTGCCAGAGTTTTGAGGGGTTGTCACAACAATCCCTGGACATTGTATTTGTAATACAACTTTCAGCCCTATTCCAGTGCTAATTAGTGTTTGTTATTGTATGGACATTTGTCCACTGAAAACTAGACTGCAAGACCATCAACCCATTTCACATAGGCCACTGAACCGTAAGTAGATGATAATGAATTTTGGTTCCTACCAACCTGGACCAGATTTGAAGCAATGACCTAGAGGTGAGAAACTCTACATCTCATTACTATTCCCTGGAGTAAAACAGTTCTCAAATCATGGGATGAAAAGAAGGAGGGAAAAACCATGCCTTCCTGGTGTGAGTTAAAGGTCTCCATGAACTTTGAATTTCAAAGCTTTGTTTCAATCATTAATTTAATTCAACTTAAGTACACTCTGAAGTCTTTAATTTATACAACCAAGAAACTCAATGGTCAAAATAAATAGATATTAAAACAATTTCAAAAGGAACGGAAAGGTAGTTCCTTCTTGTTCCCATTCACCCATCCCCCTACTATTTTCTTTTGTCACAACAAGCCCAATAAGGGGGATAAGATTAAATATGACTGCCTACTATTCTGTCTAGCTGACAGCTCACCTACAGTGCTCTCAAAAATAAATGTTATGGCTGTTTTTGTATAAGCTTCAAACATGTATTTGGCCTTTTAATATTTTATTTGGTTTTATTGATTTTTGCTTTAATACTTTAAAGTTTTGTAGCTGAAAAAATTGTCAGCATAGTGAACTACACAAATAGACCAGTTTACATATGGATGCTTGCAAGATCCTGAGCCTGATCTTCTTTAGCAGTAGGCTGATGGAAAAGTTATGGATAGATTGTAAAGAAAAAATGCATATTTCAGCTTTTGCTAAATGGGTCTTGTGAAAATCAGCTGTCAAAAGATTGCAAACGGGTACCATAGAAATAAAAGCTAAAGAATAAACATAATGCAATCAAATTCATTCTCACTAAACTTTAGACCTTCTGTTGTAATTCTTTATATAAAAAATTCTTTTTTATTTTTTCTTGACCGTTAATACTGATAATTATATCTGTATTTCTTAAGAATATTATGAGTTGTCATTTCTGCATAGTAGCAGATTGAATTTATTCACCTTACGGATATATTATTATCACAGATAATAACTGCAGCATGATAATTATCATTAATTATTCATTTGGATTAAGAGGCAAATAGGCTTGCATTCAAGGGTCTTCCAGAGCAGTGTTCATTGTTCCAGGGCCCTGTGTGCCAGTGTGACTAATTCATACTCTTTTCAGTGCCACTGTTGACATCTGACCGGTCCCATATGTATTTATTTCAAAATATTATAAAAGGAATAAGTGCATCATTTCAGGACATAACCACTAAAATAGACATATGGTTCTTTTCTGCCCTCTCAGTGAGAATATGCAATTTTCTATTAGAAGATGTGCTCACAGAGTATCATTTCAGTAGATCTGTGTGTATGCCCTATCTTTGCATTCCTGTGTCATCCTGTTTAAGCTTATATAAGCCAATATATTTACATAATAGCTTTTAGCACAAATAATAATGTGTGAAGCTGTACACTTTTCTGTTCACTGAACATAGTATTTAGTCAAACTGATTTTAATCCATTCTGAAGCAGAACTAGGTTTAATGCACAAACATCTTCTCAGTGCAAGGTTAGAAAAAGCCAAAAGAAAGGAAAAGAAATAGATAGAAAGAGAGTACAGCTGATGAAAAAGGGACAATAAATAATATAAATGCTAATTCCTTTATGCGGCTTTCAGCCCATGCTTATTAGCAAGCCTCTCTCTCTCTCTCATTCCCTCTCTAATCTTTGCTTCATATCTAAAAAAATGTCTTGAAGGTAGTAACACGATCATCTGAGGACCAACATGACAGCTCCAATATGCACAGAGTGATAAATGTCAGTCTGGCTTTTATAGCTCTGAGGCTGCACTTATATACGCCCTCTGTGACTTACCATCTTTGCTTCCACAGATGATTCCTTTTTATTGTTAATATGTCAGCATGGGTCCAGTGCTATTCAATATGAATTGTTCTGTAATAGTCTGGAACGCTTCTTCTCTAACTTCAGTTTTACCTTGTTTCACTATTTCTATGCTTAATTTTAAGGTCACATCTCTAATGTTCTGGAACAAAGGCAGCAGATTCCATTTGGGGCATCATACATTTTATAGGATATAAAGACAGGACAAGGAAAGAAAAAAACACATAGAGACAGCAAAATGAAATATTTGTTATCAAAGCTGTTAAAATACATTATGGGAATAGCAGAGGCTGCAGATTTCAAGATAAAGACACAATTAAAAAGGATATTATTGTAGTAATTTTCATAATCCCTTCTTGCACACAAATTCACCAACAATCCTGCATTGTTGGCAGGGAGACACAGGTACTTAGGTCAAAAGAGATGGTGGGACATGACAGACACAAACAACATATTTGCGGTTGTTCCCATCAAAATATGCACCTAGAAAGAAAGAGGTAAGACAACAGAGCTTCACAGCCTGCCTGTATTATGTCCTCTTAATACTGACACATTCACTCTAAAGCTGGCTGCAAACATGGGCAAAGTCATCAACTGATACTTAAAAAAAAAAAATAAGGGGGGGGGGGGGGGGGCGGAGCTTGAAATGGAAGCAGAGTTAGAGCAGGATTAAGTGAGAATTGAGATAGGATGGTTGGAGTGAAAGACTCTCTACTAACCAGAGACAGGGAAAGTACTGTTTGTTCAGACTGGAAAGAGCAATGCAGGCTGGCAACATAGAATGAATGGCAACATGAAAGGTCTACAGAAATTCAGCATTTACCCTTTGCATTGTGGAAGCATTAGGGACCAGCAACTGACCACACTGGAAATAGTACAAAGGAAAGGAGACATTTCTTGAACCTTTCACAAGACAAATAATTTGACACTGTCCCACACAAGATCCTCTAAATCTCCTTGTCTCTAAATTGGAGAGACATGGATTCGTTGAATGGACCATGGAGCTAGATAAGAAATTGGCTGGATGGTTACACTCAAAGAGCTGTGGTCAGTGCTCAGTGCACAGGCAGAGACCAGTGATGAGACCCCCCTCAGGGGTCTGTATTGGGACCACTATTATTTAACATCATTGTCAGATTCATGGACACTGGGATTGAATGCATCTTCAAGAATTTTGTGAACACCAAGCTGAGTGGTGTGGTCAACACACTAGAAGGAAGGGATGCCATCTAGATGGACTTTGACAAACTTGAGGAGTGAGCCTGTGCAAACCTCTTGAAGTTCATCAAGACCAAGTGCAGGATCCTGCATCTGTGTTGGGGTAATCACAAGCGTGAATACAGACTGGGTGGAGAATGGATTGAGAGCAGCCCTGATGCAAAGGAGTCGGGATGTTGATGGATTAAAAGTATGAGGTGATCAAGGAACTGGAGCATCCTGCCTATGAGGAGAGGCTGAGAGAGATGGGGCTTTTAAGCTTGGAGAAGAGGTGGCTTGGGTGATCTTATCAATGTGTATAAATATCTGAAGGGAGGGTGCAGGATGTAGATGTAGATGTATACACGTAAGTGCCAGGCTCTTTGCAATAGTGCCCAGAGTCAGGACAGGAAGCAGTGGGCACAAAGCAGAAAACAAGAGGTTCCCTCTGAACATCAGGAAGTATTTTACTGTGTGGATGATGGAGCACTAAAATAGGTTAACCGGAGAGGCTGTGAATTTTCCCTCCTTGGAGGTCTTCAAAACCCACCTGGACATGGTCCTGGACAACCTGTTCTGGGTGTTTCCCTGCTTGAGCAGAGCGTTGGGCCAGATGGCTTCCAGAGGTCCCTTTCAACCTAAACCATTCTGGGATTCCATGAAAAGAATTCTGAGACAGGGGAAGGCCCAGCTGGGTGTTAGGAAAAGGTTCTTCACTCAGAGAGTGGTTGGGCACTGGGACAGTCTCCCTAGGGAACTGGTCATGGCACCAAGCTGCTGGAGTTCAAGTGTTTGGATGATGCTCTCGGACATATGTTTTAATATTTAGGTAGTACTGTGTGGAGCCAAGAATTGGACTCAAAAATCCTCGTGGTTTCTTCCAACTGAGGATATTCTATGTTTTACTTCAGGAATATTGCATAATGTGACATAACGTTAGTACCTCAGGGCATAACTGGTATGTGGCACTGGCAGACAAAATTGCATTCATCAAGCCAAGGGAAGCAAAGCTCCATGCATTTAGCATAGCTGTGATATTCATATTTTGTTTCCAAACATTTCTTCATTCAGATGGTAGAGAAACGAGGAAGAGCTTTTTATTTGGTGATAAGTGTTCAGTGGTGTTTGTTTGGTTGTTTTTTTTTGGGGGGGGGGGGAGGAATGGGGGGGTTGGAGCAACAGTAAGGCTCCTAGGCTGGACAACAAAAACAGCATGAAAGTATTTAAAATTAATTATACGGTGCAGTATATACAGAAAAAAAATAATTAATAATAATAAAAAAAAAAACAGCAGCACAGTGTTGGCAAAAAAAAAAAAAAAAAACTAAAAAAATAAATGGTGATGAAGCCTCCAGGAATCTTTTAAAAGATAGAAATAACATCAGACCCAATTTTAGCTTTGTTCAGTATCAATTGTGAAATTTGATATTGAATCCCAACTAGAGAATGTTTATCTTGGAGCTTCCTGCTCTGTACAGACCTTTTAAGTCACAATCTTATGAACTTTTAAGAGGAATAATTATACTTTGTTAAGCAACTTTATTCTTATTTTTAGAATATATCAATGGATGTGAAAACCTCACTCCCATCCTGTGACATTATGTTTTCTGTTATGGTCCACTGTTAACAAAACAGCTGAATCCCTGTAGTTCTGCACTTTTCAATATTCATGCAAATTTATGCATATTTGCTTCAGAAGGGTCTATTTAGTCAGAAAGGTGGCTTGCTATTTATCTTTGTGTTAACATCAGTGGCTACCCAAGATGAAGGCAAACCAGCAGTGATTGCAATGGAAGGTGCAAAACTCATTGTCAGCATGAGTTCATGATAGAGATATGGGAATAGAAACTTTTCAGTTGTTAAATCTAATGTCATTCAGATGTTAGATCTAATGTATACTAAGAAAAAAAAGCAGTCTGAAATATCTTCTAAATGTGTCAGAATCTGTTTTCAAATGCCGACCATCTAGTCCTCATTGAAGGCTGTCCCTACTGGAGAGCTTTTTTTAATTTTTATTAGCATAGTTTACTTGTTTTTAAACTTCTTTTGAAAAGAGAGAAAATTGTCTCTTTTACTCTACCTTCCTCACAAGGAACTTTAGAAAACAAAATATTTTATAAATTAAAAAAAAAAAAAAAAAATCAAGCTAATTATTAAATAAAAAATAAAAATAAAAACAGAGACACTACCACCAACAAAAACAATTTCAAAAGAATGAGCAATTAAACTGGAGTTTTTAATGGAAGCAGTTCATATTCTTAATTAGCAAGTTCTAAAATAAATTTTATATAAACAATTATTTTGTCATCTGTTAGAACGTCAGAGCATTTTACTCTGGGTTTATGAGAAGTCTAGTACTACTATGTAACCCTCCTCAAAACAAAAGTGATTTTATTTTAAAGGTTGGCATAAGTGTCATAATTACATACAGTATTTGTATGAGAAAGCAGAGTAGATCAAAGAGGGTGACAGAGAAGAAACAAACAGCCACAGCAACAGAGATTTCATACTTAGAAAAGGAGCCAAAATAAATTATATTTGATCTCTGTTAACACTTTTATAATTTCATCAGGAATAATCTCTAGATTCTGTGCATTACTTCTAATCCTCCTCAGGTACTGAGCTGTCTGAAAAAGTCACTTATTCTTTGTGATGCTGTCATGCTTCTGCTCTGCTACTGCAGTGTTGAACATGTTGCAGGCAAATGCACTCTTGATCTCTCTGTGGATAATTTTAGTTATATCTAAGTTGGCAGGACATGAATGAGCTAGAATAGATGAATAACAAACTGGGTGTGACTGGACATAATTGAATCTGGAATTTTCCACATCATCAAGCACAGAACAAAGAAAAGTAGCCCAAAGCTGACTATATCCCAAAGTTACAAGTACTGACATTTTGAGAGACAATGTACACAAGACTACATTATCATGTTATTATATTCCCCCCCTGCATTTTTTGATCAAGTCCATTAGAAGAGGCTGCTAGAGTGGTGTGTGTTTTTTTTATTATTTTTTTTCCAATTTATTTATGGAAAGATATTTTTACAGGCTAACCCAGTTAAGCTTGACAGCTTGTTTACAATAGGACCCAGAAGACACATTACTCTATGCACAACAATATGAATATACATTTGAGATGCACACTTACGCTCATAACATTTGTTAAACATCTGAAGTGCACAGTGATCAGGTTATCCAGAATTATCTAATTCACTATTTAAATATTATGAAGGTAGAGGGATTGTTTAGCTTGCTAAAATGAGAATGACACATTATCATAATTAGCATGTGTTTTAGGAAAATTGCATATCATAGCTACTTTCTTAAAAGGTGATAATGATCTGATAGAAGAGGTTTAAATTTCATCAGAAAAATATTTTATCTCTATTTATGTTATATTTTTGATTTGGACATCCAGACTGCTTCAAACTGAAATTAAGTAAGATTAATGGTATTTTCCTTAAATGAGTCTATGTCTATTTTATCCATTAGCGTGGACAAACAGGAATGGATTTATAGATCACAAAAGTTGTTACTGAGAACCTGAAAACCATTTTGTACTCACTTAGGGTATAGGGAGGAAGGAAGAGGGCTGCACTGGACCTAGTCCAGTTTGGTCCTTAAATGTGGAAATCCAGGTTTCCTTCCATCCCAAAGAATTGTTGTGTCAGCCCATGACTGCTTTGAGATATCGACCTAGCCACAAGGAGGTCACTCCAAAAGATCTCCCTTGTGCTTAACAAAAGGGCTGACAGAGCAATTAATGCTATCTTTCAGTAAAATTGTGCTCCTCATTCTACTTGACAAATAAGACTGACAGTCTGCTCTCCATCTAGAAGCTCAGTAAAGATCTGAGAGTAGAATTTCATATTTCTTTCTACCAAATTAAATTATCTTTTTTTAAAAAAATAAAAATCTACAGATATTGTCAGTAACTTGTTTTGAATTACTCCATTTAAAATCTGCACTGTGCTGTTATAGGTGAATTATTAATCTGCTGCCATACTCAGGGTATTAACACCAGGAAGCCCTAACAAACACACAGTTGCACCTCCAAAATGTATTAGTCTTCAGTCCTGTTTGCCGCTGTATTAGGATACAGTAGCTGTGGAATATCTTAAAATTTGTCCTGTATTTAAAAATGAACTGTCCATTACCAGAGCACAGAGCTATGCTAGAAGTTCATTTTTCTCCAACTGTGCAGCATAAAACTTTAATTGTGAAACAGTTTTTTAAATTCCTGTGGCACAACCTGACAGGGGGAGGTTTAGGTTGGAAATTAGGAGGCATTTCTTTTCAGAAAGAGTAGTCAAGCATTGGAACAGGTTGCCCACGTAAGTGATAGAGTCACTGTCCCAAGGGATGTTCAAGAAAAGTTTGGACCTGGTGTTTAGGGACATGGTTTAATGGGTGACATTTATAGTAGGGGGATGGTTGGACCAGATGATCTTGAAGGTCTTTTCCAACCTTAATGATTCTATGATTCCATGACTTACAGATAACTTCAGAACCTACCCCTATCTTCCCAAAATGACATTTGCATTACAGAGGATTACTTATGTTAGCCAACTTAGGCTGCTACCTAGACTTCATCGTATTTTCTAATAAAATCTCAGTTCCCATGCCTTTTCAGAAGACATCGTCTTCTCCACAAACTAATGGATAGTGCTTCTGCTATTTCTGTTATTTTTTAGTTCATTTTTTTCCTCACGGAGGACTGATATTAATATAAAAGAAGTAGAATGACTCCAAGGGATAACAGGTTTGTGGGTCAAGCACACAGTGCAAAACTTCTCTAGCTACTTTGTCATATTTTGCAGCACCCTGCTTTTTGTGTTAATTTTCTGCCAACATTTATGGAATTAAGCTATCTCAGCAAAAAAAAAAAAAAATATTTTAAATAATCAATTTGCACATTCATTGCCTGAATATTAGTAGATGAGGAATTTTACAGTAACACAGCTTTGAAATTCAGGGTTTTACACACTCATCCTGTTGGAAGGAGGTGAGGGTTGAAAAAAATAATATGTGCCTTATACTGAATCACAGTTCTTGTTTTGATTAAGAATAAAAAAAAATTAAAAAATTGCTCAGGTACATAGCTAGCTGGCTTGATGTGTATGGGAAGAATCTATAGGTAGTCGTGAGCTGCACAACACTGTTGAGGGGCTTCACAAGGTCTCATCTGTCTCCACAAAACCCTACTGCTCCATGTACCCATGTTTGTCAGCATCCTAGAGTAGCATCTATGAGTCTTGTGGTATGTTGAAGAATGGATAGCAGGTTTACAACATTGCATTGCCACAGCTGTCATGCTTTCTGTCTAAAACTGTGCCGATTCAGAGATAGCTCAGATATCTCTGCAAAACGCTGAGCTGTGCAGACAATGCATACCTCAAGCCACCAGATTTGCATAGGATAGTGCACAGGCTTTTGTTAGCCACGTGTATGGCTGTCTCTTAACAATCAGGACCCGAGGAGACATTGGCTACCTTGTGTTATCAGAACATTCTTGGTGATCAATTCACAGTGTTTTAAAAGTTCATTAAAAAAAAAAAAAAATCACTGAATAATTAAGGAAATAGTGATCTCTTTGTGGCTATTTCATGAGCTGAAAGAAAGGTTAAATTCATGGGATAAATTATTCATTGTGAGTTATTCACTCAGCTTTAATAGTTTGTAATTCTATAAAGAGCTTTGCTTAAGAAATGCACTATATAAATCAATCAATAGCATTAATAATATGCAGGAAGGATTTTCTCCTTTGTGATCTGCTTTTCAATAAATTGTACCCCCTTGACACATCACCTACCATCATATGACCATTCTTCTAGCCTCTGCTGCCCCAGCCTGTCTATCACTAGGCCACAGCTGTGACATTCAGACATCAGACTTCCTTTGCCTTCACACCACTGCATTTTAAGGTCTATCAGTGCTGGTGGACCTTGACCCTCTCCTTTATCTGTTTTTGTTAAGAATTCAAGCAAACACAATTATACATGTGCCCACACATACATGCTTTGTTATGACATACTTTAGTTGCATCACCAGTATATTGAATACTGACCATCATCACCCAGACTTCAAGCACATCAGATACCTTCTTCACAGCTGTGTTAGAGATGTTGAATCGCCTCTTACCTAAAGCCCAGAGCCTGCAACTGCATGCTTACATCCTGCCTGCTCTGTTTTGGGGAATGATGCTTAGAGGAGATACAGCTGTCTGAATATAGGTGCAGCAACAAGTGATTCAGGGAACAGCAGCTACATGAGAAAGTACCTGAGTGCTGTGCAGGTGTGCAGCCTGTGCTGAAGGAGATGCTGTGCCAGCCTTTGATAACCTACATGGTTCCCATTCATCTCGATTAAAGCTAGTATGAATGTGTACACACGTGCTGAACCACAGTGCCTTTAGGCACAGACTTAGCTCTGCTTCTGTGGGCAGCTTTTTTAACTCTTCTCTGCCATGTTCCAGACCTTGTTAATGCACAGTGGCCTGACACTCCAGTTCCTGGAATTAACCTTACAGGTAGAGTGAGGGGAGTTACTGTATAGGATTAGAACTCCTGTCCCTGATGGTGGTCCCAAATGGGATGAACTAATTGGAAAGCAATATCAACAATACTTTTGTGTCTCATTGTCAACTCCCCTCATATTGCCTTAATGCTTTTTCTCTGCTTCATACACATATGGCTAGTGAGCTATGTTAACATATAAATATTTTTCTAGTTATTTCTTCTTCAACCTTAACTGTCTAATTTAACTTATTGATTCCTAAGTAGGATAAATCCACTAACGCATCAATAAAATCCCCCCCTCCCCTCCAATTGCGAAAATGGTCATAATTCATATTAAGTACAGATCTACATTGGATTAAGTCAGAGTTGAAATCTCACAAGTATAGATTTTCCCAAAATATTTATTTGACTGTAGGTGGGCTAAAAAACTCATTTTGGGGGAGCATTTCAACCTTTTTATTTCTATTTCTAAACAGTCTCAGAATGTGCAAAGACAATTGATAAATACATAACTCATTTTTTCTGTCTCACTATTTCAGTTTGAATTCTTTCTTCCTTACTGTGTATGATTCAACCTGTACCCAAAAATTCAGATGGAAACATTTAAATATTTCCCTTGATGCTTCTAATAAATCTTCTGCACAGATAGGTACCTCTTGCATTTTCAAGCCTCTTTGCTAATAGTCGTTCTTTTGTTGACTAATATACTCAAACTGATGATTTTCAGTGAATTGTACTCTCATTTTTTTGAGCATCAAGTCTGATGCTTCCCAGTTCCATCTGTGCTAGTTCTGAAGAGAATCTCTTCAACTGAACTGATTGGTATTTCTATTTTGTGCATACACAGCATTGCAAAATGTCCAAGCTCTGAATAAAACCCAGATGTCAGCCACCTCAGTTTGGACATCCAGACTGTTGAATGAGTGATTTAAATACCTCAGAAGAATACAGATTAGATGAATCCATTGACCTATAGGGATGCAACAGAACTTAAAGGAATTGCTCACATAACAAACATTGTTCATCCCATACAGTAAATGAGGCAGGTATCCTGTGAAAAAGGATAGGTTACAGATCATCTTACTAAAGACTGTACCATAATGTGTCTCCACCAGATGGACAGATGTAGATTTCACATACATAAGCAACCTTAACTGTGTTTCTCTTCTAAGCTCTTCAGTCTTAATCTTAATATTGTCCTTGGGCTGTAAAATTTGTATGTAAATACAGAAGCGATCTTTTTTAAAGAAAAAATATTATTATAAGTTTAAATTATCATTGTGTTCAGTCCTTTAGCAAACAAATATATTAAATGATCATTTTTTCACTCTCTCAGTTACCTATCAAACATGCAGATAGAATATGCACTACATTAAAAAAAAAAAAAAAAAGTATATACAGAAGGATTAGTCAGGTCAATGTATTACTTACTGGTGAGGAAAGAAATCTGACCCCACATAGTCAGAGTTTAACCTTTTAGGTATTCCTCTTGTTGAAATTTAGAAACGCTACCCTGGAGAGTGGTTCAGTGCATATTTGTACTTTTCCTGTATACTTTTAATACTCCACAAAATAAAAGTGCTAACCCATGTCTGGTATTTTATCGTACTCCTAAACTGTTATAAATATGATGGATGCCCTCTTTTTCTAACTATAGAAGTTTTTTTCCCAGCTCAATCACAAAGCATTTCCATTAAAAGCTGAAGACCCCATCTCTAACCCTGGCAATACCTTCTCCACATGATTAATTATTTTACACATTCTGTAGTCCATTAGGGAAGTGTCTGATGGCCTCAGGACACAGATATCTAGCCTTTATATGCTTTATTTTGCCAACCTCATTTTCTTCTCTATCTTTTTTACAGTGAAATAGAAAACACCATATTACTTTGGTTTTCCACTGCCATATTTGTTTGGCCTATATCTAATGAAGATTTTTCATAAAAGTCATTAACTTGCACTTTCAACAAAATCTTAAATATATAAGTCATTTAAGCTATTAAATGTCTAGAAATAGTTATGAACACTACATATAAAAAGAATTTTTATAAAAACTCTAATATATTTTCTAAAGATAAATATTTTACTAAATCTCAGGCTTGTCCAGAAAAATACCAAAGATTAATGAAGTCCATAGAAAAATGTGTATTTTTTATTGGAAGACAGGATCAAGTATTACATTTAGTAATGGTAGTGTAAACAAGAAAATAAAAGGTGTCAATATTGAGACCAGAAGCATCATAATGGAGAACAACAATATGCTTCAAATTTATGCTGTTAATGTTCAATGGTCTGTTGTCTTCTAGTAATTCTAGTGGGGAAAAAAAGTACATATGTGGATTTTATCTGTTGTGATAATAACCAATTCTGACCTGAAAAATATTTTCTTCTCTTATTTATTTATTTGTTTATTTGTTTTCATTTCAGGTACGGGATAATAAGGTTGCAGTTAAGCTGGTAGAGAAGCATGGGGCAAATTATCAGATATTTCCTATACAATTCAGTATGCTACCACATGTCATAACTGAAGAATATAAATGTAATCCCAGCTGCTGTGAAAATGTTTTAACAAAAACCCTGCCAAAATTCCCTCTGCTTTCAAAATAACCCAGATTCCACCCTAGACACTAGCTTGAAGATAGATATGTCAGAAAATCTTACATAATTGGTTTTCTTGCATCAGAAGAGTACATAACTTTCCTGCCTCCAACATTCTGAAAATTGGACTGCTGTTTAAATTAGGTGGTTTTGTTTATGATACTAGGCAGCAGTAAAGTATACTTTAAAAATGATTTACTGAGTTTTGATTTTAGGATTTTCATATTCCTTTTTTTTTTTCCATCTGTTTTAAAACACCTCATCCATCTGGATTATTGCAATGGACAGTGAATAAACAAACAAACAAACATACAAACAAACACATTTCTGTAAAATTTAATATGGATGTTTCAGCCAATGTAAAAAATATATTTTGGCCTTTTTAGCTAAACTATACTTGTCAGAGGTCATGGTTATCAAACCTCAGAGCTCAGGCTTTTCATTTCCAGTTTTAGGTGTTAAGATCTCAGGTAAATAGGCCACATATGAAGACTGGATATGAAGGTCTTGAGCTTTCTCCAGATGAAGTTTCAGTGACTATACACCTTATTTTGGATTCCCATCTGGGTGCCTAAATGTAGGTGAAATGAACACACCTTTAAGCCATGTTCACTCATTTTCTTAATATTATCTTCCAGGATTTGATTAATTTGATTAATTTAATTTGATTAAATCCCTTTTAGGACAGATGAAGAACCTGCTCGCTGGAAAAACCTTGTAGGCCGCAGTTAAAATTCCCTGTATAAACTCTTCTACATCTCACCCCTGCTGCATACCTTAACTGAAATTTCTTGTGCTGCTGTAGGGCAGGATCATGTTTGACCAACATTAAAAAAAATAAATAAAATCAGTCTCACAACTTCATCCTCCAACATTTTAAAATGTCTTCTGCAATCAAATTCCTAATGTTTTGACCGGTTTGTTTTCAATGAGTTGTGTAGCATTGGAATAGGCTACCCAGGGAAGTGGCTGAATCACCATTACTGGAGGTCTTGAAGAAACATGTAGATGTAACACCTAGTAGCATGATTTAGTGGTGGACTTGTCAGTACTAGGTTAAATTTTGGACCAGATGATCTCAGAGGTCTTTTCTAACCTTAAATAATTCTATGATTTAGATTAAGTGTAAAGGTCTACTAAGGATATGTCAATATCTGAGTGAGTGACTTCTAGTTCTCCTTAAATTAGTGAAGAGGTCAAGAGATCTTTTAGATCTGGCTTATTATAGAGATCTACAAGAGGATGAGATAGATAGCCTACAGACAACAGTGTCTCTTCATTGATCTGGGAGTTTAAAGATAGATGTAACAAACACCTACGGTTGGTCAATTGAAATACACCAGAGTAGGCAAAGTATTCTTTCCTTAATTCTGGAAATTTCCTATAAATCTCATTTATATCTACCACACAAAGTAACACTGTCTCAGGATTGACTTGTATCAAAACTTCTGTTTCTGTTTTTATACCTACAAGAAAACCAGTCTGAACAGAAGTTTGACTTTTTTTCCACCAAATTAGGATGAAAAGACAAAGTAATGACTTCCCCTATTGAATTAATATTCTTTAATAATGTTATGTGACCCATGCTATGTGGCACTGAAACAGGATCCCCAGGGAAGAGGTCATGGCACTGAGACTGCTAGAGTTCAAGAAGCATTTGGACAATGCCCTCAGACATATGGTCTGTTTTTTAAGCAGTCCTGTGTGGAGCCAGGCGTTGGATTTGATGATCCTTGTGGGTCCCTTCCAACTCAAGATATTCTATGATTTTGTGATCATATTTTTTGTCTAAACAGTGCAAAAAAAAAAAAAAAATTAAAAACATCTTAATATAAAATTTAAACTTTTGACCTTAAAATAAAACAAAAAGGTTGAAATAATTCCTTACAGTATGATTCAGAAATCTTAAGGTAGACATCTAAAGTAGCACAGATGCATCACACCCTAGACTTGCTAAGTCCTCTCCGGAAGGTATAGCTGGCAAGTTGCCATTCAGATGCATGACATGGTGCCAGGTCTCCATCTACAGCTCCCATCCCAGACCATAATCTGGAGTTCACCTTTGCCAGCTGTGTCTGGTCCACTCCTAGAAGCACAGGCAACATGAGAGCCTTTTCCAGCCTGTGTCTGTGCCTTGTGAGTCAGACACTGCAGAATTTTATTGCAGTGGGAACAATCATGCATATGACACAGAGACTTTGGCTACCAACACTGGTCATTGAAATTATTGGGGAGATAATTGGCCTTTTTAGCTAAACTATACTTGTCAGAGGTCATGGTTATCAAACCTCAGAGCTCAGGCTTTTCTGATGGTGGATCAGAGAAAAGACTATCTGATGTTCTTGGAGCAGGGATTCAGACAGTGATATACAAAGGCCAGACTGCTTATGCTCACTGTTGTCTTTGCAATTTTTTTAGGGGAAATTTCTCTCTGCATCCCACTCTCTACCCTTTCTCTTTTCTTCTTATTCCTGCTGTCTCTGTCATATTATACCAATGACACAAAAAGCTTCTTGACTGTATGCAAATCAGAGCACAGAATTTGCACTTAGGTAAGTTAAAGCAGTAGATGTGATTCAAGTGTCTTTCTTAGGTAAGCTGATCTTCCACAGATACAGTTTGTTCTAGGAAGGTGAACAGCACACCAGATTAAAACAAAGCAAACAAACAAACAAACAAACAAAAAAACTTGAAAGGGAAAGGACTTTTTGTTTGTTTGTTTCTCTTTTTTTTCCTTTTTTTTTTTTTTTCTGAAATCTGTCTTATTACAGCATCTGCATCCATCACTGACTTCAGCACAGGCTGTACACTTTACAACACTGAAAACTGAGACATTATAGTTCTTTCCATTCTGGACCCAGCCAAGAAGCTAAATAAGTTCCTGACTAGCTCAGAGACACTTCTGGCTCTTTACTATATCATGGTAATATTACATCTGGAGCTGTTAATTAATACATTTTAAAGACATATTTAGTCTTAGTTATAGCAGATGTGACACTGTTAATGCTCTGCCATTCCACCCTAGGTTCTCTTCACTCTTTGAACATTACCTTTTCATTTTAACAAGATTTTGTCTTCCATTGGATTTTTTTTTCAAATAGTTTGGAGGGGGAGGGGGGTAATGGGGGAAGAGGTGTTTGTTTGTTTTGGTTTTCTTTTTTCCATTACAAGCAGGTGTATAAGTGATTGGTTTATACAAATTTCAGAGGGATTCTTTTTCAGATCATAGACCTATAGGGAATATGTAGCTAATTTAAAATGCTTCACAGATTTACACTGAAAGATATTCCATAAAAGAATGACACTACAAGTTACATCAAACAAGCAAACATTTGTTATGGGGACAGTAAAATTTACTTTTCACAAAAGGAGCCTACAGTAATAATGCATTCAATTCTATTTCCCAGAATGCTTCTTAAGTATGTTAATAAAGTCTTTATTGTGTCTGCTTATAAAAGTCGCCACCATTTCCCATTAGAAAGTCTCTGTTTATTCATCAAACATTTACTGACAGTGACTGCTGGGAGCAGGCTCAGATTTCCACTCCATTACACGTTTGTGGCATAAAACACATTAATTATAGATATATTACAATATTCAACTCATTGAGGAAAAATTAGATGATCAAGGCTCATTTTCCTTGACAATAAGCAAGTTAATGAAAATACTAATTACCTGATGATGAAGTGGAGCCTTCAGGATTGAACGCTTAGCATCTGTAGAAGAGCTCTGTGAATCTAGCACAGAATATTAAAGCCAGAAGCACTGAAAGTCTGAAGGGTGGTTCACGAGGTCATCATATGCCCTTTAATCACAGGACAGAGAGTAGTTAGTTCATGATATAAACTTTTATATGCAGCTTTGATATATGTCATGAAAAGCCACACAAGCACAGTGTTCTTTTAAAAATATTTATTTTTTATTTTTTTTTAATTAATAGATACATTGTCTAGCTTAACTTTTTGTAAAGGAACTGTGAGACCTAACCATGATGAACTGCAGTATACAGAGCCAGGAGAACACTAGAATGAAGAAGAATAAGGAACAGTCACAATACTTCCTTCATTTTCTCTGATTTCAGATAGTTGTAATCGAAATTAATGGCATATGAAGTTAAACCATTTCAAATTCAGGAGATTCATCCATTTATCTATTTATTTATTTGTTTTTATTACAGCCATTTACATTTTTGTTCCAGTACAGTTCTTTTTTTTTTTTTACCACTTCCAACTTAGACTGTAAATTGGAATCACCGATTATGTCATCCTCTGGTTTCTTTCCAAGATCAATTTTCTTTCTCATCTGCTTTTGACATTTCACCAATACATCTATGTAACTTCTGAGGCTGGGGAGCTCCCTTGACTCTGGACTGCATACCCCAAAACATTCTGAAACACTGTTCTCACTGCCTGATAAAGACAAAAGTATCTTTTCTATTTATTCAGATTAACTAATTTTCCCCCCATCATTGTGTTTGATAGTAACTTGTTAGCAATTAAACATGCAAACATATTTCCTCATATATTGGGATTTTCCCAAACTGCTAAGTAATAAATAATAATATTTCCAAAGTATTTTATCTTTGAATATAGTGTGTAACTAAGTTTTTCCATTCACAGATTTTCTATAGGAATCAGTACTGTATCACCTGGTAAACTAATATAAATACTTTCTATTTGCCCCAGGACCCTGTTGTAATTTGTGGGTAACAAGATCTCCAGTGTGACTTATTCTGCTGACACCTACTTTCAACCATATTCTGCTTGTGAAAAGATAAGCTATGAAAAGTTGACAACTTCATTTCTAGGAGCAGGACAGTGGGAAGTTTGAAGAGCACAAATGAGTATATTAGTGAAAATCTACACTGTGTGACAAAGGTTTCATGGAAATACCATACAAGTTCTGATTTTTTATTTTCAAGCCCCTTACATTTGGGCACCCAAAATAGAGTTTATCATCTTAAACTTGTCCATATTGCAACAATTGCTACTTCTTTGTAGTTTGGTGTTGTCTGTAGCATCATACTAAAGCAGCCAATCAATATCACTTCCCATATAACAAGAAAATATCTATGTAAAAATAATCCAACATCTTTTCAAAACATTTCAAACTATCAGATCTGAAATCATTTTGAATAAATTTCTTTAAAGTGTTCCATTCCTCCTGTTCCTTGAAGTGTGTGTTTTTGTATCATCTTGTCAGAAATCACTGGCAATGGACTGAAAAAGTAGAATGAGCTTTTAACCTGATAAAACACAGAAAGGCATGCAACTCAGACTTCTCTTGTTATTGATCCTTAGCATATCTCTATATGTGGAATTGAAGCTTTTATTTTATATCCCTGAGTTTTTGCTGAAATGGGATGCAAACAGCACAAATACTATGAGCACTTTGAAAACAGCTAGGAAAAAAAAAGAAAAGGCACCCACAAGCATTTCCACTCTTCAGGAGGCACATAAGATTTAGCAGAAGCTTTCCTCAGAACTGTCATCTAAGATTAGTCATATTTCTTTATTTTGCTGGCTGGCTAATACCACTTTATGTACTAAAGAGGGACATGGAGAATATTTTGACTGAAAACATGAAAACTGTACTTATGTTAGCAGTCTCCACATCTTCTCCGCCACAGACAGCAACTATAGGTCTTTTATACCATTTTCTGAGAAACTTTGTGATCTTAATATTCCACAAGTTTATTAAAAATATTTAAAATGGCTGCTTTACTTCAGACTGGACATTCCTCTGATTTGCCCCTGACAATTGCCAGTAGTGAATGCTCAGGAAAAACAGCAGCAAGGGTGCACTTCCATACACTTCCTCTGTCAGCTTTCAGAGATCTGTAGAGTGAATAGTATTCATCATCTGATATTTCTCCATGCAGTTTATATTCGTTTTGCTATAATTTAGAATTACAACACAAATACAAAATAAGACTATCACTTAATCTATTTTTGCAGTCCAAGATTTTTTGAGTCTTCCATTATTAAGGATAATCTCTTAGCAAATTTACTAGCTAGAATCGAAAAGGAGGCATGAGATCCATGTTACAGTTATAACTTCTAGCATTGTCACTGCTCATAGAGTGTACAGGAAGAACTAGGTACCTAAAAACATGTAGAAAAAAACAAAATGCTGAGCAAAGGGCTACCTAAGTCATTGTGTGAGAAATGACATGGAGAAGGATGTACTTCTTAGCTTCTCTACTAAGTGCCTATACTCAGACTGAAAGGGAAACACACGTTCAAATGGCATATATAATCCTGAATGCACCTCTCAGTATAGGTTTCTAGTTAGAGTTATATTTTTATTCTGATGGCAGAAGAAGGAGAGATATTGACTCTTTTCGTAGTTTATAAAGTAATGCATACTTTGGAAACAAGATATGATGATTCCTGTCCTTTATCTGTTTGACTGAAATCCCATAAACATATGGGAAGATGCATTGGCCAGATACTATAAGCAAAACAGATAGCTATGAAACCTGTTGGGGTTCATGAATGAGATAGATGTACAGTGTTATCAAGATTTGAGTGGTTCTTCTCATCTCCTGTGAAAGAATAGAGGTGACATATGTTGCACATTGCTAAGGAATAACCCCCTTAAGGCCAACTGGCCACCTTCACAATACACAGCATTTGGTCCTGCAGTTATCTATGTTCTATGGCAAAGGGGGCCTTGTGACCCTGGAACATGATAATTATACTCTTAGATGTTTTTTTGTTTGTTTGTTTGTTTGTTTTCAGCTCTGATGGTCCAAAATAACGTGTCTCAGCCCAGAAAGGTGGTGTTTTCATAGCATGATATGGAAGAATTTGTTGTATACTTTGAGATGCCTGAGGATGCAAAGCCAACTGCACTAGTGTTGGAAGACTGTCTAGGACAGAGGGAACTAAATCAGTGTAGAGTCATATCTATGTTGTCAGCTGTGCTGAACTATCTCCAAAATGACATTTGTGGTTTCTTTTCACTAGGCCTAACTGGTCATTCTAAAAAAGATGTTTGGAGCAAACTGATATGGTACTGAGTTATTTGACAGCATGGAAATATAACTACCAAAATCATTCCTGCCATATTCTCTTTCTGGTTTGACCTGTTCTCACTTTGTTTTCATGTTCTTCACTGATAGATCAAAAAGCACCTCTTCAACACATCTGTGTTTTGACAGCAATGTAAACTGAAATTGCAAGTAGACAAGTATCTAGTCCCTTAGCTCCTTCACTGAAGGCCATGCTTAGATACACTATTGTTTTTTTGTTGTAGTTGTTGTTGGTTTTTTTTTGTTTTTTTTTTACATTCTTTCACATTTAATTGATTTTTCCAACACATGCCATTCTTTGTAAACAATGCTATAACTTTATTCATTCACCTTACTGTTTCACAGAGGAACACATGTCTAACAGGAATCATATATTGTTAAAAGACTTAGTCTGTGCAAAGGAGAAATATCAAACTGTATTATATGCAATTCCAACTTTTGATATAGAGAGTACAGACACATTATACATATATGCACACACAGAGTTTGGGATGCAAAAAGCCTTCATACAAGCCCCGTAATCTAAATCTAGGAGCTGGTGTTGCTGTAGACAATAGTGCAGATGTAATTATGGGAAAAAATATTAAGAGATTCATCTTTATAAAAGATCCATCTTTTGTGTGCTAATATGGATCTACCTAAGCAACATGAAAGCTTCAGCAGAATTTCAGAGAAAAAAATAGATTTTTGTCATGTAAAATTACGTAAGATACTTTCAAAAGAAGTTCTGCAAGGCAGTTCCCAGCAGTTTTATAGACTCTATAAAATTGACCATATTTTACTCGGTTCAACAGTCAGAATTCTCATTTTACATCAACAGGAATTTTGTATAATTCCCTATCAGTGGGTCAAGTCACTGTAATGTGATATTTCTGTCTCCATTTCAGGAGCAAAAAGTTTAATCACAATAGAAAAATAGTCAAAATGATGGGTAAAGTAAAAAAAAGAGATCTATTTGTGTGTGTGTATCTTAAACACAGTAGCACACATTTTGAAAACAGTTTGTCACAGGGATGCCACAGGAGAGCATCCTCAGGCAAGATGAAGAATAAACAAGCAACAACACATTACCAGTACAGAACATGTACTGTACAAGCAGAACAAACTCTTAAACTTTGTTTAAATTATGGTTCAACATCAGTCACTATTACACTCTGAGGTTTCAGAAGCACCAAATTAGTGCAAAATTCAAAGTTTTCAACTGAAGGGTGAAACTCTGTCCCTTTCCAAGGCATATTTATTTCTCATTTTTCTCATATTTAACCAATCTCAGCTGTCTGTCTCAGGTCCTGCAAGTGAAAAGATACAGGTAGGTGCCCTGGGCTGAGTTTAGACTTACCTGTAGTAGTCCTCCACAGTTTCTGTTCAATTCGTAGTCACAGGTTTCCTAGTCATATCTTGAAAATGAGGAGATGCCACTTCACACTGTCACTCTGTCATAGTCAGGACATCAGAAGCGTTCTCTGGTCTGGGAATATGAGAAAAGCCATAAAAAGAACACTTACACTAGTCACCTCAGCATGGGACTCAGTTGCCTGAACACACACTTCTAGTCATATTTGAAATAACCCAAACTCTCCCTCCTAGTTTCAACCTGCTGTTCCAGGAGGGATGGAGTTTTCAGATGGTCTTATATCATATTGGCAATCCTATGGAGTTGTACAAATCCAATGGCATCTCTGATGGCACTAAAGAATTCTGTTTAAAAATCTCACCTAAATTCCTGATTACTCTCTAAAATTAGACAAAAAGAATCCCAGCCATGTTACATAGTCTCTCCACAGCTCATTGTGCATTTTTATCCAGACTTCAGGTGTATTTATGTATTTACATGGGAGGATGGGATACCAGAACGATTTTTCTAAACAGCTAAGCAGCTTAGTTGCCCATTTTCCATTGAGATCAAGAGAACTTGGGCACCTAACACATTAAGTAGTTTTAAATATTTTATCTGCATCTCTCAATAATTTATATTTTTAGAAATCGTACCTCTTGCAGTAAAAATGTACTGGTATTAACAGCTTAAGCCTATTCACATTTCCCAGTTAAAAGAACCCAACAAACTAACATCAGAAATTATTCAGATTTCTTCTTTTACACACCATCTTCAGCTCCTTTTGTATTTGACTCCAACCTTCAAAATTCTGAGCAAAAGCCCATTTGGTTTTGTAGGGTTCAACAGCCCCTATAAATTTCATCTGTCAGTGAAAACAAACTCCATTTGTGTTAGTTACTTGCAATACCACTCAGCCAAAAATGCTCTCATTCCTGGGGGCTGTGAAATGATCCTGAACACAACTCAGGATCCTGTGAGCATTCATTACCACAGTAGTGATTACCCATCTTTTGTGTTTTGGATAAGGGACCTGATTCCTCAGAAAACATATGTATATATTTACATTTCCCTTCTATATTTTATTGGATTTTGATTACACCTTCCATGTAAATCAGAATTAACTACAAAGAAAAACAATGGACTAATGCTAAAAAAAAAAAAATAAAGGCATGAAGTGACGGTGCAAGGAATCAGGTCCTGGTACATATTTCCAAGCAAGTTCTAGAAATGTTCAGTTTGGGAATCAATGATGTCCATTGTCATGTGAATATATTGTTGTATTTCCCTGACTGCTTCAAACCACATACATGACAACTTTCTGCAGTGCTTGTTGAGATATTTAACACATTCATAACATATCCACAATCAGAGAATATGCTAATGATGCCAAACCCTGAATGTTATCAAGGGAAAATCAGGGATGCTACATGACACTCCTTACATCATTCTACTTCGTGTAGTTTGTCTTGAATCAAAAACTCAGAGTAAAAACTGGCATGACTCTTCTGTAACACTGCCTCAAAACACAAGCCATTCGTCCTTTATAGACTTTTAAAATTCTTATCTGTGATTCAAATAGGAGACATTTTCCCACTGCTAACACATTAGATATTTCTGAGAGGGGCACATTTTTCTTCCCTAGTTTAATCTCTAACACTTTCAAAGTCTTCAGAGGCTTAGTGCCTAGCTCTAGATATTTGTTAATGTGATTTTTCTGACCTGAACATTTTTCTATAATTTTATCCCTCCAGCACGGCATGTTACATTTAAGTTAAAAAGACTGTGGGGATACAAAGAAGGAATTATTTTCCTAGAGTCTGAAGTTAAATTCTAACGTTTACAAAGAACAAGTTGAAAAGAAACCTTTAATGTCTTAATTCATAAAGATGTTAATTTTGACAGCTAAAATATAATACTTACAAAAGAATGAAAGGAAGGAAAGAAAACAGTCTTTTTTACCTCTAAAATGCTTTCTTCTTTGTATGTAGCAGATGCCCCAAGACAAGTTATACTGCCTGCTTTAATTTGTCTTTAATATCAGATGTGCCTTATTGATTTCTTCTGTGTATGTTTTCATTCTGAATAATTCAGAGACACATTTTTTTCCCATTATGGTCAATAGCCAGAGAAAATTCTGAAGATAATCAATTGAGCTCTGCCTGACGATTACTAGTGTTGATATCCCCTGAAGTGAGGGAGTCGGAAAGGCCAGGGATAATATGACACAACAGTCAATCAGTGCAATCAGTAGAAGTATCAACACTGGCTGTATGGTGAGAGCCAGACCCACTCCAAGGATCCAAACAGCTCCTAAAAGTTCAAATGCTTGACTTCTTGTCATATGTTACACCAGATGGACTATGTAAGACTAGATTCAAAAAGCCTCCCTGACTTCTCATACCCCCTTTCTCAAACTGATAGGATCATAAAACAGCTGTGTTGTATGACTTACATAACATACAAAATGCTTTATTTTACTTTTATCTCTTTTTAAGTTCTGGTCACAAATGCCTTCACAGAAATGAGAAGGATGAACATTTGGACAAAATAAGACTTGTAAAAACAGAAAGATTATTTTAATTTAGACCTAATACTCTCTTTAGTTAGAGACCACATATGACCACCCTTGTAATTCCAATCACACCCTTCCACATAATCATAGTACCTCACATTGAATTTATAGTGGAAAAATGTATTTTTCAGTGTAGAAATCTCATGAAGTCACTAATAGTAGCTGACAAATTGTAGTCCTAAATAGTGTGTAACTACTGACTTGAGGCTTAATGCAACTTCAGCTGAGTCAAAGCAAGACTCTGATTGACAGTAAGCACACATATATATGTATGCATATCTGTGCACCTCTGCTCCAGTGAATAGATCCAGTGAGTCTCTGAAGAAAAGCAACTGCCATGCAGGCCAGCGAGCTATGGCTATGCAGCTCACCACATCTACTACCTAAATTCATAAAATGGCAACATATGGAATTAAGCACTAAATAGTTTAGAACTAAATAGCTTAATGGTAATCCAATGTGTACAAAGTAAAGGAGTAAATTGGCAGCACTAGCTCAGTTTCCCATGGATAACTTATTTATAAATCTCTCTGTGATTTATTATTAATCTCCTTATGCAATAATCACTCATGCATATAAACATGGCTAAGCTTAAAAATTATATTCTGATTCATGTTTCTTTACAAAAGAAATGTTTTGACTATGAAACTCAAATCATCACTATTTTAAAGGTTTTGAAGACATTAAAGTGAAAAATTATGGAAAATATAATTTTTGATAGTTTCAGGTTTCTTTAATATTTCACTTTTCATCAAGGTATGATGGGAGAAATAAGATGAGAGTCTTACTCTCAGTTAAACATATCACAACTAATCTGAAGCCTTTAAAAACATAGAATTAGTTTAATTAAAATTAACACAGTTTACTTTTAAATCAGAGACTTGGACCATAAAAAATACTTGTTAATTTTTTTCTCAAAAGTAAAGGTACTTCCTCATAAATATTAATGTGCTTTCTATGTTACAAACATATGTGATATGCTCCAATTATTTTCATAAAAGTAGGTCAGTATGCATTTTACTCCTGTTTTCCATATTCCCATGATCATGAAACACACTATGATTCTTGTTCCACAGTCCAGGAAAACACAACCATAAAAGCAGTTGATGTCTAGAGCCAAAACAGTGCACACAGTTGGGATGAAGTTTGTGTACTGTAAATGATCCACTCTACTGCAGCACTATATGAAGCAATAAACATATGCTGCAATTGATTAACACAGAAGTGAAGCTGAGGTACTTAATCAATTGCAAAAGCCACTTATTATGAGTCTATTATAAAGCAATAGGGATTTTACTGTTATTCAATGAGCTGAAATATGGAACAGGAGGAAATAAAAAGGATAATGTTACGCTTTTCTGTAGAAAATGGCCGAGTGTCTTTTAGCAGCCTTTTCAGCAAGGGGGAAGTGAATGCTTCAGAAATCAAGTAAAACTAACTGAAGGCACAGCACAGCTTGCATCCAGGCAGTTCACCTCTCCCCTCCCCAAAATGGGGTGGTATGCTGATTTCTGGGCAGAGTCTTCTGCCCATGACCCCAAGCTATGCCCAAATATTTGTAAAGAAAAGGCAGGTCAGCACCAGCTGAGTCCACATCAAGTCCAGGACCACACAGGGACTAACCGGTATTGGTCCTCAGGCCTACACCTTGGGACTGTTGAGTTTATGAGGCCTAGCAAATGGGAATAAAAATGTACCTCTGGCAAATCCAGAAACTGGAGAGCAGAGAAGAGAAATTCAATGCAGTTGAACATTACATGTTTTAAGATGTGTTTCTTGTGAAGACAAAATAGGGGTTTTCAGACTCCAAGGTCAAGATTTCTAGCTTCAGATCAAAAGACTGACATTTTGGTTAAGCTACCTCTACAGCCAGTGAAGGATGATGGATACTTGTGGGGAGTGATTCACTTCATTTATCTAAACATCTCAAACTGGGATGAATTACCTTGTGATGGCAATATGCTTGTTACAGCATATTTTCTCTGTGGTTTTGTACTGCTGTCCCTAACAGTAAGCAAATGCCCAGTATAGCTGAGGTCAACTGTATGAAGTTCAACAAGGCCAAGTACTGGGTCCTGCACCTGGGGCGCAATAACCCCAAGCAGAGCTACAGGCTGGGAGAGGAATGGTTGGAGAGCTGCCAGGCAGAGAAGGACCTGGGAGTGATGGTGGACAGTCGGCTGAATATGAGCCAGCAGTGTGCTCAGGTGGCCAAGAAGGCCAACAGCATCCTGGCTTGTATCAGAAACACTGTGACCAGCAGGGCTAGGGAGGTGATTGTCCCCCTGTACTCGGCTCTGGTGAGGCTGCACCTCGAGTACTGTGTTCAGTTTTGGGCCCCTCGCTACAAGAAGGACATCGAGGTGCTTGAGCGGGTCCAAAGAAGGGCGACGAAGCTGGTGAGGGGCCTGGAGAGCAAGTCCTATGAGGAGCGGCTGAAGGAGCTGGGCTTGTTCAGCCTGGAGAAGAGGAGGCTCAGGGGCGACCTTATTGCTCTGTATAAGTACATTAAAGGAGGCTGTAGCGAGGTGGGGGTTGGCCTGTTCTCCCATGTGCCTGGTGACAGGACGAGGGGGAATGGGCTAAAGTTACGCCAGGGGAGTTTTAGGTTAGATGTTAGGAAGAATTTCTTTACTGAAAGGGTTGTTAGGCACTGGAACGGGCTACCCAGGGAGGTGGTGGAGTCACCATCCCTGGAAGTCTTCAAAAGACGTTTAGATGTAGAACTTAGGGATATGGTTTAGTGGGTACTGTTAGTGTTAGGTTAGAGGTTGGACTCGATGATCTTGAGGTCTCTTCCAACCTAGAGATTCTGTGATTCTGTGATAGTTTTCATTTCTTCTTTTCCACTAAAACTTTTATCATATTCAGCAATGTTTAACTTCCTCCATGAAATAATGTGGCTGGATAAGAGTCTATGTCGAGCCTTTGTGGAAGACCATCACGTCTGTCCTTTCTACACCGCTCTCCCCTTTTCTGTCTGCAATATTCCTATTCAGCTGCTGGGCTGCACCTTTTTTCTTTGTTCTCCCCCACACAACTGCAAAAACAGTGGAAAAAAAAAAAGTGTTGCAATAGAAAGTATTATCTCATTGATACTTCCTGCCCCTGAGAAGCAATAGCAGAAGCAAAACAAATACAAGATCTTCTGAAGCGCAACTCGTGGAAGCCATCAAAATGCTGGTGTGCAGCTGTCAAACCTTTCATATGCACAAGTAATGCTTCAAGTAACACCTCTGTATGACTTAAAAACTTTCCTTGCAGCAGTTTAAGATGCATAATTCTCTCTCTAACCCCACTCAGTACTAGATTTTTTGTTTGAAAATGAAAAATGACTAGACTGCCATTTCCAGACAATATCAACAACCTCTGGAATCCTTTTTTACTCTAGAGATTTTTGTCAATACAAAGCAGAGCCATGTTTGTTTAAGGAATTAGTTAAATTTTACCAGTTCTCATTTGATCATAATCCAGATGTTACATAAAAGAACACAACACTTATTTTTTTATGTAGCAATTGTTCTTTATTTCAAAGAGAAGGAAAAAAATTTAGAACTCCTTGGCTCTGAGCCTTTGTCAGAAAGGGCAACCCAAGAGAATCATTAACTGTGGGGTAATCTCTTTGCTCATGGATGTAATATTAATGTAGTTTCTGTAGTCTACCTATTAAATGAATTGGAATGAAGGATTTTATCAGATGAAGCTTCTGTGAATAAAATAAATCTTATATAAAATTCACTAATTAAGTATATTACCACCAATAATGTTGCAGTGAGCAAATCAGTATAAGCTGACTTCCAGGATTGATATATTTCATTGAGGAAATGATACTAGCAGATTTGAATTAGAAGTGCTAAATTTCTTTTCTCCTTCCTGTGAAGCTGATTTATTTATAAAACCTTATATAAAATATGTAGAAATACATTATGGTAAGCAACACCAGACTTTAATTACCAATATAATTTACTGAAAACTTAGTGTGTTACCAAACTTCTGTTACTACTCTGCAAGCTCCCACATTTTTCTTATGTTAATATTTCCTTTTATTAATACCAAAGGAGACTAAGTAAAAACAGTAATTTCACAGACATTTATACTCATCTGAAATCATTTTAAAGTGACATTTATGAATAAAATGTTACTACAATTTTAGTAATATGGTTCATAATCAGCGTCATTACTTCCTCCTATATACAGATCTAAAAAAAAAAAAAAAAAAGTGAAGCACATTCATAGAAAGTTTATTTTTGTACAGCTGTTTAAAATGATCTATTAAGTTGTCTATAAAAGGACACGTCATCCTCAGATCCTCAGATACATGGACTTCTATTTCATAAGTCAAGATATTACTGTAGTTACGAGTTCAAGCTTCATTACAGGGCAAGTTTAACAACATTTCAGATAAACTCCATTCACCTTAAGGTCTCATATGACATATAAACTTCATGCATATTGCATATTTCCCTCCTCCTCTTCAGTGCATACAAACAAAAGTGTACAATTTTTTCACCATCAATTTGAACATAAAGGCCCCTTTCCAAACACCTCCTCCACCCTGTCCATTTGTTAATGTATCCACATATAAGGATATAGATAATTTTTAAGCTCAATAATTTTTATCTTGCCTCCTGCATCATTTCTTTTCACGTATCGTCACATGCAAACTTCTCTTTTTGCAGTGCTCTGGGCCACATTCCTTCTCCCCAAGTAAATGTGCCCATTGTCAACCAAGCAGATAGCACCTAGGATTTCATCAGCTACTTTTTTTTTTTTTAACTTCTCCCTGTGCTGCACATTCCTTGGAACAGGGTATTCCCTCAAGAGTTTGAACTGGAGCTTTCATATAGTGCGTACAAATGGATAAATATCTGAGGTGACTGGTAAACCATGCTTAAGCTGCTTATAGGGGCAGAGCTGCAGGGGCAGCAGTACCTCTTGTAGGGTAGAAACAATCTGGGGCGGGACTAGGAGTAACTACACACCAAGATCTGCCAGCTGTTTGGGACTTTTCTTTTAATGGTACCATACTGAAAAAAAAAAATATATATATATATATATATATATATATTTAAAAAAAATAATAAATTAAATTAAATTTAAATAAATAAAACTTGATAATGATACTGATCATTAAAAACAAACAAAAAATATCTGTTCCCTTTATGGTAGAATTCAGAGTGAGAGCAATGATGTCATCCAGGATTGCCTCTCATCTATGACCATATTCTTTGTTTGTTTCCTAATATGTCCTCGTTCTATGAGCTGCTGGGACCCTGGCTGGAAGATAAACCTAACTGGGGCATAAAAACTGGCAGACAACATCTAAGCCAAACTGGCGAGGAAGCAGAGAGCTGAAAGTCAGAATGCGTAGCAGGATGAGTACCCTAGTGAAGAGACCTTCCAAAATAAAAGATTGCTGGGACCATACAGTAACCTCTGAAATATATTATAATCAGAGTTCAGTCTCTGGAGGTTACTCCAGATGATTTCACCTTAAAATTTGTGCCATTAAAATTATGGAAAACTGGGTATGATCTCCAAATATATATAGCAAATATATGTAGTAATATACATAGTATGCCCTCAATTTACAACACATAACTAAAATGTTATCAAACAACAAAAGTTAACATGAAGGACTTTGGTAGCACATCCTATTGATTCCTTAGGGAAAGCAATCTTTAGCCACATCCCCCATCCAAAGTCATGGTTTGTGTGCACAGTTGCATTGATTACCTGTTACTTTTGTTCTTCTTCTTTACTTCTTCTTCGACTATAAATGTTGTGGAGCAGATGTTTGAAAAGGACATTGTATGGTAGTAGGAACAACTAAGCAGTATCCTAAATAACAGTGATTGGTCATATTTAGACTGCTTACTTCATGTACCTTTTTGAGACAAACTTCATCCTACAACTAGAATCATTGCTTTTACCACTAATTGTGATAGCAATTTTCTCTAAAATGTTTGCCATAAGGCTTCAAATGAAAGCAAATCCACAGACTCTATAGTCACATTTCAGATGCCCAAACATAGGTGCTAACTATTGTTAACTGAAATTCCCAAGAGTATCCAAGATGTCCATATAGGGATGACAGATAATTCTAACTTTGCGCACTTGTAAAGTTTTGTATTACTAGAATAAGTTTTGGTCTCCCTTTTAGCTTGCTTAGCAAAACCAAACCAAACCAAAACAAAACAAAAATTGGCTTGATTAAAACCGCAGCTGTTGCTTTGGTTTCACCAAGTATCTGACAAAGGAGAGACTTTCCAATTCACACTGTATTTTTATTGGTGAATTGCCTCTTCACTATGAAGAGGCAACTCAACTTAGGAAATATCCATACTTTCAGGTACTTGTTCATATTCTTTTTATTTTTTCCATCCAAGGACAATCAATTTATTGAACGTTTCTTTAGGTCTTAAGGTGCCTCAATGTTATATCTTTCTTGTTCTCTGCTGGACTCTTGCCCTTTGTCTATATCTTTCTTTAGGTTTGGAGCCCCAGACTAGTCAAAGAGATTCCCTGAGCCTCCAACTGCAATGCAAAACAGTAATCTCCCTGACTTACACATGACAGTCCTGTTAACACATCTGAGAATCAGTTGTCTTTTTTTTCTCCTCAAGAGCTGGTGTATTTGGGGCCAAATATATTTTCAATATATCAAGATCATTTTGACTTCTGGCCTAATATAATTAGATCTTGTCTCACTTCTCACTTACAAACGTCCTTAGTTCAGTGTCATGAACAAAATGTACAAATGCAGTTTCACTTCCATCATCCAAATAATTTATCTAAATCCTGCTCAACACAGGCTTCTGCAGGATCCCTTTTGAAATGTTCTCACAATGCAATTCATAATTGCTTTTAAGCAAAGTTTTCCACCTCTGACACAGTGTACCAATGATTTCATTCAACTGTTTCTCTGATTTGCTTTTGAAAGTACATAAGAGTACTTATTATGGAGTGTACAGATTGATCCAAAATTAAATTGTCACATAACTATAACATATCTTTACATCATCTACTGATTCTTTTTTTTTTTTTTCATTTTTCATTTTAAAATGAAGTTATATTGGGTTGCTATAGAATATAGACTGAGTTGTCTATATTTCCCTTACTTTTTGCCCCACTTTAACAGTAAATGAGCACCTCTACTTTACCATTCTAGTTCAAATCAAGAGCATGATTCTAAAGCAAATGTCATGTTGGATCTCATGCTTTTTGGTTCACCCTGTGGAGCAGTCTCAAAGGCTTCCTGAGTTCCTTCTAGATCAAACTAAACTGGAATACACCGGTCAAAAGCCCACTGCAGGTGTTCCATGGGACCAAACAGAAGTCAATTTGAAGAATTCCCAACCAACCAACCAACCAACCAAACAAACAAACAAACAAACAAAAACATATTGAAGAAAACCGTTTTGAAGACCCTACTTCCATGCCAGCCCTGCCTCTACATAATCATTTATACTATGCTGCACTACTTGCTGATGTACACAGCCTTTATGCCCTTCTTCCAATCTCACATTAATTCACCAAAGTGACAGCTCAGAAATTGCTTCAGCAAGTGTCCTCTGAATTTGAGGATGAATTTTGTCAGGGTCTACTGACAAATTATGTTAACTTTTTAAAAATAGTTTTGTTGATTATGGGAAAACAAGCAAACAAACACACACACACACACACAACAAAACAAAACAAACCACCACAACATACTTTCTCTGCACCTTCTGTTATTTACTTCCCTTTTTTCTTTGGTAGTGAACTGACACTTTTCCTTGCTTTCTCTCTATTCCCTCCTAATGTATTTATAGAGACTTGCTTGGTTGCCTTTCATTGCTAGTTTTAAGTCATTTTACATTTTAGCCTTTCCAGGTTCTGTTATGTTTCATACACATCCTGATTCAGCTGTCCTTGTTTTCACTTTTAATATAGGTCCCTTTTTTATTCTTTAGTCCTTAAAGAGTTTCTGATTCAGCCACATTGTCTCTCTATATGCTTCCAAGCTCTTCTTCACATCAGAATACTTTGCATTGTGCCTTTAATATAGTCTCCTTCAATAACTGCCAAGTCTCCTGAATTCCTTTATGCTTTATATTATCTTCCCAAGGGACCCTACTTACCAGTTCCCTCAGCTGTTGAAGAGTGTGTTTTTGAAGTCCATTATGCCTACTCGGCTGTTCTCACTCCTCCTACCTGTTCTCAGAATGACGAACTTGTGATCCCTTTCACCCAAAGTTATATTGCACCATCAGATTTTCATGAACTCTTCCCTGTTAATCAGGCTCTTAAAATATCCATTCTTTCCACACAGCTTGATCTGCCTCACCATATCCTGATGTCAGCAACATATTTATTTGGACAAGATAATGTAATGATTAGCAGACTCCAGTACAAAGATGAGTGTGATGATAAAATACATACAACCCAAACCAATCTATTTTATTCATCTTTGGTAGCTCTTTGGCTGTTTTATAGTGGTCAGTGTGCCTCAGTGAAAATTCATAATATCTGGAAGCAGTTCAAAGAACAAGGATGATCAGAGTGCAAGAAAACAGGGAACAAAAGAAAAGGTTGACATAATCAGGTTGTTCAGTCTACACAAGTCCTGACAGGAGGTGGGATTACATTTTATGCATTTTTTATTTTTTTTTAAGGGGGGGTGGGGGGTGATTATTGGTTTTGGTTTAAAGTGAGATTATGTGAAAAATAACAAGCCAACTATTTTTCACCTCCGTAGGGTTTAGTAGAAAAAGGAATGGGTTTAGGCTTTTACCATGTGGTTTGAGTTAGTCATTAGGCATTTTCTAACAAGGAGGTTAATAAACAATAAGATCTATGGCCCAGTAGAGAATGGATTTAAGAACTAGGTAAGAACAATTTAACAATTTAAGTGCAGTTATCTGTCAGGATACTATAACCACTGTAACTCATTGAGGTGTCCCACTGACAACCAGATCGCTTTGACAGCCACACAGAATAGCAGCAGCATAAAATTTCATAGGTGTCTTAACAACTTTTCAAAACAAGGGCTAAAAGGAAGCACACTATAAACAGTAAAACAAAACAAAACAAAAAAGAGTTTCTGACATCCTTGGTACCTTCTAAACAGCAAGCAAGTAATGAGTTCCATTTTTTTTCCACCACTTTTATTTATTCTAATATTTGGCAGTATACTACTGTACTACCCAACCATTGAGCTTCTTCTCCAGAGACAAAAATATTCTCTTGACACAAGAATTATTGTCACTGCTACATAATATAATGTATATAAACATTGCATGCTATTTTCAAGGACTAAGAGTGAGACTGTGTGTTCAAGCCTGCAGAGCAGAGGTGTATGAACCTCTCTACTCACCATTTTCATGGCAGGAAACTTCATGACAGTCCTTGATATTTCCATCAACTTCTCTACTGTAGGTGAGCTGAAGTCCTACAATATCATGCAGGCTAGAGCAATTTTAAGACACATGGCCATTTTTTTCTCCTCTAGGCTATTTGCAAAGAAACAACCATCCTTCTGCTAGGCAGACTAGCTGCCACGGAAGTTACAGAGTATCCAGACAATATAGAAATGCCCTTCAGACACTTAAAAGTTTCCTGCTATGCTGGATTGCAAAGGAGTTGCCATAAGGGGTTTCCGATAGCCAAATGTGGAGTACAATGACTCCACTTCATGGTGTCTCCCTTAGACAGGTTGCTAGTACTAGGGCCTTTGATGGTGATGTTGTTTCACAGAAAGCAAGGCAGGGTCATGAGGCCAAAAGTCTCTGACTCTGGTGGGTCTTCCGAGGCCAGGAGAGCTGGCTGCATTTGGAGGAGAGTACATGTGGCACCCTGTACAAATGGAATGCATTAGCCACACTCCCCAAGAGCTCCAGGAGGCAGAGTGCTTGCCTGAGGCACAATCCCTCCTGGAGCTCTTTCTGAGGTGATGTGTCTCTGCACTATCCCCAATGTGGCGCCGTGCCTTCAAGGCACAATTGAGTCCTTAGTGTTTTGTCCAAACTATTGCTTCAGAGCTTGAATTGATGATATGAACAAAGATAGCATAGCTCTTAACCAAAGTTAATCATCAAATATTTATGTACATTAAATACTACAGTTATTCATAGTCAGAGATAAAAATACTGCTTTTTAGACAAGGCTGCCATTTGCTGTATGTTTTTTAGTCTACAATAAATTCCCCAGATCTTCACTACTTAACGCAAAATACCCTCCTATGGATTTTCTTATATTAGAAATACTGTGCAGAGTTAAACATCCATGCTTGGCCTGATGGCCAAGCTCATCTACTCAGGCCACCTCATCCTTTCCACTTTCTGTCTACCACAGAGAGAAATTCCCTTACAGTTACTATGTTTCAGTTGTTCATACAGTGTGGAGTTTTTTTCCTGTTTATTAAAAAAAAAAAAAAAAAAAAAAAGACTTCAAATGACATTTTGCTTTAGGTGAATCATCTAAAGATCTGATTTAATGCACTCATAACTCAGGAGTTATGGTTTCCAGGGTGGCCATTTGGACTCTGCTAAAATGAATTTACTTCTGCCAAACATAAAGGTCAGAGAACAACAGCATGGAACCATGACCTCTACTTTTTGTATATATGTGCTTAGCACAGTTATGCAACATTTTTTCCTTGGGTTTCACTTACTTTGTCTGCTTAGGTCATGGTCACTCAAGGAATAAGTCTAATCTAACAACAACCCCCAAAAGAGGGAGATGGTCTCATTCATCCCTTCCTGTTCCTACCACTCTTCTCCCTTGGTAACAACTAAGTGGTCCTGCTCTTGTTTTTCCTAGATAAGGAACTTGTCAGACTGGTGACCTATCGGAAGCTACCTACTTCTTGTTGTTCTGTTATTGAGAGAATAATTTTAAGAGAGGTTAATAAGATCAGTCAGCCCACCAAAGATCCAGAGAGCATCTGCGGTGGCATAAGATGAGCAGAAGAGGAAAGCAGGACAGGACCCAGTAGCAGCAAGGAACTTAGCTCATAACACACTATGAACACCCTGCTGAAACAACAGTCTAAGTAAAAACTCAAATCAAAGATGTTTCCAACAACAGGTAATCTGAAAAGAGTGCTGGACCTGACAAGAAATCTCCTTGGATTTAATGTTCTGTACCTTGTTAATAAGTAATAACTTAGTTATTGACTTATTATGTTTGCACTATAAAGACCAATGCATAAGAAAACACTAGATAACCCTGTGACATAAGACAATATGATCACAGGAACACAGTGCTGAACTCAGACTAATTAGTCCTGCAGAGCAGGTAAGCTTCTTGTTCAAAGTGCCATAGTGATCTGATATATGTATATGGTTTCCAGGACCAAAGTTTGCATTTATTCTGCATGGTACTGCATTACTCAGAAATAAAAGTTGTGATTTGTGGTAGTCCAATAAATCTGATGGCCTAGTTCAGGTATGCTTCAAGAAATGTCAGTGTTTTGGGGGGGATTTTCTGATATTAGTATCAAGATCTAGTTGCATAATGTTGTCTCAAAAAAATATCAGTGAAACAGTATTCTAAAAAAATAAAATCCTTCCTAATACATCTAACATTCATACTGATTATGCTTCAAGTACAGAAAAAAAAAATATTTCAAACATTCTCTTACTTAATATTGTCTTTGCTTCACGGTCACAAATGGTGCTGAGTATAACCCTATGGTTGCGCACCTACCAGAGGAGAAACCCAGGTCAACAAACACTCTAAAATATTTTTGGTGTGGTGGGAGATCCAGGGTTATCATATACCTATTATTTTGAGTGATCGAATATTGAAAATAGCATCTTACCATTTATGAGATACCAGCTACAAAGCTGTAAGGTATTTAGTAAAGACCTTAACATACATTTCTCCTTACATGTTTGAAGAAGCTGCAGAGTTCCTTCATCACCCTTCATTTTCAAATGCTGCTTTTCCTCTTCCAAATTTCATGCCTAGTCAATGCAGGTTCTGCTTTTATTTGTAGTCAAGGCTTAAGGTAAAAAGGTGAACCACTGAAAAGCAGATTCTCTGTTATAATTAATCAAAGGCGATGAAGAAGGGAAACAAAAGATACTTGATGCTAAGTTGCCTTTTGTGTAACAAACTTATAAGGGCAAGCTCCATATCCTATGGATCCTGTCTTCTGCCTTTTCACTGCAATGTCGTCATATAAAGGAGGTAAAGTAGAACAGAGCTAAAGACTCCTTTTTTCTTTGTTTAAAACCTGTTTTGCAATAAATTGATAGTTCTTAGAGCCCCAGTGAGATAGAATAAGGACAAAAAATAAGTGCCAGTACGTCACATCAAGAACCGTAAGTAGAAAGTTAAAGAACCAGCATAATAATACACAATTTTTCAGGGGTGTGAGAAGGAACGGGTGAAACTGGGTTTCAATGGTCACAGGTAAAGAATCTGGAACTGGCACCAACATCATCCTGGATGTATTATATCTTCTTAACCAGCTCAGTCATCCAAAGAGATCTGGCCAACGGCCCTACTCTCATGCTGGGAGCATCGGATTTGTTTGGCAAAATCCTCTTAAATACGAAGGTTCAGAATAGTGGATGTTTAACATTTTTTGTCTGCGGGCACTCTTTTCAAATGCTTATTCTGAGGATTTTCTCTGTATCTGAATTATTTCATAGCTCAGTGTAGAGACTTCTAAATGCCACTGACATTAACAAGTGTTACAAAAATGATAATCTCAGTTGGATGCCACAGATTGAGAACATGCCAGCTTGTTTGAGCTGCACAGACTGTCAGGGATAAGAAATGGAGAGTGCACAAAGCCAAGTGTCATTTCCGTAAGAACTCTCATGTTTGAGGAAAAATCTATCAGAAATGGGAGTCAAGACAGATCCTAAAACATGCAAATCATTCCACAAATGACTGATTTGAAAACAAAAATAAAACAAAGACTTGGGAGGGTTTTGGGGGACCAAGATAACCTTTCAGGAAAAAAAATAAATAAATAAATATACATATTACATATTAAAAAATCATAAAATTGACTGGAGAACTAAACTGGGCAGAACAGAAGAAACAAGAAAGTTTATTTACTTTGATGCCACATAGGAGATCATGTGTTTCCAGGTGTTGGAAAAAAAACTTTGTATAGCTACTAGAAAAGGAAACTGGAAGTGGTGTTCTTATAAAAGACAATTCTGAGCAGTGACCTGAAGCATATTAGAATTAAATGCACAACTTTGATTGTACCCATTGAGGACTGACTGCACTCAAATCCGGCTATGAAAGTTTTCAATTACTTTTATTAGACACTTCAAGGACTGAAGCTAGTCACAGGCTTTTGCTAACTATTCTAAGCAGGGTCTGCAGCAGAAATAGCTTCATATTCTAATTTCATCACCTATATTCAAAAAGCTGAGTGCATCTGCGAGTTCCAGTAAGTCTTTTCCCTTTTCCCTTTTTTTATTTTTATGTTTGTTTGTTGTTGTTGTTGTTCAGAAAAACATGGCAAATTCAGTGTCAAAGAGAGTAAAACTGAAAACAGTACTAACAGTCATGGCTGAGCACTGACTTTGCCTGACTTCGCAGGGTGGCACAGGTACAGAAATGGCTCTTCAGTCCACATGCTATATTACAGTTTCACAAGTGAAAAAATCAAGCAGTGACCAAGAAGTACATGTACTGGAAAAAAAAAGAGAGCTGATTTTCCTCAGAGTGTGCATATTGTGACCTCATTTATAATGAGAATAGTGATATTTGAATAATACAAATGACACATTGGAATGGAGAAGAATAGTAGATGCAGTAAAGGAAAGATTCTCAAAGAGATTTGGAGACCTAAGTATATCTTAGTTATTTAGGACCTTTGATTAAAGCCTGATTGATCCAGAAATTTCTTCGTATTTCCACTGTCAGTAGAGGTTATCACACCGAGAACACAATCAGCCACCCATTCCTGTTATGCTTCATAAGGGGAATGCATATATACATCTCCAGTTCTTTTGCTGGTTTTCATGATAAAGCTCCATTACCAGACCAACCTTTCTTTATGATAGTAGTTCATCTCCTAACTACCTGGCAAGTTCAGCATTTAAACTAACATGACAATTTTAAATAAATAAATAAATAAATAAATAAATAAATAAATAAATAAATAAATAAATAAATAAGGAGGAAAGAGAAGTGAGGTATTTGATACTGTTTGTTAGGCAACTTTGGTGGTCATGTTCTTCAGAAGAATCCTCCCATGTCCTACTTTAGGGACCATCCACACAGGTTCATTACATAAGCCAAATCTAAAAGCAAATGGTAAATGGGCCCAATCTACACCGATACATAATATGAGAGCTAAGGTTGCCTATTGCTTTTTTTGCCAGAGTCTTCTGAAACAGTATTTACAGTTATGGGGAAAGGTCATGTCAAACTCAGTAGGCTTCTGGAACTTATGAAGAAGCTAATCAGCATTTACTGAATGCCCTCCATGGTGTAAATGAAAGCTGTGCACATGCTGTTTACTAAAATTGCAGGATATTTTTCTATCAACTTGCCTTTCCTTTACGTTATGCTCTGTGATTTATATTGCTAGCTCTGCTGGGTTGTGAATATTACCATGGAGGGATATCTGAAACATGCAATTCATAATTGAAGTTGTGGATGCATGCTACTGTATCTAGGAAGCACTCTTTCCTTCTTCAATTGCTGCATGTGCAGTATCAGTTAAGAGACGATCTAAACATTTTTGAGGGAGCTGTTCTAAGTTATTACATTAGAATGTCTTTTGCAATCCATGAGAAGATTCTGAATAGATCAAAACCAAAATGGAGTTTTGAATATAGTTATACCTATTTCAGATGATAGGGTTATGCTTTTTGTAAATAAAATATTTTGGCTTTATCAAAGTAATTATTTGTAATAGGATTATTTGAAGTAAATAAATAAAAAATATTTTAGGTTTTGTATGACAGGAAATAATTTGAAATTTCAGCACGTTGCACGTTTATGATGAGCACATTCTGGAATGTGAAAATTGCTATGAAATGGAAAATTCATCTTCCAATTAATTCTACTTCTTTTTTTTTTAAAAAAAAAAAAGTACTAAAGGCTGCAGTTGTATTTTTTTCCAGTGGTGTTTTGATGCTTGATCCCAAATACTCATTAACTGTAATTTTTTTCATAAACATTCCTTTCTATTTTCATGCTGTCTTCTCTGTATATTTTTCTCCTAAAATACCGTTTTGACTTTTCTAGTTATTTGACAAAATATATGTTAAAGAAGATATTTAAAATTAAGAAAAAAGGTAACTTGGCAGGTCAAGTCAGCGATAACAAGCGCTGCTGGATATTTAACAGCAGAGAACCCCTAAGTGAAGGTAACAAAAAAAGGACAGTGCTGTTTGCAGTTGCAACTATTGGTAATAATTTTCAATGACTGGGGACAGCTGCTGGCAGGTCCCAACACAGAGGTGCCTGAATAGTCACACATTGGTCTGAATTGTCAATAATTATATAAATATCTGCAAAGTAAGCATTGTGTCCCAATGCAGCAGACTGGCAAAGATATCAGCCAGCTGAGAAGCCTCTTTGGTCTTGATTATGATCAAATGTACAGCCTTCCACAATATTAGGCAGTAGCTTGTGTTATGTCCTCAAGAGATAAAGATGCCATCACAGAGTACTAAAACATATCCACTTCTCCCCCTCCTATAGCTAGCTCTTCAGTCTTGCAATTCTCACAGCATATGATGGCCTCTTGAAACCTTGCCAGGCAAGGGAATTAAGTGAGTAACTTTTCCTTTTTCATCACTTATTTTAATATCCCTTCCCCTAGTCTTACATCAGATGAACTGGTGCTCTTTGGTATAATGAAAATATGATAGGAGTGTGTGATTAGATAAATGAGATTTTTCACTTCAGTTGATGAGACATTGTGTCTTGGTGTCTTGCTACTCTTATTGTATATATCTATTATACACTCAGAGTGGCAAAGAAGACTCCTTCCCAAATGAAACAAGAAAAATGACCAACTTGGAAAAAATATATATATATATTTTTTCAGACTGTCCTCAAAGCAACAGTTTTAAACATTTTTACACACTGTCACAAATAATTTTTTGGTTGGGTTGCATGCAACAAGAACAGCCATTTTACGACATTTGTGATACATAATATTTGTGTTGTGCAGACTGAAAAAAAAATATATTTTTTTTTGTTTCCAAATGCTAAAAATCTTGTCTCACCTGTAAGAAGTAATTAGGATACCCCTTAAATGTAGATTTTTGTTTCACTATTCCTCTGCATTGAAAAAACAAAAAAAAAACAAAAAAAAAAACAAAAAAACAAAACAAAAAAACAAAAACATCAATTTTGTGATGTAATTGCATTTAGAGGGAGAAAGAGAACAAAAGAGTCAGATTACTAATATACAGGAAATATATGTGTGTTCCTTCTTACCATAAATACTGTCATTTTATTTATTGCAATTAATCAATGCATAGGAAGCCTACCAGGAATCATTATAGCTCTACACAGTAAAGACAAACCAGCAGCAAAAGGAAAAATTAAAAAAAAAAATCAAATGTCAGATGAAATACTTAGCTAAACAACACAGAAATAACCATCCTACTCGGAAAGAAATCAATTTCCAGTTAGTCAGTGAATGAAAAAAAAAAAAAAAAAAAAAAAAAAAAAAACAACAACAACAAGAGAGCAACACACAAAATCAAGAGGACTGAATGCAAAAAGCAAGCAAAGAGGGATTCCTTCAAACAAAAGGCTATGAAGACATATATAAACACAAATATGCCATCACTTCAATATTCTTGAAGTAGCACCCACCTGTAACCAAAGGAACTAAAAACTGAATTGCTTAGGTTCATTTCTTTTTAACCTGAGAGTTTTCTTAAAAGTTTTGTTTTCTATAGTTCAGTATAAGCAAATTATGCACTAAATTAAAATAATCAAAAATGCACATAAAAATAATGTGCTAAAAACCAAAGAATCATGAGAAAAACATGTTTCTTCTAAAACTGCTCTTTTTCAAAAATGTATTTATTTACACGTCAAATAAAACCTTGCTTATTTTCAAGATGTTCACATAGTTTCCTTATTTTTTGCTGTTCCTCAAAACAAACAGTCAAAAAAAACCACGTGGGTCATAATGTTGTATAACTAATATACTATTCATCCTTGTAGTGGTAGAATAGGTCAAAAGGGGTGTTCCAACCATTTGTGCTATTTGACTGCTAATCTGTCCGACTGCTTCATTTTGGACCACTCCAACCATCTCCCCCAAAATATTTCTTTCTCTAGATGGTTTTGACATTCACAGCGCTGAGTGTGTAAAGTTAACAAATCTGGGTATGTGAGCTTAGTACAATAATGTCCAGCTGATGAGAGTGATGAAGTTACATATGTTACATGTATTTAAGTAATTTTCTAGAATGGTTGCTTTCCTGAATCTCTACCTGAAGGAATTTATTATAGGTGAGATGCCTCTCAGCCAGTCTGAGACATTTTGTATTTTGGCATTTACGCATTTGTTAATTGTCTAGATTTTATGTAATGGAGAGCATCAGACATTTATAGAGCTCAATTCATCATTTGACCTCTTTAGACATCTACTTTCAGGAGTGGTGAATCACTCTCTTGAAGCCTTTTTTTTTTTTTTTTTTTTTGGTTGCCTATAAAGACAATTAGGTCAGATAGAAACATACAGTTCTAATCCCAGCCTAACCAAGTAAAGTTATAAATGATTCCTTTTCCCTTGGCCTTCATCAGTCCCAAAATATCTTAATAGAAATGAGCTGCTGCTGCCTTAGACCCAAACCAAATAATGTGAATATATTTTGCCCATTACGTGTCTACAATGTAATAAACCAGAATAAACCAGCATATCTTTTCTTTTGGGTATAATCCCATTACAGCAAATGAAAGCAAGGTAGTTTGTTCTACTCAAAAACTCACAATTAAAACATAGCTTCATACACCTATTTATTTTTAAAAATCATATTGATCCATCTCATATGTCAGGATGACAATACCTCTAATATTTAATCCAATGGATGTGGACTCAGTACCAGGTGTACCAGGAGGATGATGGTAATGAGGGTTACAGAAAGCTGTTGTACACAGATAAATGATCTGCAACAGAACTGAACTTGCACATGGCTTCCATTGTGGTTGATAATAAATGAGAAGCATAGAAATGGTTCTGGAGGGTTCTAGCCAAAAAAGCAGCAGTCAGATGTGCTGAATATTGAGGTCCACTAGCAAATGCGTTTGTGTCAAGAATAATATAAAGAAAAAAAAAAAAAAAAAAAAAGAAGAAAAAAAAATAAAGCGAGAGAGAGAAGACCTGAATATATAGGTCAGGGAGCTTATATTTTCTTGAGACTGTGGAAAACAACAGTAGTCACTAATTTCTCCCTGTATCTCCATCTCTCTTTACAGTATTTAGATTGCCTATGCAGCTAATCACTTACATGTACACATAAGCACATATTCAAACCTATCTTTGTATTCTACTCTGAAGAACTTGATTTTCTCTTAAAAGTGGTATAAAGACAGGACATTATGCCAGACTGGACACTACCATGGCAGTATGCAAAGTTCTTCCTAAATTCTACTGCTTGACTGCCTTTATACCATCTGTAGTTTCATTTTCTGTGATTATGAACTATGGAACTTGGGTTTGGCTCTCAAAACTAAGATCTTCATTAACAATGGCTGTGATTCCTCTTACATCTTAAATTAAATAATACGTTGTTAATTTCACTCTTTTTCATTAATAGTCGTCCTCAAGTAGTCCTTGGCAGGGAGAATTCTGAATAAATAAATAAATAAATAAATAAATAAATAAATCTGAGTTGGTGGAGGTGATCACAATCTCTTTTCTGCCAGCATTTCTCGTTTCTCCGAACAAGTGACTTTAAAGAGTATCTAGAAGCAGTGACTATCCAGTACATGCTCTTTGTTGTCAGAAGCATATCAAAACCTTTGTGTCCTGGAAATTTCTTTTTATTAAGAATGCCCTGTCAAACAACAGTTGTTGATATTTCTGCCCATATAAAAATAAGTTTTGGTGCAAAAAAAAAAATTTCAGTCTTTCAGGATTGAACCCAGAGTACCAGGAGCTCTTACAAGGCTATACCAACTAAGGCCTGATAGTGCTATTAAGCAAAGTAGCAGAAGAAAGGGAAATTCCATGCAGCCCCCAAGATATACTTTTAATAGACTTGCTGTAGTATATAGTAAAGATTTTATTATTATTATTATTAATGACTATTTTATTTGAAGATGCTTAGGTAGTGCAATAGACAGATTGTATCTGTCTAATATGTACATAAAGATACAATGCTTAAGCGTTCCAGCAAGATCCTAGCTGAATTCTAACTTGAGCACATTCTAACTGTCCTGCAATCTCAGCTCCATGTTCTGATGGATCTATTAGCAATTTTGCTCACTGTTTCCAAGTTGTTATACCCTAGTTTCCAATGCATTCTGCTGCAAGGCAGAAGACCATGGAGGTTGTTACTGACACTGCATTTCTGCAATTTAGCAATTGTTCTCTTGTTTTTTATCAATAAACAAGAAAGTTTGAACTGTAGCATTTTGATACTAGTGTTCTTTTTGATGTGCTTCCTGGATTACATCAGTTTTGAACAGTCTTTGTGCAAAGTCAGCTATGAAAACTAAGCATTCAGAAAATATTTTTTTCTAAATGTAAGTCATATTCTAATTTTAAGTCACATTCTTTATTTTATTCTTCATTTTTAACAGGGATAACTTTCTAAAGTTCTGCCTTGCGTCTATCAACACTTTGGAATGGCAGTAGGAAAGGGAGGCCCCCAGGAGAACCTGATTTGTGAGACCAGTTCAGATTGTCACTTTTTCATTTGGACTCTGCTGAGTATGATACCACCCATCTAGTAGATAAAGCAGGTAACCATGTTATATGTTAATCCTGGTCTTAATGTTCCTGCTCAGTGGTGAAAAAGCCAGATTCTAGGTGAACCCAGCCTGCAGTGTCACCCCAAGATTATCCTTTACTCCATAAGTTTATATTAAGTGAGTGCATGGATTCACACCTTTCCTTCTGAAATTCGTTCGAAGGGCACAATTAAGGTGTACTTACCTGTGAATTCATATCCTCAGACTGGGAGGATTGTGGAATACCTGGTCTTCTTCTTTATTAAGAGCTATATATTAAAACAACAACAACAACAACAAAAGTTGTGGCCAATTGAAATTCTGATATAGAAGTACCATATGTAGTATATATAGTATACCTAAGGGAAAGAAATTCAGATATACATTTGCCCCTTGTTATTTCTAACTGGCAACCATTGATGTCACAGAAATCAGTGTGAAGTCTCCCATAAATCCCTATATAAGTGTCTAATTCTCTTGTTTGGCCACGTCCCATGAAAAAATGGGTCATCCTATCTTGCCTGCTGACAACCAAGCACCCTTACTGAACATCTGCCCTAGTGATACTGCAGAAGATTGGTAGCTCTTCTTTTGACAATTCTATCTCTGATTGGGAGACCTTTCACATATTGAAAGAACATCTCAGGTAGGATGACTGCCAGCAGTTGAAACAGAAACATAGCAACTCCGCTACAAATGCCTATTCTGGTCTTTGTGGACAGTGGTGAAATATGTATCAGAAGTGCTGAAAAGGCATGGAAAGACAAACTGGACTGTTTTTGCCATTGTCTCTCATCTTCCCTAAAGATTGTTGCAGGTCAGTTGTCTTCTGATCCTTCGATATTGTCATGTCAGTAACTTATGTGATATTTCTCTGATTCTGTTGATTGTTCTCGTGTCTGCACACATTGTTGGATTTTTTCTTCTGCCACTGAGTTTTATTTTACAAAAGCCATTTCAGCTGTTAAATGTCTCTTCTCTATCCAGCTTGCTCTTTTCTTCTTTTGGTATCAAGTACGCTGACTTTCCACACGTGAATGACAATGTTTTAAAAATCCTTAACTTTTACTTCATCCATTTCCTCATGAGAAGTGCTTTAAAACAGAGTAAAGCCTCAGGCTTATAAACACAAGAACATAAGGACGGTCATGCTGCCTCATATGAAAGGCACATCTAGCCCAGCATCCTGTCTAATGGCCAATGCAAGCCGATAGAAAAAGCTCAGGGAAGAACATAGAGCAAAACCGTAAGACACAGTAGTGACTTTGCAGTATACTCCATATACAACAGTAACCTGTGAGACAAGGACTTCCTGAGTAAGAAATGGTATTTCTAGTAGTTTAAAGCTCTTCGTGAATTTCTCCATAATCATACGTTTGCTTTGGCCTCACACGTACATGAAATGTCTGGCATATGCCAGACATATGCCTATAATATGGCACTTCAGAGTCACTCTTTTAAAATGAACAGTAGCACGTCACAGAGTGAGGACCAGGCTTTGCATTGCCAAGTAGGAGACCTGTCTTTGCTTGATTAGAAGATAAAGGCTTAAGGACAAAAGAGGAATGAGGACAATAGTAAAATAGTTATGAGCAAATTTCTTTCAAGACCTTCCCCATGTGTTCCAAGAATCTTCTTACTTTTAATTAAAATGTGACCTGGTAGCAACCCCAAGAACTTCCCAGTTTATGACTTTATTAGAACATGAATATCAAAAGCCAGGTAGAAGTGGAGCACCAGCAAATAATATATCAGCTGCCCCATCAGAGAAAGCCGTCTACTTCAGTCTGCTTCCATGCTTCTGACCCACACCAAGGAAGCAGATTCCTTGTTGGTTTCTCATTTCTTCACCACTTCTCTCTTTTTTAACATGGCTAAATTTATAATTGTTTAAAATGTCTTCTATATTTTTATTTTCAGTAAGACAGGTAGTGTGGAAAGCTGCTGACGTGTTTAAAAACTAAAAAGGTCATTAACAGCAGAAAAATGCAGAGGCTGTAGGGAGAATTTCTGTATCTCTTGCTATTGTATCTTGCTATGTATCTCTTCCTATTCACTTCTCAGTGTTAATCATGATCCCTTTCAGCCTGGCAGAGCATATGCTAGTTTTCTGTAGCCTAATAGTTTTCTTTTCTAGTACTCTCTCTTTTCCTTTGTGCTTTCAATAGATTTGATGATCAAGGCCTAGCTATTTCTTTCAGGTTGTTGAACTTTAGTGAATAAGAACAAAAAATGAACAAAGCCAACATGTTTTTCGTAAGTGATAGCCAACAGAAAACTTCCTCTGGCTGAAAAGTTCAAAGACGGTGTTTTCAGAGGCAAAGAATCGAAGCTATCCTATCATGGCTTTCTAGATAAATATTTTGTACTACTGGGACAGGAAATGTAGTTGTGAGTGAGTATGTAGCCAAAGTCCTCTGTTAAGGATGATTTTCATTGTCTTTGTGTGCAAGTGAGCCTGGAATGGATGTGGTTGGATAGAGGGAAAATAGGAAAGGAGACAGAGAAGAAGGGAAAAAGGAGATAAATAAAAGGAAATGGTAAAGGGTTAATAGTAAGAAGGAAGGAGGGAGACACAGAGACTGAAACCAAGAACAGAAAGAAGAAAAGACAAAAATGAAAAAGTGGGTAGGTCATGTCTACTATATCTTCTTGCAATAAATAAATAAATAAATAAATAAATAAATAAATAAATAAATAAATCTAGTCCCTTCTTTTTCCTTAACCATTTCTTTCAGATTCTTTATGAAGCAAGAAAAAAAAAAAATAAAAATCAGTTATTCATCTTTCCAGGTACAAATTTACCTCTAGATCATATTCAATTTCACATTGAAAATATTTGTCTAGTTGCTTCTTTTAATTTTTTGATATGTTATATAAGCAATTCAATGTTTGTTTTGCTTTTCTTTCTCTCACAGCATAACAATAGAGGTTCTCAGCATCCAACACGTGTTTTCTTGAGTACCTATAGGTATTCCATGTCCTGAATCAGCAAGTTCATGGACTTAATGTAATGTAATGACTCAGAATCACCCCATACAGCAAAACCCTGAAAGTCCCTAGATAATGCACTGTTGAATCAGAGCCATTCATCTCAATGAGATGTACCAAACTTCAAATAATTTGCATCAATTTACATCATTTTCTATTTGTCATCATAGAAACATGACCATTAAAAATAAATAAATAAATAAAAAGAGGGAAAGTGAGAGAGAAAGAAAAAAGAAAGTGAGAAAGGAAGTGTGAAAGTGAGAGAGGAGAGAAAGAGAAAGAGAAAGAGAAAGAGAAAGAGAAAGAGAAAGAGAAAGAGAAAGAGAAAGAGAAAGAGAAAGAGAAAGAGAAAGAGAAAGAGAAAGAGAAAGAGAAAGAGAAAGAGAAAGAGAAAGAGAAAGAGAAAGAGAGAGAAAGAAAGAGAAAGAGAAAGAGAAAGAGAAAGAGAAAGAGAAAGAGAAAGAGAAAGAGAGAAAGAGAAAGAGAAAGAGAAAGAGAAAGAGAAAGAGAAAGAGAAAGAGAAAGAGAAAGAGAAAGAGAAAGAGAAAGAGAAAGAGAAAGAGAAAGAGAAAGAGGAAGAGAGAAGGAAGGAAGGAAGGAAGGAAGGAAGGAAGGAAGGAAGGAAGGAAGGAAGGAAGGAAGGAAGGAAGGAAGGAAGGAAGGAAGGAAGGAAGGAAGGAAGGAAGGAAGGAAGGAAGGAAGGAAGGAAGGAAGGAACCCTTCAGCTTTGCATCAAGAATATGGGTAGTCCTGGAGAAATTCAACAGAATATTTCACTAATATTTCTCTTTTTAAAACTACATGGGAAAAGTGGGGTATAAAAGACATCCTTGCCGGTACAGCTCTGCCTCTTCTTAAATCCATGGTAAAATTCATCCTGATTTCAGTAGGAGTTATGGAGACAATGCAAAATACCTTTGAGTTTTACTCAAAAGGACAAATCTGCAAGGAATTTTATTTAATGTCACAGCACCTCTCCAAAAGATATGCTTTCATAGCAGAATCTGCAGTCCTGAGTCCTCATAAAATGTATAGGAAAGACATGCTGAGGGAAGAAGTGCTGCCGGAAATGTTGAGGTTAAGGATATGCCTTAAGCTTTCACCTTACTCTGCAACTTATTTTGGATTACAGGAGATGTCATCTTCCATTTGATATTCACAGTTCTAAAACCCTGAGTTACAACAACATTTAACTTCCTAGTAGAAGAAGTTTCCTCTTCTAGCTTTTGGATAATAAAGGACCCAAGTAATACACATGTAGTTTTCTTTGCCACATTGAACTACAGTCTCCCACCTCCCAGTGGAGTGCTCCCTTCTCCCCAGCTAGAGCTTTCTGGAATAATTAAGTAATCACTAAGACAGACAGAAAGTGGGAAGTTCTTGATAGTTACCTTCCCTTGCTGAGAAAAAAGAAGCTGGGTTCCAGTTCGTGAACCAGTGTATGTATTTAATACTAAGTAATCATTACAGCAGTGACTGGAATCCAGATCTCTCTTTTCCCCAGTTGACTGCCTTAAGTACCAGACTCTCCGTTTTCTGAAAAGCTTGTTCTTTAGCTAGCTTAATGAATATTTAATCACTCCCTGTGAAGTGGAACATCACATCTCACAAGGAGAGACTGTGAGCAGCCAACCCCAGAAAATCTACTAGACTCATGCTTAGAACATTTTGGTGAAAGATGCATTTTTAAACCCTAAAAAAAAAAATCCAAAATTTCTACCTTAAATGAAAACAAGTTCACAGACTTAACTTAAGGCATATGCTCTATTCTACTTTTATGCAACAAAACCTGAATATCTTGGCACCCCCCATGCATCTATGGGGCCACAAAAACCTGCAAGGTATATCAGGAGTTAAACCTATTCATATGATATTGCATACACAATAAATGTGTTGGCTAGAATAACTTAAAATCCAAACATTTCATAGGCATGTGCTACATAGCAGATCAGATTTAGGTAATTATCAGACTGTCCAGAAGCAGATTTTAGACTCCTGTATAATTTTAATAATGAAACACTGGCTGCTTGAGCACAGTCTCAAGGATGTATATCATCTCCTAATTCCTTTTTAGAAGTTGGGAAAATTAAGAACATTAATTAGGCAGTCACAAACTGCCTAAATTGGGTGCTTAGGCTTCCTAATTGATTACTGGAGAGAGCAAGGCACTAAAGAGCAGTTCAGAGAGTTTACCTGCTGAGAGCGGACTCACTTAAAGATAGCTGTTATGAAACATTAGCCACAGAATATTGCTATCTCACTGTCTCTCTCTGAAGTTTAGGCATTGACGTTAGGAGCTTAATTCAGTTGACAGTACACAGGCATTTAAAGCTGTATAAGATATTTCAGGGTAGCCCTCCATCTGCCCTCTAGCTGCCATTGTTGCCAGAGGAATAAAGGTTGCACTTGGATTCTCTGTCATGTCCATCAGCTCCTCAAACAGATAAACCTGGGGTATTTGAAACAGCACTCAAGGCTTCGATATAGACAACCAAATCAAACCTTGAGTACAAGATTCAACACCACACTGCAGCAACATAAATTTAGAAGTCTGTATGTATGTGTCTATCTAGTTGTCTAAGTGAATGGGGATAATAGCTATGATTTCTACATGAAATGTGGGTGTTCCTTTGGATCTTCTTTTGGATCAACCTTGCATTTTTTTTTGTATGCAAAAATATCTAAGACAGCACTTGAAGCCAAAAATAGGAGAAATGAATCCAGCCTTTAGCCAATATAGACAGCAGGTCTAGAGAGCTGAGTGCAAATCCACTGCATTTAGTTGGGCTGAAATCTGAAATCTGAAAGAGCAGGTTGACAGTGAGGATTGCAGTTACAATGGAATGACTCCTCACAACACAAGATTAGTGGGACCAGAGGGAAGGAAGCTTTATGGAACTGTGACTCAATGCAGGCCAAAGGAAATGTGTGTTCTCTGCTAGAAGGAAGAAAACTGAGAATGTGAATAGTCTGTCTTTCTTTCTTTCTTTCTTTCTTTCTTTCTTTCTTTCTTTCTTTCTTTCTTTCTTTTTTATTTTTTTGAAAAGGTGCATCTATTTTATTTTAGGCAATTCTTGAGTAAAATTCATAAATGATACCAAGCGAAGAGACCAGACTCTAAGGATTTCCCAAATACCAACCTATATATGCTAACATTTCTTTGCACTCCCAGTGACCAATAACTAAAGAGCATCACACTATTGTCCATCTCTAACAGGGGAGAACATAAGTCCTTTACTCCCCACTGACCTAATGGTGTCATAAACAGGATATTCATTGGGATGAGGTTCAAGTCTTTTCAAGCCACAACAAATCCTGAACCCCAACTTTGAACAAGTAACCTAATGATTAGTCTTTGTTAGAGAAAAGAGCACAATCAACTCCAACTGTCTTAATGAGCGTATCTGGCACCTGTAAACCAATAAGACTCACTTGTTTAGGTGGTCTGGCTTCAACACACTGTTGGTTTTGGAGATGGAGATCTATCAGTTTATGCTTATAAATCCTAATTTAGTTGCCCAACTTCCCAATGAAATCCAGAGGGTGAGTAGGAATAAGGAACTGAAATATTCTGTGGGTCTTCCAGGATGAAGTGTCACCTAGACAGAAGGTTAAGTAATTAAATTTTAGACTCAGGTCCCACAGGTAGGATTCAGCTCATTTACCTTTAGTTCTACTGCACAGATGTCCATGAGTAGGACAGTCATTCCAGATTTCCTTTATAGCTGTCAAAGAAAAAACAGACTCTTCAGGGTCATGTCTTTGTAAAATCAACGTCTCGAGTAGGTCTGCTAGAGACTCCTTTTCCTCAGTATATCATCTAGTGCCATTCCCATTAACACAGGATGTCAGGCCTGGCCTCAACTACAATTCGGAAAGGCAAAGTATATAGGTCCTGTTTTGCATCTGCCAGTCCAACACATCATATAGATATGTTGGTTACCCTACAGCCTCTCCAGTGGCAGTTGCTGTCTCTATAAGAAATGTAACCAAGCTCTTTTCTGCTCACCCAGTGAGCAGAAAAACCTATCACTACTCTGTCCAAGACTTCCACATTGCCACCTGTAAAACACATTTGAAGGTCTGGAACAACACCATTTTTAACAGTATCACCTAGCATGTGTTCCACCTAAGGATGGACTATTCCTATAAAAAATAAAGCCGTATCTATTTCATCACAAACTGTTTTATAGTGTAACATCTAAAATCTAGTTCTTCAGTCATTTTGAAATATAAGCATCTTAAAAAGCTCTTTTAAAAGGAAACAAAATCATCTGTATACTCATTAAGTATTAATACTGAAATGTAAACCATATAAACACATAGTTTTACCTTAAGCCAACAATGTTGTACCTTTTTCATTTTTGCGTTAAATATACAACATTATTATGGATAAACAACTACTATAAATATTTTAAAACAAAGTGGTTATAAAATAATATTTTAAGTATATTATTTTCTCATGCTTTTAAAACAGGTACAGGAATAAAAATGCAAGTTATACATAAAAGTAATACATTAAGGAACTTCACCAATAAATGGATCAAAGTTAAAGCTTATATGTTGCAGTGATATTTCTTTCTTGTTTAATAAGAATGTTTGTTCATTACATGGTCAAAGTAAGGTAAAATATATTCTCCTCCTTGTGTTTATGACCATGGTATTTATAAACAATGTGATGAAGAGCAACATGTTCTCATTCTGAAACTTATCTCCCTTTTAAAGTGTTTGTTTCTGAAGACATTGTCATTGTCTGTGTTATTAAAGCTCCTAATGTGTCATCAATACATACTAAATATTTTCTATAAATAGTACAGTTGAACCAATAGTCATAATTCTTCTGTGCAACAGCAAGCTCGTAGGAGTTAATAAATGCTCACCTATAACTTCTGCCCATTTTTAAATGAAAATATCAGTATACCTATATCTGCACAAATTAAATTGGTGATATCTGTGTAGATAGTACAATATGACTTTGGAGAATAATACTGCTTGGTCACTCATTGACTGTTGCTTCCTCACTACCTTTCTGTGAGAGCTCCCTATTGTGGTTACTTATCTCAGCTATTCCTGCTTTGGTTGCAGTAGTTGCATCCAAGCCAAGAAATCACCTCCAATGCCCCAGCCCAATGGCAAAGCACCATCCTGATCAGGATAAGCATACTCACATTGGCAGTGTCCACAAACTCAGTACGTAATTTGTGTTCTTAACTAGGTCTCACAGTGTTCAGGTAACCTAAAGTCAAATTCTGGAGTGAGAAGGGAGAGAGGAAGGGAAGGTAGGTTTTGGTTTTTTTTTTCTTTAAAAAAAAAAGGTATGAGAGATGCCCATTAAAGTAATTTTTAAGAGTAGGTGTAAGTAGCAAAACTTAAACCAAAACAAAGCTATCTTCCTACAAAATGCGTTTTGCTATTGATTATGGGGGAATGGGATTCTTGCTCTTTTCATGTACCTTCTCTCTCTCCCCCTCCTTCTTCCCCTCCCTTGAAAGTCACGAAAATCAAGCTGGATCTCTGAAAGGGCAATGAAAACTTCTGGTACAACAAATCTGTCCCATCAGTCTGCTGTTGCTCCTTTCAGTCGCAGTAAGGCCATATACGAATTGTCATGTTCACACATCTGTATCCAAAACTAATTCCTGAATGAACAGACTCCTGATATTTCCAAACCTTTTTTGAGACATGCCTGAAAGACAGGTAGACCTAGGTCACAAAGGATGAGTTGAGGACGTATAGGTCTCCAAGGCTGGTCAATCTGCCCAGGACTGCTGTCTGTGGTGAAGCCAGATAAAAGGATGGGCACCTCCAGAGAGCTATTCAGGTCAACTACCACAGTCAGCTGTCTTCAAATGAAATAGATCACCATTCAGAAATGCCTACCTCTCTATTTATGGACAATACCAGAAGTCAACTATTAGCTTAGACTAGACAATTTGTCTCTTTAAAGCTAGGAGAGATAAATGTATAGCTCATTGACCATTTTCTTTGGTCACAAGGTTCACTCTGCAATGACTGATAAATACAGAGCTGCTACTCAGAACTGCAGATGTACTTATGAAGTCACATTTAGGCCATTAATTACAGCATGTACATTGGGGTCTCATACCTCAAGGTGACTTAGTACTGGTGGTAACCACATTTATTATGATGGTAAGAAGCACTGATTCAGTCACATACAAAGCACTGTACAGATTAGTGCCAGATGTAAGGTATGAAACACAAGAAATTGAAAAAGAGCAAAACATGTATATAGATGAAATGAGTTCATGTGATGACAGCAAATTCAATGTTTCCTCTGTTAAGAAGTGAGGGGTGGAGTATGAGGATGAAATGGGATAAATGGTGAAGGGTAGGTGAAGGGACTCGAGGTCAGATAGGTGAGAGGGATGCTGTATTTATGTCATATCCAGAGAGTAACACATGAAGGTTTTCCTTGGGATCAGTGGGCATTCCAAACCCATGTGATGCCTTCAACTGGATTTAAAGGAACACTGCAGCTTGGTGGTGGTAATTATTGTCCACTAGAGATTGTATGGTGACCACCACGTTCATTCCTCTTCAAATTGTAAAATGAACTAAAATTGAGGTCCTCCAGGTGAAAAGATAGTCTTCTTATCCACTATGCTAAAGAAGTCATTCTTTTTTTTTTTTTTTCCGATAAGCAACTGTGAAAGGCAAGATTGTGCAATGACTAGAAGCACACTGTAAATATCAGGGTTACCAAAAGTCACAGAGAAACCTTTCAAATAATCTGAAGTAGTGGTAGAAAGAGTGATACAGTGAATTTGTGTTGACGCAAAAATCATTAACCCTACACCTTCACTTTCATTTGCATTAAAGGAGCAGCTGACTGTTTTTATGGTGTTCATTGTTTTTATCCCACTGAAATTTTTTGGCAGGTTGACAAGTTTACTGTCTGTGAGTACACACATGCATATGTGTGCATGCATGTGTTTAAACAAGTATATTGGGAAATGCATTTAATACTTTAAGGTCCCTATGTTACAAAATAGTGCAAAAGTTATTCAAATATTTTAAATATGCACTACAAAAGACCACTCAGGGTTGCTTTATTATGTGAATCCAGATTATGCCACTTTAGCAGCTAAAGACTATTTCTTCAGGCAATCCTACCTAAGCTGTAAAACTCTCAGGGAATGAGCTAAATGTTCAGAATCTGACCCAACCTGTTATTTCCACAAAACACTGTGAACTGTTATTTGCAATTTTCAGTGTTGTGCAGGAACTGTTGTCACTCCTGCCTTATACATTCTGTATACTCCTGTCTATACATTCTGTTACTAGTCCTATCCGTTATAGGTGAACCCTTGTAAACATAAAGCTCATTGGAATGTCTGACACCATTAGCCACATAAACCAGCAACTATTCACATCTTTTTTCAATGGCAGTGATCTGAAATCCTATACTGGGCAGGAAATTTTGACTGGAAAACTGGGAAAGGCTATTTAATACAGAAATAAGTAAGCAGGAAGCAAGTAACCATGAATCATTACGGTGGTTATGGGAAAAAAAAAAATGAAAAAGCAAAGATAAAATTAAACAGCAATAATGATTTATAGTAAGATAGTCTGAGACATGACAGAAGTCTCAGTACACCAAAAGGAAAATCTTGTTTGCTCAAATTATTTGTTTCTTCTGTCTAATGAATGTAATTCTAATATACAAGTGATAACACTGGCATTTCTTTGAAATGTTGATTCAGTTTAATTATGAAAATCACCAAGGTATTTTCTGGCTGCTGCATCACTCCCTGTACTAAGATTAATCACATCAACATCATTCATTTAATCTTCAAAGAGGAAGCAGTTGTCCACAAAAGCCTTCAAATAGCTTCATTAGTGCAATTTTTCAGACTCAAACACTTAGCTGGCAGCATATGATTGAGAGTAAGGAAGGTCATTATATTCATCTGTTTCCTAATCCGATTTTTTTTTTTTTTAAGATTTCACATTTTCCTGTGGATGTGCATAAGCTTTCTTGCCCTTTGTTTTGGCCAAGCAAACCATGTGCTCTTCAAAAACAAGGAAGAGTAGTTGGTGGCAATCATCCTTCAATCAGTTTCCAGTAAGATGAATCTGAACCAGAATACATTGCTCTCCTGAGCCTGGCACTGATTTAACATACAGCTTGTTTTTATCAGCAATCACTAACACAAAAGATCTTAAGATATGTTTACTTAAACATGCAAACAGGGTTAAAAAGGTGAGACACAGAGCAATGTGCCTAATGTTTTCTTCATCAGACTGAGACCTATTAACAATGTTTTAGAGAATAAAAATTAGCCCAAGTTCTCCCTATTATTAATATTTAATTGCATGCTAAGAGCATCATCCTCTTCAGTCTCCCATGGATGCTGAAAATACCTTCCCTGTTACTGCTTCATATTACTGTAAAACTTCTCTAACACCGCCCTATGCATTTTCAAAAAATCATGATACCCAATGTCCAATTAGCTGCTGTTGTGGCACAGTCTCTGAGCAGTTTTAATTTTTCAGAAGTGTAGTATTGCAATCCAACATATCACACAGAGCACAGCAGCTCACCATCACGATGACAACATGGTCAGGCACAATTATCCTATCTGCACAGCACTAAAAGAAGCCACTGATCAAAATGTACTTAGTTCTATTACTAAGAACCAAAACTGCCAGCTTAGTTTTGAAGCTCTTAAAAACAAAGACTTTATTAAAGTTTCTGCTAACACATTTGCCTGCAGCTGTCAGTGACTTGTGTAAAAAAAAAAAAAAAAAAAAAAAAAAAGTCAGAAAAGTGGAAGCTTTGAGATGTGAGGCAGCAAATGCAAATTTAGTAAAAAAATATTTGAAGGAATTAAATTTTTCCTAACTTTTCATTTTAGGTGAGGAGAAATATAAATTTTATATTCAACAAAAAAGACTTGGGAAAAACAGTTTTCAAAAATGGATCTTAATGCAGTGAAGTGATGGATTGCCATGATTGCAAACACACCAGTCATTTAGAAGCTCCCTAAAAGGATGGAAAGATGAATTTGAACCATGACTGCATTTCTTCTATTAATTACCAGACTTAGTTTAAAGATGAGTGTGAGATAACTCCATAGCTGCAAGGCTACTTCAGCTGTCACTGTCTCTTATTCAAGTACTTACATTCCTTTCCCTGGCATATAAAGAGTGCTCACACTCCATCCTTCGTTCAGAGTGCTAAAATCAATTGTTATACATCAGAAGAGCATAAATATAGACTGTACAGTCCTCAGTTCAACCACTCAAACCATAAGCAAGGTTTTGATGCTGAGGGGTCTCCTACACAAGCAAGGAATTTATTTGCGCTTGTAATTTAAGAAGTATAATTACTATTCTCAAAAAACAGTCATGCTGTCTAACACCCCTCTTACACATTTCTGTAGAAAAGGATTCCTACGCTCCTATTCGGGCTGAAAAGCTTAAGTTATAAAGTTTTATACAGGTATGACATTCTATTCATGGCAGATAAAATGAAACGGTATCACAGGGTGAATTTACGTATAGGTTTCAGTCCTTGAGCCAATCTACAAAATGCAGTGGACTGTTTTTCTCCTTGTGAGCTCCTTGGCTATTGAAGTCATACAAGGGGATGCCTCATTCCCGACAAGAGCCTGAACAATAGTTGTGAAAATCATTTAATTTAGGGCAGAGGTCATGGGATAATGGATCAACATGGCAGTAAAGTCAGGGCAGATGGAATACTGAGTGCTGCTGAAGTGACACAAGAGCCACAGAAGTTTGTCTCCATTGGTCACCTTGGTATGTTAAGCTGTGTTGATATCTCATCCTTGTCCAAGGTGTTAGGGACTCCAAATGCATTCACTGCTACTCCAATATACATGTATGTATCAGAACTTTCCTTGCAGAACTCGAGGGCTTCTGTGGAGGATATTTTTTAAGGAAAACTGAAGCTAGAAGTTGGGGTGCCTGTTCTTTATTAAATCTCCCCATGAGTTGCTTTCAGAGTCTATCACTGGCTCTTGGCAGGTAATTTCAGCATGTGAACAACTAGGAACAACTAGGCTGATCCTGCAATTTGTCCCACTTCACTGGAACAGATAGAAATTTTTATGAAAGTAAGCTTATTTCTGCTGCTGTCTTCCCTCTGCAGGACATGGGGAAAAAGTAACAATTCTACTGTGCACTTTTAAACAAGTTTTTAAAATAAAACAACAGCTGTATCTCCCTGGGATCATTCCATCCATGGAAGCATCTACCATCACAGTTCAGTGCTATAATCAGTATGTTTCTAATATCTTATCCTTAACAGGTTATACTCCTTCAGCAACATTTCCTTCCAAAAGTCCTTTGCTTTTTATTCAGATGGTGTTATCCTACAGAACCCCAAGGCTTCTGGGTCTCAGTCAGGCCTTAAAGAAGGAAAACTCTTCAGACAGGTCTTGCTGTGATAAATGTGGGTGTTATGTGCAACTGTTCTTTTACTGCTCTCCTCACATCTCAGTTTTCCTAATTACACTCTAGTTTTCTGAAAACTATGAATTATATAAAGAGTCAAACCAAGATGTATGCTGCAAGTTTCACTTCAGTTATTAGGCAGAGATATGAAAATAAAGCTCATCACAGGGGAAAGAATTTTCAATGAGCCTGCCTCACACCATCCATTTACAATGTATTCATTTATTTTGCTTGCTTTTAATTTTAACATTAAATGAACTGTTGTTAAACTAGGAACAGACCCCTGAGTGAGTGACAATGTGCAGTGGAAATGAAGAATCATGTTAGGATTTAAATCTAAAAAGTAAGTTAACTGCTCTTATATAATCTGAAAAGGAATAATCTGCAAAGGTGACTAAGAATACAAATATATTTAGATCACAGCTAAAAACAAATCAGGATTCACCCCTCCAAGGGTCATGCTCTGCCTTTTCTTGTACTAACAATACACAAGGTTTCAATCAAAATTGGTACCAAGTGAAAAGCCTTCTTCACAGAGCATGAAGAAGTAGAGATTCACCTTTCTGACCACCTTCTTTCCTGTCTTCTATATATCCTCATAAAATATTTACTCTGCTTCTGAATGACCACTCTGATTATCCTTAGACTCCTTTTCAGATTCCCTGATGATGTCATGGAAATGTTAAACCCATTATGCTAAGCTAGGACCTCCATCTACGGTGACCTCTTGGCACTAGCTTCTGAGGACAGCATGATACTTTTACATAAAAGTTAGTCTTCCTTCAGGTCATCAATAGATGGGCTCATAAGATATCAGCACTTCAGTCAACACCAATAAAATTTAAGCCAGACCATATATATGTCTATATAAAGTACGACTCTGATTTGTATTTGCAACAAAGCGATTAAAATGCCTATGAAAATGTACAATCATCTTCCATCGAAAAAGAAGCATTTCTATTATTTCATGGGTCTACCCCATAGGTAATACACGACATTCCTTTTCATTAAGCTATTAGGGAAGTGATTAGTGACTAGCACCCTGCTCTAATTATCTTTAATGTAGTGTTTCAAATTGATCATGCATAATGCAATTAGAAATCATAATTAAATTAATTTATATTGATTTAAGCCTTTATAAGTTGTTAATAACGGTAGCCCATTACATTAATTCCTACAAGCCAACATTAGTATTTTCAATATGCTGAAATATTTCGCTCCCCCCACCACTACCACCACTCCTTCCCTTCTCTGCTCATGATGGAGCTCCGGGAGGGGGGGGGAGAGGGGCAGCTGCCACCAGGAGCAGCCCTGGCCCCGCACAGCCCAACAGTCACCTTATTTCTCCACCCTCCCCTTCCTGAACCTCTCCCCAAAATGAAAGCACGCCCTCCCCCCCCCCCCCCCACTGAAAGTTATCTCCAATTAAACTTCTGCAGCCTGCCCCCCTTTTTGACAGGTTTACGCATAAGAACTAAAGGTAGACAGGCCCCCAGCGCTCCCCAACGCATGCTTTTCCATCCCATCCTTGCTTCCCCCCTCACAATCATCACCGGGTGGCCCAGGGGTCAAAAAAAAAAAAAAAAAAAAAAAAAAAAGTTCTTTTTTTTTACTACTTTTTTATTTTTAAGAGAAATATCCTGGCTATACTAAAACCCTGCGATGGGAGATGTGTGGGTCTGGGGGGGGGGGGGAGAAGGGTAGAGGGTGAGGAGTGTTAACAAAGTATTTAAGAAAACAATTTATCCTTAAGTAATATTTCTTTTAAAATAAAATCGGGGTTTACAAATCAGGATTTGATTCGAGAGGCATGAATTCTATTATATGTACAATTTAATCACGGGGTATTTAAAATAGACATTTCCATCTAAAATCCAATCAGAAATCAACACAGCACCTCGAGGCATTAAGATGATCATCTCCATTTTGCATTTGTAAACTGGTAGAAATAAATGTGGCTTGTGGATACCAAGAGGTCAAGTACGGCTGCTCAAATATTTTTCTTACAAAATGACGGATTTATTAGACAAATAAGTAGCCCGGCTGATGCAAAACCCCCAGTGATTGAATTTTGACGTTGAGTCAACAACAACTCGAACTACATCAGTGCTCCAAGATTTAGTTATGATGGTAGAGATTACTGAACAAATAGGAGGCAGAAATGAATACAGATTTCCTAGGATCTGCCCCTAGCACCCTCTTCTTGACATTCCCCTCCATATGCTATCCCTATTCACACTGTATTCTAATTAAAGGACCGGGCTATGTCTTCTAATTTTATAAGAACTTTTAAATAATTAGTCTGGTGTGTGTTAAAAGGGAAAGCTTCAGACATAAGGGGATTTCGGGTCCCTTTAGGACGTCTCCCCGGCTTTGCAGTTATCACGGTCCCTTCCAGGAGGAAAGGGGAAAAACGCCTCTGACTTGATTGCAGGCAGATATGAACTCTGATCAAACTGCCGTCTGCAAACACAGGCATCCCCGGCTCATTTTCAGCCCGTTCAAAGAGGGTGGTTTGTAGAGTGTGGAGCCTTTTTTTTTTTTTTTTTTTTTTTTTTGGTTTGGGGTTTATTTTTACTTGGGATTTCTTGCCGGATTATTTATTTATTTATTTATTTATTTGTCCTGCCCCCAGAGGAAGGCATCAGAGGGTCCAGCATTCCTGGGAAAATCTCTCCCACAGCCCCAAAGAGCCTCTGACACAGAGCTGGGCTGCAGCCTGCGCAGCCTCGCCGGCGGAATTGTTCCCTCTGAACCTGCCCCTTCCCTCCCTCCCCATCCCCTCCCTCTCCCCCTTCTCCCCCTCCCCACCCCACAGGTGTAGCGGCTCGCAGACTTCCCCGGGATGAGCGATGCGAGCCGGCAGGGAGCTGGGCATGTGCTGGAAAGGCGACGTGAGCCGTGGGAAGGCGATGTTATTCTTGCTTCATTTCTCCAGCGCTCTGGAGCGTTACTTTTACTTGCTAATCACGAAGGGGCGCTTAAATAATTGACAGTACGTTTAAGCATAAAGCAGGCCGTTTCTAATCTTTTCAGGGGAAAAGGGACTAATCTGCACCTGCTGTGAGAGCCCTTTTTTTATTTATTCTGTATATTACTTCCACTCCAAGCTGGACCTGATGGCTCCAATTACAGTTGAGCCTTGCAGTCTCCATACCCTCCCTTTCCCAGCCCCTTTCTCTGCTCCCCTCTTCCCCTCTTCTCCGCAGGTGTAAAACTTTTCCTTCATGGAGAGGGAGTGGAGGCATCTTGCCAGGCACCGTTTAGCTGAGACTATAATTATTTTATTTAAGAGAAGCTCTCCAGAATTCCCAGGCTCTCCAAATCTGCCTACTTTCTGTTGCACCGCATGTATATTCGTAGAAAGGGGAAACACGCTGCCCGCCTCAGTGATCTGGGTTGTAATTTAATAGGGGAGATCTCGAGAGCAGGATTTTAATGCAGATTCCCTTCCACTTAGCACTCGGGAAGAAATTGTTTAATAAACCTTTATTCCATTATCTATTTTCCCTGCCGAGTTTCTTACACTGGGTAGAGCCTTCTCATAGTATTGCCAAAGTTAATTCCGGATTTATTTTTCTGTAACCTACTTAGGATGCAAAAAAAAAAAAAAAAAAAATCCTGTCAAATTAAAGTGAGTCCTCCTGTCTTGCCTGCTCCCAGCAAATAACTTGCAGCACCTAATAAATCCAGATGGAGTTCCTCATATAGCCCGGTGCAGAAATAATTATTGTCCTGGCTTGTTTCATGTCAGAGGCCTCTTCGGCTCATCTGTCATGAAACCAATTTCACTTTATTTACATCCATTTGCTAGTTTAATTACTGTGCTGATGAATAGCCTGAAGGAATTAAGTTACGAGTCTTTGGAAACCTAAAACGACAGATATATGGGTTACCTTTTAAATAGAGGAAGAAAATGATGGGTGGTGTGTGCACCAAAATTTAAAGGTAATAAGAGCCTTTCTCTAGCTAGGTGGAAATGCAGCATCAGCTGATGCTCAGCCCGTGCATTTACTTCTGTCTTGATGCAAAGTATTGCTTAGAAAGGCTTTCATTTTCTTTATCTCAGGTTAAATGCGATCTGAGTTAAAGAAAACGTTCCGGGTGCAAGGTTTAGATCTAAGCACGGATGCGCTCATTATTTTTCCATCCTCCAAAAAGGGGAAAAAAGGTCAGCAAATAAGTCTGTTTTAAAGACTGGCTCGAGCATTGGCTATTCAATGCGCAATACAACCCCAAACTGTCTCAAACCCTTCTTCACTCTAACTTGCCTCCCTGCCATTCCCTGCACCATCAGGGGGAATTTGGGCAAGGGAGACGGTCTTGTGCGTTTTGTGGAACCCTACGAAAAAGCAGACTTTTTCAGTGCTTTCCGTGTCCCTGGACTAGCCCACGTCCTTTTCTTTCCCCCGGGAGCTTTTCAACCATTTCCAGCCCATCCGTGCGTGCAGCTTGGCCTGGAGAGAGGGGCTGGCACGGCGGGATCTGCCCGATCCACCGCTCGATCCCCCCGAGGGGATCCTGCTGGCGCACCCCGGAGGTCCCGTCCTCGCCAACCTCCACCCCACGGCGACTCGTCTCACCCCCCACCCCCGTCGCACTTTTTTTTTTTAAGGATAACCTGGAACGGCAAAACTTCACGCCGCATTATTTCCGAGGGGAAGACCGGTCGGTTTAATGTCCCCCTTCCCGCATCACGGAAGAAAAGCCAAAAATTGCGCGGTCCTAAAGTTACTCTGAGGATACTGATTGCGGTGTGTCACCTATAGCTGACCACCGGGAGCCAGGAGGAGCCCGTGTGAGCATGTTCACACTGACCCCTATGACATCCCCAACATCCTCCAGGCAGGGAGCAGGGATCAGCCCCGGGAGCATCTGCACCTCCTGGGGTGCAAACCCTCGCTTTAGACGTATGGGAGCATCTTTATTAGCCTGAACCGCAGAAATTTGGCAGGTCCCGTTCTTAGGGCAGCATCAAAAAGCACGAAAAACTCCCACACACGGGGGCTTTGACACCTCTCGTCCTGCGCAGGCTTCTCCTTCCCCTGCTCCCGGCACTTTTGGGGGGTCCGGGACTTTTGAGGGTCCTGCGGGCTCAGTCACCGCGGAGCAAAGCTCCGGTACAAGAAGTGGTGATGTCCTGCGATGGGGTGACAGGCCACAGGAGAAGGAGGACAGAGAGGGTCCGAGCTCCGGCTGCCAGCCTGCCCCGTGGCCGGGGGTGTTGGGGGGGTGCTCAGCTCGCCCGCTGAAGCACCCCGCAAGGGAGGAGGCTGGAGATGGAGGGGAGGACAGGCACCCCCCTTTTGTGGCACAAGTTGAGCAGCACTTTACAACTAAATCCTCTGCAGGGGGAAACGAGACACAACCCCCCCCACACACACCACACACCCCCTCAAATCTCTCTGTCGGCTGGCCTGAGCTGTTTACACGGGGCTATAAAAGAGCGGATCAAAAGAGAATTACAGCTGCGTGGTCGAGGTGCTTTGGCTCTTTGCATCCCGGAGAAATGAAAGGAGAGCGTACGCGGCAAAATGGGGAGGGGTATTGAAAGCTCCCCCCTCGATTCCCTCTCCCTCTCCCCCCCTCTCCCCCTTTGATTAATAGATCCATGTGGCTAACGGCCTGACATATGGCGTGCGCAGCAGCTTGAGATGGCACCTCGGGCGTACCCCAGGGCCATTAACACAGCAAAGCCGCCCCGGAGCCCACCGCCCACCGCCCCGAGCAGGGTTTTTGGAAACCGGAGGCTTTAGGGGGACAGAGCTGAGCGGCTGGCAGAAGAAGGAGACGCGAGAGACAGCAGAAGCAATCCATAAAACAGAGGGTTCATGTTTTTTTGGGGTCTCCCCCCTACTTAGGTAAAAAATAAAACCCACATTGCTATAAATAAAGCCTTATAAATAAAACGCACAAATAGCATTGCAAGGAAACCACCCGCATTTAGCATGCAGAGCAGAAAAGGCAGCTTTCTGCAAAAGTTAGGAAACTCTTCTCTGCAAGGGGATGGCACCTGGCACAGAGGGAGTGAAGCCAGCCCCTGGCTTGTTCTTTGGAGAGGGGAATTGTAATGCACGATGCGGTGGCTGGGAATGAGGCGAAACATAAGGTTTATTTAATCCGTTTCAAGGGTTTTGACAGAAACATAAATCACTCCCTGCACTTTGCCTTTTAGTCTCCCGTAGATAACTGCCCTAGCTCTTTTGAACTTTGTTCTGGCTGTTTTGTTGGGAAATAAATGTTAACACTAGATTAAACGTTTCAGGTAGCTTCATCTTCTGATTTCAGGAAAATAGTGTTAATAAGGAGCTTTGATGTTGTTTTACTTTCAGACTGTATGCCTTAAGGCAGAAAAACGCATAAAGGTAGCTGGGAAAGTAAATTGCCAGAAGGGAAGAGCACCCTCGCTTTCAAAATCCTGCAAGTACTCCTCTCTGCTACATCAAACCGATCCTATGCAGAGCAGCAAGAGCTGGGTTGAGATTTCCTCGCTTTTGCCACCATCTCCCTTTCCAGTGCACAACCGAGGATGTGTGCGCCTGCGGTTACGTGCGTGCACCCCGGTCTCACCAGTGGTTAATGGAAGGGAAGGTGATGGGGGAAAATAAGAAAGGCTCATCGCCTTTTTTTTTTTTTCCCTCCCAATAAGAATATAAAATCCCGTGGAGAAGAGATTCCCAGGGCTTTGCGGTGAGGAGTAAAGCCGAGGCAATGTCAGCAAAGAGCTGCAGACCTCCACCACGCCGAAGCAGCCCGGCATAAAAGTTTGGCACGGTGCATATTTGGGGTCTTGCTAGCTGTGCTGCCAGGAGCTTTCCCCTATTCTTTCGGGAGCCCAGCACATCAGCATGGCAGGTCCTTGCACACAAATCAATACATTTTGCATAACGCAAGCCTCTCCCGCACGCCCGCTCTGCCTCGCCCTCTCTCTCCCTCTATTTTGTTTGCCTCCCGTAGGCGGCTGGGCTTGCTGCAAGGGGCATTTCTGTAAGAAATTAGCGCTGACGACACGCAGTCTCCTAAGAAAGCCGTGGCTGGTGCTGGTCGCTGCTTCCTCGGGTGGGCGATGTGGCAGGCACCGAGCACGCAGCCTTTTGAAGCTTTTTTCCCAGCCCGCGGTTCGGTTTCAGACAGACCCAGCTCACCCCAGCCTCGCCTCTTTCCCCCCTCTTTCCCCTCGCTCTTTCTGGTCTCCTCGTACAGCAGCGCTTTAATAAAGTCACATAAGTGATTGAAATTAACATAAATCATTATTAGTTATTAGGATTTGCTCTAAATTACTCCGTGAATATAACACCAAACCCCATCTGCCACTCCTGCTCTAGCAGCAATAGATTGCAGATAAAATAAATGTCCTTACCCCATTAGAATGTTCCTGTCTCTGTAGCCAAAAGCCAAACAAAAGCAATAAATACAGAGCTTTTTTCTCTCCACTATTCAGCTGTGACTGTTTTCATCAGCTCTTCCTCTAGAAAAGCTCGATAGCTGCCTGAAAATATTGCATTTTATATCACCAAAGGGCGATTAATATTGCATTAACTGTATTTAACATTTTTTAAGCGCGAGTAATCTGAAATGAGTAAGTTTCTGTTACTAAATACAGGGGATGTCAGAGCTGGTGAAAACAGCTTAAAATATCTGTATAAACAGATTATTTGTTTCATACTTTGTATTTTTATAATGTTATGGTATAGTGTGCTCTGTTTGAAGTAGAAGAAGCCATGCTAATGGTCTGTTTAAAGTATTCTGACACTGTCTGGAGACATCCAAGTCTCTGCCTTCATTAAATGTTTATTGTCAACACTTCAGTGAAAAAAAGTCTTGTGTAAGTGAATTTCCACTGCTGGATGCTGTCAACACTTTGTTTTATTCTGATCTGCGTGTACAAAAGTTTGTATACATTATGCTGAAGTGAAGAGAGGCAGAGATTTAGCGAGCTATAATTAGTTACCAAACAAACTTTTGGTAGTAATTCCGTTTACCTAATGACCGTAATCAAGGACTAGGTTACAGATATCGGCGCCTCGTCTTCTTTCGACGCAGCCCGTACAAAGATGTGCTCATGTTGACACGCTATCCTCTCGTCAAGGAGCATCTTTTGCAAATAAAAAGAGGATGGAATGGAAAAAAAAATAATAATAAATAAAATGCAACAAAATAAATAAATAATAATAAAAAAAACCTTCACAGGTGTTAGCTTTGGCTTACACTTTTAACTCTCTTTCTTTTACCTGTGAGAAGGATATGGGGCTGCTGGCAACCCAAAATATCCTGGCTGCAGCCGCTGCTCGGTGCCGCAGCCTTGGCGGCCAGGGGGGACCGGTGGCTGGGCGACCCGGGGGACTCGACGGAGGACATCGGGGCCAAGTCACAGTTTCCCCGCAGCGTGGCAGCGCTGTTTAGTTTCGTTTTAGTTTAGGTTTTAGTCTTGATATGAAGCCTTTTGAACGCTTCTGTCCTCAGAGCTTCTTATGAGATCAGATTTTTTTTTAAGTGACCCCCCCGTCTCATTTCCCAGTATACATATTTAAACAGAAGCGTGTAAGAACTTTTAATTTTATTATTCCCCCCCCTTCAGAGTTCGAGATGCTCCGGCAGACTTAGGCGAGCAGGCCGAAGGAGTTAAAGCTCAGTTCAAAGGAGGACGAATATCTTCCCAGAGGGGAAGCCCAGAGAACAATTTGGGACCGGCAAGCTCCCGCCCCACAGCAGCAGCCGCGCTGGGGCCGGCTGGAAGCTGTGCCCACAGCCTACAGGAGGAAGGGCAGGGGTGGAAAACAGAGGCGCAAAGTGCGCAGCAGTGTGCGGAGGCCAGCGTGCCCTGCCTGTCCCCTGCTTGTCCCCAGCCCTCGTTTGTTCTCCTGAGGGCAGGGCTTGGGCAGTTTTCGGTGGCTGCTGCTCTCTTTGCTTCTTCGAAGATTTATATGTCAGATCCTATTTTAAATGAACTTTTGAGCCTCGGATTTCATCCGACTGTCCATTCATCCATCCACCCATTCATCCACCCTTCTACCTTTTCTTCCTTCCTTCCTTCCTTCCTTCCTTCCTTCCTTCCTTCCTTCCTTCCTTCCTTCCTTCCTTCCTTCCTTCTTTCCTTCCTTCCTTCCTTCCTTCCTTCCTTCCTTCCTTCCTTCCTCCATCCATCCCTCTACCCTTTCATCCATTCACCCATCATCCATATACACATCCCTTCTATGCCTCCATCCCTCCATCCCTCCATGCCTCCTCCCTCCATGCCTCCATGCCTCCATGCCTCCATGCCTCCATCCATCCATCCATCCACCCATCCATCCATCCATCCATCCATCCATCCATCCATCCATCCATCCATCCATCCATCCATCCATCCATCCGTTTGGCCACAACGCAAAGAGGTCTGTTTGTAGTTCTACCACCCCGCTCCCATCCCCATTGGAGCTGACCTATATATATATATATATTCACCCACTGCCAGCCCCGCTTCTCCCCCGCACCGAGCCTCCTTCAGGTGCTGAGGGGGGTTGCAAAGGAGGAAAAAAAAAAAAAAAAAAAAAAAAACGTTTCCCAAAAGCGGAAGGGGAAGAAGGAAGAAGGGGAAGCTGGAGGGGTGGTGGTGGGGAGGGGTGTCGTGCAGCATGCCTCCCATCAAGCTGTCTTGACAACAATTACTAAAGTTTTTAATTAGCCTCTTGTTATAATTCATTTTATTAATTTTCCAAATCTCAGGCCATGAATTATTAACGGCGGCTGTGTAATTGTGTTTGCAGCAACCCTTCCTTCCGCGCCGCACGTGATGGAAGCGGCGCTGCAGCACCGCCGCTCTGCCGGCGTGGGGCCGGGCTGGGGAAGGAAGGGGCCGAGGCGGCAGGCAGCGAGCTCTAATATTTTATCAACTCTTAAATAACATAATTACTGATAATAATCTGCCTGTCTCGCAGGTGGAAACAGGTTCCCATGCGGATTGGAGTTCTGCTGCCTGATCTGTTAAAATCAATTAGGCTTTTCTCTGCTTCGGAGTCAGCAGGTAAATACAATAAAGCCTTAAAAAATAGCACTGGCTCAAAAGCAAGCCATAAATAACCGGGGGAGGGGTTAAACCGTTTGGGAAACGCCAGAGCACCGCGGGGCAGCTGGCGCTTTGTGTCCCGTTACCTGCGGACGGACCCGGAGGGCAGGCGGCGGCCGGGCAGCGGGGCGCCGCCGACCCCAAACCCTGGCCGGGAGCCCTTTTGGTGGCCCAACCCTGCCCAAGAGAGTATGAACAGCACCGGCGAGCACGAACCAAGGCGGCTACCGCTAGCCCGTTGGCGACTGCCCAAGCCCCGTTGGAAGCCGCCGGAGCGCAGGGACTGGGACCCGGGGGCTCGAGGGGCTCACCCGGGGGCGGCATTTCCTTTTTCCCTTTTCCTTTTTCCCTTTTCCTTTTTCCCTTTTCCTTTTTCCCTTTTCCTTTTTCCCTTTTCCTTTTTTCCCTCTTCCTTTTCCCTTTTTCTTCTTCCTTTTCCCTTTCCTTTCCTTTCCTTTCCTTTCCTTTCCTTTCCTTTCCTTTCCTTTCCTTTCCTTTCCTTTCCTTTCCTTTCCTTTCCTTTCCTTTCCTTTCCTTTCCTTTCCTTTCCTTTCCTTTCCTTTCCTTTTTTTAACAAGGAAGCAAAAGTTTTAGCGCTCCTTCTGTTCATCCTTACAAACACGAATATACACACTTTTCTTTTCTTTTTCAGTTTTATTTCCTGAGATATGTTTAGCGAGGCATTTATTAAAAACACCTCATGAGTATTTCGTGTATTTTTTTTATGAAATATTCAGATTCATCCGACGGAAAGCAGACCGTTCCGGTTTTGCACAGTTTCCTACCATAAAAAAATAGGAAACCCTGCAAAGCTTTTATTTTCATGATCTGGTTTATTAACGTATTGTTTTTTCTCTGTACTAGATAAGGATTGTACTGATTACAAAACAAACTCCTTAACTTTTCAATACATACATTGCCCATTATGTATAATACAAATGTGTTTTCGCTTGTAACATTTTAATCGTCTGGGGCAGATGGGGAAAAAAAAAAAAACAACGTTGGTAATTATTTTTATTTGTTCATTCCTGACTCTCCAAAAATGATATCCGGTAATACTTTTCTATAAAATAATATTTTTACAAATGCATTTATTAAAAATTCTGATGACATTTCAAGTTAGTAACAACAGAAACAAGTCAATTTCCGGTGGACGAGATCTATGTTTTTAAAAATACCTTTAGTGCTTATTTTTCAACATCAACAGTTGTTTAAAATCACAGCTTTTTTGAACGTATTATTCTTTTCTGAACATCACGTGTCTTGATTCACAGATTTACCGGCGAAATCAAAAAGATTTGGCTAAAATATGTCTACAGAAGAAATAATCCCAGCTATTAAGTAACTTTTTACATTTGGCATCTGATCTAGTCACAGGTCATCAGAAAATAGAAAGAGGTTCTTTGATCACTTGAAGCAGTAGGTGGCATCCTATACGTTCCTAATGAACAATGGCATTTACAACATAAGGAGAGATCAGTTTAGGATTTTCATATTTATTAACCCAAAATAAAAATAAAGTATTTTGTTACATAATTAAGTGCAATTAGGCCAGTCAGAACAACATATAAACCTGAAACCACCCAAGCTTTTCTTCTTTATACATATTTTGTAGGTGCATAATCCTTTCCAGCAAACTGAAAAGAAATACTTCAGAAGTCCTTCTTAAAATTTTACTTTGATTTATATTCTGCAGTTATAGAATAAACTTCAAGAAACACACGCAGCTAATATATAGTTAATTTTATTCAGAGCACCGATTTTCACATAAGAGCTATCTCAAAGTAATGATTTCTGGATTTAGCAGAAAAATACATCTCTCACTATTTTCTTTTTGGTAGAATTAGTCCTATCGGCTAACTGCTCTACTTTGAATTTACCAGCCGTGTCTCGGAAATATTATTATTATTTTTTTAAATGCACCCAATAATAATAACTATTCTGTTTTCACGTTTGATTTATTTGTAAGTATGCTGGGACGCATCTCCCTGTTGTATTTTGGCGTACAGAAATATTTCTGATAGAAATAAAAGTAATATAGTAAGGACACAACCAAGGAGAAAGCTCAGCAAACATACATGGACAGGTAGATTATTCAGTGAGACATTTCAGGATCCACACGTGGTTGCAGTTTGTAACCTTTTTTTTTTTTTTCTTTGTGCATTAAAGAAAATATTTACAATCGTCCTCTTTTTTTTTTTCCTTTTTTTTTTTTTTTTTTTTTTTTTTTTACCTCTTTTAAATCTAAATACAAGAACGTGACAAGAATGTTTGTGTTTTCGGTGAAAACAGGCAGTTAAACTGTGAAATTACACCATCCACAAAAGATTCTACCAGAAGCTAGTCTATTTAGTGCTCAGTTTCAAAATGCATAGAATGTTTGCGCTGCAAACAATGATACACAAAATAATAATAATAATATTAATAATAATAATAAAATAAATAGTTAAATAAATAAATAATATCGAGACTTTATCACGGATCTTTCTATGCCTTTTTTCTTCCTTGTCTTTTTTAGGTCATGCATAATTTCAGTCTATTGTTTGTTTTGATTTAGACGGGAGGGTATTTTCCCTTCACAGATACCGCCTTACTTAAAAGCATTAACAGTCATTCCGTAACAGCCGGACCCTGCAATGGCTTCTGCACCTTGCTGGCGTTTCACATGAGGAGCTCTGACCTTTTTCTTTCTTTTTTTTTTTTTCTTATTTATTTCCCTCCCCCCTCCCCGATCCGCGAGACACCCTGCCTAGCAGTACCAGCACCGTTATTGCGGAATAGCATCGCTGCCGAGCCGGGAGGCTGGGATAGTGCAAACGGACCCCCCCCACCCCCATCCCCAAAAAAGCCAGCAGCCCCCCCCCCAAAGGTGTATTATTTCCACCAAACGACTTCCGAGCCCCTTCCCGTTGCCACTGAGCCAAATGTCATTTCAGCCCCTGCCTCCTCGCACCGGGGCTGCGGTCGCTGCCCGGCTGAAATAACCCCCAACCCTCGGGGGGAGCCGGGCCGGGACCTTGCTCACGAACCCCAAATCCAGCGGTTTTACGGGGGTGCCGGGGGATACGAGCCCTGCTGAAGCTCTCTGCACCTCCTCTCGGGGTTAGGGGGAGCGGAGGGAGCATCCCCGCTGGGGCAGGGGTGGGAGAGCCAACCCCGCAGAGACAAAGGGGCTCGGAAGTAACTTTTTGGGGTACGGCGGCAGCAGCGGGGAGCAAAGGGGCTGCTCCCGAGCGGCTGCGCTCCGGGTGCCCAGCACCGAGGGGCAGGCACGGATCCGGCCCCTGCTCCAGCCCCAAGTCCCGGCCCCAGCCCGGCTCCCTCCGCTCCCCCGGCGCAGACAAGACCCATCGCCAAAGCCTCGCGAAAAACAGCATTCGAGGAGAAAAAAAAAATAAGTAAATAAATAAAAGCAAAATCACAAAAACAACCAAAAAATATAAACCAACGCCAAACAGCCAGAACCAAAGACAAAAGCCGCCCCCAAATCGAGCAACCCCACAGCCCCCAGCGCCGTCCTCCTTTACCGAGCAAAGGGAAAAGAAAGAAAACTCTTAAGAAAGAAAAAGCAACGCAAAGAGACCCAAAGCAAAACAAACGCAGTAGCATCGTCACCGACAGTTTTCGCCTTCGGGTTTGTTGTTCGGATGTTTTTTTTTGTTTTCCTTCTGAAAGTTGTGACTTAGGTTGGTCGGTTTGTGGCTGTTGCTGTCACGGTATTTATTGGTGTGTGTCTGTGTGGTTACGCTCTAAGTTGCTCTTTCTCCCACTTTCTGCCGGAGGGGGGGGGGATCTGAGTTGGGAGTGATGGGGGGGGAGAAGGGGGAGAAGGGGGATGGGGCTGCAGAAGTGACCCCCGCGGCTTCCTAGAGCATTTCCACCTCCTCCCTCCTCCTGCTTCTCGGTGGTGTCCCGGCGTCTTTGCGTTTTAATAATTGAGAGCGGCTCCCCCCGCATCCCCCCCCCTCCCTTCACTCTCCCCCCCCCGCACCCCCTCTCTTCGAGTACTTCGCGTTTATTTCTACATCGTCCCTCGGTCCCCGGCAGCTTCCCACGGCCTCGCGGGGGACAGCGGCGGTCCCCGCGTGTCCCCCACCCCCCAAAAAAAAAACCACAGTCCCTCTCCCCGCAGCCGGGGCCGCCCCTCCCGGCCCCCTCCCCTCTTTTTTTTTTTTTTTTTTTCTCTTTTTTTTTTAGTAGGTGGCGGAAAACTTCATCCTTTTCTGCTTCTGTCTCTGGTTGCAAAACCAAACCCGCACCACGTTCTTTTTGAGGTCCAATTTCTCGGCGATGGCGGCGATCTTCTCGGAGGAGGGCCGGGGCTGGACGGCGAAGTAAGCCTCCAGGGAGCGCTTCTCCGGGGCGGCGATGGAAGTCCGCTTGCGCTTCTTCTCGCCCCCGTTGAAGAGCTCGGGCTTGTTCATTTTTTCCCGCTGGGCGCCCTCGGCCTCCTCCAGCCAGGCCTGCAGGATGGGCTTGAGGGCGATCATGTTGTTGTGGGACAGGGTGAGCGACTCGAAGCGGCAGATGGTGCTCTGGCTGAGCGAGCCCACGCCCGGGATCTTCAGGTTGGCCAGCGCCGAGCCCACGTCGGCCTGGGTCACCCCCAGCTTGATGCGGCGCTGCTTGAAGCGCTCGGCGAAGGCCTCCAGCTCCCGCGGGTCCGTGTCCGAGTCGCAGATGGAGGCCAAGCCGGCCGCCCCCACCACGGCCGCCGCCGAGGCCACCTGCCCCGCCGCGCCGTGGTGCGCGGCCACCAGCCCCGGGTGCGGCAGCCCCGACGGCATGTTCATGGCGGCCGGGTGCGAGAGGTGGCCCAGGCCGTGCATGTGCGGGTGCGGGTGGGCCGACGACGAGATGAGGCCCCCGCCGCCCCCGCCGCCGCCGCCGCCGCCGCCGCCGCCTCCCCCGCCGCCGCCGCCGGCCCCGCCGCCGCCGCCGCCCGCCCCGTCGTGGCCGCCGCCGCCGCCGGCTCCGCCGCCCCCCCCGGCGGGCATGAGGGCCAGGGCCGGGGAGGTGATGTGGTCGAGGAGGTCGCCGGGCTCCAGCGCCTGGTGGTGGTGGTGGTGGTGGTGGTGGTGGTGCGCCAGGGGCACGGTGGAGGTGGAGGTGCAGGGCACGCTGTTCATGGTGTGGTAGGTGGCGTCGGGCTTGAAGGGGTGGCTCTTGCCCTGCGACACGGCGATGTCGACGGCGGCCAGAGCCTCGGCCCGCGCCAGCAGGGTCTCATCGAGGCTGGCGAAGATATTGCTCTGCAGCTGCAAAGGGACACAAAACAGAGCGGGGTGCGGGGAGGGCGCCGCGGGGCACAACGGGGGCGACCGGCGGCCGGGGGACGGGGGACAACGGGGGGGAGCCCCCGAGGGGAGAGGGGGGCGAGGGAGGTCGGGGGGACCGAGCGGGGAGCCGGGGGAGGCATGCGGAGGGTGGGGAGGGGGGCGAGCGAGCGGGGGACAGCGCGGGGAAGGGGCAGGGGAGGGGAGAGGGATGGGAGAGTGGGAGAGGGACGGGGGACGACAACGAGAGGGAGCGAAGGAGGGAAAGGAGAAGCCAAGAGTCGGCCGGGGGAGGATCCGGGAAAAAAGAGAGAGGTGCGAAGGGGACAAATGAAAAGGAAAAAAAAAAAAAAGGAGGAAAGAAAAAGAAAGGGGGGAAAAGAAGAAGAAGAAGAAGAGGAGGAGGGAGGAGAAGAAACGGATCTGTAACTCTCAGCTGGGGAATTATGTCAAACACAAGAGCACATAAAGCGCATTCCTTTTCAGAGGCCGAGTCATAAAAATTAATACAGAAAGTGGATGAAGTCGGAGACTCGTGTGAACACCGCTTTCAAAAAAGATCACAGGCGCTCAGATGATTGCAGAGGAAGACATGAAAAAAACATTAAGCGCCGCTTGTCAAAATGTGCCTCGCAGCGGTTTTTTTATTAATGCACATACACATACATGCAGTGTACAGGAAAGAGAGAGAGAGAGAGAGAGAGAAAGAGTGCGTGCGTGCGTAACAGAGAAAGAAAGAAAGAAAGAAAGAACAGAACAAGAAGGAGGAAAAGAAAAGGAAGAAGAGGGCTGCAGCTGCCTGTCCCTTACCGGTGGAGTTGGTAGACATGCTCTTCTTATTGCTTCCGAGCTGGAGTGTAGAGAGGGGTATTTGTGCTCAGGTAGGGTGGGATGCATGGCAAAATGCGGCTGCTTGCTGTTCATGGACATCATCTTGAAGGCTTGGCATGTAAATCCACAAACACTCCTCAAGTCGGGGCAAAAGTGCTCTCGGGGCGCTCTCCTCCCGACGGGGCTCGGGGAGGGGGGGGGATGCCGAGGACGACGACGACGGCGGCGGCGGCGGCGGCGGCGGCGGCGGCGGTGGCGGTGGCGGCTCCGGGGACCCTGCCCCCTCGGCCGCCTCTGCCGGGGTGGCCGGGGCCGGGGCTGGGGTGGGCTCCCTGCGGCCCCCGCCTCTCCTCACTCCGCTGCCTGCCGCTGCCCGGCGCCGGGCGCGCTGCGCTGCGCTCTGCGCGCACCTGAGCCCCGCATCCCGTGGCTACAGCCGGGCGGGCTCTCGCGAGAGCGCGGCGGCTCCGGCTTTGACAGGCATCAGCTGTCTCCCCCCCTTCCTCCTCCTCCTCCTCCTCCTTCCCCTCCTCCTCCTCCTCCTCCTCCTCTTTTCCCTTCCGCCGCCCCCCGCTCCCTGCCTCTCCGCGCCTTGTTGCATCTCCCGCAGCGCTCGCCCCCTGCGCAGCGCCGGCACCTGTGGCTGCCAGGAGGTGCTGAGCAGGGTGCTTAGCGGGGGGATGCGCGGGGGGATGCGCGGAGGACTCGCCGCTTCCCAGGCTTGCACCTGGAGAAGGGTCCCGGCGACGGGCACGGCTCAGAGGAGGCCGGCGATGCCCGCACGGCTTCGTCCCCCCCTCCCCGTGTAGTTTTTGTGTCGGGCACTGCTTGCGGCGGCCGCTCGGCCCGCCAGGAGCCTGCTGCACGGGGAGCGCTCCTCAGGGGAGGCGGTGCGTCTGTCTGGCTGTCTGTCTGCTTGTCTGCTCGCTGCTCCCCTGCGAGACCCTGCTCCTCCAGCGTGGGAAAAACAAATTGCCAAACCAAAACGGCGTGGTCTGAAGAGGAAAACAGCCACAGACAGAACCTTCTTTTCTTTCTTTCTTTCTTTCTTTCTTTCTTTCTTTCTTTCTTTCTCTCTCTCTCTCTCTCTCTCTCTCTCTCTCTTCCTTCCTTCCCTCTGTCTCTCTCTTCCTCTTTCACTCCCACCCCCCTTTCTGTCTTGCTAAAGGGGAAACTCTAGATGCAAGAAACAAGTCGATTGCTACTTGCAAAGTTTCAGCCTGAAAAGAAAAAGTAATCTGAGAAAAACTTTCTCTCTTTTTGTCTTTCTCTCTTTTTGTCTTTCTCTCTTTTTGTCTTTCTCTCTTTTTGTCTTGTTTTCTTTCTTTCTTTCTTTCTTTCTTTCTTTCTTTCTTTCTTTCTTTCTTTCTCTCTCTCTCTCTCTCTCTCTCTCTCTTTCTCTCTCTTTCTCTCTCTATTTCTCTCTTTCTCTCTCTCTTTCTCTCTTTCTTTCAGTCTTTTCTGTCTTTCTGTCTGTCTCTCCTCTCTTTTCCCTCTCCCTCTGTGTTTTATTCTTCGAGCACTTTCCCATTTGACTGAAACGGTCCTGGAGAGCGACAGTAGAGCCAACAACCTTCTCTTCCTTTTCCAAGTGACTTTTGGGGCTACCGCCCCGTTATAGAGCAGATTCTTTTTATCCTCTCAGCCGCCTTACGGACTTGTGTAAACTCGGAGCCCAAACCCCCGGGGGAGCGATGCGGGGAGGGCCCCGTCCCCGTCCCGTCCCCCGGGACAGGAGGAGCCGCTCGGGGTTGCGGCGGCCCCGGGGGGCTCCGGACGGCTCCTGCCGGCCTCCCCCTGGGCGTGTGGGAGGCCGAAAGGGCGAGCACGAGTCGAGTCCACGTTTGTCTCCATAAACCCTTCCCCAGCTCCCCGGCCAGCCCGAGAGGAAGGAGGGAACGAGTGCCAATTACTTGGGCGAGAGGGAGCCAGGTCTCCATCCATTACCGCCTCCCCTGGGATGCCTGCGTGCAGCTCGCCTCGGAGGGGGGCACCGGAGGCAGAGACACCGCTCCTGGGCTCCCCTTATTTACCGAAACCATTGCAGCAGGGCAGCCAAGTATCACCTCATGCGGATTTATTTCTTCATTTCTTCTTTTTCCTTTTTTTTTTTTTTTTCCTTTTCTTTCTTTTTTAAAGTCGTAACTTATTCCTAAGCTACCATAAAGAGAAAGTCTCCCGGGAAGGGGAGGAAGGCGGGAGGCACCACCACCTTTCGCCAAGTTGCTGGGAAGTGCCCAGCTCCCGAATAGTATTAATAAAAATAAATACATAAAATAATAATAATAATTAAAAAAAAAAAAAAAGGCTGAGCATCCCAACTTTCCCTGGCCTGCAGCACCCACAGGAACTGCGGCGCTGGGGAAAGGGATCCCCAAAACCCTGTGGGGAGGGGTTGGGGCGGCGTCCCCCGGGGGCTTCCTGCTGCCACGGGCTGCGCTGGGAAGTTTTGGGAACTTTTTGTCTGCAGTGCGGCGAGGAGGAGGCAGAGGCCACGGGGAGGGAGAGGTATTATTATTATCATTATTATTATTATCATCGTTATTATTATCATCATTATTATTAATTTTATAATCTTCACCATCATTATTCCTTTCTGTCCAGACAGCGCTCGCTCTGCCCGGCTCGTCACTTTCCAAGCCCTAGAGCAAAAACTTCCCTTCGCAGTCCCTGGGACATTTCCTGACCGTGATTTCGGGAGAGGGAAGCTCAAACGCCGGGGGCGCTGCCCCCCCTTACCGCCCTTCCCCTGCTCTTACGGCCCGAGATGCTCGGTACAGGAGGCATATATCTGCCTGTAATGCATCCACTTGTCTCCCGCAGTTTTCTCCGGCTTCCAAGGCAAGGAATAGGCAGATTTCCTTAATTGACTGAACTGCCTATCTCGAGAAAGTAATAAAGTAACCCCTTATTCCCACAGTGAACCGATTTATAAATTAATTACTGTAACCCATTGTATTTGATTTCTCTTTTTAGGATTCCCCAAAGATGAATATACTAAAGCCTGGGATATTAAGTATTAACGTCTGATCAGAGTTTGCTATACAGCCTGACTTTTTAAAAAAGAAGTCGATGTGGGGCTTATAGAACCGCTCATTGTAAACCTCCTGGATATTTTTATTCCACCAAACATTAGCTTTGCATTTTTTACTGTCGCGGTATTTGTCCTACCCCGAGTGTCAGTGAGAGCACCGAGAGAAAACCTACAGTACATGTGTTATTTGGTGAAGTTCACGGAAAGTCAATATCCCATTTAGTGTAAAAGCTATTTTCCCTTTAGATGATAAAAATCAACCTTCTGAAGGAAAAAAAAAAAATAACCCTTTGGGTGAATGCACAAAAAGTATTTCCATGTCCTAATGAGGACTTTCCTTACATCAGCAAAGACCTGCTAATTACTGATGTACAAGCTGCAATAATTGCTTTTGCAGCCAAAGTGTAGAGTGTTGTCATATTAAAAATTGAAACGCTCGGTGGTGATTGGTGTCCCAAGGTGGCTGGCGACATCCCTTTCGGGAAGGCAGGGGGCCGGTGGGGAGCCCCGCAGCCTGTGGCTACCAAACTTCTTCCTCGCCCCCCCCTCTTCAGCGGTGCCCCCCCCTCCGGCAAAACCCCTCCCGGCCCATGCTCGCCCTCAGCACCGGCTCCGTGGGGGTCCCGGTGAAGGACGAGGGGCTCAGAGGGGCTCGGGGGGGGCCGCCGGCCAAGTCCAGCCCCCCCCCTCCAGCTGCCAAAATGGGGCTCGGAGTCCCGTCCCCCCCCCTACTCCCGGCGCGAATCAAAGCGAGGGGCTGGGAAGTAGTTGCCTTGTCATGTAACACATTGCCCTGATTTATTATAAAATTTTAACGAAATCATGCATATTTTAACAGCCTTTAATCACTGCATGAAAATTTAATTCATGAACTGTAGCGCGTTTAAATAAATGAAGTGTTAATTCATTAGGATTAATTAATTTGTTAAAGGATTGTGTGCAAGGTTAAGGTGGGAGAGAAACTCTTTGTTAGTTTCGCGTCTTAATCACCAGGTTTGGGTAACAGAAAAGGGGGGTGGAGGGGGGGGAACACTGCCTGGGGCGGCAGCACCGATGGGAAGGGTGAGACCCCCCCTTTCTTCTCCCCCCATCCCCGGCCGGTCCCTCCCCGTGCCGCCTCCCGCCAGCAGCGGGGACCAGCGGGACCCCCCCTCCACCCCCCATGTCCCCGGACCCCGGGCTTTGCCGGTGTCCCTTTGGCTGCCCCGAAAACCAGGAGAATGCAGGCAGCAGCCACGTAACCTGCAAAAGCAGTAGAGGCAACGCTTTCTACCAAGAAAAAGCTGAAAAAAATCAGAAATAGTAAACTTTTTTTTTTTTTCTGCCCAGCTTCATCCTCCCGTGATACATTCCTGGCTTCTAAGGCACAGCCACGCTTTCCCCTGCAGCAGCTGTTCTTGTTTCTCTGTCCCTTTGCTGATGAAGGGTTTCCCAGTTGGCGTTAAGTGGCACCAAGGCAACAACGGCAGGACAGGGACAGCACCTCCCCAGTGGGTGCCTTGCTTGTCACCTTTGACTGCAGGCAGTCCCTGGGATAACCCCAAATTCCCATTTCTGGTTACCTTGCAGTTACTTTTCCTCCCATCCGAGGAGAGGAGAGGAGAGGAGAGGAGAGGAGAGGAGAGGAGAGGAGAGGAGAGGAGAGGAGAGGAGAGGAGAGGAGAGGAGAGGAGAGGAGAGGAGAGGAGAGGAGAGGAGAGGAGAGCCCAAGTGTATTCACGTGGGACATTTCTACACCAAGGTGTGTTGGCTTCATAGCTTGCAAGACATTTGCCTTAGCCACAGTGCAGAGAAGGTGTGTAAAGACTTCTCCAAGCCTTTGGCTGATGGGAGTCAGAGGCAGGACTCTTTTCTAGCAGCAGTGACACGCTTTGATGCTGTGTGAGCATTAAGATCAGAGTAAGTTGATTCAAACTACCTTACTTACATTATTTGGTGTGAGAAACAACTGTAAAATGGAGAAGTGGGGTGCAAGTTAGTGCACCTTGTATTACAGACATAAGCTGTACACTAGCCCTTGAACCCCTTTTGAAGATACTTTAAAAAAAAAAAAAAAGAAAAAGACAATAAAACACAGTAAAACCCAGACATATCCCAAGTTGGTATCTGATGCCAATCAGTAGAGTGACTGTAGCACGAGCTTCGATCTGAGGAAGCAGCAGCAAGCAGAACCGGGCTCTCTCGAGGCCTTCAGGGGGCTGGGGAGGAACAGGTCATCTGCCAGATATCCCGTGGGTAAAACCATCTGCAAAGAAGCCAAAACCTGACCCATATGTTGAGTACAGCCCAACAGCTTCTACCAGCAATGAGCTGAGGCTGGCAGCAACCTCACTCTCTGTATCATCAGTACCTCCTGAGACTGTTCTTCTACGTCGAAACTTGCAAGTTGCCTGGTATTTAGTACAGCAAGTATAATTAGATTGAGTAAAACATTTACGAGCTATTAAATATCATTAGACATCACCACTTTGAAAAATCTCCTGTCTTAATCAAAATTGCGATGCTTCAGTTTTAGATCTTGTATATTCCAAGCCTACATTACTACATAACTATCATAAAAAATGGATAGCAATGGACCCTTGTTTAGGCTTTTATTCAGAGAACATGGTAAGTACAGCAAGAGACCAAGCAAGCACAGCATTGACAGAATGCAACCCGAACTGAAGCCCCCCATATGGCTAATAAGTTTATAACTGAGGAAACCTGTAACCGAGGAAATTCATTAACCTTTTTGAACTGAAATAGGGTAGATTGGATGTAAGGAAGGAATTTCTCAAGACGAAGGTGGTGAGACGCTGGAACAAGTTGCCCAGAGAAGTAGTCAATGCCCCACCAAAGTCACGTTGGAGGGGGCTCTGGGCAGCCTGATCTAATGGAGTATGTCCCTGCCCACAGCAGGGGAATCCAACAGGGTGATCTTAAAGGGTCCCCTCCAAGACAACCCATTCTGTTATTACATAGAGCTAATTTTTTGAAGTTGTTAATGCACCAACTACTCTGCCAAACTTCAGGCCAAAATGAACACAATCTACATTAACCAAAATAAAATGCAGAATTTACAGTGGGGTCGCTGTTTTAAAACAAAACAAACACAACCAAGATTAAGATACAAGAATTCAGATATGTTTAAGCTTCCCGAGTCATGAAACACAAAAAGCTCCCACTTACAGCACTGGATGCAGTCACAACCTACTCACTGTTTTTGCATTTGAAATCTGAGTGTGAGTGAGCAGAGTTGGGAAACAGCCAGTTATAGACTACTACACTAAATCTTGCCACAGTGCTGGAAGTTACCATCCCTGAGCAAATGGAAACCCAGAACTTGTCCTGAAACATCTCTTTGTCCCTGCTTGAGAATGAGATATTAAGTTTATGACTGTGATCTTCAGATTTATTTATTTTTCCTAATCCTAGGCTCCTCTTTTCCATCTATCCAGTTGCCTGACATGTAAAGCTAAAATGCTCATTTTGAAGGACAAGCCTGTAAGTGGTGTTCGTGACCTAAGGACTAGGAAGTAGCATTAGAAAAGCTTTTTCTTTTATTCTAGCTTGATTTCACACGTATCAGTTGTATTCATATTCTCATCTCTGAAAATTACCTTTGAAGAAGTATACAATTCTTCTTTGAAGAAGTACACAATGAACCACTGCAATGCATCCCACCAAACCACAGTGAAGCAATAGTGACCTTAACACGTACACTGATTGTTTAGCAATATAAAGATATTTTAGAAATGTACTTGAGATACCCTCACCTCTTCCCTGAAAGGGTGAAATCAAGGCAGCATCTTTTGACTTAGTGAAACTGGTCAAAGTATCAGCTCATGTCCAGATGTTTATTAAGGATGCTCCTTTATTTCAGAAAAAGTGGAAATAAAAACCTAAATTAAAACAGAATAACTAGATTTTTCTTTGAAGATTAAAATCCAGATGGTACACTGTGGAAAGTAGTATACAAAAAGCACAATGTCATACTGCATGTCACCAGGAAAGATGCCTTGCATATATGGCCTGAATGATTTTTTGGTAATTTTATTTCTCCAAAAACAAACAAGCAAACAAACAAAAGAGTCCCACTTCAAAACAAACACCCCGATTGCAATGTATGCACACATTCATGCAATATGAAATGTAATTCCTGGTCAAACTGCTTACAAGACTTTACAAAAGAGCCAGTCTATTGAAATTTTCCCAGTACCTATCACTCTGCAAGGGGACTAAAGGCAGCGTATGGATTTTTCATATCATACGTATTGATGAATTGAGTATGTCTGCTTGTAAAAAATGCCAGCAAAGGCCTATACATATGGGGGGGGGGGGGGGGGGGGAATAAAAAAAAAAAAGGTATCTTACAGTTAAACATGCCCTTAGGAAAAAAAAAAAAAAAGGATACCCACCCTGAAAAACAAAAACAAACAAAACAAACAAAAACCTTGAAACACAATAATGCAAAGAAACCAATTTTGCTCTGCTGCTTAATTAGGTCTCTTGCCTGTAGTAGGCCCTCACATTATGTTGACCTATGCAATACTTCATGGAAGAGTCACCTCCAGAGAGGACAAAAGCCATTTCCATCAACTGTATCGATGCTGACACCAGAATGGTTAATACATCTAATAAGGAGGAGAAAGGGAAATTTTTCACGAATAAGCTCACATTTGTCTTTGATTAAAAAAAAAAAAAAAAAAAAAAAACCTCAGATATTTTCCAAATCATGCAAAAAGAAGTTTCTCTCTTTTTTTTTTTTTTTGCTAATTCAATATTTGAGAGACAACATCAAGGATTACAGTGCTTATAACATGTTTTATTCAATTCACATAGAAAAGCATGCAGTATTAATGTAAAATGGTACAGTATTAATGTAAAATGTTCAGTGCACATTAGGTAAACAAGTCATTAGCATACAAACCCATTTTCATGGTCTACATAGGCATACTGAACACGTTTAGAATTACAACACTTTTTGGGAACTAAATTAAAAATTGTGCTTAACTTCAAAAAATACAAGCCATGTTTGCAGTGTTAAAGAAGCAACGTTTTCTAACTGAAGTAGTGTAACCCTGAAAAGAAAGAGACTGCTACCTTATACCCACTTAAAACAATAGTTTCAGTACAGTACAGTGCTATGAAACAGTCAAAGCAGCAACATTTCCTCTTGGAGGCAAGTTTTATGGCAAAACTGACATTGTTTTATAGCAATTTCATGAATCCATAGGATATATAGCCAGTAGCTGCCTTGCACACACAAAATGTAATCTTTAGGAATGGAAAATGTAACCTTTAAAACAAGTTCTTACATAAGTGATGGATTTGACAAGACCACTTAAAACTGTCCTGTTCAACGGAGCCATTCACTGTGCTCACAACTGGAAGATCATGATACCTGAAAACTTAAAAGGTAAAGAAAAAAAAATCCCACAAAAATTCCAAGTAAACATGATTTCCAGCCAAAGAAGCAGATCTGGAATGGTTCTTCCCTAGGGAAGGCCTTGCAATGGGCAAGGGAATGTTCAGTTTACACTTAGCCAGAAAAAGGCAGGATCAGACTGCATGAAAGTCATTAAAAATGAAGTTCACTTGGTAAATATTAAACGTTTGCAGGTTGACAACTTTGAGTCGCGTTTGATTTCCACACAGAGTCAGTTCTTGGTAGTTTTTGATGGACTAGCGCTAGAAAGGCTGCTCTGAATTTTCCTCTTGGTTGACTGACTGACATTTTTGTTTTTCTTTTCAGCAATAAAGGAAGGCACCCAAGGAGGATTAAGCTGGGTGTGCAGGTCAGATGACATCTTTAAAAAGCACGAACCAAACTTTTGTTCCTCAAATAGCCTCTGTGAGTTACTGAATAGTAAACTCTGGGAAAATTCTCTTTGAAATAAACAGTTCGGAGGCTTGATTTCACTAGCTGCTACGTTTTGGCCCGTAAAAAGTGGGAAGTGGTCATTCATATCTAGTCCAGATGGGGAGAGAATGGAAAACATAGCAGGTTTCCATCCAGCTCTGTCAACTGGTAGATCGCTCGTCTCCGAACACTTCATGCTCTGTTCCTCATTCATCCCTTCCAGTTTCTTCTCAGTTTCGTTCAGAAGCTTAGAGCACTCTGTTGACTTTGAAGAATTATCAAGATCAGAGGACTTAAAATTATAGCAAGGACTCTTGCTATTGTCTGATTCAGACATCATCGAGTCCAACTCGGAAATTTTATCGAGGTAGGCGGCATCCATAGATGTCTCGCTGGAGGTTCTTGTGCGATTCATTTCGGAAGAGCAGAGAGTATGCAGCCTTTTAGGTAAGCATGAACTTGCTTTATCACTGGACTTTGCTGATGTTTCAGCTGACTGGCCAGCTACTGAATTTTGCGCTGATTCATCAAAATCTAAGTTCTCAGCAAAGTTCGTTGGGCAAGTCCCCCAAAACCCTGATTTTCCCATAGTAAAACAGTCCAGCTTCTTTTCACTGCTTGTGCTGTGCTCTGGAGAATCTTTGCTGCAGTCATCTGAAGTGTCACAAAATTCTTCAAATTTCAGCTTTCTCAGGAACGTTGACGGTTTCCCTGCGTTTTCTTTTCCATCGGGAGTGTTCAGCTGAAGACGACTGAGAGACAGAACCGGAGTGCATGGCGCTGGAAGATCATAAAGTTCTTCATCCTTATATGGGGTACACTCCTCAATTTTATTCCACTGCTGTTCTAAGGAGGTATCCATATTTGTAGTATTCTCATCCAGGAGAGCTCCCTGACATCCTGGAAATAGCTCCTTCTTTGGGACGCACTGGCTGTTTGAACCAGCTGAACCATCTTGACTAGAAGAGCTTGAACACGTTCCGTCACCTGACAGCTGTTCGAGGCTGTCAGAACTTTGACCAGTAGTCACAGCTTTCTTCTCCTCAGCCTGGCTTTTCAAACATGTCGTGTCTTCACTGCTCTCAGTTCCTTTAGCATCTGCAGAAAGAGCTCTCTCACTAACAGCACTCATGGTCTGGGTTCCTTCACCTGCATTTTTCAGCTGTAAAAGCTGACACTCCATTTCCTCTATGTATTTATCACTTCTTTCCAGTGCCTTTTTAAGACGGTTCATTTCACGTTCGCTTTGTTCTACTTTGGACTGAAGTGCGGCTACTGTAAACCTACCAAACCTGCAAGTAGTAAAACAAAACAAAACAAAAAACAAACAAACAAAAAAAACCATTAAGCTGGAAAAGGACATGCTTTTCAAGTTAACGTAAAGAAAGAACAAAGCTATTAAACTGGTTAAATTTGAAAACAAAAGCAAGAACTGTATTTCTTAGCTAATTAAGAAAATAAATAAATAAATCATCATATATAATGTATAGGTTGCAGTGAATACCTGAAAAGCCAAAATTAAACTATTAGTGGTAGTAAGGCAATAACAAGCAGATTACCCTTCCAGGGGCTGGTTCCATCAATTCAACTCAAATATGCATGAAGAATTATCCCCTAAAACAATGGCAAAGATTTATGATAACATTTGAACAGTGGTCCACATCTTGAAATATTTACATTCAATCATTTTCCTACAGTACAGCACTGTTTTACAATACATTTCCTACACAATGTCACCTTGTCAAATACAAACTGCCAATACGAAGTTCAGAAATTGCAATAGTCCTTTGAGGTGGTTTAAATACTTATGCAGACCATTGCAATTGTGTTCCTGTTAGATATACGGCTTTTCCTTGGCCATCACAAGTGGGTACTCCCACTTACTTCAGAGCTACCTTTTTTTTTTTTTTTGAGCTTTACAGCTGGAACAATGTAATTTCTTCCTCCACTCCACTCCAATAAGCCTGCCACTTGTGGTTTGTGAAAGTTGTGTGTTTGTGGGGCTTCCAGCTTGAGCACATTTTCTGCTGCCAAGATACAGACTTATCTTCCCCCCATCCTCCACCAGCTTTAAAGACTGACCTTCCCCAGAGGGCAGGTGAAGGTTTCAGCTATATGCCCTGACTAATTCTAACCTGTCACTGACAGGTGGGCACCAGGGAATTTCCTCCTCCATCCAAGACTTTCAATTTACAGAAAGGTAGAACAATTAAAGTTCTGGTGTTATTAGGAAGGAGGGAAAGACCTGCAGTCACCCTATTACTCTGACATGCACGGTTTTATATCGCAAAGAAATGACAATTCTGTATTTGGGCTTAACGTAACACTCACTTTCCACCTTGCAGCCCTGTGTTATAGCACAGCTTTATATTCACTCTTCCAGCACAAAGACTGCCTGTTTATTTCCACCCTTTTTCTCTGTCTATTCCTCCTTTAGCATCCCTCAGATTCACAGGGAATTCCTGCTCCATTTCCCCCACAAACTTCCTCATTTTATCCGCTTACCCCTTCATGAGATACTCCCACTGCAACCTTTAGACCAATGAGGTCTGAAGGAGGTTTATCGGTGGCCCATGGCTATGCTGGTGAAATATCCAAAAGTCTGCGTAAGCATTTCCAGCAAGTAACTAAATTAAGCCTGAAGTAGCAGGAGACTGCTCAATGCTGACAACTGCAATGTGGTCAAACCAACAGTGAGGGAAAGAAATAAGGAGTATCACAAGCCCTGAACAAGTCGGGCATGAGCGACCAGACCTACTGATGTATGTCACTGTTCAGCTGCTTCTGCATATTTAAAGGACTCTGAAGATTTTGATTTGGGCAACTTAGTGGTGGGAAAAATCCACACCACAGTCCCAGTCAGTTCTTTCACAGAATTGCTACTAGACCACTTTTTAAATCAGATCAGCCTAAGTTCCACTGAGTTTTGGTATCTGCTACTCTCAGCTGTGAAGGTATGAAAATGCAAGGGAGTAGTTTTATATTTATGAGTATTGGTGTTCTAAGATTTTTGCCCCCAAAAGAAGCTGACTTGATTGGAACTCTCATGGCAAGGAATCACAAATTAGCTCTACCCAATTATCTTTGTCTTGGCAAAAATGAAAGTAGGCCTTCTCTCATCTGCTCACTCTGTGTAACAAGCTTTCTCCTCTCATTGCAGAAGTTTCTCCATTTCTGTTTGCTTGTAAGAGGGGAAGTGGAAGAAAAGTTGTACCAGCCTACCACCTGTCCCCATATGAAACCAGATAAAAGCAGAATCACAGTGAGTTCAGAAATGCTGCACTTACAGGTGAAGAGGGGGTTTACAATGAAATAAGCGTCCTCACATGCAACACATTTTGGCTTATTCCCCCCTTTAATTAACTCAGATTTTGGTTTAAAACATTGAGTGAGATAGCCACTACGGCATGGCCAGGCCCAATCAAGGTTATTCTTGCTTCCTAGAGATTCAGAAGTACTTATTTTGCCTTTCTCTAAGGGGCCTGTTCCTTACTGCTTTGTGAACCTGTACTGCTCAATAAAGGATATAAAAATGATGTAAAAATACAGCTGGATTAAGAGACAAGGAAACATGCTTATGTAGAATAAGCAAGACTTTCTGGGGTCTGCTGTAACACACATTTTGACATACAAATTAAACGTGTTTACATTTATATGCATACCTGGCAACTCCTATTTAATGGAAGAATGGTGTAATATGTTTATTTAATGCAAATAGCACTAGTGACAGCCTGAGATTTGCTTACGAGGAGGAAGCACTGTATTCTCAAGTGCAACTTTTATAACAAGTGTCCTCAGGTTAAAAAAAAAGTGCAGCATGTTGTTCTAAGCCAAACAGCATTACTAATATGTTAATTGTTGTAGAGGGATGTGCTTGGGAATTTTGGTTTTCAGAAATGGAGCGGCTGACATACTGAATACAAACAGTTACCTCTGCAGTTAAACACCAGAGCAGTAGTTCCTTTCTGTTCCTGCTTTGAGACTTACATGCATTTATCTCCCAAGTTTTCAAGGACATTGATTTTTAAGACAGACTTATTACATTGCACATGTTTAAACCAACTACTCTAGACAAGAGGATGACATAGGTGTTTTAGTGACTGTTCTGGCAGGTCAGCTAACAGGTTAGAAGACATGCACATTTTGGGTAAAGAAGCCAGAATCCTCCCTATCCTGTTAACAAAACCACTTTGAGTGATTTCCTCTTCCTTTGGATGTACATTGAGCTTGTCATAGTCAAAGAGTTATAGCTTGATGGTAGAAATAATTAAAAAAAAAAAAACACACAACAGTTACATGAAAATAAGTGAAATTTTGGCTTGGCACTCCAGATAAATTGTTTTCCTTGAAAGTATCTGAACCATTTCACACCTGGGAACAATAACAGACATCCATCAGTAGGAGTTTAGCTATTCAGCGCATGTGGTAAAGAGCACATTTCATACTCTCCACAATATTTCCAATGTTGTGGACTTGTTCTTCAGTCATATCCCTTGAACAGTGAGTTTGTATCTCACTACATCTGTTTCAAGTACCTCCTTTCCAGAAAAAACGGAAAGTCCAGAGAAACTAGTGGTCACTCAAAGTAAATGAATACATTTCAGCTGGGATTTGGATCTTCTAGCACTGGCAGCCCATGACATAAGGTCCTTTACTTGACTACTGGCCTTCACCTGTCACTCTGGGAGGATACGATCTGCTATAGGTCCTGTATCACATCTACCAGCCCTGGACGAATGTACTGGATATGTTACAGCACCTGACGTAACGCTGGATGTCTAGATGAGCACCTAAATCCTGTATTTCAGGGCCTTTCCTCAGCCAGAGTCCTTCACCTTGCCCCAACAGTATTTTAGCCTGATACCATCAATCAGAAAATTAGCAGTCAGATCAGTGCACAAGAACAACTAACATTACAGTTACAACACTCGAGCAGCCTTCTTTCATTATCCCACAGCTGCTCCCTCAGTTATGTTTGAATACTCCTGAAGATGTCCATTTAGAAACAGTTTGGAAAGTTTAGTAGTCTCTCACCTACAAAAGATCAAGTTTCTTCGGTTGTTTCTTCTCTCCTTATCTATTGGTTTCACAAATTCACCTTTAGGGTTTTGTTTACACACATCAGTGACCACGGACTATGACCCTGTCTAGTTTAGACCTTAACTCCATATGAACCCCCTTTAAAACCACATAGACTGAGATAAACATTCCTCTTTCCGTACAGCAAGCAACTGCAGCCAGAGTTTTCCTATATAACCATACATGAAAAAGACTGAAATCTTAAGGATACCGTGGCAGATGATTCTCCAGTTTTAATCACCTGATGGTCCAGACTCTGCAGTGCTCTGAGGCTCAGAAACATGAGCATGATCCATCCACCAAATGAAACAAGGCTAGGAAGTGACAACGTACAGCCAGTGCTTGTCACAGACTGAAATTAGGGCAATGCCAGACTGTGCATCCAAACCCAGTCCCATTATTTCAGTACGTTTCATTTGGATTTTGCTGTTAAGGAGGGAAGAAAGCTAGGAAATCCAGCAAAACATCTGAAAGCAATACTGTGTTCTACAGCCTTTCTGTGAAGAGCATCATGTACCAGATGCAGCTGGACAAGAATGAGTTTTGCAATCTCTACAGCAGCTATGAAAGGCAATCTGCAGCAACATCTTGACAACGTGCCAGGCTATAGGCAATCTCCTTAAAGCAGCGTGTAATATCAATACAGGAATGTTTAACAAACAAACAGCTTTTTTTTTTTTTTAAGACAGCTTTATCCTAACAAGAAAAAAATAGAAAGAGAGATAGGCCTCAAGCATCTTGCTCTATTTCAGATCTGAATCTAGAAAAATGGTTCAGTAAAGGAATTTGGTTGCGTTTAATACAAAGCCCTGAGTATAGCTGAGTACTGCTTTCCGTTCTGCAGAAAAGATGACAGAAGAACGTAGGCAATAGCTCCTCCTTGAAGGATGCAAGAGAAACTCTTGCCAGAGCTAATTTCCTAAGCTTGTAAGAAAGCAAGTTCTTTTCAATGTGGGCAGATAGGAGCCAGTAAATATTCTTCATAGCACCGTTCAAAGAGTATAAACTGATCTAGAGACATCTCACAAAATTCTCTCCTGGATGCCAGGAAATCTCGTTTCCTTCACATCACGAGTAAGACTAAGCTTTGCTGTTTATTGGACAACCATAGAGCAGCAGGGTGGTGAATGCCATAAGCCAGAAGAGGTTACCTCAGAATTACTATAAAACAACCAAACAAAAACTCCACGAACACAGCAGAAAGCCCACAGAACCAAGTAACATCTAAACATCCTTACCAACACACATCTACTCCAGGTTTAAATCTTACTTAAACTAAGTGCTTCCTCATGTTTTAGTGCTATGGGTCAAGAACTCAAAGTTGTTTTCAAGGCTACTGAATAGTAATTTCTCCTATTTAATTCTAAGGCAATACTGCAGCTGGTCTTTGAAAATAGCCACTCCTCTGGGACAGCCAGCTTGCAGGGAGATTGAGAAAGTAGCCCAGTTTTCTATCTAGGAAGATAGAAACCTGCATGCAGGACACAGGTTACTAGAAGCTTATTGGTAGGCTCAGTGAAATACAGACTGAATTGAGTAGCCTGGCATGAGTGGAAATATTTGAATTGAATAAAAACTGGACATTGCACAGAAGACCTACAGAGTCAACAACCTAAGATTTTGGCGTGCATATACCCAAAGTCACGAATTTAGACAAGAAAAATAATACAACTGGAGAAGGGGGGAAAAAAAAAAAAAAGACATAATGCAACAATTTTCAGCATGTTACAGACTGTTTTTCATACTGGGATTTTAACTGGCAGAAGAAATTAAATATTTAGGGGAAAGGCTCCTAGGAAGCCTAGGAGTCTGATTCAAGCTAATTTGAATCTAACCATTCATAAAATACGCTATGCCCTGGAGTAGATGGACTTGCTAGTTATTTTCCTTCAGGTAAAAAGCAAACACTCTTTTGCCAAAAATGCTTTTAGATCCACTGTGCTCTGCCAATGGACCTAACAGTTTTCTATTTTAAGTAGAGCTGGAAGTCATAGGGCTTAATCATCCTGCAAAACTTAAGTTTTAGAAGTTTTCCTGTTCTGTACCAGAAAAACAGAAGTCACAGAGAATTCCTTCGGAGAAAGAACAAGTAAAGAGCACGCAAGCAACTACCAAACAATCTGATTTGCCTGAGAAATGGGAGACTAGCATAGGTTTCTGGTAAGAATCAGAGCATGAAATTTACCTCTACTTGCTTTTCAGGCTTATGTCCCAACTTCATGATGGTTTGGTATACATCTTTGCCTTTCTATATGGTTTGCTCAAAAATTAAACTCTGGGTCTGAGGAACTATTCTCAAAAATGTTTCAGGAAGTAAAAAGAAGAAAAAGAATAAAACCCCAATCAATGACTAACGTCTATTAAAAAAAATTGCATAAATCCCCCCATCACTAAGATTGACCCTGCAGCAATGACATACGTGATATTTTTCAGCAGGTTTCAATGGATAATCAAAGAAAAAACAACTCAAGATTATGATAAAATGGAAGTTTTTTCTTCAGTTAGCCAGTGAAGAAGGCTAACTATACTTTCCCTGTGATGTCAGATGTAAAATCCATGTTACAAAGGGATCTTTCACTTGCTATCAGAGTTTCCTTTGCTATAAAGCAAGGCCTATTAAAATTATTTAAATTATGATAATTAGCTCCAGTGTCATTATGCAGAAAATGTGTTACATCCAGGATAAGGAAACTGAATACTGACAAATCCTTTCCCAAATCAATTGATTCAAGTATTAGTCAGTTACCTAGCTAGTTGTTTAAATGTGAATCCTTACCTGGCAATTCAAAGCTAAGAAATATGACAAAGGAAAGAATGGTGGTGACATCAAATTACAAAGATGTAATTCAGTAGCTATTTTAAATTGTACTAGAAACCCATTCAGAACGTTCTCCCTAAACTTACCATCCGAACAATGAATGAAGTGCACCAAAACCAACTGCATTTGCAAGTCAGTACACCCACACAGAAAAATTTAACTAACACAACATTGTTGGGTTCTAATGTTAATGCCTTACATTCTGATTTCTTAGGCAAGGCTAAGTTATTACAACAACTATTCAGGATGTAAAGCTTAGTTTAGAAGTCTTATAAATATTAGTTATCAAAGTTTGACATCAGAACTGGAAGAACATTTCAAAAGTGTCTCAATGTTAGGTCTGACCTAGGTATTGCCTAGACTAATGACCGTAAGGATCAAAAAATGAATTTATAAGATATGGTAACAAAACAAATATGGTAGGGACTCCCTACCATGGGACTAGAATTCAAAACAACTGTTTAAAATTTGACGTGAGCATCAGACCATCAGCCTGAAGAAAGCCAGTAAACAGGTCAAGTCCCACACTTGTAAGGGGACGTTAGCAGCAGAAGTGCAAAATGTGGTACTGGTTTAACTCTTAAAGTAGCTATTTAGCAGAACTGGTACTGGGCACTTCTGCTAGAAATGCCAAATAAAAAAGGAAACAACAAAAATGGTACTGCAAGGTATAAGGACGGGACAGTTTTTCTGCTGTAAGTCAGTACTACCGAATCTTCACTTGGAATGCTGTACCCAGCTCTAAGCATCACAGCTTCAGAAATCCATAGGCAATGGAGAGACCTTAGAGTATACAGCAACACCAAACAAATCAGAAGCTTACTTTCCATCCTAAGTCACAGACGTAGAAGAGTTGGATGAATTCATTCTAGAATACAAGACTAGGACTGAACGGGTATAGACAGGGAACATCAAAATTACTAATTTTAATATGCTGTAGCATTTCTTCCAAGATATTTTTTTTTCCTTGCGTATACTTAAATTCTTGTGGTACACCAAAGTTGAAGATAACAGAAGCAGGGTACAAGCATGCAACTGTCTAAACTTCTGAAGTGTAGAAACCATTCCTGAGCCAGCTAAAGCCTGATCCAACTCATGTCCTCCCAGTCACCATACATAGCTCTAGAGTTACCTTGGGCAAAACCATTCCCAACATGCAGGAAGGATGCAACTAGGCATCTGGGTTGCAAAACCAGGTCTTAATTATGGCCAATTTCTAATAACATTTAATTCTATCTGTACTTCTACAGATGAAAATCATTAGCTATTCTTTTATGCTGCATGGGCAAAAGATGGTAAAACAACCAGTCTGCAAAGTCTGGTTCCCCCTCCCTTTGCATCTGATTTTTTTGATCAACAGGACGGTACAGGTAGAAGAAACTGAAATTCCTTCCACTGGGGAGTTTACCTGACCTTATTGAAACAGAATCGAGGTAGATGATTTGGTTTCTTCTGGCTCTTCTTTTCTAGGATTTATTTGGTTGCATCTATTTATAAGTTTCCCATCCTTGCCATCTCACTCTCTAGCCTTATGGGAGAAAGGTATTTGTTGCCATTAAATCCCTTTCCACTGCCAAGACCTTTAGCAGTACTTTATCACCCTTATTAGGGGACATCAGGTCCAAATGTACCTTTACACATTTAACATCACATGCACAAGGATCATGCATCTGCTTTCCTGGGGTCTTAAACAGTCTGACAATGAAGCTCTCTGTAAGGATGAATTTAATCTTCCAGCAAGTTAGCTGTGAATTAGATCGAAACCCAGAGAGCTCTCCTCTCACATTATGAAGGATGCCCCCCCAACCCCCATTCCCCAAAAACACTGTATAAAACTTTGGCCAAAATCGCTCTTATCTTTCTAAGACAGAACTTTAAAAATGTGATCACTTTGCTTTACAAAGTACTTCCAAGGAGGGGTACCTTAGTACACAGCTGTAATCAGTACGAAAAGGTTTCTGCTTTTTGAGGTAATTGTTGTTGATGTTTTCACTACTTAGAAACATCAAACACAGATGTCAGCTCTGGGAATGATGTCCTCATGCTGCATAAGCCTGATTTTGCATGCCTTGCCCAGGCACAAGACTGTCAGGGACACTCCTTGAATGAGAAGTCTAAGTTCACAGAACAAACCCTGAAGGCAGCAAAAGGAAGAAAACCAAACCACCAAACAAAACCAAATGCAAACAATGAGAACCTCTACAGAGTAACAAACCTGCATTGACAAAAGGATGTCAAATTTAAGTGAAATGTCTCAGTAACAAAAAATAAGTTATCTGTAGAATTCAATAAATCCATTTCTCCAGTGTTGGCCAGATAACACAACAGCATTTGTAGCCAGTGCATATTCCTTCACTGCAGACTTGCCACTATTCTCTAAGTTGCATTTGTCACTCAAGTCTGTGAGGATAAAAACTCCAAAGTCTACCTTGAGACACATATGCAATGCCATGTACACCACCATAGTTTTAAGTTAAAGTCCTACAACAGTTAAAGAGTCTATAAATAAAATATAGAAGCTTTTAAAATATTCACATACTTTTGGGGTGATCTACTATCAACTTCAGCTTTTAGTCGCAAATTCTCTCTTAAAAGGCTATTGTTTTCCATGCTCAGTTTCTTATTTGCCTAAGGAAAAGAAAAGGAAAAAAAATCAGTATACAGTAAAATAGAAATGGCTTCCAATATTTATAGGACAAGCTGTTTCTGATTTTTTTTAAAGAGACAGAACTAGAAATGTGAAGGCAGGAAACAGCCTTTCAGACAGGGACACCACTTAAAAATCACCATGGGAAATGGCTTGCAAAACTGAATAGCGAACAGACATTTTTAATTTATATTCCCAAAATACATTGCAAGTGTCCTATCTAGGGAAATAAACACAGCTATGTTAGTTAGTACAGAAAGTCATTAAGGAGATGTACTAATGGCAATTCCATGTTTTTTTTTTTCCACATGACTAAATATGTTAAGTGCATTAACATTACAACGTGCAGGTATCAGCAAAACTAATGTAGAACAGCTTCCACCATCCCAAATTAGATTAAGATTACTTTGTTTGTTTGTTTGTTTTTCCTTTTTTTTTTTTAAGCTTGTTGTTTTCAAAGCAGTTATCCTATGGATGCAAATCCAATATGACAAGCTATTTGCAGTCTTTCTTCACTTTCTTGCAGGACTTTCTGATTAAGACTCTTGATTCAGAACCCTTCTCGTTCCTTGAATTGAGGTCAATTCCTTCTTTTCAGTTCAGCAGATGCTCTTGTTAACAAGGTACTTCATATAAAGAGAAGCTTTCCTGCTGCCGTGTTTCAGAACAACAAACACCACCATCCTAACAAGTAGGATGAACTCTTTGCATTTCATAGTCTACTCAGTCTCCGTATGTTGAAAACTGTACCACCAATCCAGGAGTTGTAAGTCACAGTCTCAGTTCTAGTATGCAGTGGAAACATCATGTAAGTATGATACAGATTATCTGGGCTTGTGAGTGCAATGTACTTTGTTACAAGCATCAAACTGCAAGAAGAGAGGCAGAAAACTCTAAACACTTATCAAAATATCCCCAGCAACCTTCCCAAGTGAGGCTGAGACAGTGGAGAGGGGAGGGAGTAATGGAGGAGAAATAAATCAACAAAACACAAAAACTACAATATTACTAGAGACAAAAGTAGAGATTTCTGGTATAGAAGGAATAGAAAGGGTAAGCTCAGGGCCTGGGTCTTTGAGTGTCAACTCCTCTATTGAGTATTAAAAGAAAAAAAAAAAAAAATGAAAAGCTATTCTGAAGGTATTAAGAATCCAGAAACATCAAACCATTTGCCACCACAGCCAAGACCTTTCTCTCTTTCCAGAGACATAGTTCCTCCAGACACACAATGAAAGAGAAAACTGCACAACTTGTGTAGAGCTGGTACACAGGTTACCTAGCTGGCACACGGGAAGGTAGACCCCAACTTCTCTGGTCTCCTTCCATAGAGTGCTCTGACCTCCAAGCCAGTGATCTGCAAGGAATCTCCCCGCAAGCAGTAGTGTCTAGATTAATGACTTCATGTAACCACGCTACCAGTGAGCATACTTATCTAATATTCCTAACCACTGGGTTTGTATCAGCACTGTCAGATTTGCTCTGACTCCACTCAACGTTACAATGTCTACTTTGGGAGTCTCTGCCCTAGGACACTAAAGGATAAAGTTGACTCCTTTCCTCACATAGACTGGTTTAGAAAGTGACAGGAAGAAGAAGAGGAAGAAGAAGAGTCAAGTGACTTCATGTACTTCCAGAACTGAGCAATCTTCCAACAGATTGGAAGAAAGTATCTGCATCACAGTTTTCATCCCTAAACTCATCTAAACATTCTATTTGTATCTAAACCTTATTCAAAATCAGAGACTCTATAAACATAAAACCCTTTTATTGCTGGAGTTATGCTGGAGAAAAACAAAACAAAACAAACACACACACACACTACCCCTGCCCCAATCTTCACTATATATTCTTATTATCTTGGAAAAATCGTTATAAACCTGTCACCACAGAAAGAGATTGTACAGTTTAATGTAATGGAAAAAAAAAACAAACAACAGACAACAGACAAGAACTCCTTGCTGTGAATCCCCCTTTAGCCAACTAGACTGATGCTCCTGGGATCCCCTGAGGAGGCCAGCTGTGTCCCTGTCTGTAAAGCTGAGGTCCAAGTCTAGCCATGCTATTGAAAAAAGCTCATTTTGGAATCTCAGTTTACTTTGTCTCATTTTTAGTGTTTACCATGCACAGATTTGTCTAATCAGGACCAGAATTTCCTTTAGGCTGCACAGACACAAATCTAGAAGTGTCTCATTAAGAACGACAAAATGGCAGAATGTTATGATGTGCACCTTTGAGTCTAGCCGAGGGAACGAACAGTACTAATTCTTAAGAAAGAACCCTATCCCTTTCAAGTTAATCTCGAAATTTCACTCTAAGTCAATGTTTAACATGATTTTTCCTGTGCCCATAGGTAGATTTTGCAAAGTATTTTTATTTACTTGGGTTTTCACCCCTCCCCCACCCCGTCTGCAACACCAAGTTTTCTTTTCTGTTACATTCAAGTTGTATAAAAAGCTGCAGGTTTTCTCTAAAGGATCTTTGGGTCATAAAATGCTGAAGCTTGTCTATTTTCGGTCAAAGGGTCAAGTTACTCTGTCTCAGCAAATTGCACCAAAAATATTGGTTAGCAAGGAGGGCAATAGTGCAAAATCTGCCTCAGCCAACTGTACTGCGTTTGGCCATTGAATGTTGTAAAATAGATATATTATATAGATTATTGCAAGCCTGAAAATTCTCGTCATCAATACTGGTGACAAGCACTACTATAATCCAATTACCCAGTCGCAGAGTGACACTGGAGTTGAGGAAGAGCCATATACAAGGCTCACCAGAACAAGCAATAACATCTGACACGTGCAAAGGCTGTATGGAAATACTATGATACACCAACAATCACTGGAATTCATTTCTTCCCCCTTTTCTTCTAGATCTATGAAGTACCCAGAGGTCATGCCAGCTCTCACCTGTTTAACTAACATAAAAATTACATGGCCAGATAGCTAAAAAAAAAAAAAAATGTATTTATTACCTCCTTCAACTTTTCCACATTATCTATCACTTTTTCACATATATCATTGGCAGCTTTCAGCTTTTTGCTCCATTCCTCTGGGGTTTCTGGGCCACTGGTACTTGCTTCATCTGCTGACTGGCTAGTTTCCTCATTTTGGCAAGAGGAAACTGGCACTGTAGGATCCAGAAGAGATTTCAGCTGTGTCTGTAAGTTGAGATTTCTGCCTCTCAGTTCTTCCACTTCTTTTTGCAGGGATTCTATTTCATCCTAAAGATGTCAGAAATTCACAGGAATTAAAATAATGTGAGAGATTAATTAAATAATACTGGCAAGTTCCCACAGCACTTTAGAAACATGGGTTCTCTGGCAAGCCCAGATGCATGCCTTTACTTACGCATCTATCTAAATATGCTTATGTATTGTGCTCCAGGCAGGATTTTAATCAACCTGCACACTCAAGCATAGTGAAGGTTTTAGTGAAGGGAATCCCCTGACTACATAAAGGACCCTGAACAAACTGGTGGGCAGACCAAAAGCTTCAAAGCAGTCAGCAACATGAATCTATTATTAGGGCACTCTGTGGGAAGGTTTCCTGTATAAAGTGTATTCTTAAGGTCGTCCTCTGCTGACTCATTTGCTGTTATTTGAGAACGATATGAGAGATCCATTCTGAAACATCACATGGTCAGATGCTGAAAGTCTCAACATTCAAAATGGACAGAGCACTGCCTGGAAAAGGCTGTTCCAGCTGCATAAAAGTAGAAGCATTTCAGGAAAGACTAGAGGAGAAAAAAAAAAAAAAAAAGAACAAAGCCAACTAGCTGTGTCAGTCTGGAGCCACAGTGAAGCAAAAATCTTCAAAAGCCTGTTGCTAAAGAGATAAAAAGTAATTTATCCTGAAAATGTTTTCTTCACTGTTCTTCAAATTACGACTTACACTGCTCAGGGTAAGATTATTAAAGTAGACCATATGATGGTATTTATTCAAGGCCTATTTGCACAAAATAAAAAATCAAACTCTCCCCACCCCCCTTAAAAATTAATAACCATTTCTAAACAGATTCATTTTTAAAGACATTTATGTTATCCTGTGCCCATCTGTGTCATTTTGGTGTTGATTCAATAGAAACACAGGAAACCTCCCTCTCATGACCGCTCTATGAAAGAAACTGAGCTATAGGCAAACTTGTTGTAAGGCAGCCCTCACCTCCCTTGCATTAAGGATATTTATACAGCGTCTGTTTCTTTTCTCTCATTCTCCTTGCTGTGAGACAGGTTTCCTTGAAAAATTTGCGGTGACTTCATACTCTTGCTACTCCGGAAACATTAACTGAGAAGACAAACTAAGCATATTTCTTATTTATACCTTTTTATCTTGTTCTTAAGATTTTTTTTTTCCAGCAGAAGAACAGAGAGGTTTCCAAGCATTCCTTCATCCGTTCATTCATTCAACAAAGCAACAATAATAGAAGTTAACCTATACCAGAGGATTCCAGTGGGCATTACTCTTTAAAAAGAGTTTAGTCTCCCCAAGTAATAGCAAAGTACTTCAGAAAATGTTTGTCTTTGTACCAAATACAGAACAAATACCCCAACACCCAATACGCATAAAGAAAACCCTCCCATAGTATCTTAGGGTTGAATTTCCAGTCTCTGGAACTGGCTGCATTTGGGTACCTGTAGCTTAGACAGAGCATCACCATGGCATCTGCCGGACCTCTTCAGCCACCAGCAAATGCTTAACGCAGCTCAGATCCATGTAGATTCAGCTTAAGGCTTTGCTCAAATTAAAGACACCAGGACTCAAAGCAGGAAGATCAAGTTGCATACAGTAATTTAACAGTTGTAGTTCATCTGGGAAATCACAATGCTCCCATGTGCTTACCTCATATTCTTTGTGGAGCAATTCAAGCCTTGTTTTACGCAGGTGTTTTCTGACTGTCGGACTAAATATAGGATCACTTTCACTTGTTCCTCCTAAAGCAGCACAGAAGGAAAAAAACAAACAACTAATATTGTTTTTTTTTTTTTTCAGTCAATTCAATTCTAGCAATCCAGCTTGCAGTGCTTTTCATAATATCAGTTACAAATACAGCTAATATTGGACCAATCTACCACCATGGGAGACTACAACCTTTCATTTTCAGAACAGGTTAGACAGGAATATCTATTAGTGATGTTTAGAAGTCAAAATCCTGTCTCACAGCAGGAACACAACATCTGAATTTTTTCAACTTCATATTATCCTTGACAGAATCATGCCTTATTTAAGACCACACTATTAAAACAGATCTAAGGGAGGGGGAAAAAATGCGACGTAAAACCAACACACATACATTTATTTAACACATGACAGCATACGTTTCTAAAGTAAGACTATTCATACATATTTTTCCTATTAGAACCAAATAGCAATGGTGACATTTTATGTCAAATCAAGATCCCAGTATTTTCCAGCCTTGGGGAAGTTCATATCCTCATGCAAGTTTTGTAGCTTTCACATTTTCTTAAAAAATAAAGCAAAAGGGGCATGGTGAACAATCCCCAAAAAACAACCAACAGTCAAAAAGAACACACGCTCATTCAAGGTTCTGTATTTAAGCACACTATTTCTCAGCTAAATCCTGTCCTCTTAGGTCAACAGGCTGCAACATACAGGTAGGATATTTGAAGAGAGATGCCTTTTTTCCAGCAAAAGGCACTGTCCAACTAAGATTGAAAATAATAATAATTACAGTGGTGGGGTGCTTGCTGCCTTTGAATAATCAAGCTGTTATTATACACATAGTCTCTGGAATTTTTACCTTATATATGCTTTAATAAAGATTTAAAGTCAGAGGCTGGTTTAAAAAAAAAATAATAAATCCAGACATCTTTGGACCCAAAAGAACTTCAACCACCAGTAAATATCGGAAGGCTATTTGAAAGCCTAAAGTTGTCCTTACCTATGATTTCCTTGCAAGGATTTTCAGGCGTGATGGGAATCCTGCAAGCGGGACACTGATTATTGTTCTTCAACCAGACTTCAATACAAATGGAACAGAAGACGTGGTTGTTCACACAGATTACAGGGTGACGAACCTTTCCGCATCAAGGAGGAGAGGAAAGAAAGAAAACAAACAAACAGAAAGACACTATGAATACTTAAAAACCCTTTCAGGTAACTGAGTATGAAAACATACTGCCTCAATCTCTCAGAGGAAGTCTGGTCTCCAGCAGGAAAGAGACACTGATGTTTCTGCAGGCTAGAATGGGCTCCTGACTTACAGCACCAAATTTCCCTATTATTAGTGACACCACAGCTGTAACTTTCTTTGCAAAACTCAACATTCTTGACCCCCAGAGCTCATCTACACACAGTGTGGCAGAAGCCTTTCCCTCATCCTACCATCTCCATGAACTGCAGCCAACCAGTGAAATGAGCTCCTCCGTGGAGGAACCAAAACGTGCATGTTCACTCATTCCCAACAGCGAGGGATTGAGAGATTGCCCCAAGCAACAACCAGCACTTTGCCTTGAAAGAGCTGCCACTGAAGTGGCATTGCCGATTATCCCTAGCTTGCACATAATCAGCTTCATGGAAATAAACTAACGAGGATATGGGCCAAAACCACAGAGCAGAAATATGAACCAGCAATCACTAATTCAAACCTCCTGCTGGATATGCATTGCTACTGGTAAGTCAATACCCAAGAACGGGGCAGCTTAAGTATTGCAATCAGACACAGTTCCTCTCAAGTACACATAGAGGGACCAAATATGATACAGAGAAGACTTTTCCCTATACCTTCACTTTACTGAGGTGCCCTGGTACAGTTTATGGTAATACACTCTCAAATCTCGCAAGGCTTAACGTTAGTATCTCTGTTAAGGTCCTTAAAAGTAATTATTTGTTTTTATTCCACCTCTATCTCTGCCCAAGAAACATACTTTGACTCATGGGGGTAGAGGCGTGTTCGACTTCAGAGTCTGCTTCACGGCCCCTGCGAAGCTGTTAAAGCCCACGCTCATGCGAATCCTTTCAGCTTCAAAAAAGAAAAGCCCTCACCAGCCTTGAGATTTCCCTTGCTCATTTTATCAGCAAAGCAGACAAACTAAGAAGGAAAAATGAAGCGTTGGCAGGGAGAATCAAGAAACTGGAAAGGACAGCTAAAAACCACCTTGGAAAACAGATTAGATGTGCCCTGTAGTAATCATGCCCACACACTCAGTGTTGTACAAGCTAGAAACCAAGTATTTTACCACTGAGATACACTTTTATCTGTATAAGGACCCAGGTCTGTCAGTTCCTTCTTCATTTTGCTTTGTGTGCGGGACAGGAGCCTAAGGACTGTCTGTACACAAACAGAAACTCAAGTTACTGAAGGTGTGCATACAGAGACTAAGGGATTTCTCCAAGCACCTGCACATTTTTGCTTTTAATTAAGGTGGCTTTTCGGGGGTTTAATGCAAGCATTAGCACACCAAGGCTTTGTAAACATTTAAATATTACAATTTCTTTTATTTAAAACACATTCTTGTTATTGACTGCTTTTCTTTACCAGAAAGAGAGCTTTTTCCAGCTTTCCCATCAGCAGCTAGAAGAAGAAAATAACTTTTTTTCTCTAGTTGGTCTTTTTTTTCTTCTCTTGTTTTAACCCAGGAGCAGCTATTATATGAGAATAGTTATATGGATGGCTATTATAGGGTACAGAGCAGAATAACATAAAGTAGTCCAAACAGGGAAAGACATTTCAGGAGTGCAGGTCTCCTCCCAGGGGAGCAAGAGACCCTCAGTTACCCCAACCCTGACGTGGATATACACTTCTTGCGAGTGAATGATTACTCCATATCTCTAGCAAAATAGTAAGTCACGTTTATTACTCTCTGGGGGACAGTGCTCCTGATTTACACGCATTTACACGTTTCACTTCAGGGCTGAGGTTTACACGTGCGTTAGCTCAGAATCCACACAAAGCAATCCGTGCCCCGGCAGCAGGAGCTGCTACCGAGATGTCATCAGGAAACACCGAGGCCGGGGGCCCCTTCCCCTCACCCTGAGCCACTGCCTGTGACAAGCCTGGGGGTGGGGATCATGACACGCTCATTACTAAAGAGCATTTTACTTGAATTACAGCACCCTTTCAGTTCCTCAATTGACCATAATGACTGGAAAGGCTACAGCTTATTTAGGAAGACTTGATTAGCTCGGTGAATTTGAGTAATTCCCCCCCCCCCCCAACGTGGTTCCCGCATGGATCAAAATCAGATCCTGCAGACATCCATGCCTCTTCTGGGCCTTTAAGCAGCATTAAGTGAGGAGCAGGCAAAGTAAAAAGCAGGCACACTGACACCAGAGAACAAATCCCTGGACATATCCCATGGGATTTCAGCACACACAGAACTGCAGGCCCAAGCTGAAGCAAACCTGCACCACTGAAATCAACAGGAGACCTTCAGTCACTGTGCAGCAGGCAACCTGAAGGCCTGATGCAGCCAGCTTCTCACCTCCTCGCTAATTATGAGCACAACTACATTAGACACTAGCCCAGCCGATGTTAATTGAACATTCAGGTTACAAAGATGAAATTCATACAAGCTATTAGCACTTGTGATAAATGGTTATTTGCCCATCTTGCAAACATTGCTTATAAACTGTTCACGCTAACAATTTTCTTTCATTTCCTATTTTCTATCTAACATTTTCTATCCCTCCCTCCTCCCAAAAGATCTCTGCTTCATTAAACACGAGCGGATGACATTACTGAACAAATTTCTATTCACTACCTCTTTTTATTCCCTTACCACTAAGCATAGTGAATAGTTCCTGGTTTGCAACCAATCCTCTGCAAGTTTTGCAGATAGCAAGAGGGTGGGCTTCATATTCAATTTGAAGCCCACGCTACAAAACACAGAAGTACTAGAACATGTCATCCCTCTGTTCTGCTTTCTGTCCCCCCAACAAGTTGGTAAAAACTGTAAGTTTTTTTCCTTATTTTACTGAATAACCCTTTTCCCCCTCTTCAGCCCTACTCTTGAAAAGAAAAGAGCTTTTTCTGATGCTTTTCAGTGATGCACAAAGATGTGTGTTAAAAGGACAGTCAAAGCAGCCAACTTTGGCAAAATTGAAACTTAATGTAACTGAAAAAGGAAGCATTCAAAGACCTTCATTAGAGATGTCACCACTAGATCCACTTACATAATGTTAATAAATTACCTCAGTGCAAGATACCATGAAAGAAGAGTGTGGAAATCTCTTCCAGTACAAACTCAGTTACATCAGTCCCTGGTCAACTCCAGAAGAGAAGTGGAAGGATGAGGCAGTGGCTTGAGAAGAGCCAGTGGCTTTATAGCAAAAGACAAATGACTACACAGCAAAGCTATGAAGCGCTGACATTATTTTGAAAACCACCAAGATAAGATTTAACACTGAGTACCTTATCGATTTGATTTTGCTCTCCTCCTTGTTGAGGAGTATCTGCTCTGCATTAGACACAATAAACTTACGCTCTCCTCCATTTGTATTAAATAAATTGAAAGCAAGGGATAACAGCACTGCATTCCTGCTTGCTCGTGTCCCATTGGAAAGCCAAGAAATGTGTAAACGTGGCTGCTAAGAGCATCACTCTCTGCCACAGGTAAGACACTGGAGAAACAGAGGTGTGCAACCACCTCCACTGCCAGCGCTCCGCCTGCCTGACACATCCACTGCTCCTCGTCTTCTGTGACCACACAAGCAGAAAAGGCCTCGGAGCCGAGCCCACGTGGGGCAGAAAGAGAAGGGACGGTAAATAACAGACACAAACACACAGGTTATTTTTCCCTTGCAATCGATGATTTGTTTTATGAGGCGTGCTGTGGAGAAGGAGGAAGCACGAAGGGACCATGAGGGACGAGAGGAGGCTGAGAAGCAACCGGTGACAGCCCCGCAGGCGGCTCGGGGGGCTCCCAGCGCCCAGCTCCCATACCGGGAGCAGACACCAGAGACGAGCAACGCGCCCGTGACCCTCTCGGGTCAGAGAAAGGAAATCAAAACTTTTCTTTTCCTCCAGCCAGCTCCGATTTTTGCTCATCACTTTCTACACCCACTCGGTCCCGCACCCCTCTTCTTTGTTTCGCTGGGCCTCCACGACACCGCACGGGGATCAAACGCGAGCCTCGCGGCATCCCAGCTCCTTCTGGGATGGAATATCCCCTCCTCCCAAAAAAAAAACCAGCTTCACCCCAAAAGCACTACGTCCAAATTCCGTCTTTTATTATTATTATTTTTTTTTGGGTGGGGGTGGTGTAACCCCACCGGTGCCTGCTCCCGCCGGGGTCTCCCCCGGTCCCCCCCCCCCCCCCAAGCGGCGCCACCGCCCCCCGCAGCGGGGCTGAGCCCTGCCTCCCCCCCGTCCCCCCCGGGTGGGTGTCAGCGAGCCCCTCCTGCCCCGCACCCACCCCCCGGGCCCCTCGCAGGGTGGGAGCAGAGGAGGGAGAGAGGGAGGGAGGGCGGCGAGGGAGGGCAGCGGCCGCCCGCGGGGCCGTTACCTTCCCCAGGCAGATGTGGCAGGTGATGGGCAGCGTGAGGGACAGCGTGACGCTCGGGCCGTGCTGCGACATGGCGGCGCCGCCCGCACGGAAGTCACCGCGGGCAGGCAGGGAGGGAGGCAGGCAGGGAGGCAGGCAGCGCTAAGGCGGCCCCGCTACGGCAAGCCGGCGAGGCCAAGCCGCCGCCGCCCGGTGCTGGGGAGGGGAATGGGGGGGGAAATGGAGGGGGAGCGGAGCGCAGCGCGCAGGCTTTTGAAGCGCCCCCCCCGGGAAAGGAGAGGGGGGGAGCGCCCTCATGGCGGCAACCCCCCCCTCCGCCACACACACACAGCGCCGCCATGGCTCGGCCCCGTGAGGGGAGAGCGGGGGTGGTGGGGAGAGTGTGGTAAAGGCGCCTGGCGGGAGTGGGGCCACAGCGGTGTGTGTTTGCCTCAGGAAAACATTCCTGCTTCAGTAAACCCTTCTTGCCTCAGTAAACCCTTTTTGCCTCAGTAAACCACTCTTGCCTCAATAAACCGTTCCCTCCATGGTCTTCATTGTGCCACTTAAACGCCAGCCTTTTAAATCCCACTAATTCCCCCATGCCTTCCTCCACATCTTGCTCTGAAATAGCACAAACAGGGCTGGGTTGTGGATCCCATTGGGCTGAATATGAGCCAGCAGTGTGCCCAGGTGGCCAAAGAGGCCAATGGCATCCTGGCCTCCATCAGGAATAGTGTAGCCAGCAGGACCAGCGAGGTGATTGTCCGCTTGTATTCTGCTCTCGTGAGGCTGTACCTCAAATACCCTGTTCAGTTTGAAGCCCTCAGTACAAGGACATTGAGGTGCTGGAATGTGTCCAGAGAAGAACAGCAAAGCAGGTGAAGGAACCAGAAAACAAGACTTATGAGCAGCAAATGAGGGAATGGGAGTTGTTCAGTATGGAGAAAAGGAGGCTGAGGGGAGACCTCATCACTACCTACAGCTACCTGAAAGAAGGTTGCAGCGAGGTGGGTCTCAGTATCTTAGGTGACAAGTGATAGGATGCAAGGACACGGCCTCAAGTTGCACTAGGGAGAGATTCAGAATCACAGAACCATCTAGGTTGGAAAAGATCTTTCAGATCACCAACAACCTGACCTATCAAGTCCTATCACTAAACCATGTCCCTTACATGCCATGTCCATACATTTCTTATGTTTCATACCTCTAGGCATGGGAACTCCACTACTCCCCTGGGTGGCTTGTTCCAGTGCATGACCCTTTCTATGAAGAAATTCACCCTAATGTTCAATCTAAACCTGTGATGCAGGCCAGGATGCCATTGGCTTTCTTGGCCACTTGCTGGCTCATGTTCAGCTGGTGGTCAACCAACATGGAAAGCACCAGAATGGTCTCCTCTGGGAAGTGGTGGAAGCCCCATGCCCGGAGGTATTTGAGAGACATGGATGTGGCACTAAGGGACATGGTTTGGTGATGGGACTCAGTAGCTCAGGTTAATGGTTGGACTTGGTGATCTGGAAGATCTTTTCCAACCAAGATGGTTCTATGATTTAAATTACCCAGGGCACAATCCCCCCTTCCCCACTACACAGAGCACTCGCTGGCGCTGGCCATTTTCCCCCGTGCTACAGGATCAGCCCTGTGCCTCTACAACCTCATGCCCAGTGTCAATCACCAGCTCTGTCAGCCAAAACCTTTCACCCCTTGCTCAAGAGGTTGCTAGTTGGTGGGATTTTCATGGCCCATGCAGCTGGGGCTGTGAGGGCAAAGAGGAAACTGTGACTCTGAAAGCCCTGCAAGAGCATCAACGCTTGTCTAACAATGCCCATTGGAGGCTTGTTGAGAATTCATAAAAGTAAACCCACGGATGAAAACTTGGAAGCTGCCCTGCTTCCACCAGCGCCCCTCCAAATCCAGGATTTGTGCTTTCCAGGCTGCCTGACAGCAGCTGGGAAGCAGTGCTTGTGGGACAGGACTTGTAGGAGTCTGTTAGCTTGACCTTGGTCCCGGGATCCCTGTAGTTTCTTGTAAACGTGCCACAGCATGCTGAAAATTACAGACCTGAGTGATTTAACATTGCACCACATGATAAATGCTGGGAATGCTGAGCAGCTAATTCAAACAAGCATAAAGTTGTGGATGCAATGATTAACAAGGAAAGTATCTTAGACCGACACAGCAGAGTTGCACGGGTGCATTTCAATTTGATATAGGTGAGTTACTGCAAATAAAGTGAGCAAACTAATCCGTACTGACATTGCAGTGCCAACAGTGCCTGGCAGCTTTCATGGTAACGTATTCCTAGGTGGGAAAGGATAGTTCTGAGTAAGCTGTACTCAATAAAAGTTGAATATTCACTTGCTAAAATGCATCACTTTTTAGTAAGTTTCAGAAAAACTGATTTAATATCAATTAAAAAAAAAAAAAAGAATCAATTAGCGACATAATATATGTACCATTATTTGTTAGAGGCTGAGGGGGACGTCTCCTGCGAGGAGACACTTCTAGACCTGGCATGATCAACCTGTTGATTAGGTAAGAGGCTGCCTGGAGGATTTTCGAAAATATAAAATAATCTGGTTTTGAACTTTAAAGGGAACCACTGGAGCATGGTGTGAGTTAAGTGAATTTATTGTGCAGCAAGCAAAACATGCAGGAATGCAACAAACCCCTGTTATTTATCTTTCTTTGCTGCTTTTGTATATTGATTTTTATTGAAATTGACTATAAAAAGAGCAGAAAGGGTAAATACATGAAAGAGAAATCAAAAACAAGGAAATATGTCTTACAATTGACACGTGAAACCCTTTAAAATGAATCTGGGATGAAGCAGGAACCCTTTCAACAGCATGACTTCCACCACTTCAAAAAAATTGTACAGAACTGGAAAGTGACCTGTTAGAGGACAAGATCTGTTGAGATGTATATATTTTCTCTTAAACAAAAAGGCTCATAAAGGAGCTTCTTTCTCTGAATAAGCTGCTAAAAGGAATACATTTTCTGGGTAAGGAGGTTAAACTTATTTGTTTAGCAGATTTCTGCTGAAGTTGGATGCCTAGTCGGTGAACAAATACTTCAGAAATTATTTGTGATCTAGTAGTGCCTGAGGTTTAGTTGAAATTTATGGGATGATGTTACCGACTCTTCAGGAGCATGGAAAATATTTAATTCTGTAGTGCTGGGAGAGAGAGAGAACACAGAGAGTGAGAAGAAGGGAGCTGGAGGGGTAACAATCTGCTGCAGTTAAGGGGAGCTGAGAAATATAATACGACTACAGGAGGTAACAAGCCTTTAAAGGGTCCAGGCCACTTAACACTGTAGTACTGAGTGGTGGGGACACACACAGGGCTGCAAAATAGATTGCAACAGATAAAAACCTTCCTGGGATGCCTGCTATGTTTGCTGAGGTTCTTAGGCATAAGGATCAAACAAATGGGTAGGAGATCAGTGTTTGGCCACTGCTAATACATGTACAGAGAAAGGGTGAAAAAGGACAGGTCGAAAGCCAAGAACCCAACCACTGATGACATCCCAGGATTTGGGTTCTGTTTGTGAAATTATTGAGCCATGTGCGCCTGAAATATTGGAAACCTTGGGACAACGAACAGCAAAAATAGAAAACATTACTTATTAAAAACAAAAGTTTCTTTGATGAGAGCTTTGAAGGAACCAACTTAGGACAAGATAAGCTGGTCAGAGCACTAAATTGAGCTATTTAATTCTTTTAAACTTGGGATTCATCTATAATTTTTTTGACTCCTGAAGCTGAATAAAGTCATTGGTATTTTTGGATTAAAGTCATGAGTCACTTATATTTTAGATCTGTGTGTTTCCCACCAACGTGTTATGCAGAGATAGCTAGGAGCACAGGTGAGCATGTGAACAGCGTTGTCTCAGTTAATTAGCCCATGTGGTAAGCAAGAGGTAGCTAATGCATTTGTACTGGTTCTAATAGTTTGGGTATGTTTGGATGTATGTCTTTATGTTATGAAAACCTAAGTTGAAGGTCATTGTTTACACCTGCACAAATAGGTGTAAAACACTATTTTTTTCCCCTCGTTCTGCTGAGGTAGAAATATCTGGATGCCACCAAGCTGTACCAAGCCAGAGTATCCCCTGTCAGTATCTGCTTCTGCAACAGTGAAGTCTGTTAGAGCTTGCCTTTAAGAAATGAGGCTGGATCTTTAGCTCTTAAGAAGGGTTTCCCAGGTGATTTTGCCTGATTTAGGAGAATGTAGAGTGAAATTTGCCCAAGAGTAAAGAAGTGATTTAAGCTTGTGATTCCAGTGCCTAAATTCAAAACTGTTGTGCTTTAAACCAATTACTTTCAATAAGGATGAAGACAGGCCCCCCTGCTCAGGATTTTACTATTGACGAGCCCTGCAGAGTGACAGCCCTCCTGTGCAGCAGCATCTGCCTCGCTGGTTCCTGGTGCCATTCAGAGGACAGTGGAAATTTGTAACTTTCTCTATCTGTATGGTAGACTACTCTTGTTCTTTGTGAGTTCCCATTCAGCTTTCATTTTGAAACAATAGTGAATTTCGGCTTTCTCTTTAAAACGATGTTTTGTTTCTGACTGTAGAAAAATGTTGTGCTACCAGAAAGGAAATGAAAAGAATGCCAGAGGCCAGAGTGTAAACCTCTGCCCTTTGGGTAAGTGAGCTGGGGGCAGAGTAGGAGCCTCACTTTAGCAATTTAATAATGCTTGACATTGGCGGCCTTGGATAAGCTTAGTGCAGTTAGTCTTTTTCACACAAAACAATCAAAGATGACAAATTACGTTTATAGATGCAGCTTTCTTTTTGAGTTTAACTGCAGTAACATCTCATCGTAAAGTAGAATGTACCCACTCTCAAGCTGCATTGTCCACAAAGGGACTTAAAGCGACTAGCTTAGGCTTCTTACTTTTAGATGCCCAAACTGAAGTGAAGAACAGAAAACCCCTGTTCTCTATGACCTGATTGAGACTTTTTTTGATCTTGCCCTTCTAACACCTTCATTTTTCTTGCCATGTGTCAGCAAGGAACCAAAGGAGTAAATACAAATGCTGGGTTATATCTGAAGTTGGTACAACTTGCATGCCTAGGAGATTAGACTATACTCCTTTTTCTTTTTGAGGCACATGTAAGAGGTTGATTTCCTGTCAGACTCCTTTTCAGATGAATATTTTATCCGAACAAACTGAATTATATTAGAATGACATCCTAGGGCAAGAAGAAGTTCCAGAAGTATTATGCTGTGCCAGCTCTCTCTGACACACCTGTAATTGTATGTCTTAGCCTAAGGATATATCCACGGGCTTTTCAGGCAGTTCTGTTGAGCTCTGCCCACACTGTGCTGCAGGCTGCCTTTTTGCACGTAGTATGGCACTCTGTCCTAGCAGAGACCCGGGCAGAGGTCAGGCTCATGGCCACCTTGCAATACCATGTAGACACGCACTAAAGCCAGGTCTATCCTGCTAAAAGCAAAATGTCAAGGGGTGCTCTCTGATCTTAGGGCCATGTGGTGCTCGTGTCCACATTGCCTAAGCTCACTCCCTACAAAGAAAAATAAATAAATAAATAAATAAATAAATAAATAAATAAATAACAGGTTTGTGCTGCTTGCTGGGCTGTGCCTGGTGGCTGTCTGGTGGAAGGCTGGTTGAAATGACCCAAAGGTGCACCAGGCAGAGCCATAACTATCAAAAGGTATGGGTAGTATGGGTACACAGTCTGAGCATTGCATCCTGTGCTTATTTACAAGTAGATACAGAGTCTTAGTGAAACAGGCAGTGTAACAGAGAAAAGGGTGCATTTTATCTATTTTTTGTGCATGAGAAACCTCTCTCCAAGCCTTTCATCTGCAAAGGTTTAACCGATTTAAGGAGACCTGTGCTTCTGTTCAGCCACACAGGGAACAGCTTCAAGATCGGGCCATTATTCTGCAAATTTTGGCTACTACTGAATGTTCCTCCTTACGCCAGAGTTTTTGATATGGAGTATATCACTGAGAAAATATTGGACAGGCCACTTTCTTCTATTCTGGGAGCAAAAAGAAACAGTCTGCTACTTGAAACAAAAATGATGTCCACCTGCTGCAGCTGCTGGGCTGAGGCTGAAACCCAGACAGAGGGACTGCAACCTCCCCGGGCAGATGCCTACACCCAGACAGGCCTCGTGAGGACTGAAGGAGCTGCCCAGACCCTCAGGTTCAGCGAACTCCAGAATCTGGAAGACCCACTAGGGACTGAAGGCAGAGGTAGGTGGGCGGCATGGGTGTAAACATGCCCAGATGGAGAAACTTTTCAAGCACATTGACATATTGCGAGAAGAGCTCACCGGGCAGCGTATTATCCAGGAATCCAAGCAAGAGATTGATGAATGGTCTTGTGCACTGACATGGCCTGAACGACAGCCTGGAGAAGACAAGGCTCTGGGAGACCTCATTGCAGCCTTTCAATACTTAAAGGAGGGTTATAAAAATGATAGCGACGTTTTATGTTGGCAAATAGTGATAAGACAAGAGGAAGCAGCTTTAAATTGAAAGAGGGGAGATTTAGATAAGGTGTTGTAGTGGGTTTACATGGCAAGGTTTTGGTAGTGGGTGGGCCATAGGGTTGGCTTCTGAGAGAAGAATCCGGAAGCTGCCCCATGTTAGACAAGCGCCCCACTGCTGGCCAGAGCCGTGAGAAACAACCTTGCAGGCACCAAGGTCAGTGCAGGATGAGAGCAGGAGGTGCTCCAGGCTTGCAGCAGCAGTTCCCCTGCAGCCTGTGGAGAGGCCCCTGGTGGAGCAGGCTGTCCCCCTGCAGCCCATGGGTCCCACATGGAGCAGATCTCCACACTGCAGCCCATGGAGGAGCCCCCGGTGGAGCAGGTGGATGTGGCCTGGAGGACGCTGCGGCCCATGGAGAGCCCCTGCAGGAGCAGGGGGTCTGGGGGGAGCTGCCGCCCACCCATGGGGGACCCGTGCTGGAGCAGTTTGCTCCTGGGGGTGGACCCCATGGTACGGAGCCGTGTGGGAGCAGTTCCTGAAGAGCGTGCCTGCAGGCTCAGTTTGAGAAGGGTGGCATCCTGTGGGAGGGACCCCACTTGGAGCAGCGTCGGAGAGTGACCGTGAAGGAGCAGCAGAGATGAAGCGTTAGGGACTGACCGCAGCCCCCATTCCCCTGTTCCCCTGTGCTGCTCGGGAGGAGGAAGTGGAAGAGGGTGTATGGGGGAAAGGCATTTTTGGTTTCTTTCCTTTGTTTCTCACTTCTCTAGCTTGTTAGTAGTAGGCAATAAATTCTACTATCTCCCTACTCTGAGTCAGTTTTGCCTGTCACAATAATTGTTGAATGATCTCCCCATTCTTATCTCAACCCTTGAGCCCTTTGCACTGTATTTTCTCTCTCTTCACCTTTGAGAAGAGGGAGTGAGAGAGTGGCCGTGGTTGGAACTCAGATGCCCACCTCAGTAAAACCATGACAGATGTTAAGGGGAAATTCTTTACTCAGAGAGTAGTGAGGCACTGGAACAGTTTGCCCAGCAGAGGAGCTGTGGATGCCCCATCCCTGGAAGTGTTAGAGACAAGGTTGGATGGGGCTTTGAGCAACCTGGTTTAGTGGAAGGTGTCCCTGTCTTTGGCAGGGGGGCTTGGAACTGGATGATCTTTAAGGTCCCTTCCAACCCAAACCATTCTATGAAAATATACATGCAATTGTGACAGGCCTTTGATTGGTTTAAACTATGATTATGAGAGTGGTGAAGTACACCTCATGATGCATGCCAACATTGGAGGATCTGTCCCCCTGTGATATTAAAAAGTTACAAAGATCATACAGATCACAACCTCTTTTTTTTTTTTTTTTTGGAAGCAATAGAAAGCTGGAATTAACGGTGTAAAATCTTAATGAGTAGCCTGTGCTGAGCTGTGCGGTTCACCTCAGTTATTCTCCCCATCTCAAATGTTTACCAGCCAATCAGAACATTCCTTAAAACCAGAGATTTATAATGAAAAGTCAGCCCTAATTGAATTTCTTCATTAAGAACACCATCAAACAGATACAGAACACCTTACAGCACCTTGTTTAAATTAGATTCATTTTTCTGATTAATTATTAAACGGAAAGTTTAAAAAATCATAAAATCTTAAGTGCTATTAAAAATTGATTAGGAATGCATTCTTTCATTGACCCAGTTTGTATTTTTTTTTTTAATTTTTTTCCATCAAAGCTAATACATTTGAGTAGCTGCCTCAGACAGAAGTTTGTAATCATTTGGTCATCAGTCAATTAATCACAGCTTCATAAATATTGATCTCAGATTACATTTATTTTTCATTCTTGAAAGATAGTTTTTTATTAATTTAGGCTTACTCCCATACATTGTGGTTTACGCTGAAATTATTTTTAAAAGTTCTATTAAAATTTAATTTGAGCAGCCAGCTAACAATGTAGGCACTGCACATTGTGCCACCTTTCGGCAGGTTTGTCACCTCATCCTGAAAGGTCCTGTGTACCCACAGTGTGTACCAGTAGGGCCTTCTGGCTGGCATCTGTCACCTGTAAAAAGCCTGTTTCGTTGGAAGTTGCAAGCCACTGTCATCTCAGGCAAAAGGAGTGATTTGAAAGTAAATGTGGATTTTTTCAAGGGAAGAAGATGGTGCACTGGAGTCTCCTGACCCACCCTCAGTGGCTGTGTTCCTGATTCCTCTTAGTCCATCACAGGTAATAATGGGTTCCTGATGGCCATCCAGTGCTGTGTCTGCTCTGCTCTTTGGCCTCTCCCAAGCTGCAGACAAGTCATGTGAGTAGGTGTGCTTGTGGATACATCTATCAAGTGTGCTGTGGTCCTGCTGTAGTCCCTGTCATTGAGGTCATACACGATGCAGTGACCCATTCCAGGATGGGGAAGGTACCTGGAAGTGCTCTTGCAGGTGTCTGCTACTGCATCTCTCATGCCTGGGCGTGAACCCAATACTTGTTTTTGCAGGAACTGCATTTATAAAAAGAACTCTGTAAGGCTTTTTAAATAAAAATGCTGTTGGGAAGGGTCTGGTCTCCTCAGCATCCATACAAAGTGGAGTTGTATGAACCCCTGTCAGCAATCCTTATTTTTGCTGACATTGGTGTGTAATTTGGAGAAGGGATCAGTTTTGTCACTACTGAAATATCTAAGATTGACAAGCTCACAGTTCAGGTCCTTGAATCCCAAATTCCTTTTCAGAATCCTATTCACCAATCAAAGTGTACTAATCATTTACTGAAATATTGTGTAATATTTTCATATGTGGCATATCCACAGAACTAATTTTTTCACATAAAAATGAAATCAGTCTACAGCAAGTTCTCAGACTTTTTTTTTTTTTTTTTTTAATCTCAGTTGTACCCAGGGTTTTTGTGGCCTTTCAGGAGAGTTGTCCCATAAGGCTTATGTCAGAGGCAATGTACAGAGACCATCCAAATAACACATTTGTTTTATAACATTGGCTATTCATAAATAGATTGGTAAATAAGATCTTAAATTATAAATAAGTTTTTGCTCTCTCTGATCTGTTTGCCACCCCTGTTCTCTTCATCTGTATGCTGCAAAGTCAAAGTCATTTTTAGCTTTCTCTGTCCATGAGGCATCAAGATCATGGACATAAGTTGTTTGTTTTGTACTGTGGCAAATTAAGGAGTGTTTGTATGTAATTTTCTGCTATGGGTTCAGTCATGTCCAGCACAGGAGTGCTAGAAGTGGTGGATTGTGCTAAATTACGCCATTTATATCCTTAAAAAATCCCTGTCTGTTCTCTGCATGATGCAAAGTCAGAATCATGTTTCTGAGTCCAGTTGCAGCCGATACCTTCAAATTAAAGGGATGCTAAGGAGATCTTGTAAATATCTGCTGAGCACTTCTTTACAATAGTGTGGTGATCTGAACCAGCTGTCTCTTTATCCTGTGTTTTGACAGATGCTAGTGCGAATGTGAGCAGTGTGTTAAGTTTTGTACTAAACTCAGTAATCCTGGACAGTCTTTCCTGGCAGAAAAGAAGATAAAGAAAAGCTGCAAAACAATAGAGAGATATGGTTGTAACAGTGCCCCAGCTCTTCCTGGCTTTTTGCTGCAACACCTGCAAAATGGCCCAACTGGAGTTTTTGCACTGAAATATTGTGTCACTACCTCACTGCTCAACAACTTCAGCAACTCACTGCTCAACAACTTCAGCACTTCTGAGAATGAATCCTGTAGCTTAATATGAGCTACTAGTTTATGGAAATGCTTTTTCAAAAAAAAAAAAAAATCTCCCTAAATACACAGTTCTTTTAATCTAGAATATCCAAAACTGTGTGTTTCATAGAGATAATTTTAACTTCATAATATATGTAAGAGAAAAAAATTATCTTTCTTGCTAGTATATGCAGTAGATATTTCTGTCTCTCTGAATTTCATATTAATTGGATTAAGTTGATTTAGTAAGTTCACCTGATCTTTGAAAGGCTTTCAAAGAGATTCATTGTTAAAAATGCAAAATAGTGTTGTTTTGCCTTTTACTGATGCATGTGTTTACCCTTGGCTCAGAGTCAGAGACCTCTGGAGTATGGTGGTAACAAGGGCATCGTATATGGCTCCTTGCAGGACCAGGCGTTTGTCAGCAGGATATGCAAGATGCTGTGGACCCTAAGATCCAGGTCTTTCCTGCTTGACTTACCTCTGAAGTCTACAGTCTCAGTTTCTCTGTCTCTTCGTTGCAATTAAACTTTACAAAAGCGTTTAGCATACAAATAATTTTTCTTGTTTTCTGTGATGGCAATGTTACCAGATTAAAATGGAAACACTCCACCCCATTTTTAATAGTTCATGGTAGCTTGTTAGACACGACTTCAGAGATTTCAGAGTGCTCGGGGGACACCGCAGCTCAGGTAAATGCAGACTTTGCCTCTGAGGCTAGTTTCAGGAAAACACAGTTAAGAAATAGACTGCTGTACAGCTCTTAAATAGACAAGAGAGAAAGGGAGGGAAGGATATAACATACATCCAGGAACTGCTGGAGTTTTATAAGCTTTGTGTTATTGTTTTTTAAATCTATCCAGGGGGGTTATGTTAGGAGGTAAATGGAAAAATGGAAAAGCAAAGATCAAAGCAACTGGAGAAAGCAGCCAATAAGCGAAGGAGAAAGAGGGTCCACTGTGAAAACTGCAGAGCTATTCAGACAATGTTATCAATATCCATCAGTTCCCACTTGAACGGTGGCTGCAGCTGTTCTGCCAGCTTCACGCCTCGGCTGGCTCGTCCCTGCAGCTCCCCCTGTCTCTCTGTGCTCGTGTGGATGACAGAGATGGAGGCTGCACAAGTCCCAGTGGCCACGAAGGGGACTTCTCCCAGGTGCATTCACTCTTTAAGGAACTCCCTGAAGAACCCTTCACAAAGGGTATGCGGCTTTCATCTTGGGTATCTGAAAAATGAGTGAGAGGCTTTTTGTAGATGCCTCTTTACCCAGCCAAAAGATGTAGACATTGACATAAGACCGAATCTTACCAAACACTTCTGAGAGTCACTGCAGAGAAACAGAGCATTTTAGGACATGATGCATCATTTCTTAAGATAAACATCCTAAATAGATGAGATGAATTATATTCTAAAAGGGCCTAGTTTCTCTCTATTGACTGCAAAGGGACCCTAGGGTGAGTAGACCAGACACTGTAAATATGTCTTAAGACAGATGGGGTGAATCCCATACTTTGTATTGGGAAGCTGGAATGAAGAGACATCTGTGTTTCAATTCAATATGATCAGCAAAAAGCAGAAAAAAAAGGAACTCTGACAAGTAACTAAAGGTCTTGATTTCAGTGACATTTTTGTAATCATATCCTAAGTTCATTGGGTTTTAGGTCCATCTGTTTATCATCTGGGGGGAGACGAAGCTAGGCTTGATTACAACTCTGCTTTCCCTGAAACCAGCCACTTGCTTACGGATTAATTTGTTAATGAACCATTCTGCCAGGTATACTGCACCAATTACTTTCTTTGTAAGCCTTGCTTGCTATAGAACATCCTTTGAAAAGGATTACACTCGGACAATAAAAAGTGGTTTTTTTTTGAACTTCCTTTTCCATAGTTTACTTTTTTTTTTTTTCCTCTTCTCAAGTATTTTCTGTTACTTGGGAATATGGTTATGGTGACTTAAAAGAGGATGGTAAAGGCAGCTGATGAATACATACATTTGCTGAGAGTGCTTGTAGGAAAGCCGGACTGGTGTATCATCTCTGCTGAAATACGTGGGTAATTCATTCGTGAAGTGCGATCAGCAAAAATCAAGGGCTACTTATATCTGGCCTTTGCTTTGATTTGCTTGTTAAAGCTCATTGTAGAGAGTCAAGCAAAAACTTTGATCTTATGATATTCTCCTGAAAAGCCCCCAAATTTCCCTGGAACTGAAGACCAAGGACCTCAGGGGAGGCAGCCTGCAGTGCCTGTGCCCGGAGGCCTCTGTGCTCAAGCGCTTCTTCTGACTTCAGTGGGAATTTTGTCTGAGTACAAAGAGATGAGCAGGCACCTAGAGTAGGAGCAGAGGCCATGTTGCATCTGCTCCTGAAAATGAAGTTTACGAGGGCCATGAATTTTTCTTGTATGTTTTGATTTTTGCTGGTTATGGGTATTTTAGATTCAAATTGGATGCCTTTAAACTGGAAGGAGAACTGTACTCACACTGATAATTTAATAACACATCTAAACGTCTTTTTTTTTTTTTTAAAAAAAAAAAAAAAAGACTTCAATTTACCTATTAAGACCAAATAGACTGTCTGTTAATTTGACAGAATATCCATGTTCCCTGAACTTAGGGCTATAAAAATTGTTCATCTGCTCAGTCACAGGCCATTTAATTTTGGATGCATCATTGCCAGTTGGTTACAGTAATTAGCATTCTCTGTATTGTGGCAGCTTCCCTGAAGCTATGCTAAGTAGGGTTACACTTCTTTATGGAAACATAAGCAGCCTTGTGCAAATGAGCCTGGCCACCCATCTTAGAGACAGACGCCTTAGCTACAGCTTCTTGGCTCAGGGTGCCCTATATGCCCACCTGCAGATCTTATTTACTGGTTATTAATGACATGAAGTGTAGGCAGCTGTGAAAGGCACAGCATGGCAGCTTAAAAAAAAAAAAATACTCCAAACTATTCTCTCAGCCTTGTCATTTCTTTGAGTGACACCCGATTACCTTTTTTCCCCTTCCCCTTTCTTCATTATACTTTCTTTTAATGAAGTTATCAGATACAAATCAATTATTTGGGTGTCAATTCTGTATATGTACATTTATAAACCTGTAAGCTGAGGCCAGAATTTGTTAATGCAGTTATTTGTTAATTAAAAAATAGGGGTTTCAAATAAAAACATTTTGATCAATCCTTCCCAACTGTGAACATAGGATGCAGATAATTTTGGTTGGATATGTTTTTCCATGTCTTCTCATGCCTAAAGTAGTATTTTTATTGTATTTTTAATACCTACACCAACTGCCAGTACAGGAATATGAGAAATGCTGGAATTGTTCTTTTGTAAAGGCTAGAATAAACAGTACAATGGCTAAAACCATAAATAAATTAAAGAGAGGCCAAGATTTTTATTTTTTTTTTCCAGTTGTTCTGCAGACTGCATGCATTTTCTTGCTCTGTGTTGAATGTCTGTGCTTCCTTTTCGTTTCCTGGGAAACAAGTGAGTGGTTTTATGCACTGCAAGATGTACACTAAGAATAATTCTTCCCATTTAATCCACTCTGATTTTTACTTCTTAATATACTGGAAGGTAACTAATATTTAATACCATGAAATGTATCTGTGCATGTTTAATGATTCAATTAATCAGAGAGAAACCTTCTTTATAATTAAATATGGATAGGCTATAGTCTTTTCTTCTCATTGACTGATGCTGCTGAGAATAAGGGATAAGAATAATTTTATGCTATTATTCTGTTTGCATTTTATTAGAACTTTGGACTGTTTAGGTGAGTAAAATCAACCCTAAAAGTGCATTTTTTCTTAAGAGTTATACAGTCTGCAATTTCTGTATTCCATAAAAGTCTAATAATTTGAATTTAGATACCAATCCTGTGAAGACTTACACATGTTTAAGCACAAGAGAAGTTCAACTAATGCTAATGTGATTACTAGCATTAAGTTTGAAGCAGGTGCTTGAGGCTTTGTAGGCTGGCTTTTTCAATCCTGAGCTTTCTGGAAGAGGCCCCATGTGAGCTTGGAAGAGACCATATATGCTTGCTCTGTAAGACCCAATTTGTCTGAGACTTGAAGCCTTAACTAGTCCCTTATAAGCAGCAATTTTATTAATCTGTTCATGGATCTCTGTTGATCTGATTATTTAGAGAAAGGTTACAAACCATCACTACAACTTGTATTTATTTTCCTACAGCTCCATACGAAATTCTGTGACTATAGGATACAAAAAAACCAAACGTCTTCAATACAGTATGCAGATGGGGTGCATATATTGGCAAGTTAATAAAATAAAGAAATTATGTAAATGGAGGCAGATTTAAATATGGAAATTGAGATTTCCTGTTTCTTGACTTTGTCTAAATTGTTGAATATATTTGTTGAATATATAATGATTTCTACAGAGCCTGCAGCCATAGCAACTAGGTGGTGTTTACAAAAGTTAAAACCTAACTTACATGTACAATGGTCTTCATTAAGTGGCCACTTCTGCTGCCCAGGGTACCACATGTTAATAGTCATGTTGTGAGACCACACCTATCTGTTGAAATGCCTTTCTATTTTCCTACCTGCTTACCTACCTACCAACAGATGCAGATATCATGATATGCCATTGTACAAGCAATACCATTACACTGTAAATATGTTACTTCTAATCTAAATAGTTTAATATAAATGTTCTTTTAAGTTTGTGTGAACAGAGTTGAGTATACCTAGAGTACTTGCAGCTGGCTGTGTTTCCCAGAGGAAAGATACGTCTTTTGTATATTAGATCTGTATGGGCTGGTGAACTGAGATAGCAATCCGAAGTTTGATTAATTTACCTTTCCACTGAAGGCAGAAAAACTTTCTTTTCAAGTTTTTCAATGCACACATTTCATATAGTCATATTTTCCAACATTTGCAGTCTGTCTGAAATACGTCCTTGTGAAGCCACCTTGGATAGTCCTTCTTCCATGTATATATATCTTTACATGATTGTAAGTGTTCTACTTTCTAACAGGACAGGATGAAAAAATGAGAAATATTCCTTTGGAAAGCCAAAGTTTGTGAGAAATGCTCCTTTGGAAAGTCAGATGTTCCTTTGGAAAGCTAAAACCTCCTTTAGGCACAAATTGCACTTTTCTAGCACCAGCAGATTGTGAAATGGCACTTAAAAGTTAATTTTATAACGTACAAAAAAAGTTATCACAAGGAAGAATTTTGCACATGAATTATGGACATTAGCAATCGTGGATAGAATTCCACTTCTGGTGAGAAGAGTGTTTTTAAGGCAAATTGAACATGAGAATATGGCTGTCTATTTCATGTTTAGAATGTTACACTTAGCCATATGGATATTGGTTTTGAATAGGAGAAAAATATTCCTAAGTGTCTAGTTAATATTGTCTTATATTGATACCAGGTATCAATATGAGTATGAAGAAGAGTACAAAGAATAATCAAGCTGATTTCTGCTGGGTTCCAACCTCAGAATTTCTTATGAATGAAGTTTCCTGAAAAACAAAACAAAACAAAACAAAAAAAAACCAACAATGCCCCACGATATGAAAACAGCTCATGGAAAGGCTTCACAAAGAACTCTAGAGATTCTTCTTTAGTTATCCCTCAGGGTAATAATACATAAGGGAAAATGGCATAAAACAGTATTATACTAGAACAGTAATACTGGCATTCTAATATTAAACTATACTCATAAAAGGATAGATATGATTTTTTATACATGATGTCATGGTAGAATAAAAAGATGAGCTTATTCCAACTTAAAAATAACATTTGCATTCTTTTGCATCAAATAAGAGGTACTGAATCTGGAAAGATAAATACTTTATACTTTAATTATACTGTAGTGAGCATTGTTTCAAAGCTTTTTTTTTTTTTTTTTTTTTTTTAACCAGATCCTGTCACAATTATATGAAAAGCCAAAAGGAAACTGTTTGAAAGGGATTGCTGAAAAGGTATCTTTCCTGGCAGTGACCCAGCTTTAATTTTTGGCCTGTATGAATTAATAAGGGCTATCCCACATCAAATTGTGGCCTGACTGGGAATCCATGTTTGTAAAGAAAACACTAGTAGATAGAATCATGACTTGGGCATAAAATCATAACATGTCCATCAGAAATGGTGAATGACAGCCTCTCCTGAGGTCACCCCTTAGGATGAACAAGATGGGTGGTGATAGGCACTATCCCATGTACAGAACTTTATTGTTATTTTCTGCTGTTAGACATCGTGCTTGAACAAGCACATGAAAATGCTTAATAAACAAGTGGTGCTTTTCACCAGTGTTTTCTTTAACAAAAACCTTTAGCTGAAGCTATCAAAGCAGTATGGACACAGGACTACTTATTTCTGTTGACAACATTGAGCAAACCCAACAAACCTTCAAGCTAATTCAGATAATCTACCAATTCAAACAAATGTCTTTAGGGAAGCATGAGGTTGTTATTGCAAATGTAGTGCAGATTTTCTGTATACTTCAAATGTAAATAAACTTCACTGATATTGTGATGCACAACATATTTGAAGATTATCTCCTGGATGACTAATTTCCATGGATCTGGTTAAAAAAAAAAAACACGGTAGATTTCTTTCAGCAATCAACCCTTCTTGGTCTTTTTTTTTTTTTTTTTTTTTTTAATCTTCTGTGTCTTTCTATAAGTCTACCTTTTCTTGCATTCCAGATTCCAACCCCACTTCCATTAGTCTTTTTTTTTGTAAACTCCTTTATACATTGATATGATCACCGACTTATAACCTTTTTTAAAATATGTAAAAAGAGTGATGTAGAGCTCTGCAAAGCAAAACTGGAGACATTCATACATTCATAGCGATCTACAGAATTTGAAGGATGCAACTGCCCAGGTGCAATACAGAAGAGTTGGGATAGTAGATGGTCTAAGAGGGAGTTAAGGGTAATGGGGTGTAGTGGAGAAGAAGAAATAGAGTGCTAACATCAGATAACACTGACTGTGAGATTTTTTGGGCTGTAGAACAATCCCTGAAAGAATTCTAGACACTAAGTTTCTTTTTAATCTAGACTGGACAAAGCACAAAAAGTATGCTTAAAATATGTTATGATATTATGTTGGCAGGAAGGTGGAAGAGGTGGTCCAACAAATCTCACCTACCTCTACAACTTGGTATACTCAGTATAAGGTATTCTTTACATGGAAATGCAGCATGTTGTATAGACTTATATTGAATAAACAGTGCAGTCACATTGTGGGGGTTTTGTTGTTGCTGTTGTATCATAGGTTCTCAAAATGCTTTAAACCAATACATAACCATCCTTGTATCACAGCTGCTGGCATCTGTCTCAGAGCAACACAACTTTTATTTTTTATTAATTTATCTATAGATAAATTAATATTGAATTTATTTATTATTTCTGACTCTGAAGAGCAGATATATAAATGTAAGGAACTCAGATTCATTTCTAAAGTAGTTAAATATATATATATTTTCAATATCACAAACGTCTTTAAGGAAAGCAGGTTCCTCATGGCCCCTTTTTTTCAATAAAGGATACAAACATATGGGTAACATACAAAGAATAACCACGGGATTTTTCCTTGGCTGAGAATGCATACCTTCCTGTTCATCATGGACAGCAGCACTGTTACTTACCCGTGTCCAAATATCTTTCCCAGGAAAAAAAATGAAAAAGCTAATGATTCTTCTCATTAGCCTGGAGGCCAGCAGAGGGGATGACCAAGACGAATGAGAGAATGGAGAAGGAGTGAAGGGGCAGTTACAGTGGTAAGGTTCATTCGCTTGATGTTTCTAGTGCAGAAACTTCTTTTCTGAACAAAAAGTGTGGAGGAGTGGCGGGGATATGGCGTGAACCTTGGCCTCTTAGAGGACAGTTACTGCCACCTGTGGGACTAAGCACACCCTCAGCAGCATTACTTCTTAACCTCCATGTATGAGGGAATGTTCATGTCCCGTTCATCGTGCAGACTGGGGAATAGTCTGGATCCTGCCCAGACAGCAGCCTGGGTTTCCTTAAATTGAACTCAGAGTAATAATAGCAGCATAAAAAAAAAAAAAAGCAACCATGAGAGTGCTGCATGCAGTGGCCTAGTGCTCCCAGTGTGTAGCTGAGATATGGCCAGAACATGTCCCTGGACCTTAATAATGGGCAGTGTGGCCTTAGCAGGACTGATTTCTTGCTGTAAGTTTTGGCTTAAGCAGTGTAAAGCAAACAACCTGAGCATGCTTTTTTCTGTGACACCAACTCCCTTATGCTACTTGCACACTGCTTTGTAAGGGGTTCTAAAGCATGGAAATTGAAAACCATGCAGCACTTACACTTTCTCATGTAGTTCATGAATCCCAGTGGCTCTCTTTCAGATCTGGCATTTTCCCAGTAGCAGAACTTCACACATATTCAGAATTTGATGCTGAGATGCTTCAGCTGCTAAACCTAGGTTTTGGATTTGGGATTTCTGGATTAACTAGTCTTGTATAAGAGATTTTAAATTCTGCTCAAGTTGTCCTGTGGTTGCTCAAGTCTCTGTCTGGATGCAACTTTCTATGTATGCAGAAGCCACAGTTCCCTAACTTTTGCTTCAACATAGATGAGGCTTCTTTTTCTCAGCATCGCTGTTGCATCCACCAAGCCAACAGCCCTGGTTTGGATCAATGGCTTCTGTAAACTCAGATTTTCAGATCAGCCTTCTGAGCACTGCCACCACCACCAAATAATAATAATAATAATAATAATAATAATAATAATAATAATAATAATAATAATAATAATAATAATAATAATAATAATAATAATAATAATAATAATAATAATAACAACAACAACAACAACAACAACAACAACAACAACAACAATAATATAAATAAAATTATTTGCTTAGGAGCAGCCACTATTTTAGTTATATCTCTCAGACAAGGAAATAAGTTGTCTTTTTTTTTTTTTTTTTTTTTTTTAAGACAGATAGTAGTCTTTCTTATTTTTGAATTATGGTTATATGAGTTACATTCTTATGTTTCCTTTTTGGTCAGACTTACATTTTTATTTCTGTGCAATGTTATTAGTTTTGGCCCTCCAGTGAATGACATTTCCATCACTAGCTTCTCCCCTCCCTTTGACCCTAAAGAAGTAAATTAGACTTGGCCCCAAGAGCTTTCAGAGACAGAGGTAATCTTCTGGTGTATTTTGAAGTGAGATTCTTGTATCTGATGGAAAGCTTTAGTTATGACAGCAAAACAAATAGTGAATAAATATGTTTTTAGGTTTGTAAGTGGATGTCAAGGACAGCAACTAAGAAGGAAAATGACCTGGCCTGGCACTGTCCCCTTCACTTCCACTGGGAGCTAGGGAAGCAGAGAGGGGAGAGTCTGGGTAGCAGAGCTGAGCCTCTGTAAAGACTTGCATCTGTGTTAACAGCTTGCCAAGGAAAACTGATGCCTGTACATTAATCTGAATTATCACAGTCAGTTTTCCTTTTTCAAACAACTCAGTCACAGCATCATGATCTTTCTTGAACAGGAGGTGAATTGAGCCCAGCATGTTGACAGCACTAGGCAACATAGAGAAGGAGAGAATAAATTAACTGATACTATACAAATCAGAAACAGAATAGACTGAGGCCTGACACAACTTTCTTTTCCTCTGGTTATCAACACTGTAATCCTGCTTTCTTTCAGTACTCCCAGTTCTCTTTTTCCAAGCAAAAATCTCTGCATCTTTTGAGTTGCTCTGATATGGGTTTTTTGTTTGTTTGTTTGTTTGATTTGTTTGTCTGTTTGTTTGTTTTTCCTAGCAATTTATACTTAATTTCCTCTTTGTGGATTAAGTTTCTTTTAAGCACCTATCAGTAACTTTCTGACTTTAAACAATAACCTTATTTTTAAGCATGGCTACTAATTTGAAAAGCCCATCCCATTGCTTACTATGCTTCATAGTGCTCTTAGAAACCTCCTGTATACAGTTTTCCTCATGGAAGTGGTGCTGCTCACTTACAAACTTCTTGTTCACACTCAGGAATAAATTTTCCGGTACTGAATCAAAACTCATTAAAATCCAATATTCTAGTGGGTTTTGGATCAGACTTGCAATAGTCTTTCAGTTTTAACTATTCTATTCTTTTTGCTTTCATACCCCTGAGGGTACAGTACAACAGTACCACAACATACTCTGACAAAGGGTCCACCTATGCTATGGTCATTATTTCAATATTTCAGATGTTTGATGTTTGTCAAAAATTTTCTTATACCATACCTTCACCTTCTCTTCCTTTCTTCCTTCCTTTTTTTTTTTTTTCTTCTTTTTGTTGTTTGCTCGGTTGTTTTATTTGAAATTCTCTGGTATCATAGAGCCATAGGGAAGTAAATAATTTTTCTTTTGCAGTCATGGTTTCAGTGGCTCCTCCAGCAACTCACAAACCCTTTTTTCCTAGTCACAGCTCTGAATAGTGTGTTGCGTTCAGCACATATTCCCTTGATGGGCAAGCAGTTCCCATCTGGGATAAGCATTGTAGCAAATAACATAGGATACAAAGCTTTTACTTTTCCAGGAAGATGAATATGTAGTTCTGTACTACTTTCTTTTTAAGGAAACCTGGGAGACTCCCTACCACCAAAGTCGCAACTATTTTTGTTTTGTTGTATGTCTGAGTATAGGTGCTGAAGGCCCCTTGAAGTGAGAAATATAACGGATCTGCAATTTTGTCTCACTCACTGGAGGGTAGAAATACTTATTTTCATGTTGTCCTTCTATTTGGACACCCGCTCTGATCTCCTTTCTTTAGGAAGACACCCACCATACCTTCAGCACCAGGTCTTTGCTAACTGCTGTGGCATGCCCAGTTGATTCCCGTCATCACAGGACTACTGGATAATTTGGCTGCATGCATACATCCTTTGCTTTCCTGTTGCTTTTGTCAGTGTCCTAAGGTATTGTGCTGGCTGCGGACCTCTTACTGCATGGCTGAGCCAGCTTCTCAGCAGCATCTGCAGTTGGAGCTGTTTGGACTGGTTGCAAATATTTTCTGCTGACGTGAGCCAAGGGAGTTTGTAAAGTACAGGAAAGTACTTGCAAACTGAGTACATAACACAGGTGGTTGGGATTTTGCAGAGATCAGGAGCTGGATTTTTAAAGGCGTTTGGCACATCTCAGTACATGCCTAGAGGGATTTTCCAAACCATCTTGAAGTAACGGAAACACAACATTCATTTTACCTAAGTTTGGCTGTCTAATCAGCTAGCTGACTAGGCTCTCGTTGGAGACACACATGGACTTCCAGATTTCATCCCATGCAAAAATAGGTGCCTGATGTAAATGGGTTGAGCCAGTCTATCTCGTTCCATTGAGTAAAGAAAGCAAGAGAAAATTAATGTGCAAAACCCCCACTTTTATCTCTACCATCAAGACAAAGACATGGAACTGTCTAATTGTCTAATTTGGAGATTATGGGAGGGCTATAGTTGTCAAAATACATTTTCTGCTAGACTTTTTTGTTGTTGTTATCTCTAATGGAATCTGACCCTGGCCTTCTGTCCTACATACATTGATTATCAACTGAAATACTTACTGCCAAGCCTAATATTTCTGAGTAGACCTAGTTGAAGGAAAGTGCAAATTCAGGTAAATCCAAATAATATATCCTTTCTGGTTGGAACTGATAAAATTGTCTCAGACAAAAACCAACCATGCTTTTTTAATCTAGCATACATTCCTCTTACAGTTTCTGAAAAATCATTTTGTTTTTGTGTCACAGTGACATTTCATGTCAAACATTATTTATTTTTAAGTGGTTGAACCAGCAAATAAAGTGTAAATGTTTCACAAAGATCTGTAACCCATTTATAGCCTACTTTTTTGAACTATTTACAGTAGCTTTGTGTGAGGGTAACTATTCTTTTGCATTTATGGTGGTCTCACTAACCTGAAAAATTTTGATTAAATTTATTTCAAATACAAGCCAAATGTGTTCATGCTACCTCTGTACTGGTAAGTAGCACTGGAAGTCTTTCTGCCTGTGGTTTTGGCCCATGCTGAGTAGTGCTTTCCCAAACTGGGGATGACTTGGGAGTTTAGAAAGGCCAATGCTGATTCCCAGTAAGCAGCTTGGATAGCGCCACCCTATTGCAGAGAGTAGTACAGTCTGGGTTTAATTGCTCTCATTTGGGCTGTGCAGTGCAAGCTGACCACAGCACCAGGGAATGCACTAGGGAAGCTGAATTTACTGAGAGAGCTGTGGCTTCAGAGGAGTAAGTAGTTAACACAAGCCATGTAACAAGCAGTAATAGTTATCACAAGTAAGAAGACAGAGAGGGAATCCACCCCAAACTTCTATTCATTTTTGTAAGAACACAGATGGTAGCGAGGTTATATACGTAACTCAGCCACAATGACAGTAACTGGGTTTTCTACTCATTCCATGGTAAGATGTGGATCTTATTTATTCATGGACTGGGGTGTCCATAATGAAATGCAAATATACAGTTTAGACACCCATATCCAGAGCTGCACTACATAAAAACTTCTCTTAAAGGCTAGTAGTGCCTTGGACTTCAAAAGCCCCATATTTCTGAAGAGTCCCATTCTTCAATTCCAGTAATTTTGTGAGGGAGCATTGTTAAAGTCTGTACAAATATGCTTTGGCCATGTTTCCTTCTTTCTCTTACATCCACATGGAATACTCTCTATGCTGTGTAATCTTGGCCCAGTAGATTTAATATATATTTTATTTTGTTTTCATTTTCTCCTCATTTTAAATTCTCTAGCGTCTTCAATTAAGCTCCACTTGGCCTGTGAGCCTGCAGACTTAAAGAATGATCTCACTCATGTGCCAGACAGACAGGGTCTCTCCCAAGTCCACCCAGCGTAAGTAATGACTTCCACTTTCAGACAACAAATCGAACTCTTTAACTCGCTGCTGTACATATCCTTCAAGAGCAATTATTAAGCTAATACATGTTCTTGTTGCTTCTAGATGCCTTGAAGAAAGGAGGCAAAGTGATTTTGGAGACAAAAAAAAACCCACACGCATATACATGTACACACAGAGGTAGGTGAAAAATACTTTGAAATTAACAGACTTGCCTGTATTAATTGTGTAAGGGAAAGTGGGAAGTAGGAAGGCAGAGGGCACTAGGAAGGGAGGAGGAAGATGGTGATTGCATTGAAACTTCTCTTGCTGTGAGCAGCCTGTCTCTGGGTCTCTCTCATGCCTGTGTACTCTGAGCCTCCAGCAGCAGATCAGCAATTTTCTTACCTGTTAGCTTTCCACAGACATTTTCACTCTTCTTGCATACAGGTTTATGACTACACAAATCTGCTCTATGAAAAAAAGCTTTTTATCAATAGATAAAGAAATGTATGACTCTCTTTGATGGATGTTATATTCCGAACTCATTCAGACTTTTCAGGGTAAGGCTTTCAGTTTGGGTACTGGTATTTTCCACCTTGAGTACACCTGTAAAATGCACAGGGTTAAAGTGAGGTCAGATACTATGCCATTTGATGGCAAGGGAAAATAAAAGGAAATCTTAGGTTAGTTTTAATTAGGGTTAAAAAGGTAAATAATCATACTTTGACAACACTGTTTTGAAAATACAGCCTTGTACACACAATCATGGTAAACACATGATTTTTATCTCTTTACAGAAGACCACTTCTATTTTTCAGAAATCTGCAGCTATGTCGGACTTGATTTAAGCTCTGTATATTGTTTTCCTCTTACTTACATCCATGTGAATGCAATCAGAAGAAAGACCTTGTGTTCTGGAAGAAACTGATTTTGAAACTGAAGAGCAAAAGCATATATTTCGTTTTTGATCTTATACACAAATCTTCTAACCAATCTTTTTTTTCTGTTTATTGCATTATTTCATTTAAAGTTATGCATTTTTACTTGGAAAGTTCACTAAGCCAATTGCATGCCTTTCACAGTGGTGGGCATGTACTTCCCAATTAGTCCCACTGAGCCAGCAAGACTGTTTGCCTGAGAGCCTTCATCACTGAAAAACAAAACAAAACAAACAAAAAACCAAAACAAAATAAAAACAAACAAACAAACAAAAAACAACCCAAAGAGGATCACAGTCTGGCACTTTGCAATTAGCACAACATTGTCAGGGTTTCACTTTCCTGCTTAAATCCTGTAATGAGCAGCCATTGGAAAAGGAGGTAAATAAAGCTGTCATGCATATTGACAGTAATACAATATCACTGCTCATTTTTTTTCTGAAAGTTAGAATTGCAGAATTAACGTGGCACATGATGTTCTACCCTCTCCAGCTAAACATATACCAGCTGCAGTCTTTTTAAGTCTCCTATCATTTTGTTAGCACAATGACTGCCTACGTGAGCAAAAAAACATGGAAACTGCATCCTACCACAGTTGACAAGATTTTTTATTTTCATGATTACTTCTCTGCCTTTTTTTATTTTGCCTGCAGGCAAAGGTTGGCATACATGTCAAGAGAACATTCTCCAGCTGGGGCCTGCAGTATAGAGAATTGTATACTCCAGAGGGCTCATGGGACCTTAGGCAGATTATTATGGTAATATTGGAGACTGCTGTCCTTTCCCTCCCACAGCTGGGCCGCCTCTCTCATTGTAAGTATTGAAGCAATATGTTTTGCAAATTATACATTGGGAACAACAGGGACCCAGGAAAGTGAGGGAGAAAGAGAAACATGGCAAAATGTTGTCTTTAATATGATATTTTTCTTGTTCGTCAAGCAAAAATAAATTAGAGCTTTAATTTTTTTTAATTAAATGAGGATCATATATTGGGAAAAAACAGCTATAATAGTAAAAAACTAAATATTGATTTTACTGAGTGAGAGTTTTAAGAAAATATGGTTTATTGTAGTGAAATTTCACACAGTAACCTGATGCAAGAGAACCAGAGTAAGGTTACATAATAGCCTTTATTACAGATTTCAAAAATCCTTTTGAGTCCAATGAAACTGGATTAACAAAAACTGCACAAAAAATATCATTTTAATTAGTGCTAATGTGATCTCGTCATGGTCCAGCTGTTTCACACAGGATGAAAATCTGTGTTGCTTTATTAGCAATTCACCCTCCAAAATAATGTCACTTCTGATTTTTAACATTTCTTATTGATGTATATTTTAATAAAATATCCAAATGATTAGGAGAGTACTGACATAATGAAACTGATGGTTTTTTTTTGCTTGTTTGTTTTTAAATAAAGAAAGCAAATGTGGCTTGAAAGCATTAGTAGAGTCTAAAAATATATATTTCATTTTTTGACATTTTTTCAGAAACATTAACATAAAAGTCAGATTAAGATTTGTACGGTGTCATTTTGAAAGCAGTTTGTACTTATAAAATAATGGATGAAAGTAAATATTACCAACTTGGTAACAAGATGAAATGATGGCTTATATGGGCCAGATACTTCTCCTTAAAGGCTTGGTTTTATATGCTCTTTAGTAAGTGTGGGATTCAGATCACAGTCTTTAACCTATATTCCACTATTCTGTTAGCCAATAGACATTTAAAATTTAGATCTCCATTCATTTTTGACAGGACTATTTCATAACTCAATTCCATTTGGAGCTAAACTTTAATTTTAATCTAAATTAATTTCAAGTTACTGAAACTTACTGTTTCATTTATACATAAAACTGTAGTATAGCGCCTTAGACACCTGCCTGAATTCTACATTAAAAATAAGCAAATGTAGAAAATCTCAGAGCTCACAGCTCAATTTTGTTCTCCATTATTTTTATATGCTTTAATACTGTGGAGACCCCTTGCATGTACCATTGTAGAAAAAGACATTTATTTTTAATAACTTTATTCCTTTTCCCTATGTTCCTTAAAAGATTTCATTATGCACTATTGGTGCTGTGCTAATATATTTATCAGCTCTCTAATTTAGCTCAGACTTTGCTAATGTATTCCAGGATGATGACCACTGTTTTTTTTTTTTTTTTTTTTATTTCCATAAACATTGTTCCTTTTTCCTTTTTCAATCCTTAATTAATAATTGTAAAATAAACTCTTAGTACAAGGAAACTCTTTTCGAACCAATGGCAACTGTGATAAATTAGAGTGGAATTAATATATACCATACAGTGGACTTTTAACTATAATTTGCAGTTGTAATAACAGAAGAGGTTACAACTACAAAAATAAACATATGAGAACTGTGTTTATTGCACTATATTGGTTGATTGTCTTGTAAAGTCTTAAAACAACTCTGATGACACCACATGACATTTCTTCATCTCTCCTCCATGATCTAAAGCAGCATTAGAGAAAACACCCTTTGTGAAGAGAAAAGAGACCCAAAGTGAGAACATGTTGGTTCTATGTGTCTCTGTGAATCCAGACATTTACTTCTCCTGAGCTGACATTGACTTCTATTTCACAACAGTAGATGCATGGTTGCATGCAGCAGGATGAGGTGAAAAGAAATCAGTAAGGTAAAGAGTGTTAATTTGTAAAATAGAGAAGTCAGTGATGTAATGTGTTTTTCCTAGGTTCTCCTGGAAATCAGGGCCTGAGCTATCTTCCTCCTTTCCTTCCTTTTTGTACCCTGAATTCCTCTTTTCAGGTAACAAGTATTGGCTCTCATCTTTCTGAATTGTAAACAATCTTTTGAGATAGAGTGTCCCCTCCAGTTGCAGCATTTCCTTTTTCCATAATTCTCCTGCTATCAGTTTTGCCCTGTATTCTTCAGATTCCTCAGCTTCTTTCAACAGCAGTTCTTGCTTGCAATATTGCTAATGATAGAACACAATCTACAGCCCAGCAACCACAGGTTGCCTAATACCTTCCTTAGAGACTTTTTTTTTTCATTTGTCACACATGGGTTAAGTGTGACGTTTAGAAAGACAGTGCAATCTATTTGGCTTTTTCCTATATTTTGTACAATGAAAAACCCAGGTGGAATGACAAACAGTTGAAGAAAGCTGTACATTTCTCTCTTGGGGTTAGTGTTTAAGGCTAAATCAGCACTGCCTGATGAATCTGCCTTAGGGAATAATCCTTAGCCTATGGAAAAAGTGGTACATTTGACTTTTTTTTTTTTTCCAGCATAGCAGGCAAGTGCAGGGTTGAGGGAATCAAATTTAGATCAATCTCCTCTGTATTGCCTCTAACCCGTGCTCCTATCAGTGGTCTATCCCCCATACTCCACTTGTTTTCTGTTTTTCTGTTTTGTTTTCTGTTTGAAGGGTGTTAGATGGTTCATTCCTAACAAGGTCCCAGGAGCAAAATAGTACTTTAGCAATGTGGGTCATCAGAGAACTCAGAAGTCAGAACCCTGGATAAACTGGGTATGGGTTTACTGTAGTACTCCAGCATTTTCCCGGTGAAGATATGAATGCACGGTATGAGTGAAGATATGATTAGTAGGAGGAATCTTCCAAGCAGTGGTACTATTTTTGAGTCCCCATACCAGCTACCCTGCCTTGATATGAAATGCATCAGTGGGTTACTCTGTTAAATCTCATCTGTAAGATTTCTTTCATTAGCAGGTGAGAAGGCCTTAGCTCCTAAGATGTGTTGGTAGCTTGTGGCCTTGGAAACTTTCAGTGTACAAGCAACTTTTTTGGAGTAAGACATAGCCATGCACTGAAAGAATGTATTTATTCTAATAAAATTATAAAGGTATTGTGTTTCCCCAAACTGGGATGGACTTAGGTGGACTATGATGACATCTTAGACACCTAGGATGAGATAGAGTTGCTGTTTGAGATAACCTGTGTAAACCACCTTGCCAAAATAAGAGCATTGAGATCTCAGAAGTCCCATATCGTATCTGTCACTCCCATGCTGGTGTCTCAAATGGTCCTACATACTTACACTGGAGCAACAAAATCCTGCTCATTATTCCCTTATAAATACCCATATTTAGTTTGGAGCTGCTACCAACACCCTTGACTTATACTTGTTTGTTTGTTTGTTTTGTTTTTGTATGCTGGTGTCTGAAATGTTTGCACCTGTGGCTTTTACATTGTGCTAGTTAGAGTTTCTTGTTTTCCTTCTCTTACAGTTCTAGCAGATCCACTTGCATACTTTTTCATGCTCTTCTAACAAATGTATGGATACAAACCATTTAGCTCTTATGAGCTGAAAACAAGGAATCTTTCATGTGAACGACAATAGCCACGTGTGACTTGCAGTGTTTCAGTTGGTTTGGAGGAAAGATTTGATGTCTTTCCTTCCTCTTGAAGAGCAAAACTATCAGATGAATAGGTGAAAGTGTATGTGGAAGAAATTTGAGCTTTGACCTATTTTTTTTTCCCTTTTGTGATGACTGTTTTTCATCTTTCCTAGTGAAAGTGACAGCCAGCATTTTATGAATCTGTCCTGTGGAAAACATACTCTTAAAATAAGCATGCTTAAAATCAACTTCCTTTATTTGATTGTACACGAGTAATTCATTACCTGTAAGAAGAAAACATTTCAGAGTAAATTACCAAACGATTATTAAGCACGCTTGTAGGATATAATACAAGAGACTTTATCATTGTCAAGGGTTATACTAAAAAAGTAAAATGGAAATAATTTAAGGATGATATTAAACTACTTTGGGGAGTGAAGGAAATTTGTGAATTTCAGCAGACCTCATGATTTAAACATATTCAGAAATTAATTGGCGTGTAACTCTTGGTCAAAGTGTCAGGACTTGGTAAATATACATGTATACTGAGAAATCCCTCTGCATAACAGCAAAGTCCTGATTTGTATTTCAATCCAGTATTTACATGGTGAAATCTTGACCTTCTTCAGGTGAATAGGATCTTCTGTGTATTTGACTTAGAGGCAAAGCTTGGGGAGACATTTGAACAAGTTCACTAGGCAGTGAAGGATATGCATCCCTTTTTGCTAGTGGTGTCCAATGCACTTTCACAGTATTTGTTAAAACCAAGCCCTCCCTTAAATCCCTTTGTCATTAGAAGGAACCAGTCCTTGGTGAGCCTGATGTGATGGTCTAAGACTCATTATAATACAGTATAGCTTGCCTGTGTAGTGAAGGCTGAGCATTAGAGCAGATGTGTCAGACATTGTCCTAAAAATGAGTGACATAAGTGTCAAGTACTTTCATTGTAGCTGTCACATATTTGAGCTCCAGTCTTCTTGCATGCATGAACACAGTTAAGTCTTTCTTTCAGTAGTTTTTCTTTACTATGGAAATCTGGTTTAGCCTCCATTCCTTTATTCATTCATTTGTTTATTTATTTGTTTATTCTATGACTTTAAATAACATGTTTATATTTGTTTTGTACTGTACTATTTTTTACACTCTCCAGGGTACTGGCAGTGAATGCATAATTTTTTTTCCCCTGTGCTATATTTATTCTTCTACTGCTGAATTACCATGGAGTGTACTGGTGCCTCTGACCTCTTTGTCATGAAATTAGAGGTACTTAACTTATTAGCATTTGAGAAGCTGGAGGTACACAAAAGCTTCAACAGCGGATGTTGAGATGTCATCATCAAAATTTGAAGAGACACTGTATATAACTTCTGTGGGCCATTATGTATTGCATTCATCAGTCCATTAAGAAGGTACAGGTGCCATTGTGAAATTGATAGTTATGGCAGAACCATTTGTTCTGGGACAAGATTGTCTTGCCTGTCTACATTACTTTTGTGATCAATTTATTTTTCTTTCCATTTCCAGTTTTGTTATGCTCAAACAAAAGTGATGGAGGACTTGAAGGCCACTCACCCATCAATAGTTTTCATTAGAACTTCCAGTAAGAAACTTTCTCTGTTATCAGATGGACTTTTCTTCTGAAATATGCTTCTTGAGTTCCCAAAGATTATGAAAGTCTCTGTAAATAAATTTTGATCACTTTCTTCTGATAAGATTCAGCGTTACTCATTTAGAATAACAATATGAGTTTGGGCATGTTCTTTCTTACACTTGAAGATGAATTATTCAGATAACACAGGGTGTGCTATGAAGATAAATTTATTTGTAGTGTTTATTATATATTTCTGAATCTCGTGATGAGATTTCCAATTATTTTTGCATGTATAATGATTCAGACAAAATGTTGGGTAGGGTTCATCTCATCTGATTATAGATAAAAAATATTAAAATATTATTCAGAGTTTTAAGAAATCCTGATTTAGAAAAAGACAACCACATAGCAAACCAAATCTATTTAATGGGTGTTGCTGTCTGGTAGGCTGTGGCTTCGCACATCTTGTCTTCCAGTCCCCAGTGAAGGGGTTGGTCATTTATCAGCTTGTTTATGCTAATTTATTCAATTAATCAAATTTAAAATGTAGATCTGGAAAATGTTCTTACCCTTCTATATTTTAAAATTGTATACTAGTAACCTGTCATATTTAACCAATACTCTATCTTTAGGATTCCATCAACAAATATGCACACATGCTAAATTAAATACAAAAATGCTGCTATTGGTGCTTTACTTAAATTTCTTATATATAGAGGTTGGAACCTCCACTGGGACTTTCAGTATGGTAAAAAGGCTGAAAACTGCAGCTTTAGAAAACCACATTCTCTAGAAATTAATCTTTACTGCATTCTCTAGAAATTAATATTTAAATAAAAGACAGGCCCATCTGTGTGCACCAATAATTTTGAATTGGGAGATGTAACTGAGGAGCAGGCCTCATGATACTTCTTCTCAGAACTGTAAATTTTATTTGTTTCCACATTCTAAATAAAGTATGTTGAATATTAAGGGGAAAAAAGTGCTTTGTTCCATTGAAAGCTGAAAACTTTACAAGGTACTAAATACAATAGAAGTCAAAATAGTGTTTGAAGTCTTCAGTAACTTTAGGATTCTATATACCTTATTTGAAATAATTTTTAGGATAAAATACAAGCTAATTCTAATATGCTTATCTCTAGGAAAATATTTAAAATTACATTTATTAGAGAAATAAGTGAATAGTTACTTGTTATAAGTCTTATATTCCTGGACAGAATAAGGCAAATTTACATTATTAAGGACAGTTTGTCTCAATCATCTTGGACATCTACTGCAGTAAGGACTGAAGAACCTTGGAGGATGCCTGTACTTTTCCACTGATAAAGACTTGAGAACTGGAAAAATAGGTTAGACTAGATACTTGTTTTAGATTAGTTTAATTGTACTCCATCGTTAAGGGCTCAAACCCATACAAAGGTTGTTCAGGCCGTTTTAAATGCCCTAAAGTATCTCAAACACTTACAGGGGGCTGGGACATATAACACAGGAATTATGGGAGAACAGTAGGAGTAGTAGAAGTCCAGGTAGGATGGCCTAGGGCACCTCATATGGCTCTAGGTGCCTATGGAAGGCAACTGAATCAAGACAAAGCAATAACTTCCATTTCAATATTGCAAACTGATGACTGGCCATCCCTTGACATCTCGAACAAAGAGATACTTTCTGAAATTTGGAGACTGCCAATATTGCATTGCAATGATTCTTCAAGTTACTCCTTTCTGGCAATCAATAAAATAGGCTGTATATTTAGGCTTCCTGTAGGTGATTCTAAAAGCGATAGTAGGTACCATCCCCATACTCCAATAATTCTAATGTCTGTGATCAGTATTACAGGCAATGCTCTTACTTGCCAATTTGCAATACAAACAACACAGCAGTATGGTGTAACAGTACTGCAACTCCTCTGTAAAGCTGTGGAGCACATCTGAGTAAGCACATGTTTTTTTTAAAAAAACTTTTTTTTTTTTTTTTTAACTTTTACAGTTGCCAACAATACAGCAGAAATTACAAGAGAGACTGAGCATCTTTAGCATGGATAATGAGTGAGTCTTTATAATGTATGGAATCAACTTCCTTTTCCTGCTAGCTAGCAGTTTTGTTTTGTTTTCTTTTCAATATCTTACCTTTGCTAAGTGTCAGAAATACTGGACTTAGCGTTTTTGTGAGTGGTAATGCTTCCATTTCCACACTTCTGTGTGTTTAAATTTGCAACTTTAATGTTACATTAATGTTGCACTTCATCAGGATGCAGCAATGACTGAGGAAACAGAAACGAAACTGTGAAGAGGACACGCTTCTTGGTAGCAGCCTAGGAATTAAGATGACAGCATTAATTATTTATGTTGTAGAATGTCTTCATTGGCAGGTGGTGGTGTGAGGAAAGGGGGAAAGGTCAGAAACTACATCTACTTATATTTTTATGGTGAAACAACAGAAGAAACGAGAAACAAGCAGTTAACCATTACATGTATTTAACATCAAGAAATGGCAATTGCAAATTTTTTACTGATGGAGTTTGCTTGTCCCACTCATCACAAAGTACTGTGACCCTAAATTTAAAATTACCATGTCCGAGGACAACTTTTTAGACAGCAAAACAAGGTCTAATAAAGACCTTAGTATTTAGTAGATAGAAAACACAGGACATTGCTTGAGATGGCAGGAGTTTCACAGATAATCCTGACATCGCTTTCATCCTTTGCATACAGACTGCTGCAATCCTTCAAACAGGACAGAACAGTGCTGTGAAGATGGATGCTTCAAAATGTCCTATGAAATAATGGTGGAAATTGCAGATAAGTCAATCCCACAGGTTCATATAACTTTTGTTTCTTTGTTTGGAGGGGAACCTCTACTTTGAAAAAAAAAAAAAAAAGAAATTGAAAAGTGACAATTACAAGCATGACTTAAAAATAAGAGAATGAAAATAATAATTGTAAGATTCGGATACAACCTTGATTGACAGACAGGTAACTAGGTAGAAAATAAACAATAGGTGGATATAGAGAATAAAATTGTAGACTGTGAATGGTGGTGGGAACATTGCATTTCAGGGAAGGAATTATAATGTTAAGTAAATAATGTAAGGTATAATGTTACAGAATATTTTAGATACTATTATTTGCTATAGGTGTCACAATAGTATCTGGTGGTCTTAACTAGAAGAAACCATATTTTACCTGATTTGGGGTAATACCGACAAAAGATTATCTCTTCCCAGAAAAGTGAGATTTTAACAGGAGAATATCAGGATAGAAAACAGGTGCAAGATAAGCAGCTTCTTTGGGGTCACACAGCAACAGTCCCTTAATGCTGTGTCTAGTCTCCCATTCCTAAAATTACATTGCCACCAAATTGTACATATCTGACCTGTCTAAGTGTGTTTGTGTGCAATAGCCTGCAAGCATGCTTTGTGCTGAAAAAGTGTTACTCTTTTCTGCAGTGACAAAGGAGGTACATGCTGAATTATCTAGTAGTTATTTTCTGAACTTTAGCTCCAACATTCATCGGAAATAATTGTTGCAGTCTGTTGATTACAATTAAAGTGTTTGAGCCATAATAGCATGTGAAATTCTACAATTTAAGATCATTTTTGAACCAGACAGAAATTTTCACATAGCTGGAAAATTATTTTCAATTCTTGTATATAGAGATTTCAGATTATCTGCTGATAAAAAAAGAACTATCAAGATTTCATTCCAGCACACATCCTTCAGGCAGATAGAACTGACTTGGGAGACTCCTGTGGCAGTTCTTCATCCATGTGCTGCCAGGACTTCTCGTTTAGAGCCTCCAGATATCTTCCCATCAATACCTCTTGACAATTCTCTCAGATTAGGCTTTAAAAAATAAATAAATATACATATATATATATATATATATACATTTGTAAATGGAGGCAAAAGTTTGCCTTCTCACAAAGCAGCTATGCTATGTTAAATATTTGATTAATTTTTCCATGATGTGCTGCTGTGGGGCTCCTCTGATTTTACTGTAACTAGTCAACTAGTCTGCCATTGTGTCCAGAAAAAAAGCTTCTGTAGAGAGTGATCCATGGCAGTCTAAGGTTTTTGTTTGTAAGGGAGTGTTCACGGCCACGTGCTGGCAGTGGGGATTCCTCTGTGAGGAGAGGCTGGGGCTGCCCCATGCTGGACACAGCTGATTCCAGCCAGCTCCAATGGCCCCACCGCAGGGCACAGCTGGGCCCAGCAGTCAAGGTGGTGGCACCCTGGGGAAAATGTACATGAGAACGGGCAAAACACTGCACAGGCAGTGAGGAAAAACATGTTAAACAGCCCTGTGAACCAAGGTTGGAGAAGTGTTTAGGGGAGGTGTTCCAGGTGCCAGAGCAGACATTCCCTGGCAGCCTGTGGAGAAGACCTTCCTGGAGCAGGTTGCCCTCCTGCAGCCCATGGGTAGGACCATGGTGGAGCACATATCTAGAGTCCCTCATGTGGGACTCCATGCAGGAGCAGGTTTTGGGTCAGGAAATGTGGCAATAAATTAATTTTCTTCAAGGTGAGTCTGTTTTGCCCATGATAGTAATTAATAAGTGATCTGTCTTTATCATGGTCCATGGGGTTTCTTACCCTATTTTCTTCCCCTGTCCAGTTGAGGAGGAGTAGTGAGAGAGCAGCATGGTAGGCGCCAGCCAAGGTCAGCCCACTGTGGTGTTGAAGACACAGGTGCAGCCGGGATAAGAAACTGAATCAGCTTTGAAGATGTTCATCTTTCTATCCACTGTATTACTAAGGTATTCTCAGGCAGTATGTAAAATCCCATTTTATAATATGGTTCTAATTTATTAATGAATTCAGCGGAGATGTAAAATAGTTAAATACATTTCTTTTAAAATTATTTTGAAAACTGTTCCCCTTTGTGCACAATTGGAAATATATATCTTCATGGGTATGTATGTGTACATTTAATCTGTGTCTTTATTGATACATCTACTGTGTATGTGCATACATATGTACATACACACCTAAAAGAGGTCTTTCTAGTTCTCACTGAAACTAAACATCATGCAGAGTTAACCAATAGTGACATGCTTTTCTTGTTTAAAGAAAAACTCAGCCGATAAGGATTCTGGACATCATTTACTTAGGCTTGATTTATATTGTCCTTTTCTTAATCTGAATAGATTTCCATTCTATAGAAAACTATGGGTGGTGTGTCAGACTGTATAGTTTGTACATCCTGTGGCAATCTCTAAATGCTTTGTTTTCTGAGAAATAGGTGTACTTGTTTTCTGTTTTGTCCAGATGTACTATTTGTGCACACTTGCCTTTGTAGAGAACAGTTCAGAATCATTTGTCCATAACATAAGCTACTTCCTAACTGGCATAGAAATAATTAATGTTTCAATTTTATCATCACTGTAAAAAATGATATCATATGGTCTCATTTCACAAATGAGAATTAATAGCCCATTACTTACAGTCATTCCAGTATGCTTGCACTGCCTATCTTTAGAGAGTAGTGAGCTCTAAGAAGAAAAGTTTTACATCTTATCCACTCTCCTGGGAGCTGCAGGCCGCTCTTTCCCATTTTGAGACGGGATCCTCCAGTAGCTCCAGCTGTGATTCTTATTGTGAGTGATGTGCAGGGTAAGGTCCATGCCCTCCTAGTTTTAGTCATGTCAGCTACATCTGCACCAATAAGCTGAACAGAGCCAAATCACAGACTCCAACGTTGGCATGCACTCACCTGAAATTAGCCATTGGTTAATAGACATAATTTGGGGTGAACTAGCTCTCTCCCAAATAATGCTTGAGTGTTGTTTGGGAAATATAGATTGAGACAGCGATGGTTCCCAGTAGGTGTTTTGGAAGAAGGAAGAGGAAGATGATTTTTGGTATATATGCACTGTGCTTTTCAGTCATGTCCAGAAAATAGATGGTGGCCAACTTCATTTTCTAGCATAGATATAAACTCAGCTATGGTTTAGTGGGGACTGTTAGCGTTAGGTCAGAGGTTGGACTCGATGATCTTGAGGTCTCTTCCAACCTAGAAATTCTGTGATTCTGTGATCCTGCTCTCCAAGGTTAGACCAGGATAAAAGGTGAACGTTCCAACCCATATGATGTAATGCATCAAGTGTTGGTGGTAGCCAAGGGAGAGATGAACAAGTGTCAGTCCTCTTCTTGGAAATAATTTAGTCCACTAATATCAAGAGATCAGTTCCATCCTTTTTTTTTTTTTTTTTTTTTTTTCCAAATTTTTCTTCCTCAAGGAGGCCACACTAATATCTTTTCTTTTTCTTTTCTTTTTTTTTTTTTTCCTAATGAATAGTATGTCATAGAATGTTAACAGTCTTACATTGCAATATTTTGTACACCTGCCATTCATTTTACCCAAAGGAGAAGTTAATTATCTGTGATAAGGAAGGCAAACCTGCTAAAACGTATAAGGTTAGGTCAATAATCTGTAAACAATGGTGTTTGAAATGCTTTAACGATATCAATTTCCAGTAGAAGTGGTTTATGGAAGAGCAAGTTGCTGAACAATTTTCTACTCTGTGTGTCAAATGCCTGTCTAAATAACAAGACAGAATCAGGTAGAATAGCATTACTTCAGAAATCATGAAACTAAATGGAAAGAAATGAGTGTTGAAGTATGACATAAAAACTGGAAGCATAAAAGAAGAGGAGAAAGGAAAGAGTATGAAGTTTGTTACACAAATAGGATGTTTAATGAAGAGGGGAAATAAGAAAACTAATAAAGATTCATAGGGAGGAGTAGAAGAAAAAACAGTAATTTACTAGGAAATCTGAATGAGTAAATTATGCTAATTGATTTGGCAGAAGACTGTTATGGACAGAATGGTTTTGGATTGGAAAGTGAGAGAAAAAAAAGCTAAGTTTGACAGAACTTAGAGAGGAAGACTTCACAAAGGAAAAAGAGATACATTGACAAGACATAAATTGAATGACGCTGACCTGCCAAACCTGTGAAAGAATCAAAATATTTAAATCAGGAGTTACTCTAGAAAATTAAGTTTTCTTTACATAATAACTGCAATCAATGTATGAAGTGTGAAGCTTGCTAAGAATTATAAGCCAAGAGTATTTTCTCAGTCATGGATGTTCTAGCTATCGCACCACTGATGCAGTACCAGTTTCTATTCTGTGGCATACTTCTCTTTTGATGCTTGGTTGGCAGACAGAATGAACCAGCTGCCAAAGAGACATCTTTTCATCCCCTGTGCTTCCTGAGCAACGGTCGAGAGGGGAGTTCTCCAGTGCAGGAGCTATTTAACTCAAACACTCTCATTTCGGGTAAACTTTGGATAAAAGAAATTGAAAGCTAGGAATTAGAAGCCGAGGTTCTTAACTATGCTGGCAGTTGTGTTAACAGCTACTTCCTCATCTGGTTTTTAAACATTTTTAAAGGAGGGCACGAAAAAGAGCTTGTTTTTACTGCCATCAGGTGTGCAGAAATGCAAATAAAGGCTGTTTTTTCATCTGCAACCTTGTGAAGTTGATGGCAAGATTCCCTTTGCTTCCAGAGTGGCTTGGCCAAGGCCTGTTGGTTGTTACCTAAATCACTTTATCCATGCGTTATACGACCAGTCTTCTCTTCAGGAAAAGCAAGAGAAATATGTACATATAATAATAATAATGTAGAAAGAATACCAATGAATACCTATCACATCCTGTATGCTATATATAACTAACACACATTACAGTTTTCACTCCCATGCTGTAGTAAGTACCACATAGGTAAAATGATTTTTAATGGCAAAAATTATAATAGAAAGAATGAGGACCATACAGTTGTGAAATCCATGAATTTCAAGGGTGCTGAGCTTTGATTGGTGACACTGACATAGTAAGATCTTAGAAAGAAAATGTTATGCATATAGCTTTGGAAGGGAGTGCAAAACTTCATACCAGTCTCAAGACTGGTTACTTTCAGTGCATTTGGTCATGCTTGAAGAGTGTCTTTTTGTTCCTAAAGTTTCTAACAGCTCTGGGCAGTGACATCCCTTAAACTTTTGAAGCTGTGTTCGTGTGTATTTTATTGTATTGGCTATGTCACTGATACTAAGATTATTGAATTTTCCACAAGTAATGTAAGAGCCGTAATATGAAGGTAGGTGAGTCCTCTCACATTTGCTTTCAGTGACGTACAGTAAAATGGCTTGATAAATTAGAGGCTTTTGTGAACAAGCCATAAACAATACTGAAGCCTATATGTTTATTAAAATATCTAAATATACTTGAACAGATTATTTTTGTTAGAATAATATTTGACAAAGTACACCTCCTAAACAGCTCCATTCTGGGTAGCTGATGGAGAAAAATAATTGTTATTATAAACTATATAAATCTGATCTTGTGCCAAAGCTATAGAAGACAAATCTTTATTCAAATATGTAGTAAAGTAATAAACCTGTTTAAAAGACAAATTTAATGTTTGTTGTGGCTATATATTTGCAATAATTGTTTATATTTTTATTTTAGTAGCAGTTTTACCAGAAAGAAGTTTGTTCCTTACAAAAAATCTTGTTAATACCAGCAACAGAGTAAAGAATTACAGTAGTGTTCCTTGTGGAACCATTCTTCATAGATTTGTTTTTGTTTCAGGATAGAGAACAAAACAGCATGAAATTATGCAGCAATGATTATAAGCAGCAAAAGAAAGGGAAGAACTATTTCATTTGATCCAGGCATAAATTTCTAGAACTAATTGTAAGAGGCGCACCATTTGCTGGCTTTTATAAAAAGAGAATCGGTGTTTGCCTATCATGTTTTCTTTGCACTGCATTGAACATAGTAACAGCTTGATTCATAGTTGGCTTTTGTAGGCACAGTCAGAGTGCAATTTAGGATGACACATCATTATCAACTTTCAGAAGTATTTAGGCACCTTAGTCTTGCTTTGAAAATGTGACTTTGGTGGTTGCACTGTCAAACATTCTTTCTGTAACTTGCGTTCCCTGAAGAACCACACCAAGGACCTATAGCTCTTTGTTGTCTGAAAAATGAACACAAGCTGTTAGTTCTAGGTGCTCAAAATTAGGTTAGATGTTCTGTGATGCCTTAAGTAGGTTGTTCTGGACTGACAATTACATCTGCATCTTAGCTAAAAAGAGATTAAGTCGTCCGTCCCCCCCCCCCCTTTTTTTTAATGCTCCTTCTTATCTAAATGGGGTAATGCTTAATTGGGGTAATGGTTTTAAACTGAAAGAGTGTAGATTTACATTATATACAAGAAGTAAATTCTTCACTCAGGGTGGTGAAGCACTTGAACAGTTTATCTAGAAAAAACTGTGGATGCCCCATCCCTGGAAGTGTGTGAGGTCAGGTTGGATGGAGCTTTGAGCAACCTGGTTTAGTGACAGATGTCTTTGCCCATGGCAGGGGGCTTGGACTAGATGATCTTTAAAGGTACCTTCCAACCCAAACCATTCAATGATTCTATAACCAACATTTGATAAAAAAATACAGTGCTGTGCTCTGCCTTTTTAGCTAGAACAGCACTGGTATCACACCAGTATTTTGTCTACTGCTGATCAGTGCTGGCACAGCATCCAGACTCCCTTCAAATATCCCAAAAGCTGGGGGTGGGCAAGGGGTGGGGAGGGAACATCACCAGAGTAGCTGACCTAAACTTTTTTTTTTTTTTTCCCCTTCCCATCATACTTTCTTCTCCACCTCTGTTGAGGAAGGGAAGTGAAAGAGTGGTTGTGGTGGAGTTTAGCTGCCCAGCAGGGTAAAACCATTGCATCCATCCAGTCCTTCTCACACACTTCACCCTCACTGACAGAAAGGAGAAAATCCAGCTCGGATCCAAAGCCCTGGCTCCAAGCCCGAGACAAACCTTGTTAGTTTCTCCACAATGTCCAAGATCTAGAGCTTCATGGAAGTGCAAGCCTTCTGTGGTTATCCTCCTGGGGCACCACCACCACCCTGATGCTCCTTGAAGGGTTCCTAGGAGTTCATAGAGGCCTCAGATATGTTCCCACAAGATCCAGAAAATCTCAAAACAGAGCCTAGAAGCTACTGCGTCTCTTAGGAACATTCCAGGTGGATCCAGCTGGGTGCCAGGCTAACTCCTCCATTTTGATAATAATTCAAAACTCTTAATCAGAACAATTTTTAAATATGCTTACTTTTATTAAAGAAGGGGCGCACGTGGCAGACATTTTACTTTTTTAAGTAGTAAAAAACTCTGAAGTATTAATTTATTTTTCCCTGATTTGGCAATTAATAAAAAAAAAATCCTTTGCTCCAATTCTTATCCTTCCACCCTCCACCCTGCCAGTCCCTGTTTCCCATCTTCCTTTATTGTATCTGAACTCTGTTGGAACCAACTGGTTGCTGAACAACATGCAGTCTGATTTCTTAGCTAAACAATTTTCTTTCTTTTTATCCTGGAGGGGGAGTTATCAAAACAACTGGCTAACATGAGAAGAGATTTGAGCGAATTGTACTAATATGTACATGGAGACCAGCATTGCTGTCAGTATTAGGAACTTAAATATATGGGGGCTGAACAGAGTTCTTCCTATAGTTGTCCACATACTTAGTACAGGGAGCTCTCTTAAAGTCAGTTGATACTGCATAGGTGAAAGTGAAAAGCTGCTCCTTGAAATTACGAATGCAGTTGTTTAATGGCAGAGATTTTTTGATTTAAACTGAGTCAGTAACTTGTGAGAAAAACAGATTGCTGCCTTGGTGGTACTTTCAACCAAAAAAGCTCTACAGCTTTGTGCTATCTACTGATAGCGCAATGTCTGAGTAATGGGCACCAGAAACAGATATCACTGGTTGCATAATTATACATCTACTGTAGTTTCAGATTTATCAGCACATAAAGTACGTGAATTACAGCATATTCCACAGTGTTAACACAATTATGAAAACTGGATTTAATCTAAACATGTTAACATCAATGTCCAATGTTTGCTTTAATTTCAAGCATAAATACTAGCAAGGATTTTCAAGATGTTGAAAACAGTTTCTTGGTGAAATGCATATTTCATAGCATGTGTCACCTGTCTATTATTTTGTTGCAGTGATATGTCAATTGCAAAAGCTGGTAACGAACCACAAGTCACTCAATGAAGCATCAAATAACAGTAAATGAGTTTTTTTTTGCTGTCAATTCAAATTGAATCAAAAGCAGCTCACTTTATTATTTTGAACAAAGTTAGGAAACTGCATTTGCATTTTGTTCTCTTTCCTATGACCTTCTGTGTTTTTTTTTTTTCTTTTAAAATGTAAATTACTTTAAATGCAGCTTCCAGTTTCATGAGTATTTAACTGAAGACTACAATTCTAGCTACATCATACTTTTTTTTGTTGTTTGTTTCTTTTTTTTTATTCATGCAAATGCTTAATATCTTCTGTGATTATGGCACCTCTATCAAGCTCTATCTATTGCAGATCTTTCTGGTTTCTGCTCTTTCTGTAACAAATACATTTTCCTCTCTCCAGTGTTTCTAATTACCCTTCTGCTAATATTGTATTTCTTATAATTTCATCCTCTTAATTTCTGTACTTTTTCTCAGTGTTGACCAATCTCACCTTCTGTGTTTTGTCACTGTCATGCAGATACTTACACACCTACTCCTTGAAAAAGTTGCATTGACATATATCATTGCATGCTTAAATATTGCCTGTACTTAAAAAATATTAAGTTCTTCATCTATTATACCCTTCTGGCTCATGTATGTGTGACTTAAATGCATCACTTTTATATTGATACATGTGACATGTCTGTATGTGATGGGTGTGACTGGACTTCCACTATATATTATATGAAAAAGCAGAATAAGTACCCAATGTTCCTACTGTTAATAATAGTTAAAACCATTAATAGATCTATCATATAAGAGTTGAATCCGTAGGAGTAGTGAACAGTGAAACAGGAGTATACAGACTTGTGAGATTAGGTCAACTGATTATGATATTTAACTGTTCATAAATTAATTGTTATGTAAAGAGGGTCTTCAATCTATTTTCACTTCACCTTTGATGACTGTGGCTGCTGTGACTTGGAAATTAATGATTGATTTTGTTATTAAAAACACTTCAAGGAAACGTCATTTGAGTAGGTCATAGCAAGAACAAAACTGCTCTGTATATAACAACTTAATATCTTATGGTGTTATAATGATTGATTTAGCATTCATTAAGAATCTATTTAAGCAGAGAGGAAATTTAATGATTGTTTTAAAGCTTTGATGCAATTTACATTTGCTCTCTAAATGAAGTTTAAAGTGTTTAATGAAAATAATGTCGGTGATAGGAGTTGCATGGACAGAATACTCTGCAGAAGTAACTGGTCACACCAGTTCACTACCTCTGAAGTTTAAAACATGGGAAATGTAAGACTGCATACTTCATGGTTTAAGCAGTTTCTGATTATGCTGTAGTTTTTGTCTGCAATATGTTGTTGTGATCTTTAACTCCTCTACTTACAAAACAGTAGTGTGATCTGCTGTGGAGGAGATGCTCTGGTCTAACTCCCCACTCAAAGCAGTTCAGGAAGAGCAGGCTGGCTTAGCTGTGGCCGTCACTGTGGCCAGCCAGTTCTGATCATCTCCGTGGCTGGAGATCCCACAGCCTCTCCAGGGACCTGTTCATACATTTAACCACTATCATTGTGAAGAATATTTTCATTACATTTGTCCAGCGTTTCCCCCCCTGCAACTTGGGTCTGTTTCCTCTTGTTCTTTTGCTGTGTTTGCCAAGAAGAGCCTGTTCAATCCATCTTCTCTATATAGCCTCCCAGTAGGTAAATGGTTGAAGACAGCAATAAGATTTCCCCTTCCTCTTTTCTAGCCTAAACAAACTCTTTCAGCCTCTTCATTATGTTGTGAACTCCAAGGCCTTAGCTATTGTGGTGACCCTTCACTGTGCTTGGATCAGTATGTCAATATCTCTCTTGTACTGGGGAGTCCAAAACTATACATTACTCCAGATGCATTCAGAGAAGTGTAATAGTGAGGAATAATCACTTTCCTTGGCTTGCTGGCTACACTTTTACCAACACAGTTCACTATGCAGTTGTTTTTCATCTCTGCAAGAGCCCAGTGCTGACTGAAGCTCAACTTGTTTTCTTCCAGAATCACTGGGTTATTGTTTCCAAAGCAGTTTCTAGCTTGTCAGTCCTCAGTACAGATCTGTCACAGGTACAAGACTTTGCAATTTGTGTATTTGCTGAACTTTATGAGATCTCTTGAGAGAAAGGGTCTGAGGATCCTGTCTTTAATTTGTTGAGACCCTCTGAATGGCTTCCCTCCAGCATATTTTCTGTGCCTCCTGTTTTGAGATCATTCATGAACTTGCTCAGGAGGTATTCCACCTCATCATCTGGGCTGCTAATAGAGATGTTACAGGGCCAGCCATGAAGCCTTGAGGAAGGCTGTCTGTAACCAGTCACCTCTTGGACATTGTACTACTGGACACTGATATTTGAGCCTGACAAGTCACTTTGCCAGGATTGCTGGAGTCCATATCTCTGTGACCTCTACAAGAACACTACTTTGTGGCAAAGGCCTTGCTAAAGTTGGGGTAAACTTTAAAGTTGGGGTAAACTGGGGCATCCATTTCTCTTCCCTCATTCACAGAGCCTTTATGGGACATGGACCAACTCAGCCCTGCCCAGTTCTGAGCTGGTATGGATATCAAGATTAAGTGTGGATGAATGTATATGAACACACATTTAAATGAGCATATGATTTACTGTCACATCAGACATGTGGTCCTAGTCCTAAAATTGGATTCATCCAAATCCCGTGCTGTGATATTTGTCTGCCATAGGAATGGCCTTTACATTAAGTAGAAGCAAACCACAGTCCAAACTTTAGGGTAGGATCAGAAGAGAAATAGAGTGATTAGTCTGTATAGCTGCCATATTCTTGCATGCTAGGGATGGTCAAAGACAGTATTGATGTGAGTATTATAGTATCTGATGGTAAATGTTACAAGGCAGTATTACATGTAGCTCAGAAATAGTCCAGGACTACTCAGTTCTGTACTAGCTCTCCTTACTATGGTGTTACTAGCATACAGTAACTTTTTCCACAGATTTCCCTCCTGTCTTTCGATCCAAGGCTTTTAGAATGACAATAAAGATATGGGAAAATCCTTGTAGTTGTCATTTTGAAAATAAATGCAACTTGCTCATTGTCTCCCCTTTTTCAATTAGCAAGTGTCCCTTATGCTTTTTCTTCCTTTGAAAAATCACACATTCCCCTACAAAAAAACTTTTTGCTGGACCTAAGACTTACTCGTCCCCTCCCCACTGCACTAATTCTTATTAATGTCTCAGAGGGTAAACCATGCTTTAATATCCGGTCATACTTTAATGGCTTAGGTAAGTTCACTGTGCTTGTAACTTCTTATTGAAAATCCTGGCATATAGCATTATGAATGCATAGACTTTAGTCTGTGATTCTCCACTGCTTTCACATAATAACAACAGCAAAAAAATATTCATATATGGATAGCAGCCTCAAATCAGTAAAAAGCTAATTCACTGTATAGCACTGGAGGTGGGGTGTGATTCCAATGAATGGCCATAGTTTGGGGGAATTAAACAAGAAAAACTATTGTGTTTGCATAAGCCAAAATATGCTATGCATCACAATTGCCATATTCCTAGCATTAGCGATGATAAAGTTGTCAATGCTTTTATTACACTGAAAATTATCATCTGATATTATTATTTGTGCAAAGCTTTTCTGAAAAACGTATTAATGTTAATGGAAACACTTCCTATAACACTCTATACTATTTAACCATTTTCTACACTCCAACTGTCTACAGCATTTGAACTCTCTTGCTGATTTTTAATGCAGTAAGTGGCAATATTTATAGTTTTTGTGTCAATAATGGATTTATTTATTTATTTTTGCAGTTTCGCCAGGTACATATTTTGTAGTCTATGTGGCTTTCAGTCTATGTGGCTTTCGCTGGAGGTTTGTAAAAACCAAGCAAGGGTAAGATAAGGAGATAGGGGACTTCTGCAACAGGGTCACACTGAGCACCAGGACAGCCCTGTGAACCTCCTCTCAAGCCAGGCTTGCTGCATGTTGAGGCAGTGAATCTGGGAGCGTGGAGCTGAAGCCCATGGACAGGGTGCACACGTGCCTCATGTCCAAGCAGCTCAGCAGTAGCTCAGGAGGACATAATGCATGTTTTGACTGCCACTCTGCCTGCTGGAAGGCTGTGGAGAGCATCGTGTTCATTGCTGTCCTTGAGAGTCCCTGTGGATTGCCTTATACCAAAGGCTGGTAGCAGAAGATCAAAATTGCTATGGCCTTGCAATTGTTCCTTGCAGACAGTGGAGATTCTCTTCTACCCCTAACATGTGATGTATAGAAAACAGAAGTGCTGTGATATTTTTTCAGGTGCAGGGTTTCTTTTTTTTTTTTTTATATATATATACATGTATATTCTTCAATAAATGGATATTAAGAAGAAAAGACTTTACATTTATTTTGAAGTATTTTAAAATAAAGTATTTAAGTTTGTTTTTCATTACTTTAAAAGCATTAAAGTATTTAAATAAAGGATTTAGCCAGTACATCTCAAGGGGTTGTATTGGCTAAACACTTTGTTCTAAACTAGCCCACTTTATGGAGAATTTTCTTTTAAGTTAATGAGGAAAACAAGAGGAAGATCTGGATTCTACTGTTTTGCAAGCACTAATATTTAGAAGAGCTGTATCTGTGGTGTGTTATTTCTTAAATTATGTTTTATGAAACCTGGGTGGGAACAAATCAAAACTGACTGCTTTGCCAATATTCATTCCCCACTCGTGCATCTCACAGTGTAGTCTCTTCCAGGGAGAGGTCCAGTTCCTTGGGGAAGTAAATAACTCAATGATTTACTGATAAAGCCACCCAGTATATATATCACCCATGTCTCATACATCACTGTCACAGGCAACAGATTGCCTTGCTAAGTGATTCTGTGTTTCTTTTTGGATTTCATTCTCCTGTAGCCAGTTCATCCTACAAAATACATGTAATTTTGCCCACACTTCTATGAATGTATTTAATTTTAAAATGTACTTCTATAAACTTGAATGGAAAGATTGTCTGATATTATAGATGTCTTTTCATTGAAAAATTGTTGATACCAGTCAGTAACTGGGCAGTTGATTTTCCTCAGGGATTTTTGGATAGTTCTCTGAATCTTTTAAGTTTTGTGTTCTGATAAGAGATTTCCAAATTCAAAACATTTTAAGAATTAGGAACAGAGCAAAGGTAAGCTAAATCTATATTTAAACTGCTAGCTAACAAAGGATTAGGGAGTTCAAGTACATAAACTGCTCCATTTTTGAGACTATCCTATCCAAAGACTTGACGTGCTACCTAGAGATGCATGCCATCTTGTCAGTAGCTCTTGAATCAAAAGTTCTGACCAAGTTCAAAGAGATTTCTGGATTATTTATAGTTCTGGATGGCTTCAAAGAAATGTTGCCCTAAATTTGAGAGACATTATGATTGCTGGTCTCAGCAACAAGGTTTGGATTTGCAATATGAAGACAATTCATTGACCTACAGCAAGAACACCTGAGTCAAAGTCCAGGATCTGAGCCTACCTTCCTGGAAGTCTGTCCTTTAAAAACAGCAGGATTGAAGGGAGAGTGTTTTCTACTGAACGGGATGCATTCAGTGGTCTTCATTCCAGTGCATTCAGGTATGGTATTTTGGCTGTATCCCACCTAACTCCAGGTGTTTGCGTAAAATGCCTGAACTGAGAGTACAGCTGGTGAGGAGATGAACATTGAAGTCTCTCATTGACTCTCATTTCCACTGTGAACAGGAATGTTTGGGTTGCCTAAGTCAGTCTGGATTTGCTTTTACCATCCCCAGGGACAGTGCTGGCAATCCAGGAGGGATGCTACAAAGGGTAGCTCGGGCCCTGAGTCTTTTCAATCAAACACTTCAAGCAGACTAAATAATACCTGTTGTGTTTACCTCAGTTTACCTCTCTTTAACCTCATGTACCACTGCTTACAACTTGAAGAGGAAAAGATTCCCTTTCCTACCATAAGAGATGCTTTATGCTATCTTCCCCGTTCCTCGTGGGACCTCCCTAGCAAAACAAAACTTCCTGACAATTCTCCTCAGCTGCTTAAATCCTAGGGACACCCTCTTTGCCACCAGTTTTTTTGTCACTTCTAGGTATCTTTATATGCAGAGGCATAAAATTAAGTGAAGGCTAGGAGACCAGGATGAGTGTGGCACCCTGCTTGTCCACCCCACTGTTTGCTAGCATGTTCCCTTGCTGTATTTTTGACTTCCTGGATAAGTTCTGTCCAGACACATCTGTTTGAAGATGCTAGCTATATGCAATATGGGCAGGAGGTAGCTGGTGCCTTGTGACCTTGGTCCAGGGATTGGCACTCAGACTCTTTTTCTTAGCAGTATAAACAATACATGCTTAGTTGTGGCCACTAAACATTACACATGCATGAAATTCTGGCTATTTTTTTCCCCGTAGTCCTGGTAAGCATGTTCAGAATGGAAACCCTTTATCCACACCTACATCTATGGTCTTTCTGTATTGGGTGATATTTAGAAAGGAACTGGCCTCACACATGCTGTGCTTGCTAAAAGCCACCTGTTGGACCAGGTAGACTGTTAGTACAGTAACATCACCATGAACCTGGGGAAATTAGAACATTTGTTGGATAAAATATATGTCCTTATGTTGGTGTTTAACTTGTTCATAACCCATGCTTGGTTTAATTACTTGTAAACAGTTATCATTTAGAGAGCAGTGGTTTCTACAGTGTGGTAGATGTTTTCTAAGTGCAGCCTGTGTTCTGAACGTTGTTGCAGTTGTTTATTTGGGACCCATTTATGGTGTCCTTTCTTACAGAGGGTCATTTTCTCCACCAAAGGCTTTACTGATGTCAGAGTGAAATAAGATGCAAGTGAGAGCAAATAACACAGCAGCTTTTGGCTCTGGTCAGAAACTTTTGCTTTTACAGACCCTGCTGTCTAAAAACAGTGATTCTTCTAAATCAACAAAAGTCAAAAAGGGAGAAAACCAGATCTGTTGCTTTGTTGAATATTCCACAGAGCAAGTAGAAAACCCTGAAGGGAAGCTTTCCTTCTGACTGACTGATAGATAAGGCAAGAGCTTTCAGTCTTCATTAAAAAAAAAAAAAAAAGAAAAAAAAAAGAAAAAAAAATGTGAAAAGCCCCAGACAGTTTCAGCTGAGTGGGTGAGTACAGCATGGTGTTAGATGTAAGCTGATACTGGAAATGGGTTTGGAAGGACAAACAGAAGGGCACATCTCTACAAATAGAAAGAGGGGCTAAACTTGTACTTAAAATGATATTTTAAAACAGAATCTAGAGATGTTTCAAAAATACATTTGTAATCTGAACTCATGTAAAATCCATTTTTAAATCTCTCTGAAAACATATTGTATTCTAGATACATATCTTTCAGACAGGAATTCTGTTTGCAGCATATTTTTCTTTAAAGGGTTTTGCATTTATGCATAAAAAGCTTATTAATTATTTGTAACTGCTTGTCATCATATTCTGATAATAGAGGCCTGGTTAAGGATAATAACTACCACATCACTATTTTGGGTCATATAGATAATATATATACATATGTACATATATACATACACGATTCCTGGTGCAATATTACCCAAAGCATCTCCTTTCTCCCTGTACACAGGACCAAAAGTGCAGGCACATCATTTATTGATAAGACAAAAAGAATGTAATGAAATTATCAATGTTCTTGAATTAATTATGAACATGATTAAGAAAGCTAAAATCTCAGGAGCCAGGATCTCATTACCCATTCAGTCTTAGGGATTGCTTTCATTCAGCAAGGCAAAAAGGCTTTGAGCAGTCCCACAATTGCCTTAGTCTCATTTATTTGTGGTAGTATTAAGGTTTATTTGTTTTCTGGTTTGCACTTCTTCTGAAATTATTTCTCTTAGTTTATTCATTTAACAAAATGTTCCTTCCTGTCACAGAAGAAAGTGCCTACAAGGCCTACATAGGTTCTTCAGTCTGCAAACCTCCCTTTGAGAACGTTTCTTTCAACTCACATTGCTGGAGCTCCTAAATATCTTTCAAGGTAAGTCTGAGAATGTAGCCAAAAAAGTTCTTTCAGATTTATGTCTGCAGCTGTACTACAGTACTGTCTGATTCCCATTCAGCTCGGAGCCTTAATGACATCATTATTACGCTGTCTGAACCAGATTTAACTTGGAGCCTGCATGATATTGTTGCTTATCTTCCTTCCTATGTGGGAGATGCAGTATTACTTTGCTTAAAAAAATAATAATTAGCCGCTGATGGTGCAGATATGGTTCAGATTCTGAACTTTCAGAAACTGGGGGGAAACCGAAGCAGCATTGGATACATGCATGTCAATTTAAAAATAATTTTTACGTCTAAGAAATGATAATTGGGCTATGCTTTTCTTGCACAGTTGTCTGAGGATTGTGGTGTGCAGCTGCCTTATTTACACAGTCATAGTGCACTGTATTACTTAATAATTTTGACTTTCTCTTTACAAGGCCCTTCTGAATTTCTTGTTATTGCAGGGTTTGCCCCCAAATCAATGTCGAAATGATAGGATGTAACGAATAAATTCTGTCAGTAGCCGTGTGGGAATAATGCATAGATGATTTTTAAAAACAGAAATAAAATCTTTGTAGCTCAAAAAGCAGAAATCCAACAGACTGTAGGTTTTGTTTTTCTTTTGTTCTTCTGTTAATGGAAGTTTGATATGTCTTTTATTATTGTTTCTGGGTTTTATTTTCAAACAGAGGAGAGGAGTCTGTAGCCCTATATTTGGTACAAGCTATTATCTACCAGAATAGAACAAGGACAGCAAAGAACATATTTTAGATTAAAATAAGTGCTGTCTGTGACACACTAGAAAGATTGATTTTAGTTGTTTTCTCCATAATGCTTTGATATAGTATTTTACTGCCTTTCCTAATCTCAGTTAATAAATAATATAAACAAAATGCAAACCAATTAATTTGCTCAGAGTATGTACATCACCTAAATGGGACAATCAGACTGAAAAAACAATGATAATGCCTTACTCTCTCTTGGTAACCTTGAAATGTAGAATTACATTTGCAGCATGAAGAAAAAGCGTGTACAAATACTACTGTTCATCTGTTCCTATAGTTCTGCAGACTTACAAATGACAGTGTGTTTAAAGAAATACATTTAGAGGAACTTTTGTTGAAACGGACACGTGAAAGTCATTCATACTACTGGCATATACATCCCATAGCAATTATGAAACAATATTCATGGGTTTCTTAAGATTCATGGATGTGGGTTCTTTAAATTTATGTCTAAGTGAAAGATTTTTACCCTCAATACAATTCTTTGCTGTCTGCTTCAAGATTTCATATTTTATTTAAAAAATGGCTATTGAAGATAATTTGACATACTCTTAAAAACTATACTGCATTGCTCTGGGCCTGTTTTTAGCTTTCATTTTGATGGAAACTTTGCAAGTGTTAAAACCATACATGATATAAAAAGCATAAATTCTATTATTGTATCAGGTAAAAGAAAAAAATATTTTTTTTGGCGTAAGATTTTTTGAAAAGGTACCAAAGGTAAAGCTTTTTAAGTTCATCTCTTTCTGCAGAACTGGAAATATCTCTACCTGTTTTAATATTTTTCTACCATAATAGCTTTAAAAAGCAATAGACTGTGGGTGCAAAAAATTGATCATGTTACAGAACAGTTTCCAGTTTTGTCAGAGAAGTTCAGTAGGGTATTTTTAGGCACCTTCCCTTGCTTTAGCACTTGGATATTTTCTAATGTTCAAGCAAAATAGTTTGGGGGATCAAAATTATTATAAAATAAGAGATATATAGCTACCAATAAAGGCAGAAGAAAATAAATAGATCGACAGCTGTATGGTATGAAACTAGAAAATAAACCTATTTCTTTAATCCATATTATCATAAGAAAATACACTGTTTTGTTTTATTAATGTTGCAATATATTTCTAATACAAAATTCATGCTGATTTGGTTATCTCAAGGAGTTCACGTTTGTATAAAGTAGTGTGAAAGCACTTAGTGAACTAAAATTACGCAGCTTAATAGGAAATGTTTAAACCAAAGAATGAATAAGAGTGTAACCTTTTGCAGTTGTGGAGAATACTAAATTGCAGTAATTAACATGGTACAAACGTGTAAGAGTTTTCATTTGGTTTGTGAACCTTTTTAACAAAGACACAAACAGAAATGCTGACTTATCTAGCTTGTGTATACCATAGCCTAGATTTTTCTTGACTTCTGGCAGGGGTATGGATTTAGACCAAAGGTGGAAAAGTATGTGCATAGTTTGGGTCACTGGGGAAGGGTTGTGGAAGGATTACAAGGTCAGGCTCTAAATGAGCTCTGAGAAAATTGTTCTTTAGGAGGAGAAACAGTCTTATTGTTTAGTAGAATCTGAATTTCTTTTTTTTATAACTATTCTGGGGAACAGTCCAGGAATAAAAGAAGTGTCTCCAGAATAAGTCACTAGGGAATCCAAGAAGTTAGAGAGCCTCAAATTACATATGCTGATTATATGTCACTTCGATCCCATTAACTTCTAAGACACAGGGGATGGATTGTAGCAATCAATTATTTAACTACTACTGACTTTGGAAAGAGCAGGATCAGGCCCAAAGTTATCATGAAGACAACCATTTAATACAAATGCTCAAACTGAAGTTACTAGTAAGAGGGTATCTCCCATATATATTGTTTATGCAATCTTCTGACAGATCAAAATGCCTTTTTCATCTTGTGGGCCACTTACACCTGGGATGCAATTGACATTTCATAGCTGTGTCAAACTGAGTGTAATAAGTTTTTTTTTTTTTTTTTTTTTAATCTTTCTAAACACTAATCAAAAAGTAATGCTTAAAGACCTCTGTTATCTAATTACTGGCAAAATTAGTAAATAATCATTTAAATAAATTATATTTGCAATGTATTTAAACCATTTTTAAATTTCTTATTTTCCACTTCACATGAGAAAATATAAATCACACTTTTCAATATATATATATTTTCAACTTTGTGGGAATCTCCATTAATATAAAGTGAAAATACCTAGAATTTAAATATCTGTGGCTTGCTGAACTGCTGACTGATGAGTTAATATTTTCATTTTAGTTTTGGAAGTTCAAGAAAAGTTACAATTCCATTTTCCGCCGCAAAGAATCTAAATAACCTCATAAGTACATAACATCTAAAGATTAAAACACTATTTGCAAAAATACAATTTAATATCCTGGAAAAGTGTTGTATCGTAAAGTAACAAGCTTCTACGATAAGGAACATTTTTTGGCTTACAGCTTTTTAGTGTGTCCTTCTCCCTTCTGCTGCTGTTGCTGCTGCTCAGATTCAATGTGCATCACATCTAGTAGCAAAGAAAGAGTTTGCGTTACTTTCAGAACAAATTATTTTTTCTAAGAGGTCAGCTTTGTTCTGAACGGGTTAAATAGAACTACCTGCTTTAGATTGATTTAAATCAGTAATGGATCTGCTCATAAAGCTGCTGTTACTAGATATTACACTCCTATCTTAGTCCTTTGATAGCTCCGATAAGAAGTGCTTACCACAGAGGATGCTCCTAAAGGACAGATATTGTTTCCTGTACCTCAGGGAGTAAAATGCCATACTGCTGGATCAGGAACTTTTACTAACAGCAAGTAAATTCAGGCCTTATCAAGTTACAGCACAAACTGCACTCATGTTTTATTATTCTCATTAGAGATTTAAGGACTAATTCCAGTTGTTAGCGCTTAGCAGTTTAATGTTTTCCATAGATAAGAATTAAGATTCTTCTGGGGGATTTTTTATTTGCTAAAGCTTGCAAAATATAATGTGGTAATGCACTTACTTTGATGTAATATGACTGGATTTCCTAAATGTTTTTAAGGGATAGGGTTTTAAAAATTTAAATCTAATAACTAAATTTTTCAACTCTAAAATAGTCATTTTCAATCAAATAGGGTTTTAAGAGCTAAAAAAGGCAGATTTTGCCTTGAAAAAAAATATATGATACCAATATTGTTAGTACTTTAGCTTTTGTATGCATTAGTAATGCTTTCAAGTAGATGCAGAACAACAAAGGTAAGTTAAGAATTTCAGCATGCAGAAAATTATTAACTGAACAAACTTCTTACAAACCCACCTTTACAAGCAATGATGCTGGTATATTTTTGAGTCATAAAAAGACAAAATATAGGTTAACTGTGTTCTTACTGAAATGACATATTTTAAAGGATAGTAAATCTTAAACTTTCCATACATTATTTTCTCAAGAGATTCATAAAGGTATGAAATTGACTGATGTAAAACAAAGAGTGATATACTTGCATTAGGCCCATGAAGGTAATGTTACATAGAAGAATCTGTGTTTTTGCATGATAAAGTGACTTAAAACTGAAGCTGGGTCTTCATTAACTCTCTGCTTCCTAAGTATAATTTGGCTTGAAAAAAAATAGGGTTTGGGATCTTGTAGTTGGGTTGCAGAGCTATTGCAGCGCCACTAACCCCAGCTGTAGTTATGGCAAACACTTTTACTTCCAGAACTCTGATGTATCTGGGCATCTTCTGGAAATTACATTTTGGCTGCTCTACAACTTGTTGGTTTTCGTGTCTCCAAGTCATTCTTCCAGATCACAGACGCCATAGATATAACAGGCTTAGTAAGAATGACCTTACATTATAGAAAGTTCAGTTTGGGTAATTAAGTCTATTTATCTAAATAATTGATTACATTAACTATAATCCACCTGAATGCAATAATCTTAATTTCCATTCCTCGTGTTATCTAATGTTGTGTGTTGCTGCAGTTGTTGTTTTCTGCAGAAGATATGGACATGTTTCTGTTTGATTCCTCTTTATATTTTTTTCTCTAACTCACTGGATGCATCCTATTTGAAATGCTTTCCTTGGTAATATTATCTCATAAAGGCAGATCCTGTAAGAGCGTCACAGTTAATCAATAATAATTGTTGTTAGTAATGATTATTGATTAGCTATGACATTGCATTTGGAAGATGTTTTTTATGGAGTAGCAATACCAGGAATAATAAGAGAAGTCCCATTGACTCAGAGTCGTAAAAGGCACACTAATTATTTTCGAAAGAGCTATTGTTTCTGGAAAAGCTTTTAAATAGGTGTATCTGAGTACTGCTTTTAAATTGGGATATACAATATCTAGTCCCTTGGATAGTTTACTTTTTTAAGAGGTGAGCCTTGCTATTGGCACACTTCACTTTAATCTAAGATTGTTTTTCCCTGGCATTTTCGCTTTGAAGTTTAAGGTCATACTTCTTGTGGTTACGTTACTACATGTAATCCTCCCCTATATAAAAAATAAATTTATTATGAGGAACTCCCACCAGATATCTTGGAAAACTTACGTATAGCTGTTCTGTGTCCAAACTGCTGTTCAGTAGGTTTTCCAAAGCACCCAGGTAACAGCTGGCGCAGGCCATGTGCCAGCCTTGACAGCCCATATGCTCTCTTTAGTGCTGTAATTATCTCAACACAAAACTCTGATAACCCAGTCTACAGGGTCCAGTTTCACTAGGTTAAATTGACTCAGTGGCTTTGTTAGTAAGTTCCTTTGGCACAGTAAGAACTTCATCAAGACTTTAAGTATTGTGGCAGGCTTGGAAAACCAATATGACTGCTAGTTTCAGGACAGGTGTCTTATTAACCCTAGGAGATTGTAGGTTTCAGTTCATTATAGTGGCACCCAGCAGCACTACTACAGTTAAAGGTCTGTCATTGTTTCCATTATACATCCTCCTTTTCCAGAAGACTTTCTAATTCCTTTGGTTTAGTCTGCTTTGGGCTGTACTTTGGCATGTGACTCCTCAACCTGGAGGCATTTTTCTACTCTTTTAACAAAATTTGAGCAAAATTGCCTGTTTTTTTTTTAATTATTTTATTTTTTATTTATTTATTTTTTATTAGGATTAGAGGAAAATAACACTTTACATAGTTTTTATACTATTTTCAGATTGAAAAAGTTATGAATATTTTTCTTTATAAATTAAATACTTCTAGTGTCATGACTTTGTGTAAGCTTCTTAGGTCAAAAAGAACAGTAGAATAGTAGTAGAAAAGTAGTGGGAGACCCACTATTCCACATTGTGAGTGGTGGTAGGAAAAGTGAGTGAAGGGCCATGCCTCAACTTTTTTTAAACAAGTCTGAATGGACCAGAAGAACGTATGTTCAGTTGTGTGAGTTTATCCAAATATTCTTTTGATACCTTTGCAATGCCTGAGCCAAAGTACAGTGAAAACACAAGTTCGTGTCTGACTTGTGTGCGACTGGTATGGGTTCAGTTCATTTTAGACAGGTATTGACATCGCACCTGGATGCTTGGATGATCCCCTTGTAGTGGCTGATGTACATGGGCTTCACACCAAGCTAAAAGGAGTCAATGAAATCTTTCCTTTATGCTTTTGGTCAGTCACTTGGTGCACTTGCGTTAACTAGGGGTGGCTTCTGTGGTTCATTCTGATGGTGAGCGAGCTGAAGAAAGCTAAACTGATGTCAGTGTAGCATAAGGCTAGGCCAAAAGCTGCCTGCCTTGTGGGTTCAGAGCCCTTATTGATTCTTCTACAAGTCTTTAAATGGGTGGAGTAAATTACAGCTTGTGACTTGGTGGATGATAGCTGTCTGGAGCCCTCTGCTTGGCAAGCTGACCTTTTCCATTAGTGCAGGATGTACAGGACAGCTCGTAAAGCTTTGCAGATTGTTTGCTACCAGGTGCTGAAAGGAGGTGCTTGTTTTTGTTGCCATAGGGTGTCTTCACTTTCAAACCACAACCATTCTAGCATACAGGGAAAAGATTGTCTTGCACTTTGGAAGTGAATGTGACTACAGCTTCACCATGCTGGAAGAGAAACACAATGCCTGTTATCGAGCTGTCTTCCACAGGTAGTCCTACAACTAAAGTCATCATTTATATGTTGTCAGGAGTACTCACCAAATTTATTGACTTGCACATTATTCTTTGCAAATAAGTTCTAGCTGCTCTCTTCATATTATAATTAAAACAGCAAGGACTTTAATCATTTATGAAATTTTAAACTACATACTGAATATAAATGTATCATTCAATGTGATAGAATGAATTAAATTCATCATTGTCAAATAAATGTATGAAAGATGAAATATCTCTCATCTCACATCATTATCGAATAAAATGTCTGTTTGCCAAATGCTGTAGCATAGCATGTGGTTTGTATTATCTTCAGGACATTTCCAGCAAATGAGACTTTCAAAATACCTTTAAAAAGCACATTTTTTTCAAGGATAGTGTTTTCAATAACAGCTACCTTAGACCTAAACATTATATTGCAATCTGACTGAAGAATGAAGTACTGGGAGGGGTGTCGACCAACTTCCAGGTTGGTTATACATTTTCTGTCATTATCCAATGAAGAGGCCTTTGACAGTCCTGTGCCTTTCAAGGGTGGAAGAGATGGGCAGATCTTTGCCTCAGTCTGCTGCCCCACTGAAACCATGTCCTAGTACAGCAAAGATGAAGCTGTTGCAGGTACAAGACGTGTCTGACTTGAGCGGGGCTGCAGGGTCAGTGATGGAAAAGAGGTCCTGGTAAAGCTGTTCTCATGTGGTCATACCGCTGTGACATTGGGCAAAACATCCATTTCTGAGGGAAGCCTCCTTTGCTTCTGTTGACTTCTTGTGGCCGTGGGGTTTGGAGGTGAGTTGAGAGACCATTATATGAGATTATGCTTTCTTCAGGAAGAATCAACTTGGAGAATAAAATATAGGAAAAAATCTCACAAATTTATTTCCCTTATCTCTGCTTTACATTATGGAGCTAGCCCTGTAAAAACAGCAACAACAACTTGTCCAACTTCTGTATGCCCTTCCACATTTGCTGTTTGTGTCTTCACAAAACCAGCTCAAGACCAAACACAGGAAAACTCTGGCTAAAGACTACTTATACATACATATTCTTTCTGTAACTCTCATCCTTTCCTGGCTCATTTTCTGGCTCAACACCTTATATCCATCGTTTTTACAAGAGTCAATTTTTAGTTCTGTATCTGACTCCCATGAAATCCAGCGAGTGCTGCCTGTCTTCTCTGTTTTCCCAGTGACTCAAGCAAATTGTCTTGTCACTACTAATAGACAAGTGGTGAATTTCATTCTTGCAAACTACAGCAGCAGTTTTGGAGTCTTGTGCTCAAAAAGCGTATAAAATATGATATCGGAGAGCACTTCCCTACACCAGCATCCTTCAATGGATGGGCAGTTCTTTTGGCTAGATGGAGCGTGACAGAGTCATTTTTTTCAGTCAATTACTTACAGATTAAAGCTTTTGCATGCTGGGCACCTATCTTTATAGAGGAGCTCGTACTATATAGATCACTGAACAATCAATCATCAGATGGTGTATTTTGGACTCCTGCTTGAAACCCTGCAGATGCCAAAATGAGGGGGCTGGATCCAACCTCCGATTGTTACTGATGTAGACTGTATTCAAATCACTGACCTACAATTTATTCTGGGTTGGCAAATACTTAAATTAATGAAGCAATCACTGTCCTGAATATCACCAACAGTATATTCTGCATTCATAGTTAATATGCCAGTGGAAAGGAATTAAGAAAATAGAATATATTTAATGCTACTCATTTGTGCTAGACACATCGCCTTCCTTTTTCACATCTAGCGTAAATTAGATGCATTTCACTGTATGTATTATTTGTGTAGCATTTGGCCATATATCAGGATGAAATATAGTTCTCTAATTAGCTTCTTCCAAGTACTTACAGTTACCCCAGGCTGGTGATCACCCATATTAAAGCAAATGTGGCCCTGGCGATTGTTTGTACATGCAATTGAACAGCCATGGTAAAAATCTTTTCTAAAGCTTTCCTGTGGCTCACAACCACAGTATAAGCAGTAATTGTCTGAGACAGTTCACAGGGATCAGGCAGTTTGCTTGTTATGGTGCAGCATGTATCATGAAAGAAGACATTTGAGGTTTAATGATATCTTTCTAATAGCTTTATGATAGAGTTCCTTTATACTGAAGGATTTTATTAGGTTGGAAATATAATTTTCATGAAGTCTCAAAATAAAAAAGCGTAGAAGTAAAGTACATTTGCTAAAACCCTTCAATTCTTTTTCTCTTGCTTCCCAGTATTGTTTCAAAGACTAGAAGGTGATGTTGTATTCCTTGGTGTGCTTTTTAAAGTCAGGAGTGGCAATATTTAGCACATGCTTGGGCAGCCGTGTTTGAAATCCATGCTTCCTCTCTCTGGTGTTCTGATGTGCCTTTAGGGGATGCTTGCCTGTTTGTAGTTTGTTTTCTTTTGTTTAAGGTTTCAGCTACTGCATTGACTAATGATTATATAGCAGTAAACTCTCATCCCTGCTAAATTCAGAGGTAATGCCTCAAAAGCATTTTTCCCCTGTGTGACATAAAACAATAAAAGAACTAGACAATCCCCTTTTGAGGAAGAATAATCCTTTTGTTTAAAGAAAAAAAAAAAAAAAAGCATGCATTTTCTTGATGCCAGAGGGTGTAGAATTCAAATCAAAGATTAAGCTAATTGATAAAAATAAAACAAATGTCTCACAGTATAATCTTTAAGCACAGTTTTTTGCATTATCAAGTATTAATCACGTATGCTATTTTAGTACTAGATTGTGCTTAGTTTTGAACTGTGAAATATCTATTTTATACACAAATAATATGGGACATGCTGAACCTGAATTTCATCTCACTCACAACTTTACAGTAAATTTATTTCTCTTTTGAGTTAATGTCACCTCAGCACAGAATTGACAGGACCTCAGAAATCAGAGATGGACATTAACTCATTGCTAGTATAATTTATCGATCTACATTTCCTATTTTTAGTATCATAAATAAGAAATATGCATTTAAAATTTTCAATGAGATTTTGAAAAAAAAAAGTATATATTCTTACTGAAACATTCATCTCTATATTCAGCTGTCTATTGAAAAATTTTCACAAAAGCTCTATTTTGATTAGCCAGTCACTTAAAAAGAGGAAAAAAAGACTCCAACATGCTGCTTAATTATGTACTGCTGGGATCTTCTGAGCATATAATGTGATAAATTCAGCATTGCCAATTTAGGGTGGTTGTTTGCCTAAAATATTAAAAACTAACTATAAATGAGAAGTTAGTGCAATTTGAAAGAAAAGCTTACAGCTTTGAAGAGAAAGCGCACTGGGGTTAAACTACCATTTCAGCCACAGACTGTGATTATTGAATATGCTTATAGTAGGCTTCATTTTCATTAGTAGAAGCTTTAGAGCAATAATTATCCACAACTTCACTGGTAATGCCAAAGCTATCAGAGAGAAAGTTTTGTATTTAGCTTTCAGTATTTTTTCCTCTCCTCTCCTCTCCTCTCCTCTCCTCTCCTCTCCTCTCCTCTCCTCTCCTCTCCTCTCCTCTCCTCTCCTCTCCTCTCCTCTCCTCTCCTCTCCTCTCCTCTCCTCTCCTCTCCTCTCCTCTCCTCTCCTCTCCTCTCCTCTCCTCTCCTCTCCTCTCCTCTCCTCTCCTCTCCTCTCCTCTCCTCTCCTCTCCTCTCCTCTCCTCTCCTCTCCTCTCCTCTCCTCTCCTCTCCTCTCCTCTCCTCTCCTCTCCTCTCCTCTCCTCTCCTCTCCTCTCCTCTCCTCTCCTCTCCCACTTTGTCTTTCTTTCTTTCTGTCTTTCTTTTCTTTTTGTCCATCTTTCTGTCTTTTTTTTTTTATTTATTTATTATTATTTTTTTCCTTTTGCTTGCTCTTCTGGCCTTGCAGTCAGTCGTTAGCATAAAAGTGATGGGGCAATTAGCTCCTGATGCAAATGCTACTGCTGACATGTCTAAATAAATACAGAGTAATTACAGACTAGCTATCCAGAACTGCAGTTTGTCACACCTTTTTTATTCAACTTGACTTGCAGAAGTGACATCACTGCTGCTGTACTAAACGTGCACCATAATAAAAACCAGACTGTTGCTGTTTGCAGAATGGGACCTTAACTCTAGTTTGCCCTTTTGCTATTGTGTCTGGAGTTGACAATGAACGTAATGACTGTGTTGAATCTTGTGAAAATTTGAGCCATCACGTGAGACTAAGTGAACACACAGACCAGAAACCAGTCAGAATTGGGCAGTAAAAGCAGATGTTCCCAGTCTGAGCACCAACCTCAGAGAAACAAAATGAACTATTTCAGACCCAGGTGCAAAATTATGACACTGCTATGGGCAAGAGCAATGTGTGCAGCCTGAAACCACAGCTTCCCCTGACCATTTCCAGCATATAAGCTCTGCTCTCAATGGGAGCACCTGTGTCAGGACCAATGAGGAAAACAGATGTGTATTGCAAACACCTACTGGTGTTTGTTGCTCACTAGGAGCATCACCCAAATTGACACAAACATGCAAAAATGCCTGACCATAAAGTTACTTAAGAACTTTTGTCCATTAGCCTAATGGTTTGTGGGGAGACTAAAGTCTATAAAAATATTTATATTCATAAAAATTAAGCATCCAAGCTGCCACTACATTTTCTCTGCAATGAGTTTTTAACATTTTGGAGGTTAGTCCTTTTGCAAAACCACTCACTCCACAAAGGTATAAAATATGGCTCTTAATGGAGATAGTACATTTACTCAAGTGCATTAGACAGTTCTTCCTTCTCCTTCTCTTCCTGTTTGATTGGCAGCCAGAGATCCTAGATGTAACGCTATAGGAGATATTGTTTATAGCCGAAGCAGCAGGATCTGGCACCAGAGAGGACTCCACAAGCACTTGTGTTGATGGTGGCTTTGCAGTTGCCTCTGGGTCTTTCATGTGGCTGGGCTGATGAAAGCTATCTGGGCAGTTATATGCTCTTGGAAACCATTTCTTTTTCCATTGACATTTTAAATGCTTGTGGTGATTAACTGTTTGTATGCAGAGAATTTTAAATCCTGCACCACAGTAACTCTGCAGAGGCTGTTGGCACATAGTGTGCATCTATATTTCTCTTTTCTGCCTAAAACTCCTTTCATGTGTTAGTGCAAACATTTGTTTAACTGTATATTTGTAACTGCATATTTGCAGTGCTTCAGCTCAGAGGAAGGAAATCTGAGGCTCTAGATACAACATGATGTGAGCTATTAGTCGTGGTTTCTGATCCTCACCCCTGAACTAGCATGGGGGTTCCATTCTGCGCATCTCAAGATGAAAAAAAAAAAGGAATGAAAAAAAAAAAAAAGACAATTTAGGACATCAACCAGGAACCTTGTTGAATTTTTCCAAGCAGCAGAGTAAAGCCATGAGTAGGCCATGTTTTTTTTTTTTTTTTTCTCATCTTCTGCTTGTTTCTTGCTTCACACACAGTTCAGTAAGGGGAAAAAAAGTTAAAAAGGGTTCATGTTGGTTTAGTTCCCACAGGGATTTTATACTGGATAGTCCATCTAAATGTCTGGTGCATGCTACTGCTTAGTGTTTTCAGAGATTGTCTGCAGATTCAGATACATACATTGTCTTAGTAAAAAAACACAAGGGATACACACTTTTGGAAAAAAAAATCCCAAACACAGAGCTTTTCTTGGTCTTCAAAGTATCAGGAGTTCCAGCCTCTGTTGTACTCAATGAATGTATTTCTCTGCTTAAATATTAAATTAGGCATAAATCTATGTAGGATTGAAGAGTATATCTGTTCAATAAACTTGTCAGCCAGTAAAGCAACCTCATGGAAAACAAATGTTTTGCTCTTCATGACACAAAAACTTTTTTTTCTTTGCAATTATATTTTAAGATGTGAAACCAGTAGTTTGTGTATTCCAGGATGTATTACATATTCAAGAGTCTTTAGAGATTTTCTTACACAAATACATGTTTCATTTTGAAAATATGTTATTTTACATTTTACCATTAATTTATTTAACAGTAAAATTAAATCATGATTAATATTATTATTTCCTATTGATTTATGCTGTCTGTTTGTTGTTTTTTTTCAACTGAAAAATATTGTTACAAAAAGTAAAATACATGACCTTCGAAATCCACATATCTAACAAGTGAAAACACAAGATTTACTCATCACTAAGTCTTTGAACAATCTCTATGCGAATATTGTGTTTGTGCCTTTGAAACTGAAATCATTCTTGAAACAAAACTTTATGGTACATAAAGTATGGCTTCACCAGAAGCATGCTGTAGATTAAATCATGTCAAAAGGATCCATAAAATGGAGTCTGTGCTCTTTAGTGATGCTGAGCATGCACCCCCCCCCATGCTTTTAAAGTGGATAGGCCAGAAAAAGTTCAGAAAAAAAGTTAAGTTCCTCTTACAAAACTCAGAATAAAGATAGGTAAAATAAAAAGGAAAGGGGAGTTCCATGCACTTGTTCAAAACTTCTTCCATTAAAATCACTGTAGGGTGTTCAAGACAAATGTTTCACTGTATGTTGCAGGCTTGCATTGGCTCTGAAATCCTGGAAAAAATCCTGGTTTGCTGTATGTGGTAGATAGTTTATGGCAAGCATCCTGAATTCTTCCTGTGGACCTGCTGCTATCCGTCCATTTCACTGGAAACCAAGGCTGCTTCATTTCCGCTACAAGTGATATAATGGAAGGAAAGGGAGGGTGAAACATTGGCAGGCAAACACATTGAAAAAAGTACTGGAAAAATACATAGAATTTTGTTGTTATTTCTCCATACAGAATTGCACTTTGCAGGTCTCTCTGAGCCTTTGAGCAGGCCTAAATGCAGTTAAGATGCATGCTACATACTGATCTACAAAGGAAGGACCAGAGCTTTGCAGGGCACAAATTTATTTTTACAAAAATGCAGTAGTCATTTAGCTTATTGACATTCTCTTACTTTTATTTATTTTAAAAAGTACTTACTTTCAAACTGAGCAGCTTCTCCACCTTGTAAGCATTATTAAGAAATTTAACTGCAAGAAACCAAGTAATTTTTTTAGCTAGGTTTTACTATGACCCATTTGTAAAGTCCATGGAATCTGTAAAACTTTAGTATGTTAGATCAAGCTTCTAGTGTAACTTTAAACAGAATTCCTGCTAACTTTAGTGGGTATTCTGCCTGAGAAAAGACTTGGGCTGCAATCTAATCACTTACTAAAATTCAGTCAAAACCTTGTAAATTATCATGATACTAAAATATCAACAATATGACTCCAATGAAAGAGCTATAGGAGATAATGTTTGCAGAAAAAATGTTGAATCCATTGAACCATTCCATAGAAATCTATTGTTTCCAGTGATGTTTTGTTCTGAAAAACAGAAAGAAATATTTAATAATAATAATAAAATATATTAATAAATATTATTATTAATATTGGAATTATTATTATTATTAATAGTACTAGTAATAGTATTGGGAAAGTCTATTTAGGCTTTATTTGAAAGACATTCTTTACCTTTTTGTTTGTATCCTAAGGTAATATTTGTTTCAAAAGAATTAAAAAAAAAATATATATATATATATATATTTTATATATTATATATATATTTTTTGAAAAAATATATTTTATATATTATATAATTTTTTCTGTTAATTTCTATTGAATTGTATTTTCTTTATGTTTTAATATTTCATTTTACTACTCAGATTGTTCTTAAGTAACATAAAATATATAAAAGATGCTTTTCAAAAGATAAGGTCTCAAAACTACAATTTCCTATCTCTTGGAAATCTCAGTGGAAATTCCTGGGAAAATCAAGGCTTAATCTTCCCTTGTGGTTTGAAACTTTCTTTTTAAAGTACCAAATTTAAGTTTAGTTTTATTTCATGTAAGTTTAAGCTGTTGATTTTAAAGTTCAGACTTTCAATCCCGTATATTTTTGTTGGAGATATGGTATCAATCCATCTACTTAGCATAATCTAACTTAGAAGATCAGAGACCCAAAGAGGCTAAGACATTCTTCTTCTGTGTGTTTCTTAATCTGTCTGTGACATAATAGCTCTTCATATATATATTGTCATTTGACTTTGCCTTCACTTTTCCTTTGGTGGTAACAGAGTCTAGCTCCAAGTAAAATTACACTGTCCATCCAAACTACAACTTGATTTCAGGTGGAACCTTTTGTACTGCAGAAATTAAGGTGAATTTTATTTTCAGTACTGCTGAATATTTTATTGTCATAACTCTGTATAAAGATGATGGGTGTCTGAAAACTTTTGTACATTTTTTGCTGGTTTCTACTGAATTATTTTCCAGAATATCTCCTTGGATTGCAAATTATTCTGGGAATTTATTTTCATGTTTCATTTGAAGTTCTATATTCTTTCCATCAAATGCAGTGGTACTAAAACTCAGCTGTATTTTTTATTCTGTCTCCAAGAAGACAGTAACCTTCATAAGGTTTGGATACAAACAGGATAGAGAGGTATCTAAGGGAGGCTGTAATGGAGCTTTTATGCTCCCTTATGCATCAGTGTATATATGTTTTGTTTTGTTTAAAAAACAAACCAAAACAAAACCACAAACTTTAAATTTTACTGTCAGATTGTGCTTCTGTGTAAATCAGTGGATTATGGTCAAAGCTTGTATGTAGTCTTAGTTTGCTTCCTGTTGTCATGGAAACTAAGACTGTATACAAAATGCACAATATGCACTGTGCAAGTTATTCCTGGTATACATGGAAATGAGAACTCTTTTTAGTCAAAAAATGTCCTATATAGTAAGCATAGAGAGGAAGTTTCTTTCTTTCTTTCTTTCTTTCTTTCTTTCTTTCTTTCTTTCTTTCTTTCTTTCTTTCTTTCTTTCTTTCTTTCTTTCTTTCTTTCTTTCTTTCTTTCTTTTTCTTTCTTTCTTTCTTTCTTTCTTTCTTTCTTTCTTTCTTTCTTTCTTTCTTTCTTTCTTTCTTTCTTTCTTTCTTTCTTTCTTTCTTTCTTTCTTTCTTTCTTTCTTTCTCTCTCTCTCTCTCTCTCTTTCTCTCTCTCTCTCTCTCTTTCTCTCTCTCTCTCTCTCTCTCTCTCTCTCTCTTTCTCTTTCTCTTTCTCTTTCTCTTTCTCTTTCTCTTTCTCTTTCTCTTTCTCTCTCTCTCTCTCTCTCTCTCTCTTTCTCTTTCTCTTTCTCTCTCTCTCTCTCTCTCTCTCTCTCTCTCTCTCTTTCTCTTTCTCTTTCTCTTTCTCTTTCTCTTTCTCTTTCTCTTTCTCTCTCTCTCTCTCTCTCTCTCTCTTTCTCTTTCTCTTTCTCTCTCTCTCTCTCTCTCTCTTTCTCTCTCTCTTTCTCTCTCTTTCTCTCTCTCTTTCTCTCTCTCTTTCTCTTTCTCTTTCTCTTTCTCTTTCTCTTTCTCTTTCTCTTTCTCTTTCTCTTTCTCTTTCTCTTTCTCTTTCTCTTTCTCTTTCTCTTTCTCTTTCTCTTTCTCTTTCTCTTTCTCTTTCTCTTTCTCTTTCTCTTTCTCTTTCTCTTTCTCTCTCATTCTCTTTTTCTCTCTCTCACTCTCTCTTTCTCTTGCTCTCTTGTTCTCTCTCTTTTGCCCTTTTTTCATTTATTTCTTTCTCTCTTCTTACTATTCTTAATGGAAATACATTATTTCCAAAGGCACACTCTCTCATAGAATAGTAGGCTTGCTTTTTGTTCCTACTGACTTCCTTACAAGATTAGAGTTAAGGACACGTCTTGCTTATTTCACTGTGAAGTTTTGAAGAAGTTATTCAGCTGTGGTGAATCAATTCTCCTGATCTTCAAAATAAAGGGAATAACATCAGAAAATATAAGACACTACAAAATCATAAAAAGAAACAAAACTCAAACCCCAGAACATCATTGACAGGTCAAATATCATTACAGCTGACATGGTTTAACATGATACCGTTGGTCTGATGTTAAATAGGCTGGCATTATAGACCAGTTATTTCAAAGCAGCCTGATCGTGATATACATGCAAGGCACTGTCCAGATCTACTTTTGTAAGTTATTAGTCAGGACTAGTGAGCCATTTCATTGCAGAGTTATAAAGAGCATTTCTGATCATGATTTCATTTATAGTTGATGAAGAAAGATAATCACAAGCATAATTTTAGAACCTACAATAAGCAGTCTCAGTGCAGACGTTTTCCTTTTCACTGGTGTAATATTGCTCATTAGAGCTGGGCTGCTGAACTGGGTAGATTTTTTTACAGTCATGACTGTTCTGGTCATGAGTAGTGACTGATTGTAAACAGCTGATCATAAAGAGAGTGGAAAGCAAAGCAATATGAAGTTGTATACTGATTTGAAATTTCCATGAAGCATTGCATTAAAAAACAGGGTGAACTGAGTGTATCTAATTATGTGGGTCTGAAATTGTTGAAATTGTTTGTCTTATCTCTAAATTGTGGTTTGGATGTTTATATAATGAAATCTATGGCTGACCTAAAAAAAAAACAAAAACACTTTAAAGGTATAATTGTACATTCACCCTGTGTTTAGAAGGTGCATTGAAACCTAATTTAGAAAAGTGTGTTGCTATCCTAGTTGAAGTTAATTAATCTGTATCATAGTCTGAGATGTTCCCATCTAGATAACACTAAACATAGGAATGCAATTCTTTAAAATCAACTTTCTAACTGCATTGTGCTTATTGTTCTCAAATGCCCCTGGGAGTACCAGTCAGCTGACAGTTCTGTCCCCAGAGCTGTAGTATTTCTTCCATCCCACTGTCTTTCCTTTCAGAATTGCTTCTGACATTATGCCACTTTTATTGGACTTGCTGCAGTCAAAGCAAAGTGAGTTTGGAAAAAAACAATTGCCAGTGAGAAGAAACAACATTTTCAGGGAAAAATTAACCTCAGGCTGACCTGTCTGGAGGTGTCTTTGGAAGTGGATGCATCGTTCCCTGATTACTATAAAGTACAGTACACAGCTAGTTCAGACTGAAGTGTTTAACTTGTAGACATGTAAACCCACTTGAAAAGTTTATCAGAAGTAGTTCTGCTCCAAGTGGGATGCCCACAACTAGCTAAATCTGCATGTGTATATATGTATTTAATGGCATACTTTTCCTCCTGTAGTATCTATACATGCTGTCTTTTAGACTACAGAAGCTCTAGGGACAAAACACCTAAATGCCACTACATTTATGCTAGTAAACTCCATGGGCCAAGGACAATTCTCTGGCCCTTTGGACGAGTGGCATGGCACAATTAATTCACCTCAAACAGAGTGGCCTGATCCACAGCAGATAAAGAGAGTAGTCTTTGGCCATTGCCATTCCCTGAATTGTGCCCAGTCAACACACTGGTGGGCCCAGGCCATGGCCGTGACTCAAAATGCAACAACAGATGTACACTATGGAGAATCATGGACCGGTGCTTGAGTCCACGACCCAGACACTTGTAATTTTATATTGTATAGACTCTGTTGCTTCATAGATAGATTCTGTTGTATATAGGCTATAATGTTTTTCCAATAACTTGAAATTTCCTGAAATTTTGAAGGTCAACATTTCACATGAAATGGGTCATTTCTTTCCTATTCTCCAGTTGCCAATAGAGGAGTTGAAGGTCCCCAGGTGCTGATGCTCTAAAGAAGTTTGATTTCTTAGCTGAGAACAGGAATGATTGCCTTTCCCTAAGTTTCATTTTCAGGTAAATTACCACCTTCTGAAACTCTCCGTGGTTCTTCAAATCCTCAGTTTTAGAGCAGTTGGTATGGCGCTTTCTGAAAGGGAGAAAATGCTTGTAAGTCACCTGAAAGGTCTTACTTCACTTTATTCTGGTTAATGTCATGGTGCCTTGGCTCTTGAGCCTGTGTGAAATAGCCCATCTGTACTGGTGTTCACTGAATAATGATGTACTGATGTCCCTCTTTTATCGTTCCTTCAATTTCAGGTGTCTTTCTGTTCATGCAAATACTGCTTTTCTGTAACCAGAACTCGTTTGGCTCAGCTCATTTTCAGTTTCTAACTTCTGTTGTTCTTTTTGCCCCTCAACATCCCATTGGCACTATTTTCACCCTGCTCTGAATATCTCTCTACTGATTCTCCATCTGATATAACATAGCCTTGCTTCTTCTGATTTTCTTCTGATGCAGCAAGATTTTGCTTTGGCTGATTTTATTCTAGGGTTATGGAGTAACAGGTTCTTTACAGCTATCTCTATTCTCATCCTATATTTACAGGGCTTTTGATTCTATTGAATATTTAATATTTGCTAAAGTCCACATTGGAAATGTTGAAAAAAAGGTTAAAATATGTTAATAAACCTAGGAAAAGTACAGAGAAAAGGTATGCTAAAATGCTATTCATATATCATAAAACATTCTTCAACAGAAAGTAGATATAAATGGAGATAGATGCATAAAACTGATTGTCAGTTTTATGCCTAAATATTCTGTGGTTGAACCTCTTGCTTTATCCCAGTTTAAAAGTATGCTGTAGGTTTTATTGGAGAGTGTAGAAAAGATTGCGGATTGTTTTTTGAAAGACATGTTTTATTAGACTAAATGATTTATCCCTAAATGAATAGGATTATGTTCTTCCATGGAAAGAAAATCAAATTCTTTTACTTTATACTGGTGATGCAGGTAGAGATTTCATATACCAGTATTTATGTAATTAATAGTTTTACACATTTAAGCCAGCACTTTCTATCTTTGATGAAACCATTTTTAAATATGTTTCTTTCCATTTTCAGTTAGGCACAGTTTTCTGAAAAATTGTCAGTTTCTGTGGTCTGTATGACTGATTAAAGGACCTTCCTAAATATAATTTCAGGCATTAATGATAAATGAGTACTATTTCTATCTGGTCTTTCACAAGTTTGAGTTATTTCAAGCAATTAAGGTACCTAAAACTCTACCTGGCTTCTCCTAGGACCAAGTTATTTAGAGAAGAGGCTTTAAATCAAGTGAGTTTTGGAATAGTTCTTACATTGCACATACTCTAATGGTCTTTCTTAAGCTTTCCTTACTAATTTTTCTCTAAAAGACAGAATCCGTCTCAGAACATTTCAATATGAATACACAGCTATCAAAAAACATCCGTGCTTTATCAAGAGCAATGTTCCACATTGTTTTATTGTTTTTCAAGTTTGGGGGTCTTTATGCTGTCCTTAATGATAGTCTCACCTATATTAACAGGCACTATGAATTGGATTTGGGATTGCACTGTGCAAATGTACAAAGTTTTGCTGGATGTGAAATGAGAATAGAGAGAAACCCTGTTTAAACTCCTGTTTACCGAAGCCATCTTCTGAGCCACTAACAATTTGAGTAACATCTACTTTTTAATTAAATGTTGTAGCATTTAGGAAGATGCATGCTAATCTGGGCCCCAGATCTGCAGCCCTCAGCTTTACAAGATGCTGCTCCAGCAGAGGCTGTAAAGCCCTCGATAAGAGGGGCAGGGAGCAAGGTGCAAGTCCCACAGCGATAACCTCCTGACTCCAACATTATAGGTCTTTCAGCCGGAATTGAGTTCTACATCTTCCTCGATTGGTTATTGTCACAAATGAGTAATGGATGCACCCTGCCCGTGTCCCCAGGTACACCAGCCAGTCCATCAGGCCATCGGGAAGCACAGCTGCCGGCCGCGGGGGCAGGCAGATAACAGGCAGAGCCCCAGAGAGCTGTTAAAGGCGCTGGCACCACCGGTGCATCAGCCGAGCACCTGCAGCTCTTCTGAATAACTACCTGCCCGCCGATGCTCCTTGTTCTGCTCGGAGTGGGCATTAATCAAGCTGCTCCCTGGGTTAACGTCGAAGACCAGATAAAGCCACGCAAACAAATCAAAACCAGGGAGGCAGCTGGAAAATGCACAGCATTCTGGCTGTGCTTGGGTTGTTTTGTTCTGTTTTAGTTTTTTATTTATTATTTTTATTTTCATGGTGAAAATACTGTAAATGCCCTGTTCATGCTGGGGAATTACTGCTACAAATATATATATGCATACACACATATGTATCTATGTATATAATATATAATTAAGCCTTGCAAAATTGTCTAGTTACCAGCTGAGCAGCAAAATGCACTTGCCACTTTTTTGCTGTCAGTGATGAAAACAAAAAAATGGTATTTTAGAAAACTCACCAAGGAGTTGGTTCATGCTGACTGAGAATGGAACAAATTGTTAAGTGAGATCATGTTTTAATTTATAGTGTATTCTTTTGAAAGGGGTGTGAGTTGCGTCTCTGACACTATTGTAAAGGTTTGACTGAAGGTTTTCTAAAGCATATGTAATAAAGTGAGTTTACATCAAATGTCTCCAATAAATTTGAAGGTTGTCTCAATTTCCTAATGTATCTACCTCAGACAAATGGTCCATATGTCTCACCTGAGGTGAACATTTGTAGTTTTACATTGCCTAATGTAACAATATCATTCACTACATTTTAGGAAATTCTGTTTTGTTATCATGTATTTTCACATTAATTCTTGGCATAATAGTGATTTGTAATGCTCAAGAAATATCTTCCCAAAATGTATTGTTAACCAGAATTCACATTGATGCCAGATTTTCTGAAGAATGTGACTTCTGAGTAATCAACTAAATACGTCAACCATTTTTCCAAAAGTGATCAGAAGTTAATGTGTCAGAGAAAAGCAGTAGATGTGCTCCTTTACTATCTCATCCTGACTATAACTTTGTCTTTAGTTGTAACTATATCCCTAATACTACATTTCTGTAGGATTTTAGTTGTCCCACTTGGGACAACTGAACTTCATGGAACTTCATAAAACTTTATAGAAGGCATAGAGTTCACAGAAGACAGAAGACATAGAGTCCATAGAAGGCATAGAGTCCAAGCCTGAACTTCATAGAAGGCATTATGCAGCACTTTGTCACCTGGAAGAATGCAGCTACATTATAGAGCAGAAAACACAACTAGTATTCTTCTGGATGCAAAGGGCAACCTGCTCTAGGGAACCTGCTTTGGCAGGGGGGTTGGACCTGATGATCTCTTGAGGTCCATTCCAACCCCTGCAATTCTGTGATTCTGTGAACTGATAGCAGGCGGACAAAAAAGCTTTGTCACCACAGAGCTCCCTGATCCCCTCTGCAAAGCTTTTCCTTTTTGGCTGTTTTCTCAGCCAAGCGATATTAGCAAATACAGAGAATTTTGCTCACTTTTGTTTTCATAGTTTTACCTAGTGATGCCAAGGTTGTATGAAGAAAGGAGGGAGTACTTGGATTATGAGTGAGGAGGAGGTAGGAGTCCACAGAGCCATGTGAGGTTTTAGAAGGGGAATTAGGGGTAAGTAGGCAGAAGCTAGAAAGGCAGAAACATGAAGGATGAAAGAAAGGGAAACTGTTGCAACATACCAAAGGAATAGCGTATAAGCTCCCATTAATTTGAGGTTTCACTTAGAAGTGCCAAATACAAATCTGACTTAATTCACTATGATGATATATATAATGCTGCTAATGGCATAGGAGCACCTTTTTCACCTTTTAATTTTTTCCCTTGTTAAGCATTTCAGTGCAACAAGTTGTGTGCATGTTCTGGTGAGCAAACTGAAACAAGGAATTGACAGCTACCCTCAGAGATGCACATCTTTCCATCAATTCACCTAGAGTGACCATGTTGTTATTCAAGGTGCCTTTCCTACCTAATGAAAAGGTAGGAAACAGAGAAAAACTGTTTTGAGATGTGCTCGGCATCTCTATGACAAAAGCAGAGAGAGAACCCAGCTTTCTGGTGCACTGCTCAGGGTATGAACCACGAGATTGTGAAACCCCTCCTGTGGACACTTAATCCATTCTCTACTCTGCACGAGACATGGAGCTCTTCAAATAGCACCTTCCTTAATTGCACATTCAAGTTTTGAGCACCAGCTATGTTTGGGCATCAGAAAGTCTGGTTATTGGACCAGGCTACCTAAGATATCCTCACATTTTGTATATCAAATTTAGCTTAACTACAACTTTAGGCTATTTATTTTTATGAGAATGCTGCTGTTCCTCTTCATCCTGGCCCTTGTCCCCATTAAGGAAGATACTGTGGAAAATCAGACCAACTTTGTTCAGTATGTAGGCTTAGGGTTTGATCGTGCTCCCAATGGAGTCAACAGAAATATTAATTTAAAGCTAATAGTCTGATATTCCAAGTATAACACAGTAAATTATGATTGTAAAATGGGGTAATGATTTATAAGAACACCAAGTATTCTGAAAGAGTTGCATGTACATTTAAGAGAATACATCCTACAAGCAAAAAAAATAAGTAAAATGGAGAATGAATCATGTCAAACCCAACTTTCTTTTCCAGGAGCTATATAATCATATTGAGATTGATCCAAAACTATATTATCATCTTTCCATTAATTTGGTTATTTTTTAATCAAGTCTGTGCTAAGAAAAAGAAAAATCCTCTAAAATTAATCTAGATTAATCTAGTTAACTATGTCTTGGAAAAGAAACCCCAAGGGGGAAAAAAAAAAAAAAAAAGAGAGGTCTTGTGAAACTTCTCATCAGTTCCCAATAGTGAAAGTGGACCACTTACTGGACCTGAGCAATGATTTGTGGTTAAGGCTTATAAGCCACTTAGGTTTTCTGGAAAACATTACCCTGGGAATAGAAGGGAAAATAAGTACAAGGGGAAATCTCAGAACGTGCCCTGTTTGGCAAGAATTTTTGTTGAGCATGCTGCCTTCCTCATCAGAAAAATATCAACATGTGAAACATTATTTTCTGCAGAAGGCTTTATAGGGTATTCTTAATACTAAATGCTTTTTCAGAGCATATGTAATTGTTGTTCTGTGTATTGTCTCTGCAAAGCGTGTTTGTTTTAATGTTTGACATATGCGAAATTCAGCTTTGCTGGTTATATTACAATCTTAAAATAATAATAATGTTTACCCCTGCAATGAATTCACTTTTTAGAGTTTGCCATTGCCTGGGTATTAACCTCTCTCGGCTGTGCTTGAAGTGCTGCCACACAGAAACAAAGTTCTTGTTAGAATTTAAGATGCAAGGATCCATTTCTGCCTAACAATCTTCTACTCCTGCATTCCCTGAAGTGTATCCCATCTGCTTTTGGGAGCTCTCATTGCAATATGCAGTGATTGCAGGATAAGCACACCATTTTCCTGTCAATACTTTCCTATTAGCCTCCTGGATCCATACATCATCGTCTTGCTGGCCTGCAGTTTGCTTATCTTTGTCTCTGAGGCTGCCTTTGATTTATCTAACACCCAGGTTAATGAGGCATGGAGCCCAGGGTGGCTCCAAGGATAATGCACTCCTGTATAAAAATGCTTAAGGAAGGATCAAGTGATAATCCATTCTAGACTAAAAGGCCTAGCTCTTCAACAAATGTTGTATTTCTTAATCGCTAAGCTAAGACTATAATAGCTCCCTGTTAAGCTACTGCCATCAGTAAAACTATACACGCTAACTATATGAAATTTACAAAAGAAGTGAAAATTAGATTTTAATTTGTGTTCCAAAAAAGGCAAAAAAAAGTTCATTTCTTAGGAACAGTTATCACCATTATTTGACAGTGTTCTTATGCAAAAATAAGTTAGCTTTAATATTTAATTTACAGTAATAGTTTTATATTCCCTCACTGGGACCTATGTTTTTCTAAAGACAAAAATAACAGAAGCTAGAATGTTACTGTGGCAAGGATAAATCAAACTAGCTATTTCAATAATGGAGGTAATTACAAAGTGTATATATCTGAGATGTACTGAGTGGTTAGGGGTTGTTTAATTAACATAAAAATTTCAATATCATCAGCAAGTGTGTTGGTATCACAAAAGCACTGTTAAAAATGCATCTTAAAATAGTTATGCCTTTCTCTGTTCCTAGCTAGTACATAAGGCTAATATACTTTTGCTTCCCATTTCTGCTAATTACCATCTTACACTGAAACATATTAATGAAAGCAAGGTGATGCTACAAGTAAGCTTTCAGAGACGTATTTATTTGTTTATTTTTAAAGCTCTGTACTGCATATTATTCTGATGTCTCTTTTGTTTTGTTTTGGTTTGTTCTGCTTGGTTGATCTTCATATTATGAATCTGCTACAGGCTCCTGAAATAGGTGTAATGTATAACCATTTAGAAAATGACATAGCACCAAATAATGGGATCATTCCTATGGGATGCCATGGTCATATTTTGGAGTAAAAGCCACACACAAGCAAGGCTTTTGCCAGTTGGCCCACCACAGCCCCAAAGGACTTGACCCAGGTAATAAGTCCTTTACTGGTCACTAACCTACATTATTGAGATTTAGTTTGGATTTTAATGACATGACATTGTTAGGGGTTGTTATTGAGATGTAAATGGTCTTCTGTTGGGTTATTTAAGACGCATGAAGGACCTAATTTAGAATGAAAATTAGTTATTGATTATTCCAGCAATTAACAAAATAAATTTTAGCCCCTGTATTAACATTTTCAGAAGTCTTTAACTATTTTTTGTTGTTGTTGTTGAACCGGAACTGAGCAGCTAAATTAGTTCCTTAGGAATCTTGAAGATATTTTGGTAAAAAAAAAAGCAAAAAAAAAACAAAACACAAAGTAAAACAATGCTACTGCATTCTTTATCATTGTCTGTTTTAAAAGTCATTTTTCCTCTTTTATTTATTCTAAACTGCAAGAGTATAAGATGCAGCTGTATGTACAGTTACATACTGCTTCACAGTTTCTCTAGTACCAAAGATGAATTCAGAGCACATTAAAAAGTGAAATCGTCATCCTGTTTATTTCTTTAACTTTTTGAAACTTTTGTTACTAAATTAACATAATTTGTCATTTACAGAGTTCAATATCTCTATTTGCATTACGTTCCTTAGTACTTCAGATCTACCAGCTTACAAAGATCCAGAGACAGGAGGCAGCCTTTTCAGATGCCTGTTGTTTTTTAATAGATGCCTCTTAATAACATTGGTAGTGCATATTTGAAGTAAATACATTTCCTATATGACCTATACTGGAAAATATATTAATTAATGCCTGGATATTTTAACTGGAACACGTGTTTATTGCATTTTTCATATGCAATACAGCTGAGAAATCTTTAGAGGCTGTAACACATACCCAAGAGATGCTACATACTTGATTTGGCAGCAGAAATCAGAAAACACACTGTGTAAATATATATTTTTCACTAAGTCAGCTTAGTTCACTCTTTTTCTCTTTCTATCTTGTCCGGCTAATGATGCCCAGTTTTAGGCACTAAGCTCATGTTTTGTAGTTATAATTTCACTATTTGGGCCCAATGACTTTTTAATGTATAAAATGCTCAGTCAAAGAAATTGGTGCAGGCATTTTGACTGGACTTTTCTGCTGGAAACTCATTACTTAATGTGTTATCTCTCAATGGTACTGAACTCACTGAAACTAATACTGTGATCACGTGCCGTCTTTTGTGATCCTGTATCATGTTAGTATCTCCTACAGTTCAGATAATATTACCTGGAAAATTAGCTGTCTACCCACTGCAATTTGAATATGGCTTTCAGGAGACTTTTTCACACAGATATGTTTCAGTTTAAAAGTCTCTTTCTATAAAAATAGCAGCTAAGAGCAGAGTGTTGGCAGTTTCTACCATTACCTTTCCTTGAACAATTCCCTCTGTCTTATCACGTATGTTTTTCTTCTGCTCTCTCAATCCTGCTGTTCAGATGCAGGCAAAGTAACCACAGATTTCAGTGAGTTTTATATGTGTTCTTATGAATTCCTGTTGTCTGTTCAGTGTCTGAATCATCAGGAGGGATACTTAACTTCTCTTTCAAGACATGACAGACTGCATTGCTTCTCACCTTAAAAGAGGATTTCAAGAATGCATGTTTATGGCTGCTTCCACATCAGTCTCCATCCATTATGTGTATGATATCATCAGAGTTGATTTTTTTTTTGTATGTTTGGGTTTTTGTTTGCTGATCTATCTGGCAAGAAATAAGTGGCAACTCCTGGTGCATTGCTTCATTATCTTTTCTAATTGTAGGGGTTAAATGTTACCTCCCATTGTTAGTATTTTGAAACATAGAGAACATATAATGGTGTCAATATATGTTTAGATATAAAAATAATCAAAATAAAATCAGTATCACTCTACCCTTCTAATCCATCTTGAAGAACACTTGTTTTTTTAGATCAGAAAAGCAAGAGATGTCTACCAAAACATCCTCATAATTGCACCAAATATTTACTTTTAAGTGAAGAATGAGGTACATAAATATAACTCCTATGAATAAGTAGGCAGTAAAGAGAAAACAAATATCTTAAATTTTCTTTATATATCACCCAATAACTATTGATTTATTCAGATGTTCTTCCTCACACAGAGCTCTTCCAGCATATCTTCCAAACAGCAGCAGAGTTGTTGTTTGATTCAGATTCAAACCAGCTATATAGTTACCTGGTTTTTGTTTGTTTGTTTGCTTGTTTGTGGTTTTGTTGTTGTTTTTTAAATACACGTGAGTTAGGAGTAATCAGCTGTATGGTAAGCGCAGAAAGACATGCAGCTTAAGACCTGAAAGATCCCCTAGAAGTGCCTATTTTTCTTCATTAATACATCAGAGAGTAAGGCAACTCAACTCTTAACTAAGATACCTGTAGGTCCTAATAGAATCATAGAACATCCTGAGTTGGAAGGGATGCACAAGGATCATCGAGTCCAACTCCTGACTCCACACGGCACCACACAAAAATCAAATCAGATGTCTGAGAGTATTCTTATTGAACTGTAGCAGGCTTGGTGCTGTGATCACTGCCCTTGAGAGCCTATATAATAAGGGTGGTATTTCTGGGCTTTTCAGACAAGGGACAGAGAGGGCTGGAGAAGTTTTCAAGATCTTCCCAGCAAACCCATTCATGCTGTACTTGCAGAGGTCCAAGCTCAAATGCCTGTGCAAAGGACGAACATGGCACCGTCCTTCAGAAATTAAAACAACTTCCAAGCAAAATGAACTTGCTTAAAAGAAAAAAAAAGTTTCAAACATATTTCATGATGCATCCACTAAGACAGTGGCAGTTCAAATTCACCGACTCTGTATCTCAAGTATCCCTCTAGCTGTAGGCCACATCTCAGAAACGTGCATCCTTCAAGGGTGTTTTTCCAAGGGAGATTGGGAGATTTTAGGACTTACATTTCTCTAAACAGATAGAGAGAGAGCTTAACACTGCATTTCCATAGACAGCACTGGCATCTAAACTCCACCAGACTGCCTTTCTTTTCAGATATGCTATAGTATCACCAGCAGCACATTTAGCCAGTCACCCAAAGCACACTACCATGTGTGTTTTAACCTCTGATATCAAGTAAAGATTATTCCCCTCAGACGCTCCTATGATGGGGATGTATATATTGTGCCTCATGCATATAGAATAACGTGAGTTTGGATACAGGAATATGTGAGTAAATGCAGCTTTGTGGCACTGGATGCAGAGCATTATGGGATGGAGTTTACAGGTGAACAAGCATTATGAAATATAGGTGTGTGTCCAGCTTCCTGTTGATATATCATCTCATGGAGTTGAAGAGGAACATTCTTTCTCTTTCTTGAAATAACATCTGCTAAACAAAACAATTGCACCTACAAATATCATCTGCTACAACAATTTTAAGAGAGATTCGTGTATCTTGCATTAATAATAAATGTGAAGCAAAGCCTGATACTTTATTTTATAAAAATAAAACACATCAGTGTATACTCAAGAAACATTTATAATAAATGTCAGTTTCAGAAAGAAAAATCCTTTTTTTTTTTTTTTTTTTTGAGTGTTGAAGGATTGTTTTGCTTTAATAACTGAAACAAAACAAAACAAAACAAAAACCACTTTGAATCCATGGTTTCTTTTTATGGGCATTTTAACTTAAGCTCTAGCAACTCTACAGAATTAACTCTATGCTTTATTGTTAACTAAGATGACTGATGCAGTTTGAGTAAGTGGCTGGCGTGACCAATGACATCCAGGTGTCTGGCTAAGTTGAAAGGTGGCTAGGTAGATCTGAGTGGCTAAGGTGCCTCAGGTGCCTTTTTCTTGCAGTGCCACAAGCAGAGCTTGGATGCAGAAATGATTGCTTCTTGTGCGCAGTCTCTCAGGTGGCTGCACAGGCAGGTAATTGTTGTATGTGTAATTCTCATCTTTCCTGCTCCTTAGTCAGCAAGATGAGCTGTTCTGTTGACATTCCTGACATTGTTCTGGTCTATGGTGTTTTGTGTGTAACAGAAACACAAAACCTCATTGACTTTTTTTTTTTTTTTTTTCATTATAACTGTGCAGATTTATATAAAATATTATCAGTGAGTAATTACATATTTATATATGTATTCCACTGTGTGTGAGTAAATGCGATTCTTCATGCAAAACAGTGAACTGCAATGCACAATCTAGTGTTTAATTAGAATTTGGTCTAAGCTAAATATAGTGTGAATAATAGACTTAAATCCATAGAAGAGAGAATATCTAGTGGTAAGCTAACTTGTTGCTTTTATTGTTCAATCTATAAAGTAGTTTCAAAACAAGGACATCCCTTGGAAAAAGAGACATCAATTTAAGAAATCCAGATCTTTAGTAGGCCATTTGGATAAGAAATTAGTCTCTCTAAGCAGCTTAACTCCTGCTTTTAGGGAAAAGTGCTGAATTCCACTCTGCCAACTGTCATGCACTGGAATTACCTTGTAATAGTGTATTCCAGCAAATCAGTGGCTGAGCAAGTTCCCAGGCAGACACAGTTAAATGCAAAATGTCCACCACAGAGAAAAAAAGGATGAATTTGCTTTTCCATCACTAACAAGCAACGGGATCATGAAAGAGGAAGAGGGGAGCAACCATACACCCAAGCTACAGTCAGGTCTATACTTGTCTGACAATAGAGCTAGCAGTATCCTGGTGAGAAAAGGGTTAAGGGTATACTTATGCTAATGAGAATAATGACATTTGCCAGCATGCTGACATCTACTGAAAAGTCTTCCATGGGAAATGTTAGTCTAAATGCTGGGATTTGGATGAACACAAACTTTGCAGTAGAATGACAATTTCTGAAGTCAGAAGGTGTTTTTCATAAGCTCTTCTTCCTTGGAAAATGTAACTTTCTGATATGTGACTGCTCCTTTATCAGCTTTTATCAGCTTTTCTGGTTTCCACCTATCTGGTTTAGCTGTTCTTTTACCATGGTTATTTGCATCTGAGGAACAGAAGGATAGGGGTAGCAAAGTCCTGAATTTGCCACCAATTAAACAGAAAAATACATATAATCTAAGTTGTTGAAAAATGTGCTTCTAGCCAAAAAGATAAGGTCACACAATCTGTGAAATAATGGTCTTTATTCAATCCTTTCTCAAAAACAACCAGCATGCAAGTCATCAACAGATTTCTCTGAGTTAAGACTTACAATTTGTCCTCAACGTTGTTTTGTCTAAGCTAGGTGAGGAGGCAGAGAATAGTGGAAAGAGAAGAAATGGGACACTTTTCTTCTTTACTCTCAATCAGTTGAAACGGACTTATAAACACAACAGCCAAACTGAAAGAGCTGCAAATATCTTTCATGGTAATGTGGACATCTGTGTTTCACAAAAGAAGAATGTTTGAAATGTTTTCCTTTTTTCTTTTTCTAGCTGAAATAAAAATGAACATGGGCATTTTTGTTAAAGGAGAGTTACGTGCAAGAATTTCAGGTATTTGGTCATAAAAGAGATTTTGTGTTTTTATTTTCTCTTTCTTCTGCTTCTTCATTGGCAAAATCAAAAGCAAGAAAGTGATGAAATTGCAAGGATAAGGAGAGAGTAAGAGCAAAATCATGTTCCCTTCAAGTTTTCAGCTGAAAACAATTTCATTGATTTTTTTATTTACTAGCAGAAAGTTCTGTATATATGTGGTAAAGCCTCTTCCCAAAGATCTTATATCTGAAATAAGAAATATGTAGACAAAACACTCAGGAGTTTTTTTTTTTTTTTTTTGTTTTGTTTTTTTTGTTTTTTTGTTTTTTTTTTTGTTTTTGTTTTTGTTTTGTTTTTTTCTCTTCTGGTAAGCTCCTTTTGCTCTAGAGTGATAATGATCCTTCTGTTGTCTATAAATAAGGGGTTTCCTGAGCATGCTGATATGGCTTGTTGCTTCTCTGATTCGGATTCTTTCTCTTCAAGTGTTTTTTTCCCTTCAGCTCCTCAATCATATGGATTTATATTAATGCAGTTTTTGAGAACCAGAGGACAAAGCCTACAACATGTAGTCAGAACATGGGGTTCAACTGTGCCACTGAGTGATGCTGGGCAGCTCTGCTAGCCCTGTGACTGGGAGATCTGAGCTGCCAGGAGAAAATACCACTGTAGATAACACTGATTTTGACAGATATAAGATAATATTATGATGTAAAGATAAATCTGATAAATCTAATTTCTTCCTCACTTGTATCAGAGTAAAAATGTAAAACTTTATTTATTCCCAGTTTTAGAGTTCCTGGCTTCTCTTAAACAAAGTTTGGATAGGGAATTTAATCATCTGCAATGAAATGCTGTGCCACAAAACTTTCGTTTTATTTCCCTTTTTGCATAATTACATTGTAGAGCATCTGTAAATGGGCATGCTCATCCTTTTTTCCTTCTGGTCCTTTTCTCTGTTTTCTTTAGAAAGGTTTAGAACAAGTATAATTTTTTGAAGATGATATTATTCTGTTTCTAGATATTAAAAACAACAAAAAGTGGACAGATCTAATTGATATATACATATATATAGAGAGAGACTTTTCTAACCAATTTCTATGTGCTTTCTTTTAGTGGATGAGTAGATGTACACAACAAAAATTGCACTCAGACAGAGCTGTTTTTTTCTAGGAGCTATGTGGACGCAAAATGTTAAGATCCACAGTAGACATAAGTTGAAATAACAAAATCTGTGTCTGGATTAAATGGGCTGCCTCCTGGCAAAGTTAGTAGTCAGAGCAGGTTAGGAGCTGGAGCCATTATGCAGAATTACAAGTGTGAAGCAAACAATACAATGGATGTTATCTGTGGCACCGTATTACCTTAATATTCCCAATGGTTAAGATATCCATCTGATTAGTCTGAAGATGTCACATTATCTAGTAATGCCAAATATAGATTAAAATGAGGAAAGCTACAGACGTGATTGAACTGTGATAACATATGGTTTGTACTGTCATTGGCCTCTTAAGAACTTAACTTCCAGCTGGGCTCTGTGTAACATAAGAAACAGGGATATCACATTTCCCCCATTTCTGCTTCTGGCAGGTGTGTGCTAGACACTGACTGCTAAATACTTTGTAATTAGTATGCCTTGGAGCCGTCGCTGTCATCTTACATCTGTAACTGGAGTGAGGGCACTGTTAGCATGACTGTGTTCATTTCTTTAGCGTCCCAAGCCTATAGACCTATACAAGGCAGCCTGAAGGATCAGTGTTTGATGCATGAACCATAGGCAGACCTCAGAAATGTATCTAATTATACCAGTATCTGACTGCACTACTGCAGCAAGATGTATTATTCATAGACAAAAATGAACTGCTATTCAAGGATAGAAAAACCTTACACATTCTGCCAGTTATAAAGTTCAATGTCTAATTGATGATTAGTTTGAGACAATCAATTGCTGAATTTTAGATTTTCTAAACTATCCCTGCACTATGTGAACTATTGCCATATTTTTCAGTGTACAATATGATATAGGTATTTTCTTTCAAAGTATATGAAATAGAGATAGAGAAGGGAAAAAAGGCAAGTTTAATGTTAAAGTTGAACAATTTTCTGGAAATGAGTGGTTGTACTTTAACCTCTGAATTCTTCACAAGATCCCAGGATTTTTTAGGAGCAGCGTGTGGGTGTTGTCATATTGCTTTAATTTGTTTAAAAAACCATAATTCTCCCTTGTTGAGGGTGTATGATTTAAAGCCACCATAATTCCTTTTTGACAAATAGGTAGGCTTTATTTTCTATTGGTTTAATCCACAGTACCTATTTTGAAACCATCTGTACTAATCAGAAGCCATGCCATGAATAGAGAGTTTAAGCAGCAGCCAGTCCACTTGCAAAGGCCAGAGGATGATTCCCCACCCACTTCTGAGATATGCAATGAAGGAGCTCTGATCCAGAGAGGAGGTAGGTCCCATTGGAGGATTATGATCTCTACTGGGTAATTGTTTTTAAAACAGAGAGGATTTTGTTTAAAACAGCTTTGGAGACACTTAATGGAGCAAGAATGTCTCAGAAGTAAATGGGTCCTGTTTAGTGCTTCAAATGTACCTTACACTTTACTCTGAAATCAATCAGCAGGACCTAAGGGCTCATATTGTGTGACTTGACACAATGCACACATCTTAACAATTAGATTACTACTTTTTTCACTTTTCTTCACAAATGTTTTACGACCAGAAGAATCGACATATTGCTTCTTCTTCTAACCACCACAGGATGTGGAATTTCCTCTTGGTATCCTTCCGTCCCACCTTACAGCTGAGATTTTGTCTAGCTGAAGAATGCAGCCCTGAATTAATTTTCCAAAGCTAATTAAAATGTTATCAGTAGCTGTTATCCCAGAGTTAATCCAACTGATTAATAAAATAAGCACTTTGGGGGAGATTTTGTCTGCCTAATTTTTTTCCTAAATGTTTTGGTGTTTTAATAAAGCAGCTTTCTTAAATTAAGTTCTTAAATATACACTAAGTAAAAATAAAAATAATAAAAAAGATTGTTTCTTAGAAAATCTGAAGGGCTCTCCTAATTGTTCTTAAACAGTAATTGCTTTATTTAGACATAAATATACCTCAATTAGGCACCTAACTTAGATGGATAGGATTCTTTTTTGGAAGCAGGATCTATCCTTCAGGTAGGATCAATTCCTCGAGGAGGATCAGTTTACCTGAGACCTCACATCTGATCACTGGAATGCTATACATACATGCAATGCACTGGAATGCTTTAGTTAATTAGATCAGATCCTGCTTTTACTCCTGAACTTACCTACTTCTATTTATCAGAAATAGTTATGCTTTTGTCTACATATAAAGAACCTGTTATCAGAAATCTATCTGTGCTTGCACTTTCACATGTCAAATCATTTCTTAAGCTTCACCTTGATAAACAAAATAGAAAGAGTATTTTTGGTCTCTAAAGCAGATTTTCCAGACCCTGATTGCCTGTGTCTGAAATGAGATGAGTCGTTTAGAATCAGGAGCTGGAAATTCTCACCATCTCTCAAGAGGTCACCTTTATCAAAAAGATATCTTTAATGTTTCTTAAATGTCTCAAAACTCAAGAGTTCTTCAACTTGGGTAAGAGGAACTGGCATACATGCCTGTATATTTAAAGAATGCCTTGCATTAAATAGTCAATATTCATGTAAATGTCTGAGACAATGTCTGCCTGCAACCTGACTGTTATTAGGCAGATAAAATTGAGACGGATGCCAGACTTTTTTTGAAGTTGCGAAAGAAACATCTAGTAAACACAATAAATGAGAAAACAGTTCAAAGGAAATTCTGAATCTGGTGTGTAATATCCTTCAAATCACACTGATCATGGCAAATGGGATCAGGAAGAATAACAGGGTGTTAGCCACCAAAACTTTTATAGCACAGCTGCTTGAAGATATTTTCCAGAGAGGAAAGGCAGCATCTCTCCTCCAGTCTGGATTGAATTTCCTGTGCAAAGTTCTGACTTCATACAAGTGCCTGGGATAAGTGAAAGAGTCAGAGGAAGAACCTGACCTAACACACTTCTGCATTGCCCTCTCAGGCACCTTAGCTGTCTGCATTGACTATAGAAATAAGATATGGGGATGGGACTGCTCTGAATAATCACCTAGAAGGAGTACCTCTCTTATTCATTATTGGATAGGCTGGTGATTTACCACCAGCCTGTGTAAAGGACATTGTAGAGTTGCACTGCCTAAGGCTACACTGTAAAAAGCATTGCATACAGTAAGCTGAATCCCTCTCAGATTTCCTATCTGTGTGAGTGAGGTGCTTCCCAGCTGAGATTCATCCCAGGTAATGAAGGGATTTTTAGCTAAGTTCACCTCTAGCCATCCCCATGTAGTGTATGGCAGGAGGCAGGCATCATTGGAGGTGATGCAGAACACCTCTCTGCTCTTAAAGTGGTCAGGAGAGTAGGAAGACTTCATTGCTCCCAGTCCCTGCACCTTGGCTAAGTTAGGGTCCTGCTCTGAACCATCTTATGCTGGAGATCTGTTTGGTGCAGGTGCATCACAGCAGATGATATAATGCAGAAGAGCAAATACTGGAGTGCTATAAGGCAGTAAGAGCAAATTGTCGGAGCTACATTTTCATTCAGGTATTGACATTTTCACTGCTTGTGAACCACCAGGGTGTCTGATCCCCAAATCAATCATATTACTAAGCTAGGAAGAAAACTCTTCTAGTGTATGGGATACATAAATCCTTAAAGAAAACTATCTTATGTAGGAAGAAAAGGTTTATTGATAATATCACTGTTCTGCTTTCTCTTTATTGATAATAAGGCACTATACTCCCCAGGTGACGTTTTCATCTGGGAGATAAATGATGATATAATATTTGGCTAAGTTCATATTAGTTATTCTTTCATTTATTCTTTTTCTTGCTTCTTGCTATTACTTTCTTCTTTCCTTGCTTGTAGCTCCTGCTTTTAAACTGTCTTTAATTCCTGACGCTCCATGCTCATGGGAGTCCCTGCACTTTGAGAATACTTGACATTCAGGAAAATACACTTTGTATGTTAAAAATCAATGGTGACACAATATTTACAGCCCAAAGGCCAAACATTTGTGTTTCTTTATAGAGAGTAAGTGCTTGGAGACCAGCTTTGTGCTGCTAAGCTGTAGACATCAAAGAATAATAATACTGCTGTTTTAAACTCAGTGGCTTGAGTGGGTTCCAACATGGTTAAGTAAGGGACTAACTGATTTTATGGATACTGTTAATACAGAGATAGATATAAACGTTATTATTATTATTATTTTATTTTATTTTATTTTTTTTTTGCACTGGACTATGAACCAACTCTCTTTGTCTAAGACAAAAGCAGCTCTTCTATGTTAAAATGTCCATATGATGTCTAAAATTACATAATAATACTTTTTTATTCTAATAAAAAGAGATGGCTTCTTTTAAAAAATTATTTTTGTTAAAATCAAAATTAATTCCCCCCCCCCCAAAAAAAAGAGACCCTAATGTGATATTGCTTTATCTCCTTCTTTATGTTTATATAATAAATATGCACTATTTCTGAAGCCTTGGTTTTTAACTAAGAACTAAAATGAATGCTACTTTAAATATTAAGCCTCTCTAGTACAAGAGATAGTTTGTCATTCTAGCACTGTTTATAGAGTTTTATATTCCAGACAAGATTTATAATGTCTTCAGTTGGCATATTTTACTCTAATAGGCTTAATTTTGGTGGGTAAGACAAAAACACTGCAAGGCATTTATTACATCATTAGAAACTGTACGATGTATCTAGGGAATGCGGTGTCATTTGGTTTGTACGTTTGACCCTGCTTGTTATTAGGTACACTTTACTAAATCAGCAGAAAGAGATAGGTCACTAACGACTATTACCAAGCTAATAATAATTATAAAGGGGGAAAAAGAAAAAAAAAAAAAAGCTATTATTGATGTTTCAGACATCATTTCATATATGCTGTTCCTGAGACACTGATTTGTGATTTGCATTATTAGGAGTGAACTTTCCTTGACCTGTCATTTAACATAAGTTTGACTGCTTGGCCTGATAGTTACATACCACCCTTTTAATAATGAAATTATTGCATTTAACTCTTTGAATGGATTTTGAAGTGATTCTGATTTCAGTTTACTTCTAGACTAAATTAAAAAGAGGAGATAAATTAGAAAAAATGAGATAAATGAGAAAAAATTCTTAATAGATAATGGGGAGGGAACAGCATACAGAATTTAAAGCATATTAAAAAGTTATATTATGTATGAGCAATACATGTCGGATGATATTTATTACTGTCTCTCTATCATTCTGAACTTAATACACATGTAAGTAATACATACAAGGAAGTGTAATGATTTCAGCAGGGCTTGTACGTTAAGTTAATTTTTCTACTGTGTCAGTGCTGAATGGTGCAACTAGTGGTTACCTTGCTGGTTGCAATAGTCACAATAATGCTGAATAGCCCAAAGTGTTTGGAAAGAAATAGATTGAATAGGTTTGTACTTACAAAGTTGTTCTTTTGAAACTTTTGGTATTATTCAGTCAGTAAAAGCACATCCTTCTTAAAAGATCTTTGCAATATGTATGTTGTTCCTAATTTTGCTCCATCTGGAAAGATCTAAACTCTAAGTCAGGGAGCAATACATCAGGTCTGTGATATGAGGCACAAATGAAGCAGAAGGTTTCTATTTGCCAGATTTAACAATGTGCCATGGCAACTCAGAATAAAGAAGTTCATGGGGACAAACATCATATCGTTTATCTCCAGAATGTGGTGAAATCTCACAAGATCAAGGCAATCTTCACAAGGTGACACTTATTTTGACAGTCCCTAAATGAGGACCACTCAACATCAGGGACCTGTGGTCTCTGAACCTGAGAAAGAGGAACAAATCACCCTTCTCTCAATTTTGTACAAAATACAACACAGTTAACATGTTTATCTTAAATAGCTTGTTCCACACTCTGCAACTCTTGATCCAGAACCAATTGTTAGGATGACCATGGTGGTGGTAGTGGGAGCTCTGTGCTGGTGGTGACCAGGGCTTCACATGCCCAGCCATGTGCTGATGTGGGACTGGGGTAAGAGACCTGTGCTTGGCCTAACCAGACATTTCCAATCACAGAATCATAGACTGGTTCAGGTTGGAAGGGACGTGCCTGACTGACTAGGAGCCCAAAGGGTAGGATGTAGTTGCAGTTAGTCAGTAAATCACCCTTCTGAAGTCACTGCCAGTTGTGGTCAAAAAAAAAAAAAAAAAAAAAAAGTTTCCTTTATTAATAATCCCTATGAGGTACTAAAGCAAGTGGTGAATTTTTGGGAGTGGGAGGTATCTAAAAGATGTAAAATCATGGTGATATTGAAAAGGAGAATATGTTTATCATTTCTAACATAATGACTAGCAAGCACCAAGTCTAGCAAGTAGTAGCTTCAAAACAGATGAAATAGATGCTTTTTGACTATGAAACATGCCAGAGAATGTAGTATGTGCTAAAAATGTCATTGCTTAATAAATTAATGGACAAAAGAAAGGGAGAAAAGTCTACACAGGCCCACCAGATAGACCTCAGTTCAGGAAATCACTGTTTTCTGGGAGTGTTCTGGAAAAGTTTAACAGCTGGGTCCTGTTGTATTACAGTTATACTCTTCTTAGGTAGTCACTACTTTCTATTTTTGGAGGCAAGATATTGGACTAACTGGGACTTCGATCCAGGTGATACAGCAGTTCTTATGTTCTTATAATGATCTGCGTCATAAAATAAAACCTTTAAAAGCTGATTTATTTTTTTCTTATAACTTCTCATTTTTTGCTAACTTATTATTTCTCTCTCTCTCAATTTCTTGGGAGTGCCTCTGTGCCTTTCATTCTGGTGTGATGCTACTTGGAAGTACATCTTTTTGAATATATCATGCTGGCTTCTCACAGTTTATCTTCTCTAGGAAAAAAAAAAAAAGCAAACAAGCAGGTTTTCTTCCCACATGTTTGTAGCTGTGAGAGTCCAACTACAATGAATGATATTTCAGGCAGCAGCAGTGTTTCTATTGCCATACCAGGAAAAAAAAGATGTATTCTCAGCATGTAAGTGAATATGTGGTAAAATCCTAGGGAGACGAAGGCAAATCTCAGCAGAATTGAAGTAACAACTATATTCCTGTTTAATACTTTACACGCTAACACACTTTAAATCCAAAGATGACTGCAGATTTTACAACATTTTAACAGATGTGTGATGAGAAGATGGAGGAATGCAGTCCCAGTCTAAAGATAAGGGATCTCTGCAAAGCTGTGACTTGCCGTGCTGGATATAAAACATAATGCAGTTAAAAAAAGACATAATGCACAACACCAGTTGATGGTGACTAGGGCGGGGGGGGGGGGGAGAAATGCCAGCATTCTCTGAAAATTCACTCAATTTACACAGCAAAATTCCACAGATAGCTATAATTTTTTTTTCTTTTTTATATCATCATCCTAGAATTGATATTGCTCTCTGTGACAGTTTGCATCATTATAGTGTACCTTAAGGTTCACATCAGAAGGAGCAAGTAAAAATGAAGGTTGCTACTTGCATTCCCCATACACAGCAGATTTTGCTTCATTCTTCTGTGTAAAAAATACACCTCTCTGGCAAGATGAGACGGAACAGGAAATATGAGTTAGTTTACTTAAAGATATCAATGGTTTTTTTTCAGCAGAATAAGAATTTTTTCTGGAAAGAGAAGAGTTTATAAATGTTCAAAGGAGATTGAGAAAGTACCATGAAAAAGAAATAAACTGATGTTTACTAGGGACATATAATCCCAAATGATTTCAGAAGTCCCATAGCTAAAAGGGTATACTCTACCATCTTTCTTAAGCATGCTTTTTTTTGATGACAAGCTACAGGATGTGTCCCTGGGTTGGACCATTCAGGCCTTTCTTATGAGCTTCTGCCCCCACAGTTGGAGACCTCAGGACTTGGGGAAGAATGCAAAAAATATTTTAATTAGTAGCCCCATGAAGCTGCTGGAAGAATGCAGTCTTTGTAAGAACAGGTTCACCCTCTGAACCATGCCCTAGGAACAGAATTTGAAAGACTGACCTCGATGTATCAGTTCTGCACTCAGTGAACAGGGGTTAAGATGCTGATATGGATTCAGTAGAAAAGGATCCACTGGAGATGTGGACTGATATACTGGAGCAGACAATAGTAAGAGGCACATGTCAGGCTCCATCTGTCTCCTGTGTGACACTTTTGTGGAACTGGGATTTGAAACTCAAAACAGGTTCATGAAATTATATGACCATGCAAGATGGTGAGTCCTCCATCTCCAGAGGGGTTAATTTCAAGGAGTTCTTCAATTGTCATAGGAAATACGTATCTACTCCTCAGGGCATGGACTGAAATTTCAGACCTACTTGCTCACAGCTGAGTGTGCCACCACCAAGCCAGAGGTTTAGGTATTCATCTGCTCACTTTCCTTCTGACCTCGTGTCTCTCCATACAGCAACCCTGCCTTCCCCCTCCCTGCAGTTCATTAAGGAGCAGAAACTACTCTCACCAGAAATACGTCAGCGCTCCTTGACCGCAGGACTCCCGGGTAGTGGGGTGTTGTAGGATCTCAGCTGCCTCAAGCTACACCCCAGGTGCCCTTTTTCTGGCAGGAGACCTCTAACCATCAGGCTATTATGCAAAATATGGGCTACACCACAGGGATGATAATGTGTGAGTTAAAAATGGTTGATGCGAGCCTAGCAAGTGAGATTTCCCTGGGGATGCAAGTGCTGCAGTGCCCGTTTTCCTGCCCCGAAGGAGCCATAGGCAGGGCGTAGACACCTCTATTAGTCATCTCCAAGGGAAGGATGCTACTCAGCACTTGAGGAAAATCAGGTGCTCAGGGTATCTCAGGTGAGGTGGAATTACCCAGATACCTCTCTCTGTTTATTAACATATATATATATTAAATTATTTGTTGAACGATTTGTAGGAACAATTAAGCTTGTGACATTGGCTATTGACCGGCTCCTCTTGTAGGATGTTTTCTTTTTTTTATCTTAATCCTACCCATCCTTCACTCTCCTTTCTGGTTAGTACTGATGTTATCTTTGTTCTTTCAGTTACTTTGGGGTTCAACAGCCCCATTTCTGAACTCCGGCTTCACTTCCCCACAGCAAATGTACAGCTATGCTCCCCATAATAAATGCACTGGCCAGAGCATTAAATATATCAAAACACAAACCTGGCTAATGTGCAATTAATACTGAGTCTGATTGAAATTCACAGGAGCCAGGGGCACACAAGGCCAGCTTCCCAACTGCCTCCAAGCTAGCTCCTGAATTCATTCACGTTTGACTTCATGGTTAATGGTGAAAAGGATTTTGTGAACGAAGGTCAGAAAGACACAGTATTAAGAAAATTGTCATTAAGCATATATTTAATTTTTTTTCTTTACTGAAGTAGTTTTGCATACTGTTGATTACAGAATCATCCTGCTCTAGGTTATGCAGATGATTCTGCTCCCAAGAATGCATGCACTTGTACACATATAAGTATTTTCTGTAATAGAAAACTTAGTACTCTGCTTCTTAATGAGTGGTGCTGATGGGAAATGACCCCTGCTTTCCTAAACACACAGCAATCTAATTTGAACCTGTGTGCCAATTACTGGCCTCTGTGGAGCACTTTGCTGTGAAACAATCAAGTCACAATAGGATTAGAAAGCGTTGCAGGGAGACCACAAGGGAAAGCAAACACAGGCATAACTGCAGGTTTATTCCTTTAAATTGTCTGTAAATAGCGCTGATAGCCTCCTCAGTGCCACCTAGGTATTGTTTCTATAAATCCTCTGTAGGTACATTCTAAAATGAATATAGACAATGAGCCTTTTATAGCATACCAGCCCCACTCACTGAGCTGGTCTGTCCTTATGAAGATTGTGGGTGTTTATCTAAGTACCCTCAGAAGGTAAAAGTAGACAAAACAGGGCTGAGATCTTGGATGCCTCGAAGATTTTGTTATTATTATTATCGTTATTGTTATTATTATTATTATTATTTTATTTTAATTTCAGACCATACCTGTTAATGTTTTCATTGTTAAAAGTTGGCTGTCATTCCTGTAAGACTGGCCACATTTGTTTATGGCTGTGCATAGGTAGATCTGGCAGATAGATAAGACACTTTCACTTCCACTATAATTGACCCCTTTGTTCCAATACTAAACCAACAGAGTAGTTTAATATAAGATCAATCCCATGTACTTCACTAAAGGCCCTGCCTGGCCCAATATCATGAATATGGTGACTTATCTTGCTAAAATGGGATCTTCATCAGAAATTATGCCCTTCAAGTCTTCTTATTATCTTCATTTCAGTCTTGTCTGTCTTGTTCTAGTTGCCCATTCCAAAATAGAAGGTCTTTGATACTGCTTCTGTATGAATTATTTCTCCTGAACAGGACTCGCAAACACAGTCATGACATTGGCAGCAAAGAGAATTCACTGCACTGACTGATGCAGAGACTATCAGCTTTCAAGGCAGTGTGATGGATTAATTTTTTTTTTCCTTCTAATTGGTGGGTAACTGTGTGAAAACAAATTTAGAGAGAATTCAGAAATGCTGATTCTTACGTATGTGAGAGGCTGCCAACCACTTCCCTTCCTGGCTCCTGACCTGTGACAGGATACTTTTCATGACTGGAACCTGCACTACACCCACAGACCTCCCAAAATCCCATATTTCTCAACAAGCTCCCTCCACCAGCTCTTCCATCATCCATCTTCCAATCTTTGCAGCTGAGTACAGGTGGCTGACTCTTGCACTAGTTAAAATGAAATTTAACTATTTCTGTGAAAACAACATGTTGAGGGGCCAAGAGAAAGCAGAAAGTCTCTCCTAACCCAAATCAAAGTTATGGAGATGCCACACACATATTACACAGGCATATTTATCTCTAGGTGAGGACACCTGTTATAGATAACTAGTTTACAGACTGTTAAGCTGCAATTTTAGGGATCACTCAGAGAATCAGATCAAGAAGCAGACTGTGTCTGTCAGTATTGTCAATGAAAAGTAATCAGCAGGACCTGTGATGATCTTTCTCTGTTTTCTGTATTGGGGGCTAGGTCTGTAAACTGAGATATTCTGTTAGTTGAACTATTCTCCTGAAGTTGAGGATTTCTCCATCACCCTCTGTAGTCTCCTGGTAGTTGCTGCCCTGAATAGAGGCAGTTAGAGTAGATGATTGGAACATGTTCCTTTGTCTCAGCAAGGTGCCTTTGTAAAGTTGTCCACTTTTGTTGTTCACAGTGGCTGCTTCTCCCGTAGTACTTTTGGGGAGGGTTCCATGGTCCAGATATGCATAACCAGTTGTGTTAGGATATGCTATGTTTGGAGTACCCTTACTTTCTGACTTGATATGTGAATGTGCTCAAGGGACTTAGCCTTTCTTACCCTTCTACTGTTGCACCTTGGGTGCTGTATCTCAGCCACTTTCAACTGTACATCCATAGCTTTCTGAACTCTCATACATGTAACTCTTTTGTGTTCAGTCAGGAGTGCAGACCCTAGCCCTTTCTAAATTCTGTGGAGAAACTCTCCAGTGCCAGGTGGGTCGGGTATGGAAGCTAAAACTCTGACAGATCCAGTAGCTAAAGTTTTTGTGTTGACTTACAAAACCTGCGAGGTTGTCAAAGCGACAGATCCAAACTCCTCACAGCGGAGGGTAGTGAAAGAACAAAATGCAATGGATATAAGCTGAAACAAGAGAGGTATACAAGACTTGGTATAATGAAAAACTTGTTTTCTGTGATGACAATAGTATAGTGGAGCAGGTTTCCTAGACAGTTTGTGCCATCTTTGTACTTGGAAGTTTTCAAGACATAACTGGACAGAGTCCTGAGCAACCTGGTATGACCTCAGAGCTGTTCGTGCTTTGAGCAGAAGGTTGGAATAAAAACCTCCTGAAGTCCCTTCCAACCTATATGGTTCTGTGATTCTGTAATTGATACATGTTTTCTTGACTAGCTGCAAGACAGTTATTCTGGTTACTCTGTGTTTTCCATATTTCTCCTTCTAGAACCATGCTTCAGACAGAAATATTGAAATTTGTATGGCACACAGAATATCTGGATGGTCTGAAGGTAATTCAGGTGCCTCATAACAGATGTCTATTATGTTTGTAACTGCTCTTGTGTATCTGGCCTCATCTCCATCTGCATAGATAGTGTCTGCATCATGCCTGCCAACCAAATGTCTTGGATACATCAGAGTGTCTAAAATGCACTAGTATTTTATATATATGCATGTATTTAGCCATCCAGATCACTGTCACAATAACTTCAGCCAGCCCAGTGACACCGCTACACTTAGAGGACAATAAAGGCCTGCAGATTTAGCTTTAGGCCATCTTATCTCCAAAGCCATTGTTAATCTATACTATCTATGCTATTTAAATCTTTATAATATGTACATATCAATACCAGACTGAACCTTAATTAACCTATATATTGAGAGTTGTATGTCCTAATTTCTTGTTTATCTTTTCAAATCATAATGCTTTTGAAATAAAGACAGTTCTGTTTGGAAAAATATCAGCACAAAATTGATCACCGACGAAAAGTAGTCTTGCTGGGTTGAATCTTCTAAAACTATGAATATTTGATCTCTTAATTGTAGCTATGCCTTGAATGACATTTAAAAACCTCTGATTTTATTAAGTTTCATCTTAATAATTTAATTAGATAAAACCAAGATAAGAGGTTTAGTAACACACATTTTGAAATTAATGAGCTGAGTGCCAGAGGATGAACTATATTACCCACTTCAAGTTCACATACAACACTAATTAATGTAGTCTAGCTTTGTTTTAAGTGCATTTGATAATTTAGTATGTGCAGTACTTATAGCTTAAAAAGAGGAGTCAGAAAAAATAACTAAAGAAGGCAGAGTTCATGCAGTCAGTGTAGGAAAGAAATATTATTTTTTCCACAAACATTTAAAGAAGTCAAAGAATACAAGCTTCAGAAGTTTAGAAGTCACTATTTTTGACTACAGAGATAAGGTAAGGTTAATACTTTCATTCAGAATATCACTCCTCACTGAGGTAAGACACAGTAATGACATCTAAATAGAAAAAAATAGAGGATCATTTTTGTGACAGGTAAGAACAAATATTTCAAATTGTTGAACGAAATTGAAGAAAGGAGAGAATAAAGGCATTTAAAATGAAAGAAAATATAATGATGAACATTTGGGTAACCTTTTTAGAAAAGCAGCTGGAAATGTCTGTATTTCATCAACATTTTATATTATGAACAATTTCATCTTTATGACAGTTACTTTTTGCCGACAAACCTTTTTAGAAGCCCCTGTGCTGCTCTCGTTTTCTTCCAGATCTACAAAATATAAATTTCCGGGTTTATTCCTGCTATGGAAGAAACCAATAAACATGTGTTAGTAGGAATTATTATCATACTATTTTAAATTGGAAAATGGAGAATATTGGAAAATTGAAAGTGTTAGGCCTGTAATACTTTAATGAAGTTCAGGATATACCATGAGTACCAGAGAAATGAAAGTGGTCTGTGGATCCACTGTAACACTGAGATGGACTGATAACCTGCATAATGAACCTTGCTTATCCATAGTATATGGATCTTCTAAAAGGTAATTATTCTTTGTCCTTTTATATACATATATATATATACACATACATTTGCATATATATACATTTAAATATTTACTTTTAAACTGTTTGGCACTGGCTTTCCAGACACTACTAGTGTCATTCATTAGTGTTGACTTCATTATCATTCTTTAGTCAGATGAATAATTTGACTAGAAAAAGCGTACTTGGGATAGCTTTCTGAGAAATGTGGTAATGAGCATTAAGGTTTTGCTCAGTTGAAACTGGGGTAACCTTTCCACCAAAAAAAGCAGGAAACCAGGAAGGTAGAGTGAGGATCCAGTTCATGAGGAACTCTGTGAACTGGTCCCCAGAGCACCCTTGATCCATTTTTGCTTTTCTCATCTTCAATGAAGTGAATAAAATTTTTACTGTTTGTTTCATAATTATTTATCACACAGATTAGCAAAAAAGAATGAGCTTTCATAAGAGGACAAAAACACTTGAATGGTCAAATTAGTGTCTTCTTTATGTAAACCATGGCCTTTGTTCCTCTCCTTTTGTGCTATTATTATAATCTGATTTATCATTCAAACCCATCTGTCAGTGTGCCCCCACCATTCAGTGAGTTGACACAAAAACAGGAAAAAAATATAGTTGTTCCAACACAGTGAAGAGTCCAAACTCATTAAGAGAGTCATGGCTGTTTAGCCTAAGCCCCCAGATGCGTAGAGATGTGGCTACACAGCTTGTGGGCCCTGGCACATATCTCCACAAGTGCTCACTATGTGGATGGATGCACTGCCTGGACATCTATCTGGGATCTCTAGCTTGGCATCCCATTGAGCCATGAGTGTATAGTCTTTGATTTTATGCTCTACAAAGTACAGATGTCTCTTTTTTGTTTGTTTGTTTGTTTTCAGTGAAGGACTGAAAATGCTTGTGGGTGCCTTGAAATCAATATTTATGATAGTAATATAGCATGAAGTCCACAAGTTTGAAATTTGAGCCCTGGATTGCATTAATAATACATCACTTTATAACAATACTGGAACTAGAGATGATATAACAACCAAATGTTAAAGACCTTCAGATGAATAGCCAATATGATGCAGATGTTGGCAAACTATAGGGCAAGGAAACTGGAGGGAAGACATGAGATGTTTTGAAGTATTAACTCACCCAGGCATCACAGGTGTCCAGGGACAGGGGAAATGAAGATGAAAGGATGATCTGTGTGGCATGAACCTTCTGATGCCATACAGAAACTTTCCATCTTCTGACAGAAAAACATCTTTGGAAGGCTTATAAGCACAACCACTTTTTAGCCCTGACATTCCCTGCATAATGACCAGAATGTTAAAGGAATTGGTACCTTAATTTGCACTCTTCTTAGCAGAATACAAAAAGTATACCAGTCCTCTGATTCTTCTGTGGACTTTCTTTTCCTCAATAAAGTGTTGCCCCCATAGTTAAGAAGTTAAGAACAGCCTATTTTTTTTTTTTTTTTTACAAGCAGCTCCCATGGCATGATATTCCAGTAGTCAATCTGTTTACTTTTTATTGCTTTGCATACTTATGAGAGAAACATTTAATTGCACAATTTGGCACATGTTCTTCAAACCCTCCAGCAAATGATACATGAGATCTCTCTAATCACCTACCATAGAGAAAAGGAAGAGATGCTTTTTATGTTTTTCCTTCCAACAGCTTTGGACAATGAGAATGCTCCTCAGAAATATACATTTCAAGATGAGGAGAAAACTCCTTGCTAAAAGTTATTCATAAAATATTCTTGTGCGTTGTTCCAAAGTAGCACCATGCTATCAGTTTTTAAATTTGGTTTTGGACAGAAAGGACTAAACAAACAATGAATAAACTCACAAACTAGTTCAAATATGAGGAATGATGACTTTTAGTTAGACTGAAAATCATTTTTTCCCTGCATGTAATGAGGTCTTTAAAAAAATAATAATATTTTTTAAAAAATCTGTAAAAAAATAATAATAGTAATAATGCAGTAACAATAATGTGTAATAATAATAAGGCAGAAAATAAGCTAAGCTGAAAGAACGTATGCTAAGTTTTATACAGTTTTACAACAGTTTTGAAACCCCAAAAAGCTGGGCTTATAATGGAAATGCTGGCAGACCTGTAACTATACTGGTGTGAATGGGGCTGTTATAATGAGAGAAACTATTGCTTGGAACGAGGACAAGTATATTCTTCTCTGGGCTTCTACAGTCCCCACACCCCTGGAGTACCATTCCAGACAATGATGAACTGTGGTCTCAATTCCCTTATTAGCTGTAAGACCTAAAAATTATATGTGCAATTAAAAGGCAAAATGCTGATATTACTCATAGGAAGCACTTTGTACATTAGCAAGGTACAAAAGTCTGCTGACACTTTGCAACAGAGAGAGTCAGCAGGGCAGAAGATTAATAGAGCCTCATAAATTTGCAGGGTGAAAACAGTAGATGGGGCAGAATAAGCATGTTGTGTTAGAGATAAATAAAGGGCATGGTCATCATGACAAAACATTTAACAAGGAATACATTCCCTTTTTTTTAGAGAGTTTGCTGGGCTAGCATTGGGTTGCTTTATGTAACTACATATAATTACTTCACAGCAGTTCCAGGAGTATCACAAAGACCTTCTATCACAAAGCATTTCAAGCAGAACAGTATCAGGAAGAAACCTTTTAAAATGAAATGTGTTGCCTTGTTTTTAATTTTTTTATTTTTTTTTAATTAATTAATTTATTTTTTTTACAGAACATTCCCAACATCTCTTTCTGTCTACAAACTTGCCCAAGGAAATACCAGTTCTTCCAGATCTTTCTCATTGGCTAGGAATTGTCTTAGCTTTCCATGTGTAAAATATGAAAACAAGCAGCTTCTATTAATTAATGTATGCAGCCTATGTCTCCTTGAGTCTTAGAAGGGCTCTTCATTTTCTTTTAAGAGAAGTGCTGGTCTGGGAAATCCATGACATAATGATGATCCTTATGGGTCCCTTCCAGCTCAGGATATTCTATGATTCTATGATTCTAATTTTATGCCAAACTGTTATAATTTCCTTCCCAAAGATGAAGGGATGGTATTCTTTTTAGGAAACTGTAAAATTTCATAAATAAGCACAAGAGACGTTTGAATTAGGTATGACTGGTCCGCCAAACTTTGTTTTATCATAAATGTTTTCCGTGTTTTGGTGGTGGGAGATTTCTCAATCTGCAAGTGTTAAAAATATGTGAAATATCTGAAATATGATATTTTCACTGCTTTTTGCTTTCAGACTGGATGAACTGCACAGTTGAATATATGCATACCAATGAGAAAACAACAGGGGAAAAGTATAAAACAAAGCAGATTAAATATAAAAATATAGGCAAATATAATAATAAATAAAGATTGTATTGCAGTGACAGATGCATCCCCAAAGTGACGGAGGACTGATGTTTGGAAGAGGGATGGATGTGCAGCTGGTGTGATTGTGAACATGTGCCAGTTTTTCTGCACCAGTCATTCTGATGGGGAAGGGGAGCAAATTACCCCTGTACGTTTGGCAGATTTAAGTGTGTGGGTTTTTTTTTTTGTTTGTTTGTTTTGTTTTGTTTTTTAATGCATACAGTTTGCCCATTCTTACTGCATACAATTTTTCTCATGTTTTCATATATGTATGCCAACCTTGCTAGCAATACATTTCACATGTAACCTGACATGTACATGGGTACCAACAAAGCTTTTTATGGTATCAAAAAGTCATAGGAGGCTTATTACAAAGGTTGGGATTTTTCCAAACTTTAAATGTTAAAGGTGTAGCTTGTAAAACTAATTCTGGCCCAATGCAAATAAAATTTATTTTTTAAAGTTTAATCTAGTTAATTCCTTATAAGGTATCATGTTTTCTTATTAATTGCATGAGAAAGAGAAGATCACACATGAAGTAGGAAGTCAGCAATAGGACCGCATCATCACCCAGCTGAACCCAATTCCCTGTTTCTTTGCTCACATTTTCTGGAAAAACAAAACAAAACAAAACAAACAAACAAACAAACAAAACCTTTCGATGGGTTATGTAAATTAATACTTTAGTTTCACTTTTTTGCATACTTTAATGTATGCAAAATCACATATGTCTGTTGTAGATATTTGGTGGGAGAAGAAGGTAAGAGAAACACGGGAAATCATGGAAATGCTTGGATTTCATCTGAAATTCAAAAAGAGTTGTGAAACTGCGTTGCATGGGCTTTATAGAATGAAAGGTGCTCTAATACTGGCAGTCGCACCATTATAGAACGGATCCTATTGGTAATCAACCAAAGAAGTTAACTTAGACTTTATCAATGATGGGGTAGAATTTGACCTCAGAAAAGTGAATTCAGATTCCTAAAGGAATCTGCAGTCTCACAGAGAATTTGCAAAACTCTCCCATATGAGGAATATAATAAGCACAGTTCAATATAGTAAAATGCCTATTCTGGAAAGTTTAAAGAAATGAAAGGTGGTCTCCTGAGACCAGAGAATGGTACACACTTACTACTAAACTGGGTGTTATTCCTCTGTGTTATCTTTCTGAAGATTTTGAAGAAGCAGTCAAAATATTCCATCACTACTATTTTAGGAAGGTTGTGACTTAGGATAGTTTTAATATTATGCACCCCCTCTACAAGTACCTAGGGAGTGAAGTATTGTGTTTTGCTGTCTAATAAAACTGTCTGTCTTGAATTTACTGACATTGCCACTTGCTAAATTCATAGAGTGAGGAGAGGTCTGTCTGTCTGGTCTTAGGTCTTTGATGTGATTCCTTTAAATGAGGGGAAAAACAACTAAAGTTTACAAGAAAATCAGAAATCACAGGAATAAAAATACACCTATCTAACCAAACCAGAAGATACCTGTTTACTAACTTTGCTCTGAATCTTTATTTAACCTTATTTGTAAACAGCAAACATTTTTAAAAGGCTTTTTTAAATTTATGAACTAAATAATGCACCCTCACTAGGGGAATTGATGCAGGGTAGACTTATTGCAAGTGACATTAAAGAATAACTATAACCATTTACATTTTTAGCTAAGGTTGTTATGCTATAATTAGAGCATGTGTTGATCTACTTGTTCTAAATCCTGTCGGCAAAAAGCCTCCCTGAAAAATAATATGATGTACCTTTTGTAGACAACTCAATACTTTCTTCTCAAAGAGTGGTTGTTATTCAGGCAAAAAGTCTAGCACTAGGTCTCCTGAGATGTTTCGGGTTTAATGGTTTTGATAAAGCACTTGAAGAGTAGGTGGTGTTTTCGGGAAGTTTATAACTTTGGGTTAAAATTAAGTGCCAGCTTCACTACTGTGATTTCCAGCACAAGTGGTTATTGGTGGTGTTAAAGAACAGGCCAATGATGGCTATACCTGAATAATCATAAAAGAGGTGGATTGACAGGTTTTTGACTTTTTATTTTATTTTATTTTATTTTTTAAATTTAAAGGTCCTGAGTTGTAAAGTGTAGATTCAGACACAAATTTCATGAAAGATGTAACATCGAAGGGGTTCTGTAGAATCTAATCTCTGGCATGACATCTGGTTTAGTTGCAGGGCTGGACATTCTGTACTATGCCACAAGAGACACTAGGTATTGTTTAGAAAAGAATGAGCTTATTATATGTCTCATTTCTGTAATTTAAATGATAATCTTTACATTCATTTTCTGTTTTCCTTCAGTAGGTCAGGAAATTACTGATTACCAACATTCAAAAACTATGAGTATATCTGTTGAGTATATCTTGGTACCAGAAAGACACAGGAAAGAGTCTGGTTCTGAAGTACAGTTTCTGAGATGGATTGCCCCAACATTGTGACAGTACTATCAGATTGCTCCATTTCTTCTTATAACATTGCTGGGAAAAAAAAAAAAAAAAAAAAAAAAAAGTAAAATCTAGAAAAGTAGGACAGAAACCTCTATTCCTTTAACATTTCCTCCTCTTTTTTATTTAATCTCATCCTCACTATTATAAAAATAATAAGATTCTTAAAGTCATATAAATAAATCAATAGAGTCCACCTCTAATTGAAGGAATTGAAGGGATTTTTTTTTTTTTTCACTAAAGATAATCAAATATTTGCTGCAAAAAATATAGTTGATAAGCTGCTGTAAAAACATGTAGTTGATAATCTCTTGAATAAATTATTTGTGAATATATTTTTGAATTCTACGTTTGGTCATTTCTTTTGCTACTTAACAAATACATTATTCAAATGTATTTACTATTATTTGATCAGATCTAACTGTGAGCACTTTGAGCAAACTCCCACACAAGAGATTTGGACTAATAATTTGAGTAAATAAGTTTCATTGCTTAAAGGATTGCAAAGAAATAAAATAGATCATTTTTGATGCTAGCAGAGAAAAAAAAAAAACAAAAACACAAACTGTTAATATCACACAGTCAGCTTTGCAATAAGCATTTCCTATGATGCTAGGGAGAATTAACTTTACACTCCAATTACAGTCAAAGTTCCTGTGGAGACCTCACATCAAGAGACCATTCCTTTTTAGAGAAGCTTGAGTTTAGAGGCAGTGGGCTATAATTGCATGCACAGTATCAGACCTAAATGGAACGATTTCAGGATAATCACCTGGATTTTCTCTCAGGTTTGGAAGAAGACTCAAGATATTTTATGCCAAAAAGTATAACCTCTGCCATATAGGGGCAGCAAACATAAGAACAAACACATGGTTTTCTGATCTTTCCCACAGACCTATTATGCTTTTCCTTCATCTGGAATAACTATTAGTAATTTTGGTGGAAATTATTCCAGATTATGCTAGGGTTGTAATTTGATCTCCACCAAAAACTAAAGTACTGGGACATAATTTACTTTTCCAGTTTACACAGCCAAATTAACAGAAGTTATACTATTTAAATACCCTGTTGACCAGCTGCTGACATTATTGACATGATTGCTGTATTTGCCACAGTGACCTGTGAACTTTCCAGTCTGGAGTCAGTTTTTGTTCATATACATTTACTGAACAAGGTAAAAAATAGTAATTATTTACTATTAATTTGCATATAGATTTATTTATTGATCTTCCAGAGGTAGCTGACAGGAAGAGATCTCACTGGCAGATAAATTGAATTGTTCCTCTGTAGCTCATGAATACATACTTTTTGTTTAGCAGGTGTTATCACTTTAAACTGTTAGCTTTTTTATTACCTCTTCCCATATTTTTCAGATTTCTTACATTCCTGTAGTATAGCCATTACTGCATGGACAAAGCCTTCATTATGCATCATCAAAGTATATTAAGATAATACTAAAGCATGGTAATTAAGATAATACTAAAGCATGGTAATTACAGTAATAAAATGAAATATAACATTTACATTTACAGTCAGGTTAGCAAAGCCTTAACAATATCTGGTTAGATCATATTCCTTGTACTACTACTGGGCCAAATCTCAGTGTTTACATCCTTTTTCTTGGTTAAGTTTTCATTGAATGAAATGAGTTTTCCTTGATGTAGTGGGTTTACGTGGCAAGGATTTGGTAGCAGCGGGCCATAGGGGTGGTTTCTGTGAGAAGGATCTAGAAGCTGCCCCATGTTTGGTAAGGGCCCCACTGTTTTCCAAAGCTGAGCCAATAAGCGATGTTGTTTTGCGGGTCTGTGAGAGCATATTTAAGACAGGGAAAAAAAACGCTGCACCACACAGCAGCTGGGAGAGTGAGAGGTGTGAGGAATGGCTTTGCAGGCACCAAGGTCAGTGAAGAAGGAGGGGGAGAGGTGCTCCAGGCGCCGGAGCAGAAGTCCCCTGCAGCCTGTGGTGAGGACCATGGTGAAGCAGGATGTCCCCCTGCAGCCCATGGAGTACCACGGTGGAGCAGGTGGCCCTGCACCAACAGAGGCTGCCGCCTGTGGAAGACCCCTGCCAGAGCAGATTCCGGGCCGGTCCTGTAGCCCGTGGAGAGGAGACCACGCAGGAGCAGGTGACCTGGCAGGAGCTGCTGCCCGTGGGGGAGCCAGGTTGGAGCAGTTTTCTCCTGAGGGATGGACCCCGTGGTACGGACCCATATCTGGAGCAGTTCTGGAAGAGCTGCTGCCTGTGGGAAGCCCACGTCGGATCAGTTCATCAAGGACTGCATCCCGTGGGTGGGACCCCACAGCACAGGGGACGAGAGTGACCGAGAAGGAGCGGCAGAGAAGCACTGTAGACTGACCATAACCCCCATTTCCCCGTTCCCCTGCGCCGCTCGGGGGGAGGAGGTGGAAGAGGGTGGATGGGGGGGAAGGTGCTTTTGGTTTCTTTCCTTTGTTTTTTACTTCTCTAGTTTGTTAGTAATAAGCAATAAATCTTACTATCTCCTTATGCTGAGTCTGTTTTGCCCGTTACAATTACTGCGTGATTTTTCTCGTCCTTATCTCAGTCTTTGAGCCCCTTTCACATATTTTCTCCCCATTCCTCTTTGAGGAAGGGGAGTGAGAGAGCGGCTGTGGTGGAGCTCGGCTGCCCACTCGAGCGGAACATCGACACTTGAAAATTTTTTAACAAGAACTTTGGGATATGATCCTTTCTGCCTAATTGATTCAGTGTTTTCTAGGAGGTGATAAAATCAAGACTACCAAAGTTGTTTCAAAGAAATGAATGGATAATCTTCATTGGGAACAAGATCACCCTTTGTCTTTTGTTCTCTACTGTGAACAACCAGGCTGTTAGTGAATGGGAAAAAGTTGAAGCATATGAAGACATTCATAAGTATTAATTGATATGAATACTTCGTAAATGAATGCTTTATAAGTGTAAGTTTACACTTTTGTGAGTGTAAACTCTATTTTGAATCTCTCTTTTTTTTTTTTTTCCCTTTCTTTTCTTTTTATTATTATGTAATAAGTAATTTGTAGTAGTGATGCTTGCAATGGTAGATTTCCAGACCATCACAACCATGATTAGAATAAATGTAAATAAAGTTTGGAACATAGTTGTACTATGACTATACTAAGTACCATAGCACTTTTTACCTTAGTTATTTTTTTTACCTTACTTTACCTTTTTACCTTAGTTAAATAGCAAATCATGGTTTTATATTTATAACACTTACAACCTAAAAGTGAACCAGGTGCTCAAAGTTGGTAGATTTTTTTGATAAGACCTCATGGACAAATCTTTATGTACAAGGTCACTTGCTTGTCTGTCTTGTGAAAATGGAGATTTACGTTTCCTTGACTTCAGTCCAGGACTAAGGAAGGCATAGCACACTGATGATGGAAAAAAAAGATGGAAAATGTATATTTAAGGTTAGGGGTTAAGGTAAAAATCATGGAGGGAAAAAAAAAAGTTTTGTTTCATGCTTATTTATTGATGCTCCTTTATCATTTACTTGTTAACTTTTGCAGACATTTGATGTGAAGGCATAATAGAAGTCAGACTAAGGAGGTATGCTTTGATCTGTTTTCTGAAGGAAGGAAGCACTAAAAGTGCATTAGTGTTTGATGGACTTTGGAAAATACTACAAAAATTAGCTAAACCTTTCTATTGTTCAGGGATACATTTATGTCAACTTTATATTAAATTAACTAAGGCAGTAGATATGGAGTCAACATTGTTTCTTAAAAAACAAAGTTTGGCAGAGATTCTTATGACCGTGTGTTTAAGACAGCAACACTTACATGGGAACAATAGCTTTTATCCTTTTGTAGCCAGTGCATTGTTTTAAGCTGAAATATCCCATTTTACATTTTAATTGGCAGAGATTGGAATGGAGTTGACTTAAGCTCTAGCAAAAGAAAGGGAGCCCCTGGCCAGCTAAGCACTCCTTCTCCTGCTCACTTCCACAGTCTTCTCATCCTGGTGCCAAGAGGCCCACCAGACACAGGCCTGATGCCTCCAGCCATGTCTCACACTCACAGGGTACCACTTCCCATGTTGTCTGGACAGGTGCTGGATGCCACTGAAGCTGTAAAATAATTATGGTAAAACTGCAAAATGTGCCTGTAGATCTATAAAAGTTAGCAGATGGTTCCAGACATGAATATAAAGAACAGAAAAATGGCAGCACCAGAGGGAAGATCCATATTTTCCTTTTTTGTTTGTTTGTTTGTTTCCAACTATGATGCTTGGGGAAGAGAATACAAGCAGCGTGAGAATGTACCTACTATATAGAGTGCTATCTCAGCTTTCAGCAAACTGCATTTCAGGTTCTTCATGAAAACTGTACCTGAAAGCACTTTCCTTTACTTTTTGTCAGGATAATCTGCTGACCTGATTAACTTGGTCTCTACCCAAGTTCAACAGAGTGTGTTCAAAAATCTGAGTCTGTGCTTAGGCTATGAGAGATGCAATGAAACTGGTGGTCCTGATTCACCATTCATCAAAAGCAGATGGCTATCTGGAACATATTGCTGCTGCTGTGCCCAGGTCTTCCCTTGGTACCTGCTATTTTGGAGACATTATCAGTACCATTATGCTGGCTATGGTCACAGAGGTTTCCATATCCATCCTTATATTTTGAGAAACAGACACCCTCTCAACTCTAAGGACGTTTTCCAGTCTCCATCTGTGGGGGTGACTGAAAGCTCAATGAAGCTGCTAAAAATATCTTAATAACTTAACTCACCCTTGTGTTAGAACTTTGAAGTCAACATGTATTCATATGTATGGCACCTTTTCAAGCTGCTTTACTACTGTGAGCGTGTGTTCAAAGGAAAAATGATATAGATTTGAATATACAAGTGATGGAAATGCTAGCAAGAATGAGGCAAAACCTAAAAAATCCTGAGTTCGGTCTGAAAATGATCAGTTTTCATAGTTTTTGAAAGCAATAAATAATTGTTTTTGATGTGCCAAGAGTTTCATGAATTTCAGACTGGAACTATTATTCTTGCAGACAGAAATGACTACAGAATATGTGTTTTAGCAAAGCAGAAGTAAACAAAGTGCCTTCCAACTTTGGGAAGATGATATGAGTCCCACATGCCACGGAATCATCCCAAGTTATCCTCATCACCAGGATTTCAGCTATTCTAAAACTGGGCTCGCTAACCTACTTTGATAAAGTTGTGCCACTTTGTAAAAATAATGAACTGTTTGTTAAAGCAGAGGTTTCAATGCCGGTCTCCCATATCCCAGATGAGCTCTGTAAATGCTGGGTTACAGAGTCAATTTCTCCCTCATGCTTTGGCTGAATTAATTTTTAATTATTTTTTAAACAAAACAAACCATTTTGCAACAAATGATCAAATTGTGTATTTGAATACATTCATAAGCATTTTCATGCTGCTTTTACTAATTTGAAGAGTCAGAGAACAAGTCACGTTTTTTTGGTTGTTTTGGGGAGGATTCTAAGCAAAGAAACTCAAGTTTTTAATAAGCTCCTTTTACAATGGCATTTATACCTAGTGAAATGCTGCTAATAACATTTAGGCTTCAATCCTGAAAAGTCCTGGCTCTTTTCCAAGACCTGAAGACATGAAAAGAGGCTTGTATGCAAGAAAGACTGACTGTTTTTTCCAATTATATCTGCAGATCTAATGAAAGATATGACTTCTCATTACAAACTTTTCCTTGTTTAACTCTAGGCTTTGAAAGTAGTCTCCTTGGGTTTAATTATAGCATGTAAATTTGAGCACACATATAGCTCTTCACAGGATCAGGGCCTCAGCAATTATCTGGGCAGGTCAGGTATTAAAAATTGTCATAATTCCTTAGCACAGCTCTGAAAATGGGTTGATCTGCTCTGTGGTATTTTCATGTACAGATATCCAACATTTCACAAGAAAAGAATGTATCTTTCATAGGTGGACTAATAGAAAGACAGAGAAATTAAGCCCAGGCTCATACAGTAGAATGTGGATATAGGTGCTAGATTGCCAGTCTGGAGCCCCATCCACTGTGAGTGGATGTTGCTTTTCAAACTCAACCTCTCCTCTTCTGCTCTTCGTTCTGAAACATAGGCAGTCCTCAGACTCAACCTCAAATGTATGCTTTCAACAGCTGGCAGTTCTCCAGTGTAGCACTCCTGTTCACACAACTCTCTTTTTAAGTATTGACGTACAGAGTTAGCCTCTCTGGTGCCAGCTCAATTCCTACTCAATTCCTGCTATTGTATTTAAAGCTCTGATTATTGTCAAGTGCTATTGAGGGTTTCCGGTGATCCTGTAAAAATCCTCTTAATCAATCTGCTCTGACTGTACATTGTTCACAGCTCTGATTAAATGCATTGCATGTGTACTGTATGATTATACAATTACCAATCAATTTATCTATCTGTAGAGTGTATGTGTAAGTTTATTTTTATATCCATATCATACACAAAGCACATAGAGGTATGTTTATGACCTCTGAAAACATCCCCATATTGCAAATACAGTAACAGTATGCAAGTCCTTCTGTAAAAACAGTCATAACCCCACTGCTTGGTCATCAGAATTCCATTCTATTTCTGTTGAATAATTGTCTAATAATAGGATGCATCCAAACCATTTGTCAGAATACTGGCCCAATTCCAGTGGTACTTGCATCCATCATTCTGTGTTAGGACACATTTGAATTAGTTTGCAGACAGTCAATACTGTCTTTATATGATTTTAAATTGTGATAATTTCATTTTGGACTCACTTGCAGATCTTGCAGTGCAGATCAATATATTTGACCATTATTTCTCATCAAAGCACTCTAATTCCTTTCTACCTTGGAGGGACTAAAATGAACAATTAGCAAAAGATAGTCTAGCTAATATTATATATACTATTTTGAGGTTAGGGTTATATCATATTGAAAAGTTCAGGTGTTTTAGGCCAGGAAGAGCACAAAGAAACTGAAATTAGGGCTTCCAATTTATCTTTTGTTATGTCTCAGGTAAATACATCAGTACAAGTGTTTATCTTCTGTCATGGACTTTTCTTCCACAAAAAGATAAAGAGGACATAATGTGTCCATGGGGCAGAATTTCAGTGTCTGGAACCCAGAGTGGAATCATTTCAGCTGGATTTCTTCTCCACGCTGTCTTTATTTTTTCCTCTACATCTCCTTGTCTCCCTGTTCTGGATGGGAACAAGACTGTTAGACTGGGACCTGCCAAAGGAGATCTTCAGCAAAACTTCTATTGTTTTCATACAAGATTGATTGTAAAGATACCACAAACTGATAATATTTAGGAAGCCCTCTGATAATCCTACTTATGTTGTCACTCACCATTGTTTCTAATTTACAATTCATTTAACAATATGAAAAAACTGCCCAGGTACAAAATGCCTTTTGGTAATTAATGGAAGTTTTATTTAGACAATATTTTTAAAATATTTTGCTGCTCTAATTTTTATATATGCATAAGGTACTATATTTATGTTTCACAGTAAAATGCAAACGTTATGTATATATAGTATATTTTTAATATTTGTTATATAAAATACATAGAGTAAATATATATTATATTACAGACAATGTGTTTTGGTCAATATTAAATAATGATGAATACTTTAGAAAACAATTTATTGAACCATTTCAAAGCTTATTATTTGCTTGTTACTAAAAGTCACTGAATTTTATACAAAGCAAACTTTTTCTGAGAGTTGATGTCTTGAAGATTTTAACTTTTTCCAATGATTGATCACTACTGATAACTGGACTCAGTAGGATTTTTCCACAAATAAGTAGAATATAGGGTAAGGCCTTAACTCCTACTGTGTAGGTTTTCAGATCTCAGGTTGCTACCATGGAAAATCTACATATAAAAGCAAATATATGAGCTGTTATATTTTGATTGCATAGTTTTGCACATATGTGGGAAAACACCATCTTCAGCTGAAGAGTTTGCAGTTCATTATTTGGACTAGAGGATGATCATTTTAGAGTGGTACAAAGTATCTCAATTTCACATTAGGCCACTATTATCGAACCATTATTTGGCATGATGTTAATAGCTTCCATTTTCTTAATAGCTTTTAGCTAACCAGTAAGCTCTTAGCAGCAATATTTGGTCCTTCAGTTTGCATCCCTATGGTTTTCACTGTCATCATGTAAAAACATGAAAGATTAAGTCTGAGGCATACCATTCTTGCCCTTTCATATGCAAACCATCTGTTTCTTCCCTGTAGTTTGCTGCCCACCCAGCTCAGGTGGGTGTGCTCATCAGGGCAAAATGTTGCTGGGCTTGCAGCTGTGGGGTCAGCTGGAAGGTACCACCGTCCGTTTCACATTCAAACTCAGAATGCTTGCACTGTTTCCACATTGCAGTTCACACCAGCTTGGCTAAAAAAAGCTGGAGCAGAGGGAACCCAGTTCATCTGAAGAAAGTGTGTGCTTATCAGGTACCTTTGATTGAGCCTTCCAAGAGCAAGTGGGCACATTCCTTAAGTAAAGACTTGCAGAAATCAGTCACTGAAGTCAGTATACTTGATTCCCTCTATAGCCAGTGGCACACTCATTTCAATTGTCTTGCAGTCCTGTTTAATGATCAGATAAATTGTTCCCTGAGAGAACTCACATCACTCCATTGGATAGGATGACAAGCTTGACTTTGACAATGACCTTCAAGATGCCCAGGTTAAGTGAGTTAGCACTTAAAACTGCTATTAGCACTTAAAACTTCTCTGGAATTATCCCTGGAATATGATATTTCTTTTCTTCAAAACTTCTTTTATACCAGGTGTATCAGGATTAAAATTATGCATTTACTATTAAATCTGGTTAGTTAGATCAGATAAAATGATCTACTGATCACTTCTGGCCTAAAATTTAGTGTAAGTCTGTTTGTTACATTGGACATTTCCCATTGAATCACAATTTTATTTATGACACCCTCTTGAAGTCACTGGTATGAAAATGACCTATCCTGCTGCAGATGGTAATGGTACACTAAAGAAATTCCAACAAAGATTCAAATGAAGCATGTGTTTCCAAGAAAGCTGAAGAGGAGCCAACTACGTAGAAAAAAAAGTTTGTTGTTGTTGTTTAATATGCTGTTTAGGTGTAGTTCCATAATTTATTTTAAATTTGTCTACTACCAGAACTCATATTCTAGATAAGACTTTTAGAGCACTAGCAGATTAGAACTGAAGATCCAAGGAAAGATGTAGTTCCTTTCAATTTGTTTAATTTCTTTTCAATTTTTCTTTTTCAAAAAAAAAAAAAAAAGTTGGAAAATATTAGCTTCACTTGAATTCATAAATTGGACATGTCATATTTTGACAGTATTTTTTGGGGGAAGATCTCAAAATCAGACTGTATGTGTCCATATTTCATCTTTTCCCTATATTTGAAAAAATCTATTATCTTTAGATAGAACCCAAGGGGATGGTGTCAAGCTGGGACAGGGGAGGTTCAGGCTGGATATCAGGAAGAGGTTCTTCACTGAGAGGGTGGTCATGCACAGGAAAAGGCTACCTAGGGACATAGTCATGGCACCAAACCTGTCAGACTTTAAGAAGCGTTTGGACTGTGCTCTTAGTCATATGGTCTGAATTTTTGGGTAGACTTATGTGGAGCCAGGAGTTGGACTCGATGATCCTTGTTAGTCCCTTCCAACTTGGATGAGAATCATACTCTATGATTCTATGATTCTAGATGCTGTCTCAAACAAGGATATAGGAGCTGTGGTTCCTGTGTTTGAAGCTTCTCACATTTAATGGGAATCAGACAGTTGATCGTTTAGACTGAGACAAAATCTGTTGTGTATGAGTCTTACTTTTGTAATTGACCATGATATACCTCTTCAAATTTTTAAAGAAATAATTAAGATATATAATGAAGTTTCTCTGGAGATTATCCTCTCTCTGTCTCTTTCTCTTTATTTGTGCAGGCAGTAGACAAAGCTTAATCCAAAATGGATGGCTTCCAGAGGGCTAACTGAAGTGAATCCCATACTCCAATCATCTGTCCCTACTTCTGAAACTCTTCTGAAAGAGCATGCATAGCTTCCATGGATTCACCAGGAGTTACTAATACTTGCCCATAGACGAAATGTAGCCTTGATGGACCAAATGCTTCTAAAACTTTGTCTTAGAGAAACATCCTAGGTTTTCTTCTCAATACATAATAGATCTAAGTCTCACTTTGAGCTCTACCGGATCTCATAGAGCCTTTATTTTCAGTTTGTGGTCTGACGATTTTTCTCACTAAGGGAAATTCCCTTCCGAATTTCATGTTAACACATCTTTTGTATGTTTATTCATACTTGCTGAATTCTCTGAGTGCTTAATTTATAGATTCGTCCTTTTTTTTTTTTTTTTTTTTTTTAGAGTTCACCATTATTTAAGTTTCTTTCTTGACCATCTGAAGAGTCTGATATTTTTGTCCATTTTCCATTTGTTTCATTTCAAGCAATTTTTCTCATAAAAGTTGGATTTTTCCAAAGCACCAGCATAGATCTTAATTACCATTCCTATTTCAAATAACATATTAGATCAAAGATTGAGGTTCATCTTATCTTGTCTATCTTGCCTGTCCCCAAGTCTGAGGTCTACACTAATTGGATATACTTCTTTTATAGTCGGTGAAGGAAGATATGAACTTCTAGACTATCTAAAGATAGGTGGAATGATTCATAAGTCATTAAATGTCATCTATCTTAAACACCTATTTTAGCCTGGAAAGACTAAGGATTGTCTCTTCATTGTTTATACAGGAAGCTTAGAATCTCATCTAGGATAACATGACTAGGTTTTGAATGGCTAAACTTAGATGAAAAAAACAAACAAAAAAAAAATAAAAAAAGTGATCAGTTTGGAAATATACTGAGAAAAAAAAAATATATATATATATTTTTTTTTCCTGAATAAGTATTTTTTTTCTTTTTTTTCTCTCTCTCTCTTTTTTTTTTTCATTCATCTATCTTTACATTCTATCTCTGCAAATTCAAGGAGTCTTTGGACTTCCTCTGTTATATTGAGACGGCATGCAAGTCACCTGTTCTCAAACAGTGAACAAAAGGATGCATCTGGAACTTTCTAAAGGTAAAATTACTTGGTGGGAGGTTTTGCTCCCTTTTACAAGCAATGTTCCAAATGATGCACAAGTGACTGTGCACAACGTTGTGCTTGAGATAAGAGGATAGAATTATAAATTATTTCTTGAAGGGTAAAGAGATCTTGTTACTTTTCTTTATGACCAGTAGTGTTTGAGTACTATAAATCAGTAGGCTTTAGATCAAATGAGTTCCTAGGAGTTCCCATTGAATTTGGTTTTCAATGTGGATTTTAATGCCAATCTTGAAACACAGGTTTAAAATATCACAGTTAAGCTTCTGAGTTCATTGATTAAAGAGTTCAAATCAGAGCCATTCATGGGGTGGAATGATAAGAATCATAGAGTCATAGAATATCATAATTTGGAAGGGTTCCACATTGAGTCCAGCTTTTGGATCCACATAGGACCATGCAAAAATTGAACCATATATCTGAGAGCATTTTCCAGACATTTCTTGAATTCTGGCATGCTCAGTGCTGTGACCACTGCCTGTTCCAGTGTGTGACTACCCCCCCAGCGGTGGAACCTTTCCCTAACGCCCTGCCTGAACCTCCCCTGTCCCAGCTCCATGATGTCTCCCCAGGTCCAGTTGCTGTCCTCAGAGAGCAGAGCTCAGCACCTGTCCCTCTGCTCCCCTCATGAGGAAGCTGCAGGCCGCCATGAGGCCTCCCCTCAGTCTGCTCTGCTCTGGGCTGAACAAACCAAGGGACCTCAGCAGCTCCTCACACATCTTGCCCTCTAGACCTTTCACCATCTTTGTAGCCACACTATGGACACTCTCTAGTAGTTTTATGTCGTTTTTATACTGTGTTGCCCCAAACCTCACACAGTACTTGAGGTGAGGCTGCACCAGTACAGAGCAGAGCAGGACAATCCCTTCCCTTGACCAGCTAACAATGCTGTGCTTGATGCACCCTAGGATATAGTTGGCCCTTTTGGCTGTCAGGGCACACTGCTGGCTCACGTTCAACTTGCTGTTAACCAAAACTGCTGGATCAGTTTCTGTGGGGCTGCTCTCCAGCTTCTCATCCCCAAGCCTGTATGTATAGCCAGGTTTGCTCCATCTTAGGTGCAGAATTTGGCACTTGGTCTTGTTAAAGACCCTTCATATTGTTGAAGATTGCCCAGTCTTCTAACCTGTCAAGATCTCTCTGCCTCCCTACCCCTCAATGGAGTAGGCAGCTCCTCCCAGTCTAGTATAATCTGTAGATTTACTCAATATATCTTCTAGTCCTCCATCCAAGTCACTTATGAGAAGACTGAAAAAAAAACAGGCCCCAAAATGAAGTATTGGGGAACTGCACTGATGACTGGCTGCCAGGCTGATATAACCCCATTTAATATAAAACCTTGAGTGTGACCCATCAGCCAATTTTTCACCCATTGTATTATTTATTTATCTAGCTGTATGCTGGACATCTTGTTCAGAAGGATAGTGTGATAAACTGTATTGAAAGTTTTACTGAAATCCAAAAAATTGCATTAACTCTTTTCCCTTGGTCGGTGATCTTGTTATAAAAGGAAAATTAAGAAGTTACAAGCTGCGAGTTCACCATGTGAACAAAGATCCATGTGCACTGCTGACTGATCACCAGATGTCCAAGACACCAGCTGGCTGTAGCTGGGGCAAAGGCAAGCAAATATATGGTGGAGATATTGCCCATAGGGAAAATTAATGGGACATTTGTACAAGACACTCCTGAGAGAAATGAAGTACTAAATACAGTTCTGGTCCCTCCAGTTTTCAGAAAGAAGAATCCAAACAGATACAGATGCAAAGGAGTCTGCCAGCATAATCAGGGGAATAAAGGAAATATGAGCAAAGATTAAAAAGGTGAAAGAGGAAAGCTTTTTGTTTTGTTTTGTTTTTTTTTGGTACATCAGGAGGACTGGTATACATGGTAAAGGAGACCTATTTAGTACAACTGACAAAGTGTTTGCAAAAGAACATGTGTATTTAGGGTTGCTGAGACTAAACTTAGACTGAAAATCAGAAGAAAGGTCCTATTCATTAAAACAGAGCACTGGTACAGCTTTTCAGCACAGACACTGGTGAGAAAAGCCTCGGTAGTTTTAAAATAATAATCTGATCCATTTATCAAAAGTCTTGTATCACACAAGTGTCTCTGCTGACCCCAGAGGCCTCTTCCTCTCTTGTAAATGAAATCCCTCTCAGTTAAGCTTACCTACATGTACATGTCAGCTGTTCACCTTCTTGGCATTTTATGGTTATTTTCCATGCTTTTCTTCTCTGCCTTTTTTTTTTTTTTTTTTTTCCCTTCCTGAATTCTTAGTTTTGGAATACTGTTCTTATAATGTAAACATGAGAGCTTTTTTGTAGTGTTCTTAATTTTATTAATTTTCCTTGTAATTTCATTGACTAACAATTACAACTATAGTTTTAATTAAAAAGAGCTGTAAAGGTTTTAAACCCAAGACTGAAAAATGCTGAGAAAATTCTCCATCCCAGAGAAAAAATTAAAATGCAGCTTATTAGGAAGTCTAAATAGTAGGATGAAGACAGAAATTTACAGAAACTGTCTCAGCTAGGAATTGTTAGAAATCTTTGTCAAATTTGTGCATCTTAATCACTGGAAATTACTAGGTCCTGTCCTAACAGAAAAAAAAAAAAATAATAAAAAATCAAGAATTTACAAGGTGTCAAATAACATGTTACATGACTGCCACCTCTAATTTGAATTAGTACAATTTTAGCAGTAATTAAACTCTGATAAATTAATGTAACTTGAAGAACTGAATTAGCCCTCTAGAAAATAGCTAATTTGTCTGTATTGAAAGATTGTCATTGCATTTGCAATAATGGATAACCCTCAAGGGGTGTCAAAGCTTTAGGCATAAACACTACTTTTAGATCAGCTTGTGGTTCTCAGCAAAGACCTTCCTCTCACCAGTACAAAAAGGCTGTATTGCTGCATGTCTATCTTTCTCTCACATCATTTTTTTTTTTTTAAGAATGTGAATAATATCAAATGAATGTATTAAATATTTTTGGCAGACTAACAGCAGGCCGCTTGTTGACCTTTCACCTCATATTGATTTATCCTTCAGTCATTTTTCTTGGTGATTTCTGCTTTTCCTATATGCCTTTTATTTAGGAATAGGGAAATTCTGTCATTCTTGCAGAAAAACACACTATTTGTACTTGACAGTAGAGAATACATTGTGCAATATTTCATTCCCTTTCAGAACTTTGTTGGTTCAGGATTCTCCCATGAAACAGAAACTTTTGTCTGCTCCCTACAGACATATATACTCCTTAGTTGTTCATCTCTCTGATAGGTAAGTTCCTAGGAGGATATCTTTAACCTAAAGAAACACAAAAATATGTTCCCAAGATGTTAAACATGCCAGAAAGATTCTATGTAGCCACAGATAGCACGGATTTCTTTGTCTAGTCAGCTGGAAGGGCTCAGCATAAAAGGAAGCATCTTTCCATATTATCTAAATATCTTAATAGGATTTGTGTTTAAATGTGTCTCTGGAGAGGAAAGTTTCTGATGTGTACAAGTGGTGCTGATGAGAACGCCCTACTTCCAGTGCTCATAAGTAGCCTCCAGGAGTTGTGATATGCCCAAGGTGGGCAAGGACATTTCCAGCAGGGTGTTGCAGAGTGGCAGGCTGTCACAGGCTGGACCCGAGGGATCTGAGCCTCTTTCTTGCCTGTTCACAAACTCAGATATTTCTGGGGAAAGAACACAAAGTCATATCTTTACTGCTAAGTAAACAAAGTCTCTCTGGTCTTTTCCTTGCGGTATGATGTTATTAAACAGGTATAAATAACAGTTATAATAATAGTAGTAACAAACAAACAAATCAGCCTGTCAAAACCATTTGAAAAAGTAAATTGGTTGTATGATTTTCTGGTATAATCCCAGCTTTGCCTTCTAACTGTTAATGCATGTAAAGTACATACCTATCAAGGGAGGACTTGTCTTTTAATCATCACTGTTAGCTCCAATGTCCTAGTAAGGTTCCACTTTGAGTAATTATGATCATACTGGATCAAATCAATTTCTGGTTTAATAACGCAGAAACATCTTCACTCCTTAACTTGTTCATTTATGTTTCTGGCTGTTATCTAGCCCCGATATTCTGCAAAAGTGAAAGTGATGGCCTGTCTAGAATGAATGGTCTGTTTACATAGTCAGTAGTGTATGGGAAAGCTTTTGATATGCCTTAGAAGGAACCATGATGTATTGCCCAACATAGAAAGAATAAATGCAGACTTGATTTTTAGAAGAGAGACTTTAAGCTTTAAATATGATTTTCATATGGATATCAGAAATCTTAGGTGACTAAAAATTAAGATTTAATTTCTGTTGAAATTTAGAAGTTGAACCTTGATTTGATCTCATTTTTTAAAGCTATCATAGCTGGACAAAAACAGACAAATTAGGGTTTATAGAACTTGAGAAATTTGACAAATGTATTTCTGAATGCCCTCACTTATTAAAAAGGAGAAACACCGGAAACATCATGCAGTTAATTATTCAACCTTGCCATGCTTTCTTTTTCACTTTGCTAAAATTACAAAAGCTTGTGTCATTGTACAAATTGTGCCAAACAAACCAATTTAAAAACAGTGTACTAGCACTTAGCAAATGCCCATCTGAAAAAGTGATTCCAGGTGGCTATTTCTAGTTTCATACTAGTATAATCAGAATGCAGCAGAATCTATGAACAAGCCCTAGGGGGTTTGTTGAGCTGTTGCTACAGCTGATATCTCAGGCCATTTTTTAATTAAGCCTGCTAATTATGCAGAGTAATGATCTCTCCTTCCCAGCCTTTTTTTTTTTTTTTTTTTCTTCGTAATGCAAACTACACAGGGACAGTCTCAGACCACTGTCTCATGACCTATCATAGATTGTGTCTCAGAGCCTGCTAGTGTGTATAGAAATCATTACTTTCAAATTAATGTTATTGTAATTACATTATTATTATTATTTTAAAAAGCAAAAACAAAACTAAGAGAAATAATAAAGCAAGCAAAAGATAGTACATTGTGAGGATAATTACGTAAGATATGTCAAGTGGTGTGGGACACATTAGCTATTTTATTTTGTTTGCCAACTGATTTGCATCTAATTCATCAAAACGTGAAAAACATTGCTTTTGTTTAAGCACTCTGTGCTTCTGGACTGAGCCTTGTTCTACTACCCTTCTCTGCTGGAAGACAAAAACCTCTGATTAAGAATGACAGACACTTTCAGTGAAGCAGTTTTTAAAATAGATCTCTTTCCTCAGTCAGAGCTCGTATAATTACAGGGTATTTTATTTCTCCATTCACGGAGTCAGTAAGAACAGGAAGAAATATCAAGTTACGCAGCAGCCAAAGGGACAGATCTGTTTACTTGACAAAGTTAATTGATTATGCTGAGTTCACTCCAAAATAGGGTCATTGAATAGTTCTCTTATTGATGAAATGATACTATCTACTGAGGATATTAACCTTTTTAGCTTTCTGCGTTATTGTTGCTGTACAGTCTTGCTTCAACATAATATAAATGTCTTGTGCTAAAAATGAATACAGCCAAAAATATTAATTATCATATACGTGTCTGGACCTACATCCATGTGAATATCAATGTGCATATATACAAACACATATACCTAAATCCAGAGAATGTTATAAAGTAACTGAGTTGCTTGGACTGAAAGACTTAATGTAGACTACGGAAATAAGATTTCAACTGCCTTAGATTTTTATTATTTTATATATATTTTTGTCAGCATTTAGGAATCTTTTTTTTTTTCTTCCTTAAAATAGTCTTTGAATATTACAATTACATGCATGTATACCACATCCTTAAAGGGGGAAGTCTACTAATTAACCTTCTCAGAACTACTTAAAATTCCATTTATTTAATTTTCCAGCTCCCATATGAAAAGCTCCTCTTTCTTGTTATGTTATTAGTTTTAAATACTGTGAAGTTTCTACCTCAAAAATTTCCAATGCATTTTACAATTTGTAAAATCAATCTGAATTTTCAGATGACACAAATGAGTTAGATGTCTACAGTTGTTTCTACTTAACATTAGATACAGGCAAGAGCAGGCCATGAATTTTTGCAGGAAACTGCTTAATTTAAAAATAGTTACTAAAATCTATTTAGAATGTTATGCTTTATTTCAGTACTATGTGCCCAGTAAGAATTAAAAAAATAATAAAATACAGGAAAGATTTGTCAAAAGGAACTACAAAATATTTTATAATACCAGTGTTCTCTTTGTTATTGAGAAGATCATATGAAGGCTCAAGTTAACCTTCTTCAAAACAGTTAGTCTTTAAATTTGCAGTTGGAAAGAAATTTTATTTCAAATAAAATTATGTGAGGAAAATTAAAAAACAAAACAAACAAACAAACAAAAAAACAAACAGTAATGACTCTGTAACAATTATTCCTGAATCCCGCCCCAGAAAGTTCCTATGGTCTGTTTCCCTCCCATACTCCTGCAAAATGTATCAAGTGGGTTGAGTTTACTTTAGATTTTTAATCTGTCTTTAACTGGATAATTATATAATATTATTTCTGCAATTATATATCTAAATTATATTCATTTCATATATATGTGAAAATATATATTCATTTCATTCAAGTTAGAGATAGATCTTTGTTTCTAGCCCAGTGATGTGGGCCCTAGTTAACTGTTTACATTCCCAGCTTGACTTTCTGATTGACATTCTCATTGATCTAATTTTGCTTTAAAACCAAGAAAAGAAGAAAAAAATGAAATGATAACACCTGATATACATGAGCTCTGACCTCCTGTTATAGGGTCCACCTGAAACACAGATTTATTATCATGCCACAGGAGTTAGTAACTTAATACCACATTTTTACCAGTACTGGTTATATAATATGCATGCTGCATTGTGTTGTGATTGTTCATTCCCCCCTGCAAACAGGTCCACTTGGTGCTGCATGTTTACCCTTTGTATGCTGCACTGTGCATATTTAATTAGGCACACGCCCATCCTTCACTGGTGCAAGCTATATCTTTTGCAAAGCACATTTTTTTGCTGTTCACCTTTGCAGTGGGAATGATATGAAATATGGGACCAAATACCATGGGGAAAAGCAATCCTGTATGTTTCCCTAGGGACTCCAGCCATGTGACAGGAAGAGACAGGATGTGAGTGATTGTGAAGAGCTCATTTCAGGTGCTTAACCTCCTCAGCCCCAGGCAGGTTTCTCACTGAGAATATGCCTTGAAGTTAATATGGCTAACCTCTAAACAGCTGCTTATACATGGACGGGGACAGTTTCTTCTTTGCCTAACAGGAGAGCACACCAGAGTAGTTGTTGGTGGTATAAGCTGTGCAAGAACCATTCAAGGAGGCTGAAGGACTAAAGACAAATGAAGTCTGTTGTCTCTGTCCAAGTTCTTAAAACCCTTCTTCTCATCCTGTAACCTTGTCTGCTAGGATTTTCTCTTTGCCCAGTAATATGGATGATAAAGGCCAAAATCCATATTCCTGAGACTGAGGTAGAAACTTGTGATTCCTTAAACTTTCAGAAAGAAAATCTACTCAGAGCTGTGTAGGGGTCAGTGCTATTAATACATTTAAAACTTTTATTCCAGTTTACAAACTAATGAATGAACAGAGCTAGGGTGAACCACTCTCTCAGTTTCAGAGCTATCAGAAATAACTTGTAGCAAAAGCAACTCCCACAAAGCCCCTCCTGGCTGAACTTGTCCTAGAGAGAAACTAATAAACAGTAAATGTTTCAACATAGTATACCTGTCACAGCAGTCAAATACTGGCATTTTTCTGTACATGATGGATTACTTTTGTTTGGTGCCTCGTTGTTCAAACATAAAATTCAGTAACCCGCAGTCCATTGACTGTGCAGGGTGGGTGCAGGTGCTTGAAATGAACTGGTGAGACCAAAATACTAATGAGAGTCAATAGTTGTGTGCAATGAAAAATCAGTGTACTGCATTGCAAGAGGGTGCCGTACTTACTTGAATTTAACCAGAAGTACTCATTGGATGGTTGTCTTTTTTCCTGTCTCCTGAAACACAACATTAGTGAAATGTCAGTTTGTATTAAGATCATTGGTGGCCTTTGCTATGTACATTCTTCCATGTTTCTGCACAAAGATTGTGAAGCACTGGAATTTTAGCTCTAGAGATCGATCTCTCTTCATGTCTGATATTAACTTACATCGCCAGGGCCAGGGTGGGTGTGAAAGAGGTGGGCAGAAATGGTGTTTATTCACTGAACCTTGAGGTAGAACTTTAGCAAATGGCTGAGCTGCTTTGAGCTGCTGAAATTACTGCAGTTTGGGTACCTTTTTAGGGTTTGCAATGATAAGAGCAGATCTCTAAGGAGTTGAATGTCTGAGTGATCTAAAACCAGGGCAGTCAAGCTGAAGAGGATGTGTGCACTAACCTGTTTGCACTGAATAGTCTCCATAAATAATTTACAACTATGACTGCTAGCTATTATTACAAAAATACTGGATTGCATTTTGACACATGCAGCCAGCTTGTAAGTCAATAGATACATTTCACCTAGTGTATGCAGACCACAGTTTCAGCCATCCATCCATGTGTGTTTTACAACAGTGCAATCTACCATTCCAAAACAACACTGAGAAGACCTTTCAAAATAGGTTTAAAAAATCAGAACAGTGATCAGACTGTGGTCTCTTTTATTGCATTGGTCCTTAATGGGGTTCTGTCCCCTCCCTGCACACAGCTTTCAGTCTTAAACACTTGTGATGTTTTATTTAAGGGTTCTACTCTGCAGCCAGTGCTGTGGAGTCACTCAGGATCTACCTCAAGATTTCAGGGGGAAAAAAAATAAAGGATGCATCCCTGACATTTCCTTTACTATGTTTTCCTTTGAGACTTGTTTTAGTCACCAAGAAAATATTTCATTATAGCTTGATTTAACCAGGAAGTGTTAGTGGGTTTTGCCTCAGTCTTAGGGTTTAGCAGGCAGGGGAAAGAGGGGGAGTTTCCTGTGACAATCAAGTGAAAAAATATGTAGTAGTGTGTTAATTAACCTCAGCAAAGTAAATCAGGAAAATCTTTTTTGTAATAAAGATCTCACATTAGGTGTTAGATTACCTAACATGTTTGTTAAGTTAAAAATAAAAATAAAAATAAATTATCTTCTCCTGACCTTATTTTTTAAGATTTCATTTTACTGCCATTTTATTATTTAAAAAGATATATAAAAATAATAATTAAAAAAATGTGTGTTTTCAAAATATAATTTTACATTAAATTAAAGATCACCTACATCTCTTTGGAAAACTATTTTCATTATGGAAATTCAAGATAGAAACAACAAAATGTGAAACAACTGAAATATGAATATTGATTGTAGCAACATTACAATAAAAATATATTTACCTTAAAAGGCTAGACAAGAACGGAAAGATGGGATTTCTGAGACAGTTGAAGTCAACTATTGGTTAGAACCTGTGTGGGAATAATAATTATCCAAAAATTCAACCTGATTAGCTGTCTAGTTTTGTTTGATATCATCATCGCACTATGAATCAGATCCCAGTTCTCACATATCAGAAATTTTCCATTCATGACAATCTTTTTCTTTCCTTCCTTACCACCCCACCACACCTACTGGGTCATGTAGTTATAGAACAAAACACAGCAGAGGAAGCTTTAAGTTTTATATGAGGAGAAATTTCTTTACTGAAAGGGTTTTCTGGCACTGGAATATGCTGCCCGGGGAAGTGGTTGAATCACCATCCCTGGGGGTCTTCAAGAAATGTGTAGGTGTAGAACTTGGTAGCATGATACAGTGATGGACTTGTCAGTACTATGTTAAAGGTTGGACTAGATTATTTTTGATTTTTTTTTCCCAATCTGAATGATTCTATGATTATGATTCTGTAATGGAAGGGAAGAGAAGAAGATAACTGGGAAGAGAAAGCAGAAGATGAGATGTTACCATTTTATGTTTATTTTTTATGTTTTCCTCGTAAGACTTGTTCTCTAGACCCTTCACTAGCTTCAATGCCATTCTTAGGACATGCTCCAGCACTTTGATGTCCTTCTTGTAGTGAAGGACCCAAAACTGAACACAGTACTCCAGGTGCAGCCTCACCAGAGCAGAGTACTGGGGGACTATCACCTCCCTGGTCCAGCTGGCTACGCTATTCCTGATAAAAGCGAGCATGCTGCTGGTTCATATTCAGCTGACTATTGACCATGTCCCTTTCCTTTGGGCAGCTTTCCAGCTACTCTTCCCCCAGCCTGTAGCACTGCATGAGGTTGTGCCCCAAGTGCAGGACTAAGCCTTCTTCTAATAAAACTTCCTTCCTACACTCTGACATGCAAATAGGTTGTATCAACAATCTATTTTATGCTCACATGTAAACATATATATATTACTCTAAAGAGTGTACAGGGTTATGAGGAAGAAGTATGTTCTACTTCTAAATTTGGCTCATGAAAATACTTTGTTGTTGCCTGGGTTGAAAAATGATATTGAACTTATTTAATGCATCATTGCAAATAACAGTGTTTAAGAAACAGCAAGCTGAAGTAACCAAGGAAAAATTCAGCTGTGTGTCTAAAGACTGTATCATTACTACCCACAATCTGGTCAGAGACTTACGAATATTTGAAATTTAAGTTGTATACATCCTAGCAGTGTTGATTTAGGAACTGAGGAGAGTTTTTTTTTTGTTGTTTGGTGGTGGTGGTTTTGTTTTACAGAAGAAATGTAAAGGTGGTTTCCTGAACAACCTCTGCTCCCTAACAGTTCCACATCAAACCAGCACTGCTTGGCTTGAAACAAAATAGCACTGTCTTATAAAGAACAAATCGTACAATATCGCATTTGCTTTTGGATTCTCAGTTATCTTATTCAAGTCCAGCCTTCAGCAAAAGTGGGCTAGAAGGAGTTCAATAATCTATAATAATCAGGAAATCATTCAAGTTCCCTGATTCTCTCTGAGTGGCATGACAAGGCCCTGCAGCTGGCAGAGATCCAAACTTAATTGGTATAAGAATGGATCACAGACAAGACCATGGTCATTCATAGGCATATGTGATGGATAACTACTAGTACAGCATTTTCAATCATCAATCTTTAGAGGAAAAAGACTGTGATAGCTGGATAAAACATATCTTGTATCAGCAAAAATGACCACAGAGTAAGGATTGAGAGAGTGAGTGTATGATCTATTTTCTGATAATTTTTTTTTTAAATTTCTATTTAACTTTACCCTACTTTTAAACTTTGTCCAGTGCATGAATATTAAAATGAATAAAACTTTAAAGAATAATTTTACTGAAATAATATAGAAGAAAAAAAAATATTTATTAAAACTGATATATGACAGAGACAACTTTATGATGAACTTTTACTATATGTCATAGAAAATATCCAAAGTACTAACAGCCTTCTTAAAATATATATTTTATCCCAAAAATGATCTTTTGTTTTTATTTCTGATTATTTAACCTATAATCCTATTTCTTTGATGTATGTGATCACTTAGACTGAAAGATGGAGGAAAATATTTTGTTTCTTTCAAAAGGGTATTTTCCCCTCTTTCTAAGCGTCACAAACAAAATACATTCATACAACACAATTGTCACATGTTCTGTGATTGTCTTTGGAGACCCAAAGATCTTTTAAAGTCATGTCAAATTCCACTGCTTTCTCACTGAGGTGTGATTCCTGAAGGTTATAAGGAACCACCCCATATTTTAAACTAGAAATCTAGTACTTTATTTTGGTTGGTTTTACACAAACAAAATTTACGTTAATGTCTGTTACAAAGGAAAAACAAGAATTTATCTTTTGTTGTTTTGTTTTCTATCCTGCCAATACATAAACACAGAATACATATTCTGATGACCTTTATTATATCATCATTACTGCTATTATTCTTCAATGAACTGACAACTTCTCCTAGAAGAAGTTCTAGTATACTTGTCGATAAGTGGCAGGAGATGAAGATAATTTTCAGGTTATTACTGTCAGGAGATGCCAAAACTGAGATAGACACATCATAGAAAAGGTCAGTTACAGAAGGTAACCAGTGAAGGGTCAGAGATGTTTTTACCCTTCCATTACGAGAGAGTTGAGGTACGGAACAATGAAATCTTACATCAGTGTAAATGCAGTTTTTACATTACATAGTGTCTTTCTAAACAAGGCACCTGTAACTCCTTGACAAAATGTAGTTGTCTTTTTAAATTATACATATAATGATCTCATTCTGTTATACTTTTTATAGCAGGATTCCCATTCAAATCAGTGGTGTCAACTCTAAAGATTGTATGTATAACAGACGTGAAAAGAAATCAAAGAAATATGAGTAGCATATTTCAGATATTTGTATATGAGTAGCATATTACTCAACATATATGAGTAGGTGATTCTCCCCCTCTGGGTTCTCATGAGACCCCACCTTGAGTGCTGTGTTCAGCTCTGGAGCCCTCAGAACAAAAAGGATGTGCCTATTAGAGTGAGTCCAGAGGAGAGCCACAAGGATGATCAGAGGGCTGGAGCACCTCTCCTACAAAGAAAGGCTGAGGAGTTCTTTAGCCTGGAGAAGAGAAAGCTCCAGGGAGACCTTATAATGGCCTTCCAGTACCTAAAGGGGAGCCTATAGAACAACTGGAGAGGGACTCTTCATTAGGAGGTGTAGTGTTAGAACACAGGGTAATGATTTTAAATTAAAAGAGGGTAGATTTAGATTAGATATTTGGAAGAAAATCTTTACTATGAGGATGGTGAGGTGCCAGACCTGCTTGCCTAGAGAAGTTATGAATGCCCCATGCCTGGAAGTGTTGAAGGCCAGGCTGGATGGGGCTTTGAGCAACCTGGTCTGGTAGAAGATGTCCCTGCCCATGGCAAGGGGAATGGAAGGTGATCTTTAAGGTCCCTTCCAACCTAAGCCATTCTATGACTCTCCTATGATTTTGCAGAAGAAAACTTCCAGAGCTGAAAATACAGTGTATAACTGTATTGATCTGATCATCATTTGTGTAGTAGCTTCCATTAAATGCTAAAATATGTGGTAAACTATATCACATCATAAAAGGAATATATGTTGACATATGACCATGACTATACTCCCACATCCCTGTCATTCCATAGTTAAGTTCCATATGTTAGAACTTCTGAGAACCTTTGTATCAGGATATTCAGTTCATATCTGATGCCCAGTTAGAGTAGGATTTGACCTGGCAGGTGAACTGATTAAAAGATTTGCTACTAAGAAAGAAGAGCCTTGTCCCATTGAGAACCGTAAGCTATAGCTTCTCTTCTTCTCTCTGTTTTAGCATTGGGACTAGTGTTCTTGCGGCTGCAGTGTGAGTCAATGTGAGGAAAAAGTAGAGAAAAGGAATATTCTGAGGGTGAAAGTTAACTTGTTTTAAAGTAAATGACTAAAGTAATCCAGTTTATTTATTGCTCTAGAAATCATAGAATCATAGAATATCCCGAGTTGTAAAGGACCCACAAGGATCATCGAGTCCAATTCCTGGCACCACACAGGTCTACGCCAAAATTCAGACGATCCTTTCCTACACCTTGATCATTTCAGGAATCTAATGTGAGGAGATGTAGTGATGAACTCAAATATAATATCTGTATTATGTCTAAAGATGAGTAAGACAAATTCTATCCTATCATGACCAGCTGGGATGTTATGGCAAATTATACTGATTATATACTTATTTCAGCAAATTATCTTTTTCTACAGTAGTGAGTATGGCTTAAAAAGTCAAAGAGAATACTGATGTTATGTTTTGGTGAACTGAGAGTTGCTAGAATTGACAACAGTGATGGTGGAGATTTTCCAAATAAAAATATTATCTTCTGAATTCTAAATTAAAGTTATGGCATTCAAAAGAAGGAGAAAGGTTTACTTGCAGGTAGATGCCATCTACTGAATACATGTATATGATATTACAGTAGAAATGAGGCGGGGGAGTGCCATCTGGGGTAGTTACAGGAGATGGGAATAGTGACTCTGATCAAGAGGGAGAGAATTAAGAAGGAAAAGACTAAGGGAAGACAATTTTTCAAAGTGCTTATGATGTTCTTGGTGCTTCCTTTATTTAAGAGGAATCAGATGGTGAAGGATGGAGAAGCAATGCAGAAACCTGCAAAAGGAGACTTACATTTGATATCTTGTGTCTTTGGAGACAAACAAGAATAGAGAGACCATGATAGCTGGAGAAAGAGAAATGGAATACAAGAACGGTCTTTAGTCTGATTTCCTAAGGAAAGGAACACTATGCTTTGTGCATCTATCTGTGCCTTTCTATGCTACCTAGAACCAAAGAATCATGGAATCGTAGAATATCCTGAGTAGCAAGGGTCCTATAAGGATCATCAAGTCCATTTGCCAAGGCGATTGGCTCCAGGGTAGACGCATTCTGCAGCAGAGTGGGGGATCAGACAGGCAGGGCTATTTTTTTCCGGCACCGAGTCCACTCGAGGGAGCTGCCAGGACCTGGCAGCCCTTTCAAGGGAGGTGAACGAGGCGAGAACGAGGCGTAGGTGGAGCCAACAGTGCCCCCTCCCCAGCCGTTCAAAAGCCACCCCTAGGGAGTGCGAGCGACCAGGAGCATGGAGACCAGGATGGGCAAACAGGGCGTGGGCGTTCGCGCAGGCAGGGCAGAGCATTCCCCCCTGCCCATACGAACACCTCCTCTAACGGCGGTCTATCACTAGATAGGCTGCAATGGTCTCCACCAGGAACAGTGTGCTCTCTAGGAAGTCTGTACACACCCAGACTGACCGCCCGCTCAAAACTGCGGCAGTTCAGGTCTCCAGCTGCATTGAAGAGAGAAGCCTGAAGACCATCAAATGGAATTTTAGGGGACTGCAACAGTTAGTGGGTGGAGAGGGAGTACAGGTGGTATTTTTGTCCATCCCTACAGTGGCAGGGAGGGGTACAGAGAGGACACAGAAAGCCCTCCTGATAAACACATGGCTCAGAGGCTGGTGCCAACACAGAAATTTTGTTTTTTTTTTTTTTTGACCATGGGGCGCTTTACTAAGCACCCAGCCTGATGGCCGCAGATGTCCCTATCTCTAAGGGTAAAACGGATCCTAGGCCAGGAGCTGGTGGGGCTCATTGGGAGGGCTTTAAACTAGATAAGAAGGGGGACAGGGCTGAAACAAGGCTTGTTAGAGCTGTGCCAGGGGTAACAATGGCAAGGCTGGGAGAGAAGGCAATGGCCTAATTGAAGTGCATCTACACTAATGCACGCAGGATGGGTAACAAACAGGAGGAGCTGGAAGCCATCGTGCAGCAGGCAGGCTATGACTTGGTTGCCATCACGGAAACGTGGTGGGACTCATGACTGGAGTGCTGCAATGTCTGGCTATAGGCTCTTCAGAAGGGACGGGCAGCATGGAAAGGGGTGGTGCTGTGGCTCTCTATATCAGAGAGAGTTTTGATGCCATGGAACTTGAGGCTGGGAATGATAAGGTTGAATCCCTATGGGTTAGGACTGGCGGGAAGGCCAACAAGGGAAGCATCCTGGTGGAGGAGTTCTACAGGCAGCTGACAAAAGTTGCGAAATCGTCAGTGCTTGTTCTTGTGGGGGACTTCAACTTCCCAGATATATCCTGGAAGCACAACACAGCCCAGAGAAAGCAGTCTAGGAGGTTTCCAGAGAGCGTGGAAGATAGCTTACTGACACAGCTGGTTAGTGAGCCTACCAGGGGTGGTGCCCTGCTAGACCTTCTCTTCACAAACAGAGAAGGACTGGTGGGAGATGTGGTGGTTGGAAACTGTCTTGGGCAGAGTGACCATTAAATGGTAGAGTTCTCCATTCTTGGAGAAGCCAGGAAGGGGACCAGTAAAACCACTGTATTGGACTTCTGGAGGGCCGACTTTGAACTGTTCAGACACTGGTTGTTAGAGTCCCTTGGGAGGCGGTACTGGAGGGCAGAGGAGTCCAGGAAGGCTGGGTGCTCTTCAAGAAGGAAATCTTAATGGTGCAGGAGTGGCCTGTTTCCACATGCCCAAAGATGAGCCGGCAGGGAAGAAGACTGGCCTGGCTGAACAGAGAATTGTGGCTTGAGCTTAGGAGAAAAAAGAGGGTTTATAATCTTTGGAAAAGAGGGCGGGCCACTTGGGAGGACTATAAGGATGTTGCGAGGCAGTGCAGGGACAAAATTAGAAAGGCCAAAGCTCATCTGGAGCTCAATCTGGCTACTGCTGTCAAAGACAACAAAAAATGTTTTTATAAATACATCAATGCAAAACGGAGGACTAAGGAGAATCTCCAGCCTTTACTGGATGCGGGGGGGAACTTAGTTACAAAAGATGAGGAAAAGGCGGAGGTGCTTAATGCCTTCTTTGCCTCAGTCTTTAGCGGCAAAACCAGTTGCTCTCTGGATACCCAGCACATTGAGCTGCTGGAAGGGGATGGGGAGCAGAATGTGGCCCTCACTATCCATGGAAATGGTTGGCGACCTACTACGGTACTTGGATGTACGCAAGTCGATGGGGCCAGATGGGATCCACCTGAGGATACTGAGAGAACTGGCGGAGGAGCTGGCCAAGCCCCTATCCATCATTTATCAGCAGTCCTGGCTATCGGGGGAGGTCCCAGTTGACTGGCGGCTAGCAAACGTGATGTCCATCTACAATAAGGGCCACAGGGTAGACCCGGGAAACTATAGGCCTGTCAGTTTGACCTCAGTGCCAGGGAAACTCATGGAGCAGATTATCTTGAGTGTAATCACGCAGCACTTACAGAGCAAGCAGGCAATCAGGCCCAGTCAGCATGGGTTTGTGAAAGGCAGGTCCTGCTTGACGAACCTGATCTCCTTCTATGACAAAGGGACATGCTTGGTGGATGAGGGAAAGGCTGTGGATGTGGTCTACCTTGACTTCAGTAAGGCTTTTGACACTGTTTCCTACAGCATTCTCCTCAAGAAACTGTCTGTTCGTGGCTTGGACTGGCGTACGCTTCATTGGGTTAGAAACTGGCTGGATAGCCGGGCCCAAAGAGTTGTAGTGAATGGAGTCAAATCCAACTGGAGTCCGGTCACTAGTGGTGTTCCCCAGGGCTCGGTGCTGGGACCGGTCCTCTTTAATATCTTTATCAATGATCTGGATGAGGGGATCGAGTGCACCCTCAGTGAGTTTGCAGATGACACCAAGGTAGGTGTGTGTGTCAGTCTCCTTGAGGGTAGGAAGGCTCTGCAGGAGGATTTGGATAGGCTGCACCGATGGGCTGAGGTCAACTATATGAAGTTCAACAAGGCCAAGTGCCGGGTCCTGCACCTGGGGCGCAATAACTCCAAGCAGCGTTACAGGCTGGGAGATGAGTGGTTGAAAAGCTGCCAGGCGAAGGACCTGGGAGTATTGGTGGATAGCCGGCTAACTATGAGCCAGCAGTGTGCTCAGGTGGCCAAGAAGGCCAACAGCATCCTAGCTTGTATAAGAAGCAGTGTGGCCAGCAGGGCTAGGGAAGTGATCGTCCCCCTGTACTCGGCTCTGGTGAGGCCACACCTCGAGTACTGTGTTCAGTTTTGGTCCCCTCGCTACAAGAAGGACATGGAGGTGCTTGAGAGAGTCCAGAGAAGGGCAATGAAGCTGGTGAGGGGTCTGGAGAACAAGTCCTACGAGGAACAGCTGAGGGAGCTCGTTTTGTTCAGCCTGGAGAAAAGGAGGCTCAGGGGCAACCTTATTGCTCTCTACAGATACCTTAAAGGAGGCTGTAGCGAGGTGGGGGTTGGTCTGTTCTTCCATGTGCTTGGTGACAGGACGAGGGGGAATGGGCTAAAGTTGCACCAGGGGTGTTTTAGGTTGGATGTTGGGAAGAACTTCTTTACCGAAAGGGTTATTAGACATTGGAACGGGCTGCCCAGGGAAGTGGTGGAGTCACCATCCCTGGAAGTCTTTAAAAGACGTTTAGATGTTGAACTTAATGATATGGTTTAGTGGAGGACTTGTTAGTGTTAGGTCAGAGGTTGGACTCAATGATCTTGAGGTCTCTTCCAACCCAGACAATTCTGTGATTCTATGATTCTGTGATTACATGGGATGGACAGGACTACTAAGAACTGCTAAAAAAACGTGTTTGAGTGTTGTCCAAATACTTCTTGAACATCAGCAGCCTTGGTGCTATACCCATTTCTTTGGGGATCGTGTTCCCATGCCCAACCACTTTTAGTAGTGAAACCATGACCCTTAATCTCCCCTGTCACAGCTCCATGTCATTCTCTTGGGTCCTATCACTACTCACCAGAGAGAAAAGATCGGTGCCTCCCTCTCTGTCCTTTGTTGTGAGGATGATGTACACTGACATGAGCTCACCACTCAGCCTTCTTTTCTCTAAACTGAACAAAGATGACCCCATCCAATCATGAATCTTGCCCTCCAGACCTTTTGCCATCTTTGTAGCCCTCCTTTGGACACTCTCTAATGTTTTTTTGTCCGTGTATTGAGGTGCACAAAACTGCACACAGCACTCAAGTTGAGGCCATACCAGTGCAGAGCAGAGCAGGACAATCGCTTCCCTCAACCAGCTAGCAATGTTGTGTTTGATGTACCCCAGGACATGGTTGACCTTTTTTTGCTGCCAGGGCACACTGCTGGCTCATGTTTAACTTGCTGTCAACCAGAACCTACGTATGCTTTTCCACTGGACTTCTCTCCAGCCTTTCATCCCCCAGTCTGTACATGTAGCCAGGACATGTAAATATTTTGAGCCTTGTGGTGAATGTTAATCAAATATGATTAAAATATGCTACTGACCAGCAGTAGCATATTTTCACTAAAATCAGTGAAAAAGAAAGGTGAGAGAAAAAAAAGGATCTTTTTCACCACACCACATGCTACAATGGAAGTTCAACAGAAATCCATGTAACAGAAAATCCATCATGGATGCCTTAACTACAAATGAAGTTTAAATTAGAGACTGCTTTCTTGATTCCTTTCTGTCAAGGTAGATATGCAAATTCATAAGATAGTTGTCTTTCTTCATTTTGGTACTCACACTGCCTCTAGTTCTTAGCTTAGGAGATGACTATGATAGTACAAGATCCACTTAATTAGCTGAAAAGGAGGATAAAAGTACAGAGGAGAAGAGGAGTAGCTTCAAGGATTATATAGAGATTTTTTTTTTTTTAAAAAGAAGAAGAAAAAGAAAGAAAGCAAACAAAAAGAATTTTTCTGCTGCTGAAGAGAGAGGAGCAAGAAAAAAAGCAGCAAATTAGGAGGGAATTAGGATGAGAGAAAGTATGGCATAACACTGATGTTCTCTAAAGGTGTTAGCATGACCCATGCAGAAATGGAAGTGGTAGCTTTATAAAGTAGAGGTGACCTTTGGCAAACACATGGTACAGTCCAAGGAGCACGGAGAAATAACTATCCTGCTTTGAAAATTGATGAATATGAAGGAGAAAAAACAAAAATGTAATGATAAAAGAATCTACATTGTAATGTGTTTTTATCCACAGACATTAAGAATTGTGGGAGCAGGAGCACAGGAAATGAATATCAGACACAATGTACATTATAAGACATTTCCCTTAAGAAAATGAAAACATTCTATTGCTCTCTTGAAAAAAAATGTAGAATTTAATAGAAAACTATATTCCTGTTACAGCATTTTGCTGGATATTTCACATGAACTATAAAATCTTATTATTTTCTATTAATATTTTTTTGTATGTAAGAGTTTCTGTAGAATCTGTTTTAGTCTAATCCTAAATTCCATATATATTTTTTTTTTTCTAAAAAGATTACTAAATCATCTTCAGTAAAGAGACACAAATGAACATTGCATTTCCCACACTTCCCCTCAGCTGAGCTGCTCTCTTAGGCCTGTTACATGAAATAATATTTGGTGTGTCACTTATTTATATTGTTTACTGCATGATCTGTTACCTGTTTTCAGGAAATGTAGCCTAGTTTCATGAACTTGCCAAATGCCAGCTGAAACTAAAATATATAGCATTATTTACTCCACTCAGAAATGGATTTAAAATGGAGGAGTCAGGGGTATAATAAAATAAATGACAGAAAGAAATGTATCCTATTTAATGTGGAGATCGACAACAAAATGCTTCTTAGATATTTTTGTCAGAATAACATTTTTTTTCTCCTCTTCTCTAAATAGACCTATCTATGACAGTATCTCTGTACATAATAAGATGTAAGTGGGGTTTATTCTATTGACTTTTTAAAACAATTCTTAATATTGCTTATAAAATTCTGCCAGAAAGTACTCATTTTAATCATCAGTCAGCATTTTTATTATATTATAATCCTTAATTGATTGACGTTTAATCACAGTCTTTGTATTTTACTATCCCTTGTCTCATAAGAGGCAATTTTCTCTTTACTGTAGTTTAACAGCTGATGAAAAAGATTTAAGGAAACCTATAAACTTAAGATTGGTTAATGGTCCCTTATAAAAGAATATTACACTTCTAGGATCCATTGCGCAGATGTGATACTCAATTGTAGAAATGTGCATGGGGTTTATTAAATTACAGCACAAATCTTCAGTCTTCTGAATTATTGTTCATGTTGGTATTGTTAGGCAAATGGGGAGACACATTATTGCTTCCAGTTGTTCACATTACTGTGGTGTAATACAGTCAGAGACAGCTGGCACATTGCTCTAGGCAAATTCTGAGCTAGAGCAGCTGCAGAGTTCTGGGCCCCAAGTGAAGGTCCAGCACCGCTGAGTCAGTACTGGGTGGCTCATCAAAAGATGTCCAAAAATTAAAAGAAAAAGTTGCTTTTCCTCAAAGCTTATGTGATGAATTTTGAGCAACTGATTAATGTGGCTATTTTGGTTTTGTTTGGAAACCAGTAAACAAGTGAAAGCACTAGTAAAACCATTTGTCCTAGTTGTAAGGCAAAATGTGAACTGTAGATATTGTCGGCTGCCCTCATGGAGGCACAGAAGAATATGAGAAGTTCTCAAATATGGCACGAAGAATTAATAGTTTTGCAAGTTTTGAGTTTTACTGAATGCTGTTTAAAAATTAATGTACAAGTGTAGTTTGCATCTGATATGCAAAAATGCCATATTAATATCAAATATTTTATTATTTAGATGAAAGAAACCAATATATATCAGACAGTTAGATAATACATCCATTCTTCACGGTCTTAAAGATCACAGTAAAATCATTAAGATAATTGACTTTGAATTCTTGCATGGATCAGCCTGCAATATTTCACCAAGTACCTGCACATTCTAGCCAGTAACTTTGATTAAACATATCTTCCAGGAAGGAAACAAAGACTTCAATTTTTTCATAATTTTACAAGTCCCTTAGTAATTTCTTGAAATAGGTACTCCTTGTCATAAATATCTTATTCTACTTTCAGCTGATGGCAACTCCAGCCTTTGTGCCTCACTGTGGAATGGCAAGACCTACATGTACATGGAGCTCTGAGAGTTTAGTTTCTTTTTCGGCTATCAGGTGTAGTGCTTTTGTTTTCTGAGATATCTGTAACTTTCACTTTAAAGGTGTCATCCTGGCCCTACTACAGACAGGACAAAAATGTCTTCTGAGACATTCGGGGTGCCAGAATAGAGGCAGAACTTCAGAACCTCCCATTCCAACCTGGAATTCCTTCTGGACTGCAAATTAGAGTTGAAAAAGGCCTAAAGAATTAGGCCTATTAATAAATAAATAAATAAATAATCATTATTTTTTGCCTATTTTTTTAGGCCTTTTTAGGCCTAATCTGCATTTCTTAAAACTCCATAGACGTGCTTTAGTTAATGTAGTCAGTTCTCCAATTTCAACCCAGATCTTTTCTCATGAGATAATTAATGCAAAAAGGTCAGAAAAACAAAATAAAACAAAACAAACAAACAACAACAACAACAAAAAAAAAAGTAAAAAAACAACACGTTTACCAGTCCTGGTCCATTAGAGGGCTGGAGCCCATGAAGAAAGGCTGAGAGAGATGGGAAAGTTCAGCATGAAGAAAAGAAGGCTTTGGGAGACCTCATTGTGGCCTTTCAGTTCTTAATGGGGGCTTGTAAAAAACATGGAGATCAACTTTTTGCTCAGGCAGATAGTGATAAAAATAGGGGAAATGGTTTTAAACTGAAAGAGACTGGTGAGGCACTGGAACAGGTTGCCCAGAGAAGTTGTGGATGCCCCATCCCTGGAGATGCTCAAGGCCAGGCTGGATGGGGCTTTGAGCATCCTGATCTGGTGGGTGGCATCCTTGCCCATGGCAGGGGGGGTGGAGCTAGATGATTTTAAAGTCCCTTCCCACCCAAGCTGTTCTACGATTGTATGATTCTATGGTGAACAAAATCTTATCAAACCACAAAAGATACAGATAACAATGACGCACAAGTAAAGGGTCAAGGAACATTACCAAAATTATTATGACAGCTAGGTGTAGCCTTGCTTCCATGTAAGATCCAGATTTAAGTGTCTAGGGAGATTTTCCACCAGTTTTTGACAACAGGGTGTATTAACAATCTTGTCAATCCATTTTGCCAGATGCATTCAGAGATGTAGCTAAGAGATTATAACTTTTTCTTTAGACTGATATTCTTGTGATCCAGGCTTTGGATGCTTTCAGGTCTTTTTGTTGCTGTCTAGTTTATACTGTGATGTGCTATAAAACCACATGAAGACTGAAGCTAGTACAGCTTCAGAGACAAAATGTAACTGCTAGCTTTCTGAGTAGGGTTACTCAGTAAAAAAAAAAAAAAAGAATAAATATATAGGCACCTTGGATTTTCATGGTTGTCTACTGATTTCTGTAGCTTAACAAGTTAATTAAAAATGTAATACCTCTAAAAATGAAAAGTATCCTGAATATGAGTTAAATTTTGTTGTTGTTGTTGTTTGTTAGTTTGTTTGTTTTTCTGCATTGATAAGGGTTGTTATCTCTTATCAGCAGTTGATGCCTAGGTTGAATGCTCTCTTATTCCACTTTGGGGGGGTAGCTGGGTACATTTTTGGGAGTGGGGGGCCCTGAGACTCTAAAGCTTCATCACCACCCCCTTTTTTGGCTCAGAATAGCCCTAAAGGGTTATCTTCAAATGACACCTGTTTAATAGAATTCTTTAACAGGGCTGAAGGTATGTTTCCCACAACAATAAAAGGGTGGAAAGGAGTCTCTGTAGGATGCTGCTTGGCTGAGTTCCTGTTGGTATGATTATTTTCATTCTTCTGGGATTTTATTGTATTATTAATGATATGTGAGGGAGTTTAGAGCCTTAGACAGGCATCTTTTTAATTATTTTAATCTAAATGAATTTATTGTGGCTACCCTTAGAAAACTATGTCAACTCAATACACGCTTACATATTACAAAGGTTTTATCTTGTTCTCACTCAAATCCTTTCCAAACTTTACAGTTTTTCCACAGTGTCCACAAGAAATTCAGAATCACAAGAATAAAACAAGATATGCTAGGGCTGTAAAGCCCTCTCTTGTCTATATTTAAAACTGTAAAGTCAAGGCAGACATTATTTCTTTTGGTGTCTTTTAGGTCAATAGGTCATATTATTATCACTTGGGATAGTAAGGTATTACCCCATAGTTATTTTAACTTTTATATACTCAGGTCATGCTCTCAATGAATATCCATACCTATTTGCTACAGAGCAAATGTGAGCAGCGCTGAAATGCTGCTGAAGAAAATCTGCAGATTTCACTCCCACAAATGTTTGCAAATATCCCTTGCCCCTGTGCTCTACTCCCTACCCTGCAACAAAACATTCAACTCTCTATGAACAAAGACAAAGAGCCTTAGCAGTTCAGTTGGTATTTGGCATGCGTGCCATTCAGCAGGTGCGTGCTAAATTGCATTAGACTTAACACCAGGAATCAGATCACTAATTGGGCACCAATGTGAAGAATTTTTCTCATTTGGGACCTGAATTGCAACACTTATATCCCTTTAGGCAAGGCATCACAACCTTCTTATCCCAAAGCAACAGCGCTACCACTTGAGCTAAAGGAGAATCTCCATTAGCTAACGGGAGTAGCACTTACTGTATATCCTGTTTCTAGGCTGCAAGCCACAATAGGAGAAAATCATTATAATCCCTTAGTGATTTATAATCATTGTGACTGTTGGGCTCTGTATTTTCTAACTTTTCATTTATTTTTAATTCTGTGTAAAATCGTTTGGATGAAATAAGCAAAGAGTGCACTGGTTCTCAGGATTCAAACAAAAGAGATTTTCACTTTTTAGGGAGATTGGAGAAATTAAGCATGCTTGATATTTTTTCTCTTCTCATTTCTTAGCTCCCTCATTTCTACTAATTCTAAAATGTGAACTCTTACTGTTTTTATTTTACAAGCTGTAATGAATTGTAAAAAGACTCTAACATTACATTTATGAAAATTCCTGAAAAAATACAGCTTTCTTCCCATAATTATCAGTATTTGGGCATTCGGTTTTTTCTCAAGCTTGTCCATTTCAGGGCCAAGAGGAAGTATTACCTGGGTCCAAGAGGAAGTATTGAGCTTGATATACAGTCAAACATCTTAGTTGTCTATCTACATCTGAGAGACTACCTGACTTGAGATACATATACCTTAAGGATTTCATCTGTTGCACTTCAGCTATGAGATGTGCAATGATTATAGAATCCTTCTGTCTGCTGAGAGTTAAATGTGCTGAGCATTAAATCACTCTTGCTTCTCAAGTACTTTGTGCTCTGTGGAAAACAAGAGTACATGCAGGTATATAATTAAGATAACATATTCCTACTCAATTATGGTAGACAACAGCATAACAGTCTTTTTTTTTTTCTTTTTTTTTTTTTTTTTTTTTTTTCACATAGGTAGTTTATAGGTATTATAGGTATTATGTACACTATTATAGGTATTATGTACACTTCTGTATAGTGTCAGCTTTTCATTTCTAAAATTTTCACTTCTAAACTTGTCCTGTGGGACTCTTTCCACACCACTCCTCATCTCTCTCTAAAATTGCTATTAATTTGGTATTTTTGCCTAGGTTGGTTGTTTTATTTATTTTTGCAAGAACATATGGCAACAGATAGAAGGATCTTTACTTTACTTAAGGAATTGTGCATATTCTTCATTTCAAATGGTCCAAGAGGATCCAAAGCATGAGTGAAAGTGCTCTGTTGAAAGCAACAGAGATAGTGTATGCATATTTCCTCATCAATTAAAATTTGTATTCAAAATAAATTGTATTATTATTAGTTCTTTCCCTCACTAGAAATTCTTTTTGCTCTTAAAGCAGCTTCTGATCTAATTCCTAAGAAGAAAACCTGTCAATCAGTAGTAACAGATGAAATTACAGAATTGTCCTACGAGGGATTATTATATTTCAGTTTCCTTCTTTTTCCAACTCAAATGAAAGACTAGAATTTAAATAAATTCCTAGGAATTCAGACACTCAGGAAAATGTAATCTGAAATCCTATGAAATATATGATTTGAAAGTCAAAATGATAGAGATCAAAATGAAGTGATTTTGGTCTGTTGAAGCAAGTGCATTAATTAGCCCCCTCCCAGGATTTTTTTTTGTTTGTTTCAACAAACTAGTTCTTTCTGATAGAAAATTCTTCCATCAGGGATGATCTTTATTTTATTTTATTTATTTTTTTTTCTTATCCATACTTCTAATTATATTGCCCCGAGTGAGAGAAAAAGGAATGCACAGAGTCAGAATACAAGTATCTTTCAAAACTAAACACATTTTCACCTGCCCCAAAGACTACTCCCCTACTGATCCATATCTGTAGTTACAGAGAATTTCAGTGGGGTTTACTTGCAAGTTACTGACAGCTGAAAATTGACACTTGTTCCAGAGAAGAAAAACATAAGGTATTCAGTTAAAAAAATGCATTATTCTCTCATTATTCCACAAAGTCCTTCACAGAAACTTTTCTAGCTCTGAAGGCCTAGACGTTACTCCTTACAACACATTCATCATCAAGTGGTATTGCATAAACAGAACACAGAGTCTTTCTCTGAATACATCATTTATTCCACTCATTATTGATGAGTTAAAGGTTATCAATAACTCAAGGAAATATAATAAATCATCTGCCTTTTGTCAGACTATTACATATTCTTTGTATGTCCTATAGTTATAACTAATTTCTGTGGCTTGCTTGCTGCAATTTTAATTTTTTGTTAAAACATGAGAATTAAGATGAATTAAAACAAAAGACTACAAACAACTCCTCTTTGGTCTAGTCATGTCACTTTTCAGAAAAGAATCACTAAGGCCACAGCATTGGCCTTACATTGGCAACACATTGTTGCCAGACTCATAAACTGGAATTACTTAATTCATTTAATGTATAAATGCATGTACAGTGCATGCCTACAGGAGAACATCAGGGAATGAAATAGGCACTCCTAACCCGCAGTTCACCTGCACTGCTGCAGATATCTGTGTTAAGAGGGGAAGAATCACATGTCAGACCTATCCCATGCTCCTCGAGTTCACCTCAGGTGAGCTGAAAGGCTCCCTGCAGTCCATGTCTGGTGAGACAAATCCTAGACCTGCAGACAGTGCAAGCAGTAGCTGGAAGGAAAGAGAATTACCCATTACAAGCAGACATATGTTTTTGGTTAGAATAACTTTTGCTGTATTGCATGCGCTTAGTAAAATAAAACCTGACATTGTTGCTCTTTTTCTGTGATACTAGGTAGAAATAAGATCTTCCCAGAGATGAATGTCTTTGAGAAGAAGGTATTCATTGTTAGAAAAATGATGTCTAGTTATTATGCAGGTCTTTCTTTTCAAATCTCTCTCTCCCCTTCTTCTGGAATAGATACTTTGACATCAGAAGAGGATGGTAGTAGGTGCTTTTTGAATGATGAAAAAAGAGGACATGGATTTATAACAGCCCATGTGCACTGCAACATTAAAAAAAATACATATAACATGCTATATGTTAATGCATCTAACATATGTCTACTGCTAAAAGCTGTACTCTGCTAAAGCCTTTGAGAGTCTGCTTAAGTGCAAAAGTAGAAGTGATCCTACTGATGGTAGACCTGTGTGCTTCGTCCTTTATACCTGTCACAGTGCTTTGCTGAATTGGGTCTGCAGCATGTTCCTTTGGCTGCTATGCTGAGTTGGAAATACTAGCCACCTTACACTTATTGTTCATGTGCCACTTCATGGAAAAGAAAAGAAGCATTTAAATCAAGGAGTAAGCATTTGCAGTAAGGAGATGCATGTATTACAGTGGTGGAACTGAGACAGAGTAAAATCCCGCTGTGCTTGTCCTTTCTGTGGTACACATAGAGAAGCGATGTTAAATCAGTGGAGTGAGGAATAATTAATGCTAGTTTGTAGGGGATAACTAAAGCAATATCACTGCAATCTCAGATTGCACAGAAAACCAACTGTGTAGTTGGGAGATAAATAAATGTCTTTCTATGCTCTTCTCAAAGAATAGAGCAGTTTTGACAACTCAACTTCACTTTCAAATGTCACTAATTATTTAGAAAGAGGGAATGTTTGTTTTTTGTTGCCCAGAAAAAGCTATTTTGCAAGACCTTAATGCTGGAAGCATTACAAAAAAATGTGAATTCCATTTTATAACACATCAAAACATCCTTGCCAAGACATCACTTCTTACATTTGTGCGAGGGTCTGCATCACATACATAATAATGGCATTTTCTGAATTTCTCAGAGGAAATTGTACATTTTAATTTCTGTCCCCGAAATTATTTTATGCCTGTTTATTGTATATCTTTGCTTCCCTTCCACAGCAAAGACAGCTTTGACTGATGAGTATATTCTTGTATTTTGTTTCAGTCAAAACCTTTCTTTCTAAAACCAGTGGTTAACAGTCAAAAATGTTAATATGAAAGTCAGCAGTATTACACAGAAGTCATTGTTTCATAAGAAAAAAGAGATTAATAATTTAAGGCAGGCTCTAAATTAACAAAGAGAAAGTGGACAATGTAACCATACTGTACCGAGATGGATGCCCTTTTCCCTTTAATTCTTTTTTCCCAGATCCATAGTGGTGTCACTCAAGTTTCAAAACTCAACATTACCAATTGCCATCATTATACATAGCTTCATATGCCCAGAGCAAGATGTTAAGGCTCATAGCTGCAGCTTTGAGGATGAAGAGCATTTGTGTCAGTCTACATGAGATAATTGGAGACACCCCTGTACAATGGGCAAAGCCAGCCATTTGGAAGCTAATAATGTTTTAACCAGGAGCCTTGGGGTTGAGAAGGGATTGGAGGTGCTTACCAAGTACCAAATCCAAATATGGTTTTCTTTTCCTAAAGAGACAAATGGATAAGGACGAACATTAGCAGATGATTTTCTGAGTGTGTGCAAGCCTGTTCTTAACTTTTGACCTTAGTTATCTTGCATGGCTCTAGCTCCAGACCTTCTCCAGTCTGAAATGGAGGTTCAGGAGGGTAGGAAGGAAAATACCATGGCAGGGATCTCAGAACTATCCTGAGTTTTCTTTTTCATCGCCTAATTCATACATCTGAGAAAGAGCAGCGATATGGGAAATTATGGTTGTAGAGTCAATGCTAACAGTGCTAAACGAACATCTTATTCAGTGTGTTTAAACAGATTCTGATACCTATTTTCCTACTAGTTGAAAAACACACTGGTGCTACTGTGTATGAGGCACATATGCAAACAATGTCATTGCTATACAGACGAATTTGGCATTCACAATTGACAATATGCAGTGACATCAATTACAGGTCCCTTACCTAAGCTGAGCACAGACTGCATTTTGCCAGCTTGGAATATTTTGCCAAAAGATCAGTTCATAGAAATACAATTATTAGGGATTAGGAGAAAAAGAAATACTGTGCTCTGTTCAAAGACTTTATGGAGCAGAGGTTTGTTCTTAGGGAGGAAGATAAGAATGGCTCTCCTTCTGGGGAGCTAGCTATATCCCCACTTTCTGAAACAGAGTCGCAATGGTGACTGGCTGTCTGCACTTAACAGACAAAGTTAGGAAAATAGCAGGCAGGATGGCATCCTCCCCCACTAGTTTTCTGTTGTTCAAGGACATAGACTTGGAAACTGTGAGGCAGGGAGCCAGTTTTCCATTTCAGCTTTATGTGCTGCTCTCTCAGTGCACACAGTTTTTAAATGCAGGTCTCCACCTTGTCTGAAGAGCAGTAATTAAGTGGGGTTTTGGTTGCCCCAGGCTGCCAGATAATAGGAACTTTCCTATCCTGATGAGCTGTCCCAGAGGATCTGTGCTTTTGGTACCTCCCAATTTGACTGCTCCAATGCACTTGATATGGGCAACCTTGAAAACTGCTCAGAAATATCAGCTTCTGTGATAGGTGGTGATCTACCATGTGCAGGGAATTTCTCACTGGTTTTGGTTCAACTTATTAATGGCTACTGGCCTACTTTGTCCCAGAAGTGGCAACCAGTTAAGGATGCTCCTGACCATCCTTAGGTTTGAAGTGGTAAGAGGAAATGAAAGCACACAACTGTTGACAGCTGGCTCTTGGCTGGTCCAGAGGTGTGAAACGTTATCTCTTGCATGAAGATCATTGCTTCAATGGCTCAGCATAGCTCAATAATTTCATTGTCAGGATAATGCATTAACTCCAGCTTTCTAGGAGCAAGTTGTTTGGCAACTATACATTTGTGAGGATATGTTATTTTCTGTATTGACTTTTTTCTTATTTTTAATTATGTTATATTGTGTAAATTTCCTGGAGATTATACCAAGTGCACAGTGTATACATACATACATAAGTTCTAGTGAGAAAACTAATAGATAACACAGTATGAAAAAGGGCCAGTCAGTTTTCAGGAGGCAGCCTGGGAAAGAGGATTTGTTATTTTATGAGGCTTACACTAGTTTAACTTTACAATGCATGGAACTTTTCCTCAACCAACTGAACACAATAAGAGAAGATAAATATAAATAAATAAATATATTTGTGGATTCTTTCTTGACATACTTAATACTGTCCCTATGCAATGGTTGGACCTGATGATCTCCTGAGATCTCTTCCAGCCTCCACAGTCCTATATTCCCATGGTTCAGATAAATGTGGGCTGAGAATCCAGTTTAAATTTCTTTGGCCCAGCATCAGATATTAAGCAAAGTATCATCAGTATCATCTGCTTGTTTCCTCTCATGCTACAGGTCTGAAATAATGTACTGGGTTTACATGGCAAGGTTCTGGTAGCAGAGGGCTGTGTGGGTGGCCTCTGTGAGCAGAGCCCAGTAGCTGCCCCATGTCATATCAGCCAGCTCCAGCCACCTCCAAAAGGGACCCACCACTGGCTGGAGCCGATCTGGTGAGCGACACTGGTTGGGGTTCTGGCAGAGCAGATTTCTGAAAGAGGGGAAAAAAACATCTGCTGTTCAACAGCAGCTGGGAGAGAGGAGTGAGAACCAGCCCTGAAGACCCCAAGGTGAGTGCAACAGCAGGGCAGGAGGTGCTCCAGGCTCGCAGCAGCAATTCCGCTGAGGCCTGTGGAGAGGCCCCTGGTGGATCAGGCTGTCCCTCTGCAGCCCATGGGTCCCACATGGAGCAGATCTCCAAACTGCAGCCTGTGGAGGAGCCCCCGGTGGAGCCAGTGGATGCGGCCTGTAGGAGGCTTCGGCCCATAGAGGGGAGTATAACAAGAGGGGAGAGAACTATCAATATCGACACAATTTTAATTCTTATTCAGCTAAGAATCTGTGTCATTTTCATGGAATAAAAACAAAATAGTGTCTGTATGGTCAGAAATTTTCCGGTGAGTCTGGAGTTACACATCTGTATAATGGCAGTAAGACACTTGCACCATATTAGTGGGACTGTAATGAATTTGGAGATGCTGCTGCAAGACATTATCAGTCCTGATATTTATTCATTAATACATTTTTAAAACTGTTTAATTAAATCCAAATACTTCACAGTTGTTGTTTCTTGTTGTTGTTGTTGTTGTTGTTGTTTTGTTTTGTTTTGTTTTGTTTTGTTTTTTTTTCCAGTGGTTTCAATGAAGAGATTTCTCAGCAGTAGTTTGAATTTTGTATTAAAATAAAGGGAGAGAACGAAACTGAATTTTCCAAAGGATATTGATAGGAAATAGTTCATTTCCTTCCTCAGCTTCATTTAGTTAATGTGCTCGCCTTTTTTTTTTTTTAATTATTATTTATTTATTTATTTTTAATAAAAAATGTCCAACTGCTTTCACTTCACAGTTTGAACCCTCAAGATATATTTGGAGAACAAGAGAGGTTTTTCACTTGGATTTCCTTGTGGGATTGCTTGATTATATGGAGAAAAAAGGTACCGTATTAAGCCAAGCAGAGCTGAAGGTAAAGCACATCTGAATAGCTGACTTAGTGCCTCATATATAAAGCAATCCCTGTCAACAGGCTGTAGTAGATAAAAAGCACACAGCTTTAAAAGGTTTAAATAGATTTTGTTAAACTGAGTGAGAGAGTGAGACATAGGTCTGAAAGTGCATGACTCATTTGGATTCTTATATTATGTAGGAGCTCTTGTTTGTTTATTTTTTTTTTTCTTTCTTAAAGGACTCATTTGGCAGGCATTACGGTTTCAAAACAAAAATTTCAGATTGACTTTTGAATATTTGCAATCAGGTTGTATTTAACTTTTTCCTTTTCAGATCTCTAATAGATCCAATATCTGGAAGAATAAGCATCAATAAAAATATTGTATGACAGTTTTTTAATGCTTTAGGTCAACATCTCTACCTGATTATGACTGCTTGAATGTGATTTTAGTTCTAAAGCAGATCATCTACATTGTTACCAATTTTTCTTCACAAGTTTAAGTTTTATTTATCTTGATATTTCTGTATTTGAGGCTATTTAAAGATTAGAAGTAGTTTTTCTTTCTTTCAACATTTCTTTCCATTAGTTGGTTAAAATACTGCACATATGAAATTACCAGCTGATTTGATGGACTTATTGACTAAAATTTCAACACTCAATTTTAAAATCAAGCCACGTGTCTTCAGCTAAGCAACATGAAGAAAAGAAAAAAAAAAAAAAAAAAAAAAAAAAAGCTGATAAAAACTCTTATTTGTGTGCTTCTTTATTTTTATTTTTTAAATTTTTATGCTTTTGACAAATAACTACAGAAAAGCTGTACAAGAGATTCTCAGAAACATCTATGATACAGATATATATATATTTAAGGGAAGGCTTTTGTTGTTCCTAATGTTTCTAAACAAAACTGGAAAATTCAGGGCAGCTGGTGAAATTTGACTCAAATTTCTAGTATAAACCCTTCCAGGCATTCTGTATTTGGTTAGCATCTATGATAGCAGAGTCCTAGCCTGTGCCTTGTCTGTACAGATAACTAAAAGCTATAGTACCGATCACTGTCTGTGCTGCTCTGCTTACATGGTCTGTGTGAGCAGAGATATGGCAGAGCAGAAGTTCCTGTAACCTCTCTTTAATTTTCTTCCATCATTACCAATAGTGGCAGTCGATTATGTTTTTCTTGTTTGTTTGTTTGTTTGTTTGTTTGTTTTCCCTGTGTTTGAACGCATCCCAGTCCAAGACTTGACGTTGTGCTGAACTCTGTAGGGGACATCTATGCAGATTTTATTGAAACCAGGAGGGTAGCAGAGCAATACTGAGCCTCTGAGTTTCTTCTGCTGTCTGCTACACCCCTTGTGCTGCCTTTCCTCTGTTCCCACATGCAGAAGACTTCCCATCTACTTTCAGGTTGACCTGGACTATGCCAACAGCTAAGCCATGTCAGAAGGCACAATAGCCAGTGAAGCTGCTTTTGCTGAGATGAAGGCATAATAAATTCTTAAAATAAAAATGCTGTAACTAAAAGTGGTACCTTTCTAACAATAAAATAAAATATAAAATAAAATAAAATATAAATTTAGAGGTATGATCCAAACTCTGCTTGCTGCAAATTAACTTTGTCAGTGTACTATTATGTCATGTTCTCATTCCTTTTAAAAGTGCCGTAGTAAAGCATAAAAACATTTAAAATCACAGATGTGGAGTTACAGATATCAAATTTTCAGGCAAAATAAAATAGCCATTCCTTGCATGAAAGTTCTGTTATATAGAAGTAATCCAATATCTCACTGAAAGGTGATTTAACTCTAAATTAAAAGATCCATATTTCTATAGGAAATAGACTGGGTTATTGAGCAGTCAACTCAATTTATTTGTAAATAGCATCCTTCATGCAAAACATCCAAAGATGAGTGAAGAAAGAGCTACAGGTGCATTTTTACATTCTAATCAGAGCGAGGAATGAAAGATGTGAGAAAAGGTCAGAGAAACAGGTGAATGCAACTGATGGTGAGTTTTATGAATCAGTCCTGAAATTATCTGGGAATACTTGAGATCTGAGAAAGACAGTAACAGCCTTGTTACCCTGAAATGAAACCTCTTTAACAGAATAGCATAATCTGTATACAACAGATAGGGTGGCAGCTTTGAAGAAAGTAGTCAAATCTCCCTCACAAAATACCCTCATATATGAAGTCAAATAAAGGGAAAGCAAAAGACTCTTAGAATATGTCTTACCACTTAAAGAACAGTTATGCAAAATTTCCACTGACTTCAGAGGTCTAGCATCAGGTACATAATGACTAAAAGATAGCATAACTCAGTTAGCAATGAAAGACAATTTTGATTATTTTCCCCTGGGAGAAAAGAACAACAACATAAAAACAACCAACAACCACAAATCTAACTAAGTAGTGGAAACTAAGGGTAAAATAACACAGTGCGTTCAAACATTATCACTGCAACCGAAATATATGATATTGTTAAAATGCATAAAGCCAACAAATGATTTTAATGGCGATGTAACAAGGAAACACAAGAAAAAGCATAACTGAGACCGACATGAACATCGGGCCTGATCATCTGTAAACCAAGAACACCGGTAACATCTTCACTCACAAATAAACTGCCTTTCGCGCTCAGCAGTGGAGCTGACAGTCTTCAATCAATGTAGAAATTATGCCACCTTCTGGTCGTCATATAGATGACAGCTCATTGTATTTGTAGACTGATCGATTCATGAACAGTTTAGGCAAAACTTGCTTTATTTTATACACATAAAAAGACTTGCCACAAGTACTATTTTTTTTTTTTTTTTTTTTTTCTTGGGAGGAGAACGTTTCATAAATATTCTTTAGTGACCACTTGAAACCAAATGTCTGATATCACTGCAACATAGAGAATAATACAACGTAAACTATTTTATTTTGTGGAAACGACAAACAAATGGGATAGCCTTTTTTTTTTTTGGTTTGTTTTATTGATAATTTCCATGAAATTCTTAATTTTAGGGATGCTTTAGGGATGCTTTAGAGTCTATGTGTTATATTCAAATCAACTAAACTGGAAGAACTTGCTATGACTGCGTACAACATGGCAATCCTGCACTTCCAATTCCCTGATAAATGTTAAGAATAATATTCTCAACAAATTCAAAGTTGGGTAAATTTCATGTTAGCTGCCTAACTTTCTCTAACTATTCTCAAGTTCTCAAGTCAGCTAATGAGTATTGTTTGGTTGCAGTAGAAAAGAAGACTGGATGATGCTTTTTTTTATTTTTTCAGAGCAAATTATATTAAAATCTATTTGAATTAGGTGTTCTGCTAAACAACCCTAAGGCACAGTAGTAGATTCTGATATAGATCCCCTTTCCAGAACAGATATTCTAAGGCTGGATTCTTTGGAAAACTCCTTGGGGACTTCCTCCAATTTCAGCTTGGTGGATTGCAGGACAGGAAAGATTCTTTATGCATCCTTTAGCTAGTTCAGACCTGCAATGAAAAGCCCTGTGGATCATCCTTTCTCTTGATTTCCCTTTCTCCATAATGCTAGCTTCTTCAAATTCTATGTATTCTTATGTTTATATCAGCTTCCCAGGTTTTCAAAGTTCCTCTGTCCGTCTTGATCACCTTTCCTGCTATCATTGCTGCTTTTTGAGATAAATTAGGACTCCCTTGGGAAGCACTGTACCTATGCATGTTACCACTAATTGACTTCCACATCACTTTCTAGAACTGCTGTCTTCAGCCCTCTACTCTTATGGATAAAGACTGCACGAACGGATTGTTATTAACTTTCCTTCTAGCCAATACAGACAGGAGAGCTAAATAAAACTCAAATATTTAAATCCACTTGGGTAATTTGGATTGCATACTCTCAGTATAAGTTCCCTAAACACATCTTTACAGTACTTATTTCCCATTTATTCACCATCCTTCTTCCTTGGACCGTAATAATATAAGACAAACCATTGGTCTGATTTGTACAGTTCTGAAACATAGCCATTGTTTTCAATTATTTTTCACATTATAGTCTCTGATCATTTATTTTTTATGCTTAGTTATGCTAATTAGGTTAAAAGCCCCTAGTTGTAAGCAGTATTTTTCTTTCACAATGTTTGAAAGTTATTTTATATAGGTTGTGACAATCCATGTGTTTATAACAGAATGTAATATTCGTAAAAGGTTTAGCCGGTGGAGAATAAAACAATAATGTTTGGTATTTTTTTAATTCCTTTTCAGTGGAAAAAATCTTGTAAGTACATAATGGAATTTGCATAAATGGCAGTTAATGAATTCTTTGAGTAGAGTAACAAACTAAATACTGAAAAGATATTTAAATAGCACAGAGATTTCTTGCTCAGGAAGTTTTGATCCAGTAAAGAAGTTATTATCCTCCTTTCCTCCCCCCACTCCCTTCTCTTCCCTTTCCTTCCTTCCTTCCTTCCTTCCTTCCTTCCTTCCTTCCTTCCTTCCTTCCTTCCTTCCTTCCTTCCTTCCTTCCTTCCTTCCTTCCTTCCTTCCTTCCTTCCTTCCTTCTCTCTCCCTCTCTCTCTCTCTTTCTCTTTCTCTATTTCCTTCTTTCCAAAAGATGATTACATATGAACGTAAAGTCAGTGATATGCTTTTTTGTATGTATCCTTAGCCAAGATTTGCTGAGGTAATTGGAGATTATTGCATAGTCGTGTGAAATCCTAAATTTTATTCAGAGTTCAGTCTTCACTAAACACAAAGTCAGTTCGGTTGAAAGCCCACCTGGAATTTATTTCTAAGTAGAGAGAAGCTCCAGGGTCATTAAGATGAAGACTTGTAAAGGAAGTCAGAACTTCATAGTGAATACACTTCCTTTATGGCTTTGAATACAGAAACAGCCTCTGCAGATTTGCCCTGAAGTGTTTCTAGTTATCTAAGTTCCAACAAAAGCTTGAGACATCCATAGCCATTTTGCACCCACCAGGACTGTGAATCATAATATGATAATTTTTAAGAAAACACAATCAGAATGAGTAGAAACATAAGCACAGGGATATGAAGTGTCAGTTGTACTTACTGTAGTGCATGCTGCCATTTAGTACAAAGTGAATAATTAGATCAGAGGTGTTCATTTAACTTCACACCCCTAGATCTTATATTTTAATGGCAAAATGACACCTCAATGCATCTTAGAAATTGCCATGAATTTTTGGTCTCCTCCTGAAAAATGTGTAAAATATACTGAATGAATTGTTTAAGAGTTTCACTTCTTGTCCTTAGATTTCTCAGTCTCAGATATTGCATGTTATGTTTTCATGAGTATACAAATGTTGTACTTTCAACTCTCTCCTTTTATGTGGTGTTGGCTTTTTCTCTATATGTATTTTAAAGTCAAAATGTCCCTAAATGAAACTCCAAAGCTTTATTGTACAAGTTGTTAGAAGGTGGTGTAGTTACTAGAATTAGTAAAAGACTACTTTATGACATTCAGAATGATTGGAGTAGATCCCTATCAATCTGCCTAAAGAAAAGATACAGGATGTGTCTTCAAGCATCATGTGGGGCGTCTCTTAAGGTAAAGGAGGCAATTTTTGTGAGGGAAAAGACGAATCAGCTCATGGGTCATTGGGGATGCCATTGGAGTCAGCAAGAGCTCAGTACTTTAGATTTAGCCAGTCTTGTATTTGTTCCAGTTGAAGTATATATATAAAGTGGGAAAACAAACATAAAATCCTAAGCATGGCAAAATACAGTCATCAGTTTTCCATTATAAGTGAGCTAGCATGGTGTAATGTTATACAAAGGTAAAGCGTGCCTACATTGATCATCTTTTTTATCTTTCCTTTTTTTTTTTTTGTAAATGTGAAATCATTTTTTTTTCTCCTTCTCTCATTAAAGAAAAAAAAAATTCTCTATCATGACTTTCAGATTTCTAGGTGATCCATGGCATTTGACAGAACACAGAAAGGAAGGGCCAGAAAGCCTGCAGAGATTAATGACACTTTTGCCAAGTGATGAATTTTGTGGGCTTGGAAACATGGCATTTTGCATTCTGTCAAGATCAGAGCAGTTTTTAAGCTGTTTAAGTTGTGATTATTTTCTCACATCTGTTTCATTGAAAACTAATTGTAGATCTGAAGTTACAGTTTTTAAATAATTCATAAAAACATAAATCCAGAGGAAAGTGGCAAAGGTATACAGGAACCCAGTGAAGTACAAAGAAAAGGGTCACATCAGCTGTAGTTATCTGAGCACTTCTCTCACCAGTGAAGTACTTAATTAGGCCCGTCTGATTGTTTGGCCCTGGGTTGATTTTTTCTTTCAAAAGAGCTGTTGACCTGATGGTACATTAAAACACACTCAGCTGTGGCTTCAGAATGGTTCCTGAAAACATTTGTAAATGCTGTTGTTTTGACAATAGGGGAAAAAAAATGTAGACAAGCTAGTGTAACTCATACATATATAATTGTTGTTGTTGTTTTTTATTCATATTACTGAATACTGGGCCTTTTAGCTCTACCAATTACACAGATCAGCTAGACAATGTCATTTAATGTAGGCAACAAAATGCCCAGAAGATTCTTCTCTATGAAAACAAGAGCTTCTACAAGTTTTGGAGGGTCTCCTAGCCAGGCAATTAATTGAATTAACTCAGCTATGCTTTTATAAAGTTTATAGATTCTGGAATTATTGCTGAGCTTTCAGAAGCATTTTAAGGATTACATCCTCAAAACTTCTAGATCAATTATTTTACAGTAGGGATAGATCTCTTGTTTTAAAATGCCTCTTTGTGCTGATCTATCATTTTTCTTAATATAGGCTATTTTTTGCAGAACTAATTAGTAATTTGTGCCTTGGAGAAAATTCTGTATGTTGGTTTGTCCTTTTCTTAGAAATACAAAATAAATTTACACTAGTTCACAGGAGAAAACTCATCTTCTATGAAGATAAGACATTACAAGGAAGGAAAAATTACAAGAAAAAAAAAAAAAAAAAGACTCAAAAGAGCTGCAGCTACAACTGTTTTGAGAGGAGAAAGGGCTTTACCTTTCTCTTGTTTGCTGATCCAAGGCTTTCCCACTTAGAGCCGTTCAAATGAGCATCCCTATGATTATTAACACTGCCCTCCTCTTAATAATTTGGATATGACTTCTCCCCCTCAGCATGGTATCAAACAGGCTCCTGTTTTATATTTTGTTATTGAAAGGGAGGCTGTCAGAGTTGACATTCTGAAATATCCATCTGGCTCCTTAAATGCTATCATGTCTCTTTTGTTTTCCCAAGTCTCCGATGAGAAGATGTTTGTCACTTAATTGCTGCTGAGGATCACAGATGATGGTTTATAGGTTTAGGCAAATTGCAGGCAGCACTTTGTTAACAAACGGTGGAGCACAATGGTACTTCATAATTATCCTATAGAGCTCAATTGGCCCTTAACGGCACCTGCATGTACAGCATCAGGGAGCCTTGTTTCAACACAAAAGCTCCTTCTTGTTAATTAACCTGTGTGCACTTGTTACAAATGAAACCTATTTGTTTCCACTTAATATATTTGCAGCTAGTTTAAATATTCATTTATTATTATGCTTGTTAAGTGAGGAGTGGAGAAGAATAGTTTGGATCACTTTCATTAGTATGCATTGAGCTTAAAAGAGGTAGCAAATAGACCAATATGTCAAGTGTGTTCCTTTGTGCTTTCCTTCTTCCTGCTCTGTAGGCCCCCAAATTAGGCTAACAAAGATGTATATCCATTGCTGATTGAAATAATGCAAAAGGAATGAGAAGTATAGGAGCCTTTGCAAAAAATCAACAAATTCTCTGAAAGGCTTTGTACGCAATGACAAATACAATTCATTCTAGGTGAAAAATGCCTTTTTATTGCATATTTAAAATAGTACATGCACACACACTCACAGTGATTTCATTTGTATGTAAAAGGATAAGAAATAAAATCAAATCCAGTGTATTTAAATGTTATGCATTTATTAATGCTGCTCTAGCACACATGCCTTTTAATATTTAACTAAAGAATTTACTTCTGTTTTACCCTTATGAGCAAGGAAACCTTTGCTCTTTAACTGATAGAAATTAGATAGAAACAGATAGAAATTATTCTGTGTTTGTTAGAGACCATAAATATATATAAAAGACCATTAACACAACTGCATAAGGAGATTAATGGACAATGTTTGTTGCTGTTGTTACCTTGCATTTGACTAACGAATATTCTAAATGCTTTTATTTTTCAGTATTAGAGGAAGACGTCTCACTCTCACTTATTCATTTTGATTATTTGTTCCTTTTTAAGTAACTGTGGCCCAAAGGTTTTCAAAGAGTTCCTTTTTAATTTGAGTAGTCCCACAAATTTAATTGATTGCAGAGCAGGTGTAGCTGAGCAGTGAGGAAAAAGCTCGAATTTCCTCTTCCTTCTTGCTTGACTTTTTGAAGTTATTTCTGAAGTATATCACCACAAGGTAATCTTATCCAATACGACAGAGTTCTTTCTGAAAGGAAACACAAAGGATAGTTATTGCTTGATTACTACTATGAATCCTAAATAATCCTATTTCCCTCTAAGTGATTTACACCAGCAGCAGCACTGACCGTAGGATCAAGTCCAGAGAATTTGGCCTTTTATATCCCAGCATTAACAAATAAACATATTAAAGCTAGATGATGAAGGGGGAAGCAAAATTTAAGCTGCAGATCAGTTCTTGTAACAGCACACTGAAAACTGTTGAAATACACTTATGTATTGATGTAAGATGCATTCCAGCAGCTGCTAATCAATTGCTGTGATTCTTCTGTTTTAAAATTGGTCTAATAATGCATTTTAGAATAGGTCAATACTACCTCCTACATAGAGTAATACATCTAATTTGTTTCAATTCATCATGGTCATATATTCTAGGGCATTTTATTTAAAATTTCAACTTGCCAGGGGGAATTAATAAACAGAGTAAATTGTAAGTTACTAGTATGATGCATGTGTAGAAGTGATATAATTCAATGTGGCTCAATAACACAACAATTAGATGGGGAAAGAAAACTGTACAGTTAAGATCTGTTTGTATGTGTAGAAATTTTATAGGTGTATATATATTTTTAGAAGGGAATTCAATGTGATGTAATGTACCGATAGAGAATCAAAGCACTAGAAATCATCTCTAGTCATAGAATAAGGGCAATGGAATTTATAACAGAAAAAGCCTAAAGATTGTTCTGAAATATTTTGCTTTTTTTCTCTTAGTGATAACATCTTTAACAGTCATATGTTACTGTTCTCTTCCTTTAAGAGTAATTTTGTTGCTGATGCTTCCAATAAGTAAGTGTGGAAATATCCCCTATGATGTATATGTATCTTTTAGGTGATACACAGCACTAAGCTGTCAGCCACTTTTGGTAATTACTGATTTGCAGTGGATTTCCATTGTTATTTAGAAGTGAAAATACTTATCAGCACTTTAATGAACATTTGTAACCCTAATGAACGCTCATCAAAATATCTTTCATCTTCCAGGGTCCCACATATTTGCAAGTGTCCAGGATGAGTTCTTCACTTATTTCACAAGCAGGTGGGATGCCCACCCCTTATTTTGTCGTATTCTTTACTTTTGTGATGTTATCCTCCTAGCAATTTGCATAGTTACAAAACCATTGAAGACTCTGCTGCACGCTAGATAGAGAGCATCTCTTCTCTTGGGTCCACAGCTTGAGAGAAGCAAAAGAGTAAAACTTGCAGTAGTCCTAACATAGTGGCTATCACTTTTGGTGAGCTACATTTTAGAACCTTTTCATCTCTCCTGAGTGCATCCTACTAGTGAGAGGTTTCACAGTCCTACTCCAGATATAACTGCACAGTCCCTAGACTAGATCACTCGGATACAGCCTTCCATTTTTCCACCTGTGAAAAAACAGCAAATCTGACTGCATTTGGCACCTGCAAGGCCGCTTCTTCAAAACAGAGCATTATTTATTCATTGCAAAGTACACAGCTTTCTGAGAAAGCAGATAAAACAGAAGAAGACCAGTTTCTGAATCATGCTTATTCCTGTGAGTTTTGTTAACTTCTTTTCAGAGTGGACACCCCTTTCCTAGCCTAGGAGACAGATGCTGCTTCCCCACTTTCCTTTCACTGCCTCCCTGAAGCATTTACTTGCAACTAAGTACTCCCCCATCCCCTCTTATTTATCCAGGGATTTATTTCTTTTTTTAAACAATTTAATTTTCTTTTTCTCTTAGGCTTTGGTCAGGGAAAACACACCTGTTAACCTGACTGGAAACAAGCAGGTGAATGTCTCACCATTAATATCTCCCTGCATTTCTTTCTGTCACTTGACATTTCTCTAGAGATAGCTCATCTCTGTCATTGTTTTGTTTCTAGCTTGGTTTTCCCTGGTAGCCTCTTTGATTTAATTCTCTGTAGTCAGGTGGAATAATATCAAGCTAGAAAATGTAGGTACATACTGCATTCAGAGTAAATAATATTGCTATCTCCCTCATTAGCCTCAGTGGAGTTTATGACTCAGAAGATAAAGGAAGTGGGAATCACTCACAGTAAAAAACATATTCCAAAAGGGGATTGTAAGGCAGAATTTTTCTGTAAAGAAGGGGACTTGCTATCCTCTAAACAGCTCACTGGTATGTACCTCTACTTACAGCACAAGGTGTGTCTTATCTCCCTCCTGCTTCAGGTTCTGCACTCCTGCACCTATCCTCAGCTGTCCATATCAAGCTACTCTCTACAATCATTAGTAAACTTTTGTTCACCTTAGTTCACCAGTTTCACATCATCATCATGAGAAGCCATTTCCAGCATTTTCACTGCTCTAACCAGGAGCGATACAGAATCACAGAATCACAGAATTTCTAGGTTGGAAGAGACCTCAAGATCATTGAGTCCAACCTCTGACCTAACGCTAACAGTCCCCACTAAACCATACCCCTAAGATACCCACCAATATGCAATCAAATTGTCTAGGTGTCTATTCTGCCATGAACAACACCATCATGTTCACAGTCTGATCTACGTGTTTCCTCTGTCCACCAACCTTCCTTTTGTGTTAGATATGAACTGCACAATGTCTGTCATAAGCACTGTCCAGCTTCCTTCCTGTAAGGGCTGCCCAGAGTACACTAATCAAGGAAGGAGGAGTCTCATGCCTGGTGTTGATGCTATAGCAGTGCGAGTCATTGAGAGGCTTGAAGAATGCTAACATGTTGCATGCTAACACTCAGCCAGGTGCTGGGTGTCTGAAAACATGCACATCCACTAGTCTCACTTGTCGCTGCATGAATTCAGGAATCAAGTGTCTGTTGTAGTAGCATACCTCAGCCACTGAGCTGTGCAGTCACAAGTGCTAGAATTTGCATGTGGAGTGGGAAGTATGCTCCTTCATCTTGTAAAACTATTTTGCATCACTGATTACAGAATCACAGAATTTCTAGGTTGGAAGAGACTTCAAGATCATCGAGTCCAACCTCTGACCTAACGCTAACAGTCCCCACTAAACCATATCCCTAAGCTCTACATCTAAACGTCTTTTAAAGACTTCCAGGGATGGTGACTCCACCACCTCCCTGGGCAGCCTATTCCAGTGTCTAACAACCCTTTCAGTAAAGAAGTTCTTCCTAACATCTAACATAAAACTCCCCCGGCACAACTTAAGCCCATTCCCCCTCGTCCTGTCACCAGGCATGTGGGAGAACAGACCAACCCCCACCTCTCTACAGCCTCCTTTAAGGTATCTGTAAAGAGCAATAAGGTCATCCCTGAGCCTCTTCTCCAGGCTGAACAATCCCAGCTCCCTCAGCTGCTGTGTAGAAGTACCTCTTCTTTTTCTTTCTAACCACACAATGAACATAAAGATACTCCTATTTTGTACATTTACAATTCCAGCTACTCTAGATGGAACTTTGTAGAGAAACACTTACTTCATCACCATAATCAAATGCAGGCCTTTGGTCTCAAAAACTGTGTATATTGCATTGATATGGGGCTGGCCTAGAAAAAGGTGAATATTTCTACCACTGGCTTCACTGCTGGGGAGCTTTTCCATAGCATAGAAACCCTTTTGGAAATGCAAAATTCAGAAATACAAAAGCTTGAAGTGAAATCCACAAATCTGTGTTCTGGATTTAAACTCTAGCAGAGTACCTGGATGGGGTTAGACAGTTCAGATCAACATGCCATCACTACAACATTCACCAGAGCCAGGCTACTAGTCACATTGTCCTGTCTGGCTAATCTGAAACGCTTAGAGGAATTAGTTGTATATTCCAATTGTTCAGGAACCTTACCTAGCAAAGGAGTAACATCAGGCTGAATTCACAGCCTGAAATCATCTTTCTAGATTCAGTGAACTGTATTATAACCTTTTCAAAGAGCAGTCTTTCTTTCAAGATGTCTTCATGGTGCAGCTTTCCCCTTCAGCGGCAGGCAGACTCAAATTAAAGATGTGGATTTAATTCCCTTTCCATTGGCAGAGGTTCAAACCCACCCCTCCCACATCTCAGGGGAGCCCCTAATCAATGAGCAACCATCTGTTCAGGGTAAAGGGGGAGGGCTTGTTCCACTTGCCTTACTGGTGTCCTCCCACTACATAGGAAAAAGATGTCATGACTAATTGAGCTCAGTAGTTAAATCACTCACCTGAGAATGAGGAGTCTCTGATTCCTATTCCTGGTTCAAAGGCTGCTTCTGCAATAAGTGAAATATACTTCATGTAAATAAGCTTGCAAACCTTTAGGCAGACTGATAGCTGTCATAGTGTGGCGAACTCTGGGTAGACATCTACAGAAATGTACTAACACATAAGTGCATACATATATATTCATTTATGCATATGAAATTAACACAAAAATCTTTTTGCTATCTTAATGATAGAACCATCAGATAAAAATATAATTAAAAAAGACTGAGTAGAAAATATTATTTTATTTTAAAAATAATTTTAATGAAATCATATTTACATAAAACAAGCTAAACCCAGAGCATAAAATGTAAGGTTTTGGTCTGAAAAACTTCAGATCAAAAACTGGAAGAAAATATTGTATTTCAGTTGACAAAAAATAAAATTAAAAAAAAAGTAAAAAGGTGTTTAGTAGAGCAAAAATGTGTGAGTGCAAGCAATATTTATGTTACAAACAGCATTACTTATTTAAGCTAATGTCAGAAAATTAACCATGGTGTATCTCACAGGAACGTGGAAAATTGTGACATACTAAAAGCTGGGACATTTTCTCTGCAAAAGATGACTGCTGAGCTGATGCTCAGACTTTAAGGGCTGAGCATCAGCTCAGCAGACAAAGCACTGAGGTTGGCTGGCATAGGCTTTAAGCCAAGGTATTTAACTCAGTGTTTAAAAATTTCATTAACTCTTCCTTCAAGAAAGACATTGAATTTAAAATTCTTCATTTTGAAACTATTTTTTAACTGAAGAAAATGTTTCTAACATATGTACATTCATTTGGTAATTGTACACCTCATTTCAGTGTATTAACCCACCATAATAGAGGTTTTGTTAACCCTTTGGACAGCTGAGTGCCATGACATTTTATGTATCAGCTTTGACTGTTGTATGGTTGACTTAGCACTTCACAACCACAGACTCATTTTCCTCAATTTGTTAAGTGGCTAATTATAAAGGTTTGCAAAAGAATTGACACAAGGGAAGAAGAGCACCACACTTCTATCAGCAGCCCCATGAGGCCTGTACAAGTGTCATTCGTAAAACAGAGCACAAATTAAACAATGGCTATAATAAGATCCAGGAACAGGATAATGAAAGAAAACTTCCAGTGTAGATGTAAAACAACCATTAAATGGGTTGTTTTCATGTTTGACAACAAGGCTCTTATGTAACTCTTCATGAATTCAGAGTCTGCTGTTAAGGTAATATTCTTGGACTAGACTAGATGGTAACAAGCTAAATAAAATGACTACCATTTATTTTGTGTCTGTGATTTCCAATTTCATTTCCATACAGTAGTATATCAATAAGATTTTCTTAAACAGAGTATCATGCATGCACTGTTTCACAAACAAGAAGATATTTAGGAATCTGCTAGTAGATATAAGTGGAAAATGAACAGTGTTTTATTTTAAGAACAAATGCAATCGACATGTTAACAAATCATTTGTTCTATCTACAGTCATCAACTCCTTATTATGAACAGCTGAATTTAAACTAAAGAATAAATTTAAATGGCAGCCTTTTCCTTGCTTGCAAGATTTATATACAGCAAAAATTGGACTTACTTTATTTTGTCGGTTTAAGTATTTAATGAAACTGAATGAAAGTCTTTTTTTTTTTTTCTTTTTTTTTTTTTTTTGTGCATGTGCTGTTTCTCCCTCTCACCATAATACAGCTACTCTCTATGCATAGTGTTTGCATCATTATGTAAGACATTTGCAAATATGTATGATGTGTTTGCCTATGGGAAAACTCTCTCTTCTAATATATTCATGAAAGATGAATTAACAGTGCTTTAGGTATGATAAAGAGATTCATAGTATAGTCTATTATAATGCTGATATTAAAAAGAAAGCTCATCATTTAACAAGAAAAATGTTGATCTTTTACAACCATGGCAATATATTTTATTTCTGAGAACATCTTCTTTCCACCATTGTATTCTTATTAGTTATAATTTTTATTTATAATTTTTATTAGGCTGATAACTAGAAAACAGTCAGGACTCCATTGTGCTTAACACTTTCAAAGATAGAATCTGTACCAGAAATATCTTTGTGTGTATTTTCTCTCCCTCTCCCCAAGTAGACCTCAAGCTTATCTCATCCAGGATGCTGATATGATAGATTTGCCATGATAGGAAAGAAAAAGTATAAAGCAATTTTTCTCACAGCAATACAGTCTCTGATTTTCTCCAGATCGCTGTATTTAAGGAGACAAAATCTAGGCATTCTCTGACCATCTGGTCAGGTATGATAGCAATCTGCCTGCAGCAAGTTATGTTTTGATGTTGCCTTCTCTCTGCTGGCTGAGATACTAGTTTATTTGACTCGATAGCAGCTGATGTCTCAGAGTTACACTAGACCAAACTCCCTGGTGGACCCCCAAGTTGGCTCTTGTGCTGACCTTTGTCTAGAGCAGCCCAACAGCCCTCCTTAGCAAGGACGCTCAGACGCAAACTGGCAGATAATGTTGGAATCAACATGGTCCCATAGGCAACCCAGAAACAATTATCCTGAGCTACTTCGCTCTGAGTAGGAGAAACCCAGTTTAGCAGGGCTACCAAGTTACAGCTCCCTACCAACTTACAGGCAGCCCTGTAACTTGTATTTCATGGAGACAGGCAGTGGGACTGGGGAAGAAGACTATGAAGAAACTAAGTCCTTTGGTCTCAGAGATGTAGGACTCTGGTCTATTTATCATTCCCTTTCTGCATGTATCTCACTGTCATTTTGTGAAGACTTGCTGCTACCACATCCTATGCCCTGCCATGACCTGGGTCATGTACAACAGTCAGTGAGAACATCCTCTGTGAAACCAACTATCCTGTAGTTAAATATATTTTTTATTGAAACAGAAGGATTTTTCAGCAACACTGTTATCCATGATGTTGTTGTGATTAGTGAATTTGGATTCACAGTCTGTAGTTTAGGAGAAATCCAGATTCAGGACCGTGTATAGCTGTAGTCAAAGAAAAATGCTTCATCCCACAGGCTTCTCAGATAGACTGCAGAGGGACCTAAGGTTTCTTGTAACACTCTAGGGCACTAGCCAGTCAATTATTTATACATGCTGATCTGGAAGTTGTACTTGCAGACTTTTTCATTTCATAAGTTTATGAAACATGAAGAACTGTAATTTATTTTGTCTGAGATGCCAATCATCTTTGTAAATGTGTTTGCTGCTTCCTGCATTAATTTCTCATATGACTGTTATAGAATCATAGAATTTCCTAAGTTGGGAGGGACCCACAAGGATCATCGATTCCATTTCCTGTTTCCACACAGGACTATCCAAAATCAAACCATAGGTTTGACAGTTTCAGTAAATTTTTGTTTCAGTAAATGGAGTGCAATGTAGTTCATAAGCATATTGGTCTCAAAAAACACCTGTTAAAGAAAATATAGAAACAAATAGAGAACCATTATTTGCATCACTTTCTTCATCTTCCTGTTTTATATATTTTCATATTCAGTATCTGTTCCTATATATCTGCTGCTGGTTCTTGTTGTTCAGCTGTCTCAGACACATCATTGTGTTGGCAATAGCAGTCCTGGAAAATAATAAAAACTCCTTACAGTTTACTTTGCCTTTTGTTTCCTCATCTTATCACCTTTCCTGATGGTCATATTCATGGCTTTTTTTGGACATGCCTGATAGGCTGTTATTTGTCAAGAGAGGTTACAAGGGTAAAAATCTGAGTAATGTAATAGGTTGGTGTGGTGGTTTTACTCAGGTGGGCAGCCAAGCTCCACCACAACCACTCTCACTCCCCCTCTCCTCAAAGAAGAAGGGAGAGAAAATACAACACAGAGAATTCAAGGTTTGAGATGAGAAAGGTTTAATTAAAGGGAAAGGGAAAGGGGAGAAAAAGAAACCACAGAAACAGTAAGTCCGCGCAGAAGCACAGAGAGAAGGGAAAAAATTATTCTCTACTTCCCATCAACGAGCGATGTTTGGCCACGTCCTGGGCCTCAAAATGTGTAGTGGTTGTTCAGAGGGAACAGCCCCCTCCCCTATGAGAGCCCCCCTTTTTATTGCTGAGTGTGACATCAAGTGTTATGGAATATCCCTTTGGTTGGTTTAGGTCAGCTGCCCCGGCAATGTCCCCTCCCCATCACTTTCCCACCCCCAGCCTGCTGGCTCTTGGGGGCTTGGAAGGAGTCCTGATGCTGTGCCAGCACTATGCAGCAATAGACACAACACCGGAGTGATATCAGTGCTGTTCCAGCTATGAGTGCAGAGCACAGCACTGTGTGGGCTGCTGCAGGGAAAAGGTGACTCCAGCTCAGACAGACCCAACACAGTTGGTCTGACTTTTAAGGACCCAAGTCATCTAAACTCTTGCTAAAGCATGTTTGTTTTAAGCAAACGTCATTTTTCTCTTAGAAGACAAGGTCAACATGATATCCCAGCATGGGTTTAGATATAGCTAACAAAGTTTTACATCTTTTGTTTGGATACACTGGGAACGTTTTTCACCTGATCGTTTGTCAAATATTGAAAGGGAGTTATTGGAATAGCTGGAATTGCTGACATAATCTAGTGTGGCAAATCTTTCTTTTAATGCTAGGGCAAGAAGGGCCTAAGGAGAAAAGAATGATACCAAGTCTTGATTAAAAGCCTACATTAAAAAGTTTTCCATAATTATTCTGCAAATGAAAATAGGCTCAACATCAATTTTACAGAGAAAGACACAAAGGCACAAAGCCTCAGCTTCTGTGTTGGGTCTGTCTGAGCTTCCTAAATTTTTTAGATAGATAATAATAATTGAAATCTTAAGAAATATATAAACAGATGTATATGTTAGTTTATAGGCAATATATTCTTTGTGGCCTGTTTAATGGATTCATGTGATTAAAATAATTGTCACAGAGGAAAAATATTTTATTTTATCAAAATTTATATTAAACAGCCAATATTTACCTTTAAAAGCATCATGTAATATTTGACATACAAGCTGAACATAGTGAGGCTGAGAGCTCACTGTACAGAACCACAAGCAGAAGTGTCTGGCATACCACAGCTATCAAGAAAGTCATTCGCAATTGCATGCACAATGTCACAATTACAGTTTTATGGGTATATCTGGTATGTGAACACAGTTTGGTATCTGCCTAGCCTTTTACAAGTGCAGTTAAAACATCAGTATGCATAATCATTCTAAATGAATACATGTATTTACCAAATTTGTGCACAAGAATTTCTATACATGGTCCCAAACTCCTAAATTGTATGGATTGATTTTTTTTTGTGTATACAATCACAATAAATGATTTTTTATTTTGAAAGTGCAGAATACTTATCATCCAAATTAATAATCTTTTATTAAATATAATTTCTGGATATTTTCTAGGTTGCTTTTGAAGTCATTAATATATTTTGTTTCTGTTATGATTATATATCTATTTATTTATTTATTTTGTAATGTTATTGCTTATCCTATCAATTTTATATTTTAAAAATAGCAACGTTTCCCTTGCTTTTTGAACCAACCTGCTATTAAGGAATTGAAGTTTTCTGGTGAATGAAGCAGGCCAACTGCTTTTCATGACAAAGTTTGTAATTAGAAGGCCAATTTAATGGTGAATCAGGCAGAAATATTCAAAGCATGACAAATGACTTTAATAATGCAGCTTGCAATGCTTGAACAGAAATAAATTTCACTTCTGAAACTCTCGCCTTTTTCTGTCTGCCTGGAAGATAAAACTGTCCAGGAGGTATTTGTACCCTTTATTCAGTAAAGCTTTTACTAGAACTTAAGCAGGCCAAATAGCTTGCAAATGCAAAAACATTATTCAAGTTCTTAGGATTTTTTTTTTCCTGAAGGTAGGCTGTGTTGAGAATTCTGTATAAGTCAAAGATTTATTTTTTGCACATCCCGCTTAACCACTGCAAGTGTTTTATTGTTTTCTTTCTGTCTTGAAGCATTAGCAATAGTCTACTTTGGCTTCAAAACTGAAAGCTAATTTCAGTGTTTGTCATAAGTTTGTTAAGACCACATGCATTCCACAGTTTGAAAAATTTCATTATTCTGTCCATGCTGGGGCTTCGTAATTGGATAGTAAGGATGTTCAAAGACTAATTTAGTGAATTGCACAATATTTTAAATGGAATTATGCAGGTTTATGGGGCCTCAGGGGATTGAGCTAGGAGCCTCTTGAGAAAATCTGTTTATCAGTAAATGATATTAGCAGCTTTCACCTAGCTTTTGTCTTCATTAAATTGCTGCTCTTCCAATTGAGGGTCACATCTGAGGCCTGCTTTGATAATTTGTCATTATTGTCTTGTTTATTGGAGCATAAAGTTGATACAGCAAAGGTTGTGCAGTTTATATACAATGTGCAAAGAAGTTTTTCCTACCAACCCTGCCAGCCTTTTATCATAGCAAAACATATCAGGACAGAAGAAACTGTAACTTCTGTAGCATTCTAATCTATATTAAATCATCATGCTTCTGCAAGATGATTTCCTAATATTTTCTAAGTGAAAGTAACATGTTATAATCCAGATTACATCAAATTGTTATTTTTCTATCATTTTCAACTGTGAATCTGTATTTTTTAAATGAGATTAAATTTTGTTTTCTGTCAGGTTACCCTTTTCCCAGACTAACTCTGGATTTATCCTACTGCAAATGTGAACAAAATTTGTCCCAATATCAATTTGCTTAAAATATTTCACTAGTGGATTTAATCTACCTCTTATAGTACAATAGCCAGGTTTACATTATTATTTACAGTAAAGCATCGAGGCAAAATAATATTTCAATGCCCACATTTATGGGAAGTTTATTTGTAAATATAAACTGGCTGTATCATCCAATTATTTGTTTACTCCACTATGTTATCATCACAGTATATGTCATAAGTTTATATTTCTAACAGAAACTCTAGGTAAGATGTACCAGAATTATAAAGTCTATATAGATAAAGAGGCTACTGGCCAACTTCAGACATACTTTTGTTTCTTTGGACCTCCTGTCCTTTCAAACTTTACATATTGTAGAAATCATATGCTTTTTATCAAATTTATGAATTAGGCTTACTTAAACCACTTGAAAATACTTGGAAATGTTGCCACACCAACATCTTATATTTAAACTATCCTGAAGGCTAACAAAATAGTGAAAGGTTGCTCTTGTTATATTATTTTATACCAGTTTCCCAAGTAAATATGAAACTTCCAAACTGGAAACTATGCAATTTTCTATCCAAAATATTTAAATGTGAGACAATGCTTTCTTTGCTTGTTTGTTTGCTTTTAATAACCTGTCAGCAAAAAACAAAATAAAACAAACACAAACCAAATTTATATTTGTTATTATTACAAAATAAATTTGCTATTACTAAAAAAAAATTTGGAGTCAGCACTATTCCTCCCCATTCCTTGCTGACCACCATGTTACCTGTAACTGTCCCCTCAGAAGAGTTTTCCTTCACAGGAAACTGTTTGCAATGTGACTTCAATATCAAAACAGATTTTCTTGTTCTATGAGGTTTCAGTGATTAAGGCTAGACTTCACCCTTGGTTCCACACTGTTGTGAAAGGGATTCAGGTGCTAAAATGTACTTAGAACCAAACCTTTGTCCCTACAAAGTAGATTCTTGGGCCTGAAATATTAAGCAGACTGGCTTAAGAGACTCGTGACAAATAATGATAATAATAATAATAATAATAATCTGAGAAATTACACACATTACTCAGCAAAGTATCCCAAACTACCACTAGCCTGTAGGTCATACTTTGCTATCATACATGAACACCTCACTCATCTTGGCCATGGGTCATCAGCTCACCCTTTTGTCCTTCATAGTTTTGTCTCCTTTTCGCATGCATTGTTCTCTTTCCCCATACGATATCTGTTCTCCTCCTTGACAACCTAACTCTCTTATATCTCCATTTACCTTCTCAACTTACCTCAATGCCTTTCTACAGTTTAAATCATTTTACCTCTCAGCCCTCAGTTATCATTGTTGTTCCAGTTCCATCTTCCTACATACCCTGGACATCACCTGTAAAACCATTATTAGTGGAGTCAATGTGAAACCTAATAGAGACGTAGGGGTAGGAACATCTGAAATATTGCAGTTAAAAGCCTGGTGCCTGGATTAGATCAGTAGTTCAATGGATATTTATAGTTTTCCATAAACTCCTGTGCACAATTGTCTACCTTAAATATTTGTGTATTTTGACTCTGTGCTTAATTTTTCTATGTCATGTTCCTGTGTTGCAGAAACAGTCTGAGCATCAGAGGGCTATCTGAACTTCAGTTCTGTGTTGAAACTCCAGGATATATCATAGATATTTTGAGTAGGAAACTTCTTGTTATTAAGAGCTCAGGATATAAACAGAATGACTGTTGTGAAGAAAAACTTACTGTGGATGTGGGATCCTAAGGATGTAATCTAGTGCAGATACCATTAAAACAGAACAAAACAAACAAACAAAAAAGGAAAATACAACGTTTCCATCATTCCTTTACTTGGAGCAGAGTAAAATCCATGTGGTTCACACTCTTGGGTATTTTCAAAGACATCTGTCTCTCTCCAGTGACAGTATAAGGAACTACAGCACATGTTGCTTCAGTAACTAGTGGTTACAAAACATTTAGAAAGGAGTTAGCTGGTTCAGATTCTGTCCATTGTTTTTGCAGCTTTTCCTTTCCTCAGAGACTGAGAGAGCTTCTCTACTTTTCTCTTTAACTGAGGTATCAACTTTAGAAAGAGATCAAACAACATGGGCCTCTGTAGTTTTATGCCTGTTGATGCATCAAGACTCGTACAGCCACAGGCACAGAAGCACAGAAAAAAATAGTAAAAATTAAATCTTTTCCCTATTTGACATAAGTGTTTTTAACGCCACTTACAGATTTATTCTGCCTTGCATCTGAACTCAGACTGACATTCATCTTAAATGTTTCTGAATCTTGCACATTAGGCTACACTGAACTACACCTTCCATAGGAGCTAAAAGTTAGTTGGGGGCTGAATAGGTCACAAAACCTCTCTAGGGTGAGTTCCCTGACCAGCATGGATTGAAGCTTCCCTCACTTTGCTCTTAAAACAAAACAAAACAGCCAGCTACCATTCCCATGAGGGACTTATGCAATGCGGGACTTATGCAATGCAGACTAAGGAGTGAGAAAGCATTTTCAAGTGCCCTTAGTACATCTTGGTATAGGTGCCTTATTCCAGGAATAGACAGGATTTCAAATATTCTTCCCTTTCATATTTCCCCTTGGCTGTTTTAGACATTGAACCAATCACAACAAAGCTGACTGCTAAGGTCCCATAGATGTGACACTATCAGCAGCTGAGACAGATTTTAAAATTTTAGTGGTGCTGCATACTGTTCTCCAGAGCTCAAATGGCATGAGTGTAAGAATAAATTTATTGTTTTGCTTCAGTGAAAAAGAAAAGGGGGATTTTGTGTAACCAAAATATTCAAATTACTATGTTAATCTTGTACTTTCTTTCTAATAATATCTTCCCTGGACATAAATTAGATCGTCGTAGCTGGTAAGTGAGGAATAATGGTAGAAATAGTCCTCAGTGGGTGACTCTATCCACAACAAAAATAAAAGCAGACAAATTATCCAGTTTGACTACATATCTAATTTGTAGATGACCATAAAAGATGTAAAAGAAAGTTCATGCAGTGTAATGTACTGTTCTGAATAAAAAGCTAGATCTCACACAAACCTGAAATGAAACCTGTCTGCTTTGTCACTTTTATGTGAGGATGTTCACCTAAGTTTGATATTGCATATGCCAGAATGTCTTGTTACTGAATATCAATATGTAATGCTCAATAATATATATCTGGGGCTTCAGCACATATAATTTTGTTGTCTTATTATAACTAAGCTAAACTACACATTATGTATATTTTGCACGTGTGAAAACCATTTTGACATTCTGAATAAATAAATTTACTATAAAAGAAAAAAAAGATGAGACTATCTGCAAATGTTCTGAACTCCTGAATGTTAGGGGACATAGTCTTAGGTTAGAAAAGAATGTACAGCTCCCATTATTTCCTTGAGAGAAAATTAAAATAAATAAATTAATAAATAATTTAAATATAAAAGTGAGATTATCATGGGGGCCAATGTGAAAGTATAAACTTATATCTCACAGCTGCAGCAGGGGCAGCTCAGCTATTGTGACTACAAGGACACATACTCAACCTCTGTGTTAATCTGCTCTGTGTTTATATATGTATTTTTCAATTCTCAGGGGACATCAAAATGGTAATGATTTCCTATTTTTGTAAACAAATGGAAATACAGCCTTTCATGACAGCTGTTACTTCAAAAATGATCTAAAATATTTATGCAAATTACAGCTTTTAAAATCTTCTCACTGAAGGTGTTTTCCCTTTTTGAGAAACACTCTGACAATTAAAAATAAAAATAAAAAAGCACCAGAACCATGCCTATTATTGTTTAGTCCATAACAAAGACAGCTGTATACACCCTTATTGTGAGTCTCTTTTATCTGAGCAACCTTGCTTAGTAAAATTGGACAATTTATCACCCCAATGCCTGCAGCAGTATGCACTACATGCAAGTGATTAGTTTGCCACTTCAGCTACCAGATTTGATACAGCTCTCTGAGAAACTGGTAGTCTGAATGAAAAGGTCAGTGTGGAGCTTAAACTAACTCTTGGGGACCAGCTGGCCCAGGGGACCAATAATGGGCTCTACTGTCTTCTGCCCTTCTCAGCAGTAGTTCAGAGCCAGTAACATCTGGATAATGTCCCTCAGCATACACAAAGTGGGTGCTTTTATACTCAGACACAGAAGGTGCAAGATATGATGCTAGGTGTGTAAAGTGAGATGTCCAAATACCCTGTAGGGTCAACAGAGACAGAGGGTGATTCTGCCCATGTTCTCCTGGGTTGCCTATCCTCCACTCCTATAACAGTGTGGACTAACGGGAATATGTCTATAAGTTAGATGCTTAACACTGGGAAGAATTACTATGAGCATCTGGTTATGATTTCTGCACTTAATCTCACAAAACCCAGGAAATTGCTGGATCTGAAGATCACAGTCTCCTTTGAGTCCTGAAGCAGGCCTTTACTGAGGCCCGATACTTAGGCTAGGTGGGCAAACCTGCATTTCCAACACTCATTTTGTGAAAACATAATCAAATTAATTCAATCTCCAAGGCTTTCACAACCACTGAATTCAATTACACAATGCAAAACAATGTAAAAACAACAACATTAATTTTTAGGATACATCTGGCCTTATCTGAGCTGAATAAATTCTTCACAAGTCATTGTATGTTTAGAATCACAAGAAAAAGTTCTAAGAACTCTTTATTCCAAGGGAATATGAAAAAAAGATAATAATAACTGGAATAATAATTCTACCTGCCTTTGAGAGGCAACAATGAAAAATCTCATTGACTCCAACAGTACTGGTAGTTAGAGACTGTACACAATCTGAAAGAAGAAAAAAATGAAAAAAAAAAAAGAGGATAAAAAAAAGTCTCTACATTTTTAATATCTGGAAATAAAACCTGTACTGATATTTTTTATACTTTGGCCAATGAGTTGATAGTGGAAAAGGGAAACTTTACTTATCTGAAACTGCAATAAGCTAGAGTTAGTAATAATTTAATCTCATTAAAAAAAATCAAAACTTTTGGCTGTAACTTATCAAAACCAAAACATTTCATTCTAGATCTTCCCCAAACAAGAGATTTCTGAAGAGCTTATATACTTATGAGAACCAGCAGCAGAGTGTATTAGCAGGAAGTAATTTCAGACCTCTGAATGCATGGAGGATAGAGGAAGCCTGGGATCAAACTATGATTCTCAACTAAATTTTGTGTTCAGCAAATGAAAATCCTTAGCATAATTGTTTAACATGCATTATAATCAGTCAGGAAACCTAGATCCTTAATAGACAAAAATTAAGCAGTTTTCTCCCTAAAGGCTACTCCTTGATTATATAGAGGGTTTCAACAATTATTTTGTATTCTAAAGTACATAGAAAAAAATATAGAGGTAAAGAGAGAAAGGAAATTGTTTTGGAAAGACTGTGGTGAAAGATCCTGAGTGCTTATCCAGTGCACTGTATTGGAGTCCCTACTTCTTTGACAGCATAGGAACTTGGGCACAGAAAGCTGGATGATTTTGCTGCACTCTGAACATTGAGACACTGCTCAGGTGTCTGCTTTGGGTGGCTGCACCCCACACTCTTTGTTGCTAGCTATTTTGAGTTTTACTGCACTTTTCTTACAAATACCATTTAAGAAAGGGGTTTCATAGCTGCACAGAGATATTTTGAAGTTTTATTTTGTGTTGTTATGATCAGTCTAATCTCTTTATCTGTAGGTATATATTGCAAACATTACTTAATTTAATTTATTCTTATAACCATGTCTGGATAGGTTTGAACATAACCAGAATGTTATGATACACTGAAATGTTTCTGTTTGTCCATTCTTTCTCTTTCTCTCTTTCTTTCTCTCTTTCTTTTTCTTTCTTTCTTTCTTTCTTTCTTTCTTTCTTTCTTTCTTTCTTTCTTTCTTTCTTTCTTTCTTTCTTTCTTTCTTTCTTTCTTTCTTTCTTTCTTTCTTTCTTTCTTTCTTTCTTTCTTTCTTTCTCTCTCTCTCTCTCTCTCTCTCTCTTTCTTTCTTTCTTTCTTTCTTTCTTTCTTTCTTTCTTTCTTTCTTTCTTTCTTTCTTTCTTTCTTTCTTTCTTTCTTTCTCTCTTTCCTTCTTTCTTTCTCTCTTTCTTTCTTTCTCTCTTTCTTTCTTTCTCTCTTTCTTTCTTTCTTTCTTTCTTTCTTTCTTTCTTTCTTTCTTTCTTTCTTTCTTTCTTTCTTTCTTTTTCTTTTTCTTTCTTCTTGTCTTTCTTTCATAGAATTATAGAATTATTAAGGTTGAAAAAGATCTCCAAGATCATCTGGTCCAACCATCAACCTACTATCAATGTCACCCACTAAACCATATCCCTAAACACCAGGTCCAACCTTTCCTCGAACACCCCCAGGAATGGTGACTCAACCACTTCCCTGGTCAACCTGTTCCAATGCCTGACCACTCTTTCTGAGAAGAAATGTCTCCTAATTGTTTTAATTGTTGAAGAGTAGTGCTTTTTGTTCAATTCTTTGTTTTAATTGTTGAAGAGTAGGGGCATGATGCTTCCCTTTTTCCACTCACCAGTGACATCGCCTGACTGCCAAGACTTTTCAGCTATGATGGAGAGAGGCTTGGCAACTATATCAGCCTGTTCCCTCAGGACCCTGGGATTCCTGATATCAGGTCCCATAGTCTTGTACCTCTTTAGATTCATCAGGTGGTGTTGAACCTGCTCTTCACTTACAGTGGGTGGGACTTTGATCCTCTAGCTTCTGTCTAGGGGTTCAGGGAAATGAGAGATTTGGGAAGCCTGTCTACAAGTGCAGATAGCGGCAAAGAAGTTGTTGAGTACCTCAGCCTTCTCCATGTCTGTCGTTACCAATTACTCATATATAGAAACTCATTCTTAAATTAACAAATTAGCCACCTATAATGGCTTACACACTACCATTTTCACTCCTCAGTCTATTTTCACAAATGTTAAAGGCGCATGGTGGCCCATGGGGACTCCTCTAATCACCCCAGTGCAGCAGCCAAAAGGAAGCTGGGTCCTCTCTTGTGCTCTTCCTTGAGGCTCTGTGCAGAAGGGATGCCACCTCTTGCACAAAGGCTGGGGGATGGGAAAGAAGCACTCATGCAACCCCTGAGAATCTGCAACAGAGTTATTTATCATGAGGACATCTTGCAGGTGAGCCTGCAGGATGTCCATGGTGTTTGGCGGCTCCAAGCTAATGCTTGGGATGGTGCCTGAGTGACGAGTAGGGAGCTCGCCGGGCACTCCTGCAATGTTGTGTACACCGATGTATATTGTATGTACACCAATCCCTCTGCCAATGACACTTGTTAGGTGCCTTCCTTCTTGGTGCTTCCTTGGACTGCATCACTGTGATCTCATACCAGAGAGGGCTGCTGCTCACCTTCCTGATCCTGGACTTCTTCCTGCCACATAATCTGTCTGTCAGAGCATGTAGAAGCTCAGGGATTGGTGGGCCAGCTGCACGGGTCCTGTTTTATAGGTCCCAGGCAAAGGCAGGGCAGTGATGGCCACTGTGACCTCAGCAAGCCTCTGTGTTGGAGTGGCCCACACATGGCCAAAGATGGCTGTGTTGGGAGCAGCCTGGTAGATGTCCTCATGTGGAAGAAGGGTGAGGGGGTCTGAGGGCCCCTTTTCTGGGGCTGGTTCCCCAGAACCATTTGGCTTGCTAGAGAGAAAGGGTGCCCCTCGGCCACAGGGACTGCCCTCCACCTCCCACCCTGAGCCCTGGGTGCCTTCCTTCCTTCCTTCCTTCCTTCCTTCCTTCCTTCCTTCCTTCCTTCCTTCCTTCCTTCCTTCCTTCCTTCCTTCCTTCCTTCCTTCCTTCCTTCCTTCCTTCCTTCCTTCCTTCCTTCCTTCCTTCCTTCCTTCCTTCCTTCCTTCCTTCCTTCCTTCCTTCCTTCCTTCCTTTTTCTTTCCTTTCTTTCCTCTCTTCCCCTCCCTTTCTCCCTCATCTAATCCTAAACAATTAATGTTTAGAATAAAAACAAATTTCCTTAGACCCAATTTTTCTTTGGGACACATTATATATAAAATGTTTGCTTCTGTTTCTTTAATATTTCCATATTTAATTTCATTGCAGCAGGAAATTTCTTTTGAATTCTGCTCTTTAGAAAAAGGAAGTTTTAGCCCCTTGAAAACCCAATAAATTACTAAAACAGGGCAATTTATGATCTTCCATGCATCTCTGCAAAGAAAATTCTCCCTGCAGGTAGACTCAGTCTGTCTAAGATTCAAAGATATTAGAGGCAATTTTATGAAAGGGATCATTAATTATAAGCCATTAAATTTTAATAGGAGGCTTCTTTTTCCTGATATCTTGCATGAACCAAGATCAAAGTAACTCCCATATGTTGACCTAGTAAGCATACTAACTGAGGAAATCTGCTTCTCCTTCCTTTTTAACCTCAGATGAATCATACAAATTATGTGTTATAGGAGAGTGGTCATTTCAGTGTCATATGTGTAATAGTACAGGACAGATAAACGGTACTTCTCATTCATGAGAGGACAGAACTTGGTTCCACCAGTGACTGTTATGCATATTCATCACAGTCAGAATTAGGGTTCCTGGTGCCTTATCAAAGATGACCAAGCCTCACACTTTGCACATTCAGTTCCATTGCTGCAGCTTGACAAGGTGCCCAGTTGTACCTAATCTTTTATAATGTATACACTTTTTTCCCTCCATACAGCATAAACCACAAAACATGTTCCTATCTTTAGTCAACTCAATTGTGATAATCCAAATTTGACTTTCTCCTCATGTAGGAATTTCATACCTGCTTGTGTTCAAATGTAAACTATTTTCTTGCATTAAGGTTGAGACCAGACAGGATTTATATAACTCTGCATCAGTGATCTCTTCTCTCTATTATTGACTACTGCCCCCAATCTATGTCTTCTGAAAACTTCATTAGTGATGACTTTATATTTTATTCCATGTCATTGACAAAAATGTTTAATAGAACTAAACCCACCAGAACCTAGCTAGAAATGTATCCAGTCAACAATGATTAGTCATTTACAATTACATCTGGAGAGCTATCAATTAGCCAGTTTTTAATCTCTTTAATTGGTGCTATATAACATATTGTTCTAATTTCATAATCAAAATGTCACGAGTCACCAAGTCAAATGCCTCACAGGAATTTCAGTGTATTATATTCACACAATTACCTTTAGTAACTAAACTTCTAATCACATTACAATATCAAGACCAAATTTCCAAGAGCCGATATTGATTTGCATTAATTATATTATTGTTCTTTAATTCTCTGTTAATGAATTCCATATAACCTGTTATGTTATTTTGCACAAGACAGTAAGTCTATTATTATCTCAGTCATTTACTTTAGATTTTCCTCATAAGATTTTTGATCTTCAAAGTATTTTTATATTGGAAAAATATAAAAATCTAGGAAGCTCCTCTTTTAGCAACATACTGCTTTTTTTACACGCAGATCACCTGTTGATTTATCATAGATTAACTCTAGTGTCTGTGTTTTAACCAAATTGTTTTTGGACTGGAAAGTGTTTCATCATCTTCTAAAGAGACTATGTCATGTAGCTTTTCTTTTTCTGTAAACAGATGTGCTTCATGAATGTTTCTGCCTTTTCTGCATTACCACTGACATGTTATAGTACCAGGCAACTATTACTGTTAGGATTTCTTTTGTTAATTCATTTCAGAATGTTCTCTGTCTTATCTTTAATTCTGTCAGTTTTCCATATCTATGGTGTACTTTTGCTTCTTTTATCAATTTTCTTCAGTTCCTAGATATTTATGTATATTCAATTCATATCACCTTCTCCTTTTTACCATATGTTATGTATATAATCTGTACTTTGAAGTTCTTATATCCCACAAGTACCTAATCTTTTGATACTAGTAAATAAAATAAAATAAAATAAAATAAAATAAAATAAAATAAAATAAAATAAAATAAAATAAAATAAAATAAAATAAAATAAAATAGGATTATGGAGAAACAGTAGCTTATCCATATTTAAAATTGCAAATCATTTCCAGTGTGTGTCTGATTTTGGTCCACATCTTCAAATGTAAGTTAAAAAAATGTATATTTGCTTCATGATATCATATGAGGTCTGCATCTGAGGTAGAATTTCCCACCAGATTTGAAGGAAATTAAACAAGTGGTTAATAAATTATGAGATCTTAAATGTGTATGTCTTCATCAGAATAATAATAATAAAAAAGGCTAAGATTAGTTTTTGCTGAGCAGAAAAAAGTAGGAAAGAGAGAGAGAGAATACATTTTGTATGTTTAGTATGTATGTGATCAATGCACAACACTGATATTCCTGTGAGAAAACGCTGATTTGTCTCGCTTTACTCTGATGGTTCTATTAATCTCCACCTGGGGAGGTTTGCATGAGGTGAAGGAAACAAAAACATTAAAAGCAGCTCTTCAGGGATCCATTTATTTCAGAATGAATGAGTTCCTCGAATGATGGTCTGGAGTCTGAGGTACAGCTTTTGGAGGGCTAACAGGGAGCTGAGTTCTCAAGACTTAAGAGCATTTTTGTTCAGCATCACAATCCAGCTGTTACCCTATACTGGTCAGGGAAGTTGCCATCATTCATATGGTGTGGAAATGTATACCCTATCTCAGTTGGCAGTAAAGGACAGGCAGAAGGAAGACCTTTAGGTACATTTTTTTCATCTAGTGCTGAAAGTGAGGTAGATCAACAACTATGATCCCCCAAATAAAAACATCAAATAATATCATGCTAAAAGCAGAAATCAGCTCATAGACAAGAAGTTCCTCATGCCAGAACTGTCCCAGTTTGCCCAGATTGACAACTCTCTCTTAGTCTAATTGGGATAAAGGGAGTTTACAAGTTGGGAAGCCCATCCTATGGGATGATGAAATGACCCAATGTACTTCCATGGAGAGACAACAGCACTGTGTTCTCACTATTGCTTTCATCTTCCTTCCCTCTACTCCCTTTCTACTAAACACTGAAATGATTTTAATAGCATAGCTGAAGAAGGTCTGTGCACCATTCCCTATAAGTCCTTTCCACACAGGATGTGATACAGGTGTACACCCAGAAGCCACACTTGGGTTTAAACATAGATCTTCCAGTTTCTAAACTAGCATTGTAAGAATTATTTCTTTATATAAGAGGGAGACATGCACATTTTTTGAAAGTGTGTTTGTGATTACTGATCCTGGGGTTGTTGATGTGTATCAGATGTGATCCTCCATGATTAAGTCCGGCAAGGGACTAATGTAGAGGAAATTCATCTGGTGAATTCTCAATGGCTTTATGATACTTGGATACTCAACCATGCCCAGGAAGCAGATTTTAGCTATTACCCTACCCCTTCTATTCCCCTGCCTCCCCAAGTAAATTTTGTGTTCAAACTATAAGCATGCTTAGTGCCTCAGACAGTTCTGTTGTTTCTGTGGACTTTTCTAGATGACCCTTCACTTCTGGAACTAGGCATCCAAGTCTTCTGCTGAATTTATCTTCTGGTGTTGGTAGAACGGTAGAACAGATCCACCAGCTGCATGGAACTGACAGAAAAGTTGCCAGCATTTGTTCAGCAAATATTTCTGCTGAGCTTGGAATAACTAGGTCCTCCAGAGTATTGTACAGCTTTTTCCAAATGTAATAATTAGGATTTGTTGGATGAGTAGGACAAACAGATTGTCATTTAGCAGTGCTTTTTTCTCTCTGTTACCCCATGTGCACTATTTCTTGTTTTTGCTATTGTAAAAAATAAAGACTGCATTTTCCTCCTCTTATTTTCATCCTAACACTCAACTTGCCTCTGAACTTTAGATGTCTTCCTCTGTTTCATAATATTTGACCTAGATATCTAAAACTAGGGCTCACACAAGGACCACAGGATCCAGAGCTCCAAGGTAGGAAATTATTTTGAACATCAAAGATTTCATCCTTCCCTCAGTTTTATCACATCAGCAGAAAGGCAGTGAGCTTACAGTGAAGGACATGATTCAAGCCACAGCAGCCAAGTTTCCATGACTCCCTGGGGTCCCTTTTTGTGAGCTATGCTCTGGTCAAGCCTTGTGTTGAATTTCCTTTCCTTGGAAGTCAAGGAGCTAATGAGGCTTCTGTATATCCTTCAGCTTCATCTGGTTATACTGTGGAGGTACATAGTCTGATATATAGCAAGGATCCTTATTAGAGGTGTAAACTTCTAGCCTTTCATTAGATCTTCATTTATACTCAAATCACACAGGAACTAGAATAAAAGATACTTTGTAATCTTCTCATCTAACTGACGGCATGGTGTACAATTCATCACTGCAGCAGCAACTTCCTGTTGTCATGTTCTGTGTTTGGAAAATGCTTAAAGGACTTTTGTTTCTAGATGACTTAATATGATATTGATCTCTGATTTTTCATATAGCTCGCTAAACTGATTGTTGTTTTTATTTGTCAGTGTTATTAGCAACATTGAGGGAATGTATTACCTGCTGGCTATCATTAGGCATTAGAGGAAGAGAAAATAAGCTATTCATATTTACTTCTTGTTAAACATGACACATCAACAATATTTGGTAAAGATATTATGTTTTTCTATTTGTTTCTGTTTTTTTATTTATCAGAAAGTCTGACCCTATTTATTACTGTATGTTCCTTGTGAATCTCTTTTATAGTGGATGATTAAAAAAAAATCATATGATTTTGCAGAAAATTAAGAGAAACTGCTATGAAATTTCTATTCTAATGAAAATCTGAAATCAATACTTCATTTAAAAAATAAATAAATCTGGAAACAGGTAACTTTGATACCTGGTCAGGAGGATATTTCTTAGTTAGTTACATGGAAAATACAACTGCAGAAATTTCTAGATATTATCACAGAGAGCTCAATAATGGGACTATTTCATACACTGAAAATAAAATAAAACAAAAGGATGGATTCAATAAGATGCTAATAAGTACAAGATAACCATTATATAAACCTTACCTGATGATATAGCTTGTTACCTCATTTCCAAAGATATAGTTATCACTATGTTGATATTTTTCTCATATGAATATGTCTCAAAGAGCAGCCAAATTAATATTGAAAATTTTTTGACTCATGGGCATTAAAGGTAAGTGTGATGCCTTCAACACAAAGATAAAATTAACAATGATTTAATTACAGTGTAAGTCTCAGTGCCTCCCTTCTGACTTTGTCTAGTGTGTAGGCAGAAAATGGACACTAGGGCAGCTTAAGACAATTACAAAGAGCTCACATAACTTAATATGCTTCAGATATCCACTCTGGAGCTTATTATCTGTCTTTCTTTTCTGTTCCTAGAAAGGAAGACGTACTTCTAAGGAGAGAATGGTTCATGTTAACACAAATGTAGGCTTTAAAAGTAGGTGAGAGAAAATACATCCCAAATGAATTTGTTTTTCGGCATTAACTGTGAGAGCCCACCATGACTAAACTGGACACAGATGTCCCAGCTGCAGACACCTAAAGTTAGTGGAGCTTAATGCTATTCTTTTTTAGGGGAGGGCAATGCTGATGATTTCTCAAGGAAACCAGGTATATGTCCATGTGTGTTCTTCTGACTATCTTGGTATCTCTGATTCACTGGTAACTTCTGAACCCATTGGTAACTTCTGAACCCATTGGTTGATTTCTGTGATTCTGTGATTCTAATTTTAACTTAGTTTGGCAAAGAATGGTGGTCTGAAAGACGTGTGGATTCTCAACTTGGTGAAAAATATTATTCATTTGGGGATAATTTTTTTTCTTCAGAAGACTACTGCTGTAAAAGTCAATATTTCCTAACTGAAATTCTTATGAATGACTTTCAGAGTCTGCCTAGAAGGAGAGCATGCTCATCCACTGGTTTTCTAATCCCCATTAGGGACATTTCTCTGATGAAGATACATAGAAAGTATGCAATCCTCCTTTTTACTTGTAATTTTCACACAGGCCATCTGATGCTTCCAAAATTCATAGGATAGAATTCATCCTAAAAAAATTTAGTGGTATCTATTTTTTTTCCCTGCTTGCTGTTCCCCTTGACTGTTGATATTCTTTCTATTGATATATGAGCAGGTCCATTTTTTGGAAAAACTGAGTTGTGATGTAGAGAGAAAACTGAGGAGATGTGTAGTAATATTTTTATACTATATAGAAGATGTTGAAAAAAGTCAGGAATTAATGGGCTTAAATTAATGAGATTCCAGTTAGACATTTGGGAAACATTTCTAACAGTAAAGTGCCAGAATTGAGTTGCTAGGAAGGCTGTAAGATTTCCATCAATAGAAGTTTTAAGAACAGGTTGAACAAACCTCTACCAGGATTGGTGCAGTTTTAACTGATCCTGCCCTGAGGAGTCTATTAAATTTGTGTGAATTATGGTCTCCACTCACAGAAGTTATACTGATACCACAAAGGTATGGTGCAAAAGACACATAGCAGAAGGCAGTAGAAGCTTATCTAGAGGTGCTGCTTTCTTATACCTTTCTTTCTCCTCCTTGCTTTCTTGCTTCTCTCCTTCCAAAGCATGGGAGAGCAGTGCAGCCCCTGCAAGCATGGAGTCAGAGAGGAAGGATGTGCTCTGCACAGTGGGCAAGATTTTTTGGTGTGTTACAGGTAGATAATCTTTCTGACTATTTGTTCAGGCCATATCTTAATTAAGTGGCTTGGGAAAATACCCATTTCTCAGATCCAGATGTATTCTCCAGCCATGTCCTTTACTCAGGTCTAGGATGAGAGCCTTTTCCTTCTCTGCCCCAGAAACTGGAGCCTACATGTAAGGTCAACAAGGAAGACTGGGTCTCCCAGTGAGTCTCTCACTCTACAGAAGTGGTGCTGAGACCATGGTACCTTTCAGTGGGATTTCATCATGTTGCTGCCCTCTGTCCCTGTCTCTCTCTGCGTAATCATGAAGCTGCCTTCTTCCTTGTTCTCTCCTTCTTACTATTCATTTGATTTGTATTACTTCAAACCCATCCTGATAGACTTCTTTTCCCCCTACTATTTATTCACAATTATCTCCTTATTTGCAATTTATCTTTTATTTTCTCTCTCTCTCTCTCCCCATTTTCCCTCTCTTTGAATATGTCCTTTTATCCAGACCCATTATATTTCTCAGTTATATGTTTCCTCATTCAAAACTAATTCCCTTTGTTCCAAGTTAGACTAGTTTAGGGTAATTGAAATAAAGTAAGATCTATGTAAATATAGAGAGCTGTGGAAGTTTAGTGTTATATATTACAATACTTAGAAAAAAATGTGCCTTTGATTGAATTAGGTAAACTTATATTGCTTGAATCTTCTTCCCTTCTGCAGTCCCTTCTATAGTCCACTACCCCATTACCAAAAAAAAACAAACAAACAAAAAAAAGAGCTTTTTTTTTTTTTTTAATGGTTTGGTTTGGTTTGGTTTGGTTTGGTTTGGTTTGGTCATTTTTGAAATCGAATTATAGAACTGTTCTGGTTTTCTTCTGAGAAAAGGTTATCTCAGACTGAAAGTAAGGCTGCTATAGTTACCATCTCTTTGAAGTCCCTGGACATACCCAAGACATTAACAACTAATATAAAGACATTAACCTAATATAAAGGAACTACAATATACCTATAACCTTTGCGGAACTGAATCTTCTTTGGATTTTTCTGCTTTCTTCTATTAATTAGATGGAATAATCTTACACTGTTTTTCTCAGTGGTTTTCTTGTTTTCCATTACTGTGTGCTATCAACTTTTTAAAATGTTTTTTAAAATTTATTAGATCCTAATATATACAGATCTTAATCTTATTAGATCAGTGTACAGAAGTATACAGATACTTCATTTTAATGCTTTATTCTTTCTAAAACTCCTAGTATGCTTTAAGTAGGTAATGTGTTGCCTTAGGTCTGAAAATACCAAATGTTTCTGACCCTTATTTTGACCTTCCATCACAAAGTGCATGGAGTAATGTTGGGTGCTTTAAGTGTTGGACTTCCATGCATTTAAAGAACCAAATTTGGCAGCAATGGGTCCCAAAACAAAGCCAGAGAAGGATCCTTCAGTCAAATTTTCAAGGAACTTAAAATAGATGATATGGAAAAAGCACTCAAATTCAAGGGAAAAATGTATTAAGTACCTACAAACTTTTCTGTAACATAATATTTTTAAGGTACATCTTCCCAATTTTATTTATTTGAAGGGATTTTCTTTGCTTTGAGTAATAATGCATTAACATATGTTGCAGTGTTAGCTGAGAGATGGATTGATCAGATACCTAAGAGATTGTGAGTCACTGTACTGCTTGAAAGATTAGGAGGTGCTTGTATAAAAATAGTTCCTCTGTAACGGGTGAAATAATGTAATGCAAAGGAATTCCTTGTACTAGGTACCATCTCCTTTAAACTGCTTTTTACCTTTGAATTATATATACATTTTGTAATATGACACACAGCACAGATATATAGTGACTGATACAGAAGGCCTGGTTTTGACACTACTGGTCTGATGGGAGGCTTCAACGGATTTTTCAGCAAGCTCTGAATTACCACACAGTTGCCAACAAACAAAAATGTTTTGTTCAATTTCAGATTTATTTTTTTTTTAGTATTAAGAACTACACGAGAGTATCAGATAGGTTTACTGCAAGTTAATTTCAAGTTAATTTGTGCAGCTCCTATCACTAAACCTTATTTTTTTTTTTTAAATCACTGAAATATATGATGAAAATTCACTAAACATGAAGCAATTTTTTCACACTTAGAATGTGTATATATCAGGCTGTCTTAGTTCTGCAAATACATTATTTGCTACAAAATATCCTACTCCATTGCACTGTAAATCGTTTCACAATGTATAAAAGTAGTGACATACAGGTGTATATATAGATACATACACATTTGTATAACCTTTGTTTAATAAATGTTTATGTAACTTGGGGACTAATTAGGAGAGAGGGAAGGAAAAATAAAAATAAAAATAAAAATAAAAATAAAAATAAAAATAAAAATAAAAATGTTTTAAGAGAAAACAAGGTAAGTTGGTCAGCCATCACAGGAACTAAAATTTAGGAAAAAAGTGAATTAAATACTGTGTAACCTTGGGATACTTATTTAGCCATCAGTGGGGAGCAAGATGATGATGTCACACTTAGCAGAGGGAGGAAGACCCGAGTAATGTTGGATCGGATCCAGTTTATGTTGTAGATTTACGCAGTTAATTTTGTCCCTTGACTGCATTCAGATGAGCATTTTGCCTCGACATACACCAAGAAAATTGCTGCATTATAGCTGTGTTAATGGTAATCAGCATGCTAATGAGCACCAGAAGGTCGTTATAGAAAAGAGAGGTTCAAAGATGTATAACCTAGAGAAGAAGATGAAGTAAGTCTTTAGGGAATGCAAGTGTCTTGTTTGTAGGTCATAGATTATTTGTTTTGGTCATTGTAGAGCACAGGGAGTTTAATTTAAGGACAGAAAAAGATTAAGCTTTTTGAATTTTAGGAGTAACATAACTTAATTAAATATATGCCCATGAAGTAGACAGAAAACAGCACTGGATTGTTTTTATCCTATTCTAATGTGTTCCTTGATAGCTATTGTATGAGTGCAGTGCATGTCTTTCTTGACGTGAATCTAACACTTATTTATGTTCAGTATTAAATCAGAATAAATCTACACTTAAAGCATTTTGTATTTTGCTAATGATGCAGAGTAAGAGGAAAGGTTTTGCAGAAAGGAAATCAGAGCAAGTATGTCAAAGTATAACGTGAACAAACAGTATAATCAGGGGAAAACAAAAATCTATCAGTGTTTAAGAGATGTCAGTAAGATAAAAGAAACCATGCAAAATAGTAATTATAAAATGATAAAAATCATAGGAAGCATGCAAAAGCTAAGTTGTTAAATGTTGCCCTATTTAATTCAAGTTCTTATTTCGGCTTCAAAAGGTTAATGTGTTCTCTGCTAATCAGAAAAGAACATGTATATACATTTGAATAGTTTTCTTAGAGAGAAAATGGGACTCAATAACAACTATATATGTTTTGTGGGAAGCCCTTGGGAAGGGGAAGACAGAAATCATGAGAGAACAGTTTTATGAAATACTTACAAAAATCTAGGCAGACCAGTTTTGTACTTCAAAGAAACCAACCCCATATCTTAGCGACTAGCTGAAGTAACTCGATTTCACAGGAGAACAGCATCTCATGGGTCCAATATGAAAAATAGGAACATGGACTTTAAAAGGATATCTGCATTTAGGTGGCTGAACTGGGCATATTAAGCCTTTTTCTGGAACTCTAGAAGCTTAAACTCTAGACATTAAACTAGTTTAATCCATAAACACTGAGGGTATATTTACCTTTATAACATTGGTCTAATACTTTTCTCTAAGGAACGAGGTCTTGTCTTGCAGCGTCATTTCTTTTGTACTACCTTTTCTGTCACATTTATTGATTTTTCTTCAAAATAAGATAATTAAAGATTGCATCACAAAACAATCCTATCTTAAACAATAGGGACAAAAAGCCAAGGCTGTCACTGACAATTGTAATACACAGCTGTAAACTAATCTGCTCAGTCAGTATCTCTAACTCCCAGTGCATAAAACTCAAACCCTACAATAAAAAGGTTTCAATTCCTTCTAAGTGTCACGTGTATGTTAACAATCTAAGATAATTTTAATTCTTCATCTAAAAATTGTGACTACCTTTATGTTTGGTGCTTTCTGGGGGCACCAGTGCCACAGGCTAAAGGTGCATGTCAGCCCCACTAGATTTTACCATTTTAAACACCTGATCTATAGTCATTATTGAATCTTCTTTATAGTAAATAGAGAGGAATTGGTATTTCTAGGAGATAGAATCACCCTTAAGTAGACAGAGAGGACACAAAAGTTACCAATGTGGGCTACCAGTACTGTTTGAAATGCTTTATGGCCCTGAGTTGCCTGCACACTGTTGATTAGGTAGAAGCTATGGGAGACCCAGATTGTTTTGAAATGGCACATGGAGGTCAGGTGAGCACCCCTGGACATCTGAATTACAGGTGGGCAACTGAATTGAGGTGCACCTACCTGTCTTATATGAGCACTGACCTCCATCTTTTGACTATAGAAGGTGTTTTGCAGTAAGAGCCTACTTCTTAGACTGTCTATATAAGAGGAAACACTTTAACTGCACTTAGTAAAAATTAAACCTTCTTCTTTAAAGACATTTGTGCTGTGTTCCTGCAAGTATCTTTCAAAAGTCTCAGAAAGTCAAGCTTTCTACTTATTTTCTAAAGACACTACACAGTAATCACTCAGAAGTAACCATAACAACAACAACAACAAAATTAAGGAAGGATTGCTCAGAAAACTGCAGTCTTGAATGGGGCAATATGTGTCACTTGTACTCATGGACAGAAAAAACAGAAAGAGAAAGAGGTAAATTCTGCAGATGAACCAGTACAATGGCAAATAATGGAAGAAAAGAAAAGAGAAGCCACAGAACAGAGGCCAGTGCACAATGTTCAGGGTGATGGATACAGCATCTGGTATGATCTCAGGAAAAGTCACCGCTCAGAAATGAACACACCTAAAAACCAAGTAAATACAGTTTGCTGAACAAACAGAATGGTATATGAAGTCAGGACTGATTGCAGAAAGTGTTGAAGGACAGCCAAATTATGCTGGGGAAAAAAAAATGTAAACAGTTTAGCTTATGCTAAGAAGCCTCCTGAGGACAAATAACAATTCAACATAAAGGTAGACTCAGTTGCATAAGCTTGTTGCATACTATTTCAGTTCCTTTAGGATACTAAAGACACCTCATCTAGGCAGCTGATGAATATGGCATAAGACCTGTTGGAAAGCTAAGTATTTCTGAGGTGTAAGCAAGAGTACAGATGAGGCCTAGGAGGAGCTGAGAGCAATCATCAATTTACAAAGGTGAAACACAAAAATAAACACCTATATATAACACCCTAAGAATTAATGCTCTCAGCATAGGTATTCCAACGAAGTACCTACTTTTAGAGGTGGATATTTTATATTTTATATTTTATTATTATTATTATTTTAATATTTTAATATTAAATAAATTAATAATTATTAAATTAATTATTAATTAATTATTAATTAATAAATTAAATTAATTAAAATATTAATTAATGATTAATTAATAATTATTAAATTAATATTTTTTAATATTTTTAATATAATTATATTTTTTAATATTACAAAACAGCCAAAATAATAAATTTTAATATTACAAAACAGCCAAAACTTACAATGGAAGCTGAAAGAATTGAAGCATGGTATTAGAAGGTTTCTTTCAGTCACCTGAAGGGCCAAAGGTTTTAATTCTTTTACAGCTGTCTTAGAAATTTTTGCTTTTTGACTCATAACATGTCCTCAAAAGAAAACGTGAAGTAGGAATATTTCTGTCTCCACGTAGAGAGGGAATATTGACTATGTTGTAAACTCTTTAGGAAGTAAGGCATGCTGGCAGTTTTCCAACATAAGAAAAACTAATGGTACCTTTTTACCACCACCTTTTGGAATATAAGCTAATCAGATCCTGAAATATTTCATTAAATACTGACGACCTTATTAAGATGCCTTCCAGGAAGGAAATTATTAAAGGGCATAGAATTTGTGGCAGGCAAGGTACTATTCAATGAGTGATCACGGTGAATTCTACACAGTGTAAATAGGAACCCCAAAGAAAATCAAGTACACAATTTCTTTTCACAGGACTCTCTAATCCACTATGAGTAACAACAATATTAATAGAAATTTCAAAAATAGATTTTTTTTCCACTAGTTCCTAAAGAATAGGACAATAACTTTAAACTAACAACTTAAGTATTATTACTTAAACTGAAATAATATAACTAGGACAAATACCCTTTAAAAAAGAACTGAAACCTGCCAAATCTAAAATTCAGAGCCAGTGAAAAAATGAACAATACATTGAACTCTGAAACAAAGAATATTTAGTCACTGAAATGCTATGAATCTTAAGGAACTGCTAAAATATTTTCTAGAAGAAATATTTTCTTCCAGATTAAACGTTTCAAAGCCATAATAGTTTCTCTTGACATATAAGGATGAAAATAAAAAGAAGGCCTTCAAGAATAGGCTGTTACTGGTCACTGCTGAAGTATTAAATAAATAAATAAATATCTGTATATACGTCCTTTAGGCAGTGTGTACATTTAAATTACTAATTTTTGAAATAATTGAATACTTTTCAAGGCCATTATTAAAACATTTTAGGTTTCCCACAATTAACAATGTTATCTATTGTGATATTCAATATATTTTGATCAATGTCTCTGAAAGACCATATCATCATATTTTCGTCCATTTATGGTCATAAAGAGAAGGAAGCAGAATATTAACATTTCTGATGCAAAAATCTAGCGGAAAGGTATGTTGAAGAGAAAAGCACATTGAAAGAAAGTTAAATTAAACTACTCACTATTTATCTGATTTTAAATTATGTGTTGGTTTCTGGGTTCAGTACAATTGAACATATGACATTTGAGAGACCTTGTGTTTTCCACCTCTCTTCAAGCTGCTAGTCTAGAGGAGGATATATCTACTGCAGATCTTGTGTCATATCTACTAGCCATATGTGGATATGTGAGATTTTTTATGGCATGTAAGATATAGATTACTGTGTGTGGGCAACAGATTTGACTGTATTTGGTTTCCATTTGCTTTTGCTTAAACAGCGACATCTACTGTCATTTGAGATGTCCAACCCACCTTTCCAGTTCTCATTCCTACGTCACATCTCCCAGTTCCATGTAGATAGGATGTTTCCTGGCAGCACTAGAAGGATGGCACCTTGAATAAGGTTCATAAAAGGACTTTTTGATTATTAAAATTCAGACAGGGAAAAAAAAAAAAGAAAAAAAAATAAGAAAAAAGAATGTAAAACTCTACTTTAGAAAAATGAGACTATATCTTCCATAGAATCATCATCATAGAATAATTCAGGTTGGAAAAGACTTCTAAGATCTTCTAGAAGATCCCTTTAACCTAGTACCATCCACCACTAGACCATGCTACTAAATTCTAAATCTTAAAAGTCAATAAAAGAAAAGTAGAGAGAAAGAATGTGGGAAGGGACCTTAGAGCTCATTCTATTCCACCTCCCCCGCCATGCGCAGGGACGTGACCCACTAGAGCAGGTTGCCCAGGGCCTCATCCAACCTGGTCTTGAATAGGGATGGGGCATCCACAACTTCTCTGGGTAACTTATTCAAATACATATGTTTATATTTGTATCATTATACACTACTATATATTGCTATATATAGTAAACTAGACATAAACATAGAACATTACTTAGTAATGACATTGTTATTGACCAAATATGTATCTTCAGCAGAAATGTTGGACTACACTGCAAATTATAGAGTGAAACTTGTGTTTGCTTATTCTCATGTATCAGTCAGTTTCTATCAAGATTTAAAAGATTTCTGTAGGCACAAAGTAATGTATATACAGAACTACTATATTCAGCTTCAAGTTTCCTAGAAATTTGTCTCAGCAACAAATATGTTCGCCAGTAGGATTTATATGTAACACAGGAAAACTGCTCTTTCTTGTACTAGATATGATCTTTAAAGAGAAATGCACAAAGTAACTTTTGTGCACGTCTTCTATGTATTAGGAAAGTGAGAATTGAAAGAAGGAAAGAAAAAGGTGCCTGCTTCTGGAACTTCAGCTCTCATTTACTATCTGTCTTTCACCTTTCAAAGAAAATAATGAAGTTAATTGGTTCATTAGTGAATCCAAATTTACAAAAACACCTAGTAAAACACTTATGCGCAAGCCCTCTCCTGCTTTGGGCAAACAGCTAACCGAAGAATTGAGAAAACATTAAAGCACTATGAAATTTCATGCAGAATTGAAAGATAAGCTTCCTCAGTCTAACAAATGGTGCCAGGTTTCCTCTTTTGCTTTGGTTTTGTGTGTGTGTGTGTGTGTGTGTTTGTGTAAAAATGCACTTTAGCTTTTTTTTTTTTTTTTTTTTTTTTCCTCCTAAGAATTCCAGGGACATCACAGACTTTATTTCTGCATGGCTACAAAAAGCATAATATTCTAGTTTACTGAAAATCCAAGAAAATAAAGTATATCCAACAGCACTTTCTCCTTTCTTATTCATTCTTTGTGGCAAAGCTGAGTGTAATGCCCTTAGGTTTTTTTCACTATATATGTAGATGTGGAGAGAAAATCAGCTACTTTCTCACAGGTTCAGGGACTGGTTAAATTAAAATGGTTGAAGATAATTTGTTGATTTTTTTTTTTTTTTTTTTACAGTATTTATATACTAGAAGCATCACCTCAGTTCAGCTATTTTAACATAATGTAATTCTACAAAATATTGTTTTAGACACAAAGAAATTCTATAGAAGAAAGTATATTGGATAAAGTATTGCTCATGGTGTAATTTTAATTCTGAAATATGTTGCTAAGAGGGCTTATTTAAATAAGTTCTATCTGAGATGAATATTTAGAAAAAAAAATCCTACAGGATGATTTATAGAAAAATTATATGAACAGAATGAAGGACAGAAGAATTTTATTAGAAAAGAGACTCATTTCCACAAAATATAAATTATACCTTTTAGAAAATATATTGAATTTTATTAATATTCTGTAGACAGCCTGAAGTGTTAATCTCCACCCCTACCTTTAAGATTTTCATTATGAGTTACAAGGTGTATTTACCCTTTAACCAAATAATTTCTGAGTACTTCAATGCAGCCGTGACTGTAGTTTACATACCTTACAAAATATTTTCCTTTTAGATGCAAAGGTTACTTTATGAAAATTCTCTATATAAAATCCTTGGTGAAACATTTACATGTATATGAATATATACATGCAGTTGTACACATGCATGTGCATTTATGTAAATATGTTATATACATATTTTATATTTTCATTATAGATATAAACTTTATTTAATCTATGTACTTTGTACATAGATTATTGATCTTTACCATTTGTGCATACATTTTCTAACCTCAATTACCTAACCAGTCTGTCTGACACTGAATTTATTTCTGCCTATTTGGGAGTCAATATAGAGAGAAACATACCAACAGTTCATTAAGTAGGGAGAACTGGATAATCAATAATGTGTTTACAATTAGTTCCCATTATTAGTATTATTATTATTTTTACAGAACCCCTCCCTCCTTTGAAGATCAAGAAATATCACTGTTATTTTTGGGGGGTAAATCAGGCTGTTCTCTGCAGAAAGTATGGTTTAGCCACTCCAGGAACACAAAGATGGGTTATCTGCAAGAACAAAAAGGGGTAAGGAGTCTCCAAAAACATGTTCTGGGAGCAGTTTTCTTGCAAGTAATTTTGTGGTGTGCAACTATATCCATATGATTGTATAAGGCAGTGTTGACTCCAGAGAAGAGGGAAGCATTACATTTTTGAACAGGAAATATATCTTAAAAAAAAATACATAAAAATCATCCTATCACAAGGTTCTTAATTAGGTGTAACTTTGCAAAACTCTAGAACTCTGAAAATAAAATTGTAATATTGTATGAAAATTTGAATCATATCTCTATAAGTGGTTTTATTTTGTTTAAATAATATATTTGGACTTGCCTAATAAAATCTTTCTCTAAAAATACGAGATAAATATACTTAGCAAGTTCCTAAATATGTCCCACAATGACTTATATAAATAATATTCCCACCCTCTTCAAAATGTACTTTTCATTATATCATACACAATCAACCCACTACATCAATATATTTATATTGATTTTCTATACTTTACAACTTGCTTCTAATTCACCAGAACTGCTTTATCCAATTATGTGGAGGAAATGTATTTATTTTTGTATTCTGTTAGTCATAAAGTTATGACCAACTTACTATTACTCCTGGAAAAAGAATCATTGAAATAAAACATGAATCATTTAATAGTACTGTATATTGTACAATGGGGATCTGATTCTGGCTGCAGTGCCAGTCTTGGGAAAATCAGATTCACTCAAGGTGAGATCTGCAGAAAACAGAGCACTACAGAGTTGTCCTTTCCTGGACCATGACCTGCTTGTGCTCCTGCTTGGACCATGACCTGAGTGCTCACTTAGTCCTTAGAATGGCAAGAGTTCCTTTGGCTGTTGATCTACATGCTGCTCGTGGTTTGCTTTGAAGATGGTCATCATCACAAATATGTGAGCAATATCAAATGCATTGATGCATTGTGAGGGATTTTGTTTCAGCCCCCCTGGAACAACTTTATTGCTCTATAGCACATAAAGGCTACAATTTTTCTTGCTGTATTGTCCCTGTATTGCAATGCCATGGCCAATGAGACTGTTCACACTTGTAGAAGTGGGCACAGCTTATTTATTTATTTATTTATTTATGTCTAGTCACTGTAGTGAGAAACAGTCACTTTTAAAATGAGACAGTGATTTTGGATTTATTGCAAAAGTTCACTCTTTGTTAATACAAAATTTGCCAGCATCTAACTGTTCAGACTAAATGTATTCACAAATAGTGAAAGCCACAGAGTAAGTTTTTGTTTTGTTTTGTGATGAATGCTTTAACCATTTTTAAGAGCAAAGCTAAGATATATTAGGCAATGTTAAGGAGTCTTTAGTGTTCTCTGTGAACATTTATTCACATCTGGGCATTTTATGAACTTTTGGAAAACTGCAGTAGGAATTACCAGCTTAAATTTCTTCAGATTTTGTTTGAGAAGCTCCTAGCAGAGCAGCAAACTCTATTAGTCTACGCCAAAGGAAGAAAGCAACAGCTATAAGGACTTAATTAGCAAATTGACTTAAGAGCTGGATGGCTGAAGGCAAGATATCACATTCAGGCAAGACATCTTGAACACTTCGTGAAAATTGCAGTGGTGAAAAAAAGTGAGGTGGGTAAACAGGTTGGTCAAGAGCTAGAGGCAGAATGAATATTGGCAAATCAGGTAGAATGAGAGCAAAAACAACTAATGTTGGGGCTAGAGCAACTGAGAAGTTGCCAGTCACCAAGTGATAGACAAGGGAAAATGGCCTCAAGGTGCACCAGGGGAGCTTTAGGTTGGATATAAGGAGAAATTTCTTTACCGAAAGGGTTGTATGACATTGGAATATGCTGCCCAGAAAAGTGGTTGAGTCACCATCCCTGAAGGTCTTCAAGAAATGTGCAGATTTACTAGCATGGTTCAGTGATGGACTTTAGTACTAGGTTAAAAGTTGAAATAGATGATCTTAGAGGTCTTTTCCAGCCTGAATGATCCTATGATTCTATGATATGACTAGGTGCACCTGGGTGGGAAAAGCTACAGGTATGAGAAACTGAGGAAGAGACAAGAGAAACTGACACTAATGATTGGGAGACAATCTGAAGAAGATGAAGAAGGTGAAGGAGTAAGGGAAGGAGGAAAAAAGTCTGTATAACATACGTATAATAGCTGACTGGTCACAAATACAACCAAATTTCACTGTGCTTAGAAAATAGAATGTAACAAAATGACTAAAGGTTTTAAAACAGCGTCTTAGGCATCTCAATTACTGGATACTTTAATTAGGTGTTCCATTTTAATATGTCCTTCCATTCAGAGGAAAAATACAAATATAAACAAACACATATTTCAAAGTATGCCGCCATGCAGGAATGAACATAAGAAAATCCACAAGGAAATTGAGAATTCTATCTTCTGAGCAGTGGATATGACATAAAGAGAAGAAAAATTACTAAAGACTCTTCATTGCCTGAGCACTATCACACTAGGCACACAATGAGCCTGGACTTTAAAAGATAGTAAGTGATCACATACTTATGCAGTACTTCTTAGTAAACATGCACAAGAGTTTTCAGGTGTTTGATAGATATTGGGTTTTATTTTATATTATTCATAATAAAGTGGCTTTTTCTATCTATCATTCTTTATTTTCAGAAGTGGTAACCTCACTGTTGGTGAGCTCTACTTATAGCTCTTATATAACTTATATAAGTGAGCTCCACTTATGGGTCTTAACCCAAACAGAACATACAAATTGCTAAAAAAATAAAAAGAGACCTTGTGTCATCCCTATCCCAAGACTTATTCCATGCTAAACACAGAAAAAAAGATATACATACAAAAAGGAAACAATACAACTGATCCTTCATATATTAAATGCATAGATTTAACTCATGACTCATTAGGATATGTTTGAATCTGCACCAAAGAGATGTTACAAACCAAAAAGCAGACGAAGAATGAAGAAAAAAGTAAAACTGAAATAACACAGCAAATACTTATTCATGAAAGAAAGCAATAAAATTATTTTAGAAATTTGAATGTTCAAGATAGATGAGCCCTCAGGCAGGGCTGACTTGCATAATCGACCTTTACTGGATATGGCAGATATAGAAACCAACTGTGACAGTGCTAGATATAAGAGTTTTACCGGGCTGAATCATTCTTCAGCAGTCATTCTGCTATACTGAACTAGGCACAAACAAGTGTTCCTCCAGCCTCGAGTGAGCATGTTTCTGTTATTAGCTAACATTTCTGTCTCTCAGGTATGGAAACAGATGTTACTGATTTTGGCAAGTGAGGATCTTCCATGTGTTTCTTGCCAGACCCCTCAAATTATGTGTTGGCATTATCAAAAGATCAAAGGAAAACAAGATTTATGTTGTCAGACAGTCATTTACTGCAATCTAATTTGAAGAGTTTCTCTACTGTACTTCAGAACTAACTGTCATTTTTTCATCATGTCATGAATATTTTTATTAGGTGATTGAAAACATTTGAAACATTTGAATTCAATTTCTTCATTAATTATGTCCATGTGGTTGAAATAACTTTTGAGCTCCTTCATCCTTTACTTTTTTATTTAGCCTTTTTTTTTTTTTTTTCAAGGAAATTTAGAATCTCAGTGATGATTTTATTCTAATTGTTGTATAGATAAAGTGTGTTATAAGCTTGAAAGTGGATTGCAATTTTGAATTATATGACCTGTATCTTGTTTGACTGCAGCGGTGAAAAAGGCCAATTAGATTCTTGTCCTTTAGCTTACTGTCTAAAGTTTTACTGGTCTAAATAGTCTAACGATAATTGTTAAAGATCTTCATGAAACTATCGTGACACTGCATCTGCATCTAAGAAAGGAAAAGATACATCTTTACCACCCTTTACTATCCACAAATAAACTTTTAAAATGCTTGGCACAATCCATATGGATAACAGTTTCCTTATCCAGTATGATATAAACAAACTACAGAGCAGAGGTCAGAGGGAGTTTCTAAATAAATAATCTTGTCTGCCCCCTATATATATTTTTTCCCTCAGCTATGTAACTTTCACATGTGTTTGTAAACTAAATCCATTGATTAGGTACTTTATAATATCCATAATACACCTATCTGTTTATCGTTATAGCATCATGGGAATCATCATTGACAGGGACTAACCTGACAAATATCTTGCAAAGCTCATTGTGGCTTCACTGATATAAGATCAGCTTATACTAAAACATTTTCACTATCTATCTTATAAACATTTAAAGCCTAACTATACTACATAGCTTATTGCTCTTATTACCCTATTAACAGCAGTGGCTTTTTAATTCTAGTGAGTGATGATATGATGATTTCATTCTTATGTCCAAGTTCCAAATACTCTTATATCTATCTACAAAACATACAACCAAAACTTTCATATGTGTCACCGTAAAATGCTATGGTATAAATAAATATATAAAGAACACACAAACAAACAAACAAACAAAAGCAGCTATGATTCACTCTTTCCTGCTTCTCCCAGGTTTTCCTAACGTTTAGAAAAGAATTAGAGCTGTCAAATGCTAATTGTGACATTTTACTTTTATCTTTTGGCTCCAATGGAATTTAAAACTCAGTAGTGATGTTCTGAACTCTCCCCCCAAGGGAACATCCACTACTAGATGCAGAAAGCCCACAGCACTAAGTTCTGGCAGGGAATCTTAGTGCTAAGCCATTTATAAGATGGAATAGAAACTGAAGTGGTTTTGTCCCTTCTAGGGAGATCTGACCATTTGCTGTTCTTTTTTACTACATGAATACATGAATGGCATAATGAGTCAACCTTTTGAAAGGAACATAAGGAACATTTTATAGTTGATTAGAGTATTTATTTATTTATTTGTTTATTTATTTTTACAGGCAAAACACAAAACCTACAGTGGTTTATGACAGCGTACTATCAAGTCAGGATCTAGACACTCAATAATAATAATAATAATAAAACACTCAATATTGACATTTCTTGGAAATATGTAATACTTCATTTTAATGGGAGCAGGAAAACAAACAAACAAAACATTCTGAAAATATTAGAAAAAGTCCTTATTTTCACAGTTTATGACACTTGGCATTCAAGTTAATCTCTCTTCCAAGGATATTTTTTCCTCTTTACTCTGAAATACCCACTGAGAAACACTTAGGGATTGATTTAATTCTCTAACTGTAGCTATCTATTGCCACTCCATACAACCTTGAATTTTGAACCTAGTTACCTACACTGAGGATGTAAACCTGATACAGAACTTACAGAAGACACTGACCAGTTGGTGAGTGGAAGCTGGGGTCCAGATAAGATATACTGGGGTACCTCATGCAGAGTTCAACTTGAAACACTGCTGATTAGACACTTGTATTGAAACAACTGTATCAATCCTAAAGGATTAGAATTCAAGCTGAAATTAAGAACTCTGAATTTAGGAGTTTGGATGCAGATGATACGTGAGCTAAGCATGGAGATCTAACTCCATGAAGAGTTAGAACTCTGGAAAGAGAGTGTGCAAAGCTACTTCAGAATGAGTTGAACAATTTTGCAATCTCCACCGCCTATATTGTTCTGGGATTCAATTCTTCTGCCCTTATACAGGGCAGAAGGCAGTGATGTGAAATGACCCAAGGCATAGTCTTCATCTGTTACTCCAGAAGATTATAAACCTTCCATAGACCTGCCTCATAATTGTCACAACTGTAAAAAGCTATGTTCAGGCAGCTGAATAAATCTCTCGATCTTCTTTGTCTGTAATAGGAGCTAGCTATTATCTTGCAGGCAGACACCTTCACATAGACACTTAAACTCAGGTGTCTTAATCTAGAACTGAATCTCAGGCCTTGTGGCAAAAGACTGAATCACACTATAAGACAATTTTTATGATTCTGGAGACAGGATGCCTGGCTATTCTGAACATTATTCTCATAGCAGGAGTGACGTCGCAAAACCCATGCTTGGCTTGGTAGTTATTATGACTTCCATAGTCCCATAATACAGAATAAAGAAGAGTGAATGCTTGGCATACCTCACACAGAGTACCTATGATGAAGTGCCAGGATTGAACTGATCTTTTTGTTTTCTCCCATTCCTAAATAGTGCCCAAGAAAAGCAATCTCCTTTCAATGAAGTTCCATTGAAAATATCTTGAAAGCAAATAATCAAAATTATTTCAGAAGATGCAAACCATGAAACACACCTGTATTTAATCTTCTTTGTAGATGCAAACAGTTGAAGAAAAGGGACATGCTGGAGAAAAGCCTCTTCAAGCAATTCAGTTAAAAAATCTTCAAATAAGGTTATTTAAAATTTAACCAGCTTTTTTAAGTGTTTAACCATCAAAATTATTTTAGACTTTACACATTCTGTTGGTTTCCTTTAATCCAAGGTCCTTAAAACAACATATTCTGGCTCAGTGACATTCAGAAATATGTACATGTAAGAGTAAATTTTAAAATAAATTATGAAGAAATGGGGTTGGATGAGGATTCCCAGGACAATGAGTCCCATTATCTGGTATGTGTGACATCAAACCATCCCTTTTTATATCTTCTACCCAGTATTTATTGCAGGGCAGCCATATACTTGTATCTTCTTGAATGTGTTATTCTTTCCCACCTGGATGAAATGTTTTATGATTACAAATGCAGTTTAGACTTCTTTTTCTCTCATAATATTTGTAACCAAATAGATGTAGAAGAGCTCTAGCTGGTAATGGAGGGACTTCAGAATAGGAGAGGTTAGGATTCCCTGGCTGGGAAGTAATACAGATCTTCAAGCAAAAAGTATTGTTGCTCTTAATATAAGTACAGTGTAGTAAGCTGAGTAAATATAATGAGAGTAGGACCTGGGAAGAAGATGAAGGAATTGTCATTACCTTGTCACTTATCATCAGTACCTCACATAGGGGGATAGGGGAAGAAATTTTTCCACCTGTGGTGGTTTTACTCAGGTAGGCAGCCGAGATCCACCTCAGCCACTCTCTCACTCCCCCTCCTCAAAGGGAAAGGGGAAGAAAATATGACGAAAAGGGTTCAAGGGTTGAGATAAGGACAGGGAGAGATTGCTCAGCCATTATTGTGATGGGCAAAACAGACTCAGAGCAGGGAGACAGCAAGATTTATTGCCTATTACTAACAGAGAAGTGAGAAACAAAGGAAAGAAACCAAAAATATCTTCCCCTCTTCCACCCTCTTCCACCTCCTCCCCCCAAGCAGCAGAGGGGATCGGGCAATTGGGGCTGTGGTCAGTCCCTGATGCTTCGTCTCCACTGCTTCTTCACTGTCACTCTCTGTCCCTGCTCCACATGGGGTCCCTCCCACAGGATGCCGTCCTTCCTGAACCAGTCTTGCATGGACTTCTCACAGGCAGCAGCTCTTCAAGAACTGCTCCGACATGGGTCCGTGCCATGTGATCTGTCCATCAAGAGCACACTTCTCCAACCTGGGTCCCCCACAGGCAGCAGGTCCCCACAGACCCCTGCTCCTGTGTGGGCTCCTCTCCACAGGCAGCATCTCCAGCCCGGGGACTGCTCCAGCAGGGATCATCCACAGGCCGCAGCCTCCTTCAGTGCAGGTCCACCTGCTCCACTGCGGTCTCTTTGACGGGCTGCAGCGTGGAACCCTGCTCCACCGTGGTACTCCATGGGCTGCAGGGGGACATCCTGCTTCACCATGGTCCTCACCACAGGCTGCAGGGGAGTTTCTGCTTCAGTGCCAGGAGCACTTCCTCCCACTCTTCACTGACCTTGGCAACTGGAAGGCTTTTTCTCCCTCCTCTTCTTCTAGCTGCTGTTCCTACCCAGCACAGCCCAGCAGTCAGGTTTTTTGTTTTGTTTTGTTTTGTTTTTGTTTTGTTTTGTTTTTGTTTGTTTGTTTTCCTTAAATATGCTCTCACAGAGGTGCAAACAACATAACTTATTGGTCCAGCTCTGGCCAGTGGCAGGGCCCTTATGTAACATGGGGCAGCTTCAGTTTTCTTCTCGCAGAACTCACCGCTAGGGCTCCCCTACTACCAGAAAGGTGCCATGTAAACCCCCTACACCACCCCCAAACAGTGCTGACATTCTTAACTCCTTTCTCATTTCTCATTCACTTTTTCTTTGTTGAAATGATATTAATGATACTATTTGATAAACATCATGTTTCCAGTTCAAAAGTGTTTGTCATCCCATGATGCTTAGCCCTAAAAATAATATAAAGCAGACTCCCCATTCCTTTGTCTGTGATAGTAAGATTTTACTACAACTTTTCCAGTGTGAACTTACTATTTCTGGAAAATAAACAATCAAATCAGTCAAGGCTATTGCAGACAAGCATTTTCCTCCCTTTACAAAGGTATTAACACTTTTATCTTTACTGAATAATATCACAACAGACACACCAAAAGGATTGCATTTCTCTTTTTCATGGTCACATCACCTTTAAGGCTCATAGTTCCTTCAGATAAAATTTGTCTCACAGAGTTATATCAAAGTAGTCAACCTAGGGTTTCTTTATGGTCAATTTAGAGAAACAGGCACTAAGGAATCACTAATCTGGTCGAATATCTATTTCAGCATGTCATGGACTATGCCATAAAAGTGCTGCCTATTCCTCCCAATTGACTGTAATAACATACATCTGTCTTTGGTCAATTGAGTTTTTCTTGCAGTCAGAGAGTAGGTCTTTCCTGTCTTTCCCTATTCTTTCTTCATCTCCTGAACAGTGAATACTTTTATTTTGATAGTTACCTTCATGTTTCCATTACTCCTAATTTTCCAGTGTTAATTTTTACCATATTGTTGCACTGCTTCCTTGCTCTATACTTCCATTTCCTTCTCAAAAACACAGCTTTTTAAACAAAGAGTAGGATCTCAGCTGCCTAATATGTTCACCTAACTTGCATCCTTATTTCATACATTAAATGTATCTGTCCTCTCCAAGAACATTCCTACATCCTTTATGCAACAAAGTATTAAAGCAACTGTTTCTGAAGGCCTCTGAATCCTGTCTGCCTAATTTCAGTGTCCAAGGAACTTAGTTTTATTGTCTTACAATATCTTTGTCCTCTGTCTTAAGACAGGAAGAAAGATAATGAAGATCCCCTTTCCTTCCAGATACAGTGTAGTATCTGTTCTTATCAGTTTAATATCTGATATGTCCTTGATGAGAGGACTTTATATTAAATGGATTTTTGGGCTCGGGAGTTGGATCTGGAGCTTGCTTTTTTTTTTTTTTCCGGGCCCAAAGAGTTGTGGTGACTGGAGTCAAATCCAGGTTGGAGGCTGGTCACTAATGGCGTTCCCCAGGGCTTGGTGCTGGGGCCGGTCCTCTTTAATATCTTCAACGATGATCTGTATAAGGGGACTGAGTGCACCCTCAGTAAGTTTGCCAAGTTAGGTGCGTGTGTCAATCTGCTTGAGGGTAGGAAGGCTCTGCAGGAGGATCTGGATAGGCTGCACCGATGGGCTGAGGTCAACTGCATGAAGTTCAACAAGGCCAAGTGCCGGGTCCTGCACCTGGGGCGCAATAACCCCAAGCAGAGCTACAGGCTGGGAGAGGAATGGTTGGAAAGCTGCCTGGCAGAGAAGGACCTGGGAGTATTGGTTGATAGTTGGCTGAATATGAGCCAGCAGTGTGTTCAGGTGGCCAAGAAGGCCAACGGCATTCTGGCTTGCATAAGAAGCAGTGTGGCCAGCAGGGCTAGGGAAGTGATTGTCCCCCTGTACTTGGCTCTGGTGAGGCTGCACCTCGAGTACTGTGTTCAGTTTTAGGCCCCTCGCTACAAGAAGGACATGGAGGTGCTTGAGTGAGTCCAGAGAAGTGTGACGAAGCTGGTGAGGGGCCTGGAGAACAAGTCCTACGAGGAGTGGCTGAAGGAGCTGAATTTGTTCAGCCTGGAGAAAAGGAGGCTCAGGGGTGACCTTATTGCTCTCTACAGGTACCTTAAAGGAGGCTGTAGTGAGGTGGGGGTTGGCCTGTTCTCCCACATGCCTGGTGACAGGACGAGGGGGAATGGGCTAAAGTTGTGCCAGGGGAGTTTTAGGTTGGATGTTAGGAAGAACTTCTTTACCGAAAGGGTCGTTAGACATTGGAACGGGCTGCCCAGGGAAGTGGTGGAGTCACCATCCCTGGGGGTCTTTAAAAGACATTTAGATGTAGAGCTTAGGGATATGGCTTAGTGGAGGACTGGTTAGTGTTAGGTCAGAGGTTGGACTCGATGATCTTGAGGTCTCTTCCAACCTAGAAATTCTGTGATTCTGTGATTCCATTTCACACAAGATCATCTTCTCCAGCATGTTAAATCAGTTAGTGATTCACCCCAAGAAGAATCTGGCAATATTTTAATGCAAAGGGGAAAAGCTATATTCACTGTTTCTTTGTCTGGTGGATCTAGCTAGTCTTGTCTTCTTTCTGTTCATCAAGTGCTCCTGTCTAAACTCTCCAGCTCAGTTCCACGGTTTCCTCAGTTGGAGGACTTAAACTTTGTTTTGTCCTTGTATATCAGGAGTCTGCAAATGTTGTATTTCTTTTGAAATCTTTCGATTTTTTCAAACATCACATGTAAATAATTACCATGAAGTTGTTACTCTTACCTCTGCCAGATTTGACAGCCATTTGCATTCCTTCTCTCAGTCTTCTTTACTGCTACCCCTGTCTTCTTCATGACATTCTCCTATAACTTTGAAGAGGAAATGAAGGATATATATTTCACAAATCCTTTCTCTGAACTACTATTCAAACTCTTATTTTCTGTGCTCTGGTAACTGAGACTGGACTCCTTTGGCCCCATACTGATTTAAACAACACAGATGTCTTATAACTCTCAGCTCCTTACTTACAGAAAAAGGCATTTTCTCCTTAAATTACCTACATTTTTTAAGGATAGGTAGGACTCATAGCATAGTGAATGACTATGCTAAAGCTGTTCAGTTTCTGTAAGTTTTTCAGGTAACTGTCCACTAATAAAGGATGGAAGCTGGGACTCCCCATCAGAAACTCAGGCCAAAGTCTCTGTCTCACTTTCAACACAGCCATGGATTACCCTTGGAAAATTATAAACTGTACCCAAATTAAGTGATAAAACAAACATATGTAGTTATTTTCAATAAATATATATATATGCAGAAAATTTGATAGATACATATATATATAGAAAAATTGTGTAAATAAATGAATAGAAACATAATACATCCAAACAGTAATTCAGAATTAAATGTTGCGTTTTTCAGGAAGGATATTTCAGAGCACTGGAGGCCCCCAAAAATTATTTTTAAAGTACATTTTCACAGAGAACAAATCCACTGAAAAACACTTACATTGGAATCAAAATATATTCATAAAATAAAACAATTGGAAAATCTGGTTTTGCTCATTTTCATTTAGGACATATGAACCAACAAGATTTTTGTGTATGAGGTATAAATCTTAACATTTGCTACCACCTATTTATATATAATTGGAAAGTATAGCTGTGTGCTGTATCCTTGCACATTCCAGTGGCACTTGATTGAGAAAGATTTGTTTAGCCTTGCTGAAGTAATGATGTTTAATTAAGTGTGCTGTCAGCAGTAAAACACCAAAGTATGTACTCACCTACCTTTAAGCAAAAGATTAGTTGATAAGTTTTGAATAAGTGTGTTAGCTTTTTGCTGTATCAGGAACAACATCCTGAATATATTGCAAAACTGAACTCTGAATCAATTATAAAATCTTCATTTTGCATTTTATTTGTTCTTGGATTTCTTTTACAAATAAAAAACAGGATCAATATTACTGAACTTAAGTTTGATTAGATGATACCCAAAAAAATATATGAAGAAGTTACACAGCTAGTATGTAGCAAACATTTCCATTATTTACTAAAAATGTGCTGATAGAATTGCGATACAAGTTTCTGCATTATATAATTTCCAAGTGTGGTTTTTTTTGTTGTTGTTGTTGTTTGTTTGTTTGTTTTTACATGTGAAAATGATTTAAAAAAAAATCACTTCTTTCTCTAAGAGTACACTGTTATCAGATAAGCCAATGTACTTCTGGACTTGATGTTCTTCTGTAATGCTGGAAGTACTCTATTAAAAAAGAGCAAAGATTTCAAAAATAAAAAGGCTGAATATCGCTGCTATACAAGTCTAAAGGTACAGAGCATAACAACTATTTCAACTGGTCTGAATCATGTTCATGAGTTCCTCTGATTTATCCTTCCATTGGCCCTTCTAGGAAAGTACCTTTTTTTCCCTTTTGCCCCTTGTCTTCTATATTTCATTTCATGTGTCTATCGAGGCTATGAAAGATAAAGCTATCTGCTTTCTCCTGTAGTAAAGAACTATATGGAATCAGTTCACCTGTCTGTCACTCCTCATTAAATTCTTACCCTCTTCATTCACATTCTGATCTTTGCAAATGAACATTTGCTTAATAAATGTTCCCAAGACTAACAGTGCAGAGTGAAAATCCCACACAGCAGTAAATTATTAACTCAGTCACAGGGGGAGTGCCATATATGACTTTTCAGAATGAGTTATTATGTGGATCATCATGTAATTATGAATTTTTCAAGCCATGATAGAGGAAAATTGAATATTTAATATTTTATGGACATATTCTGCACTGAGGACATCTTTCAAAATTTTATGATAATTTTTGGAGTGAGCAAAGAGCAGAACAAAAGTTACAAAATAATTACAAAGTGGAATATTTAATCACCATGGACATTGTTGGTGATTTCTCAAATTGCATAATATAATCAAGGTCATGAACTTTTAATCACAATGTATTCAAATGGAAAAAATATGTGCATTAAAATTAATCTACAAGTATGTTTTGATTGTTTAAGAAATGAGAATATGAGACTTCTTTATTGTATGATAGGTAGACTGACGTAAATATTCATGGCAAGAAAACGGGCTGTCAAATGCTCCTGAATAGTCATGGATTGCCCCTACATGGGGCTTTCAGAAATACAGAAACATGAACATAAACCAATGCTTCTTGCTCCAGAAATGCTTGCTGTGTGCAGGAAACATGAGGAGGAGCAATGCAGGTGCCTGAGCATAGCTATTTAGCACAATTAAAACATCCTGGGGTATTCACAGCATCCACACAAGGCTGGCAGACATAACACAAGATCTGTGGGTGACTGGAGCCCTTCTGAAGCAGCAGCTGGATGCCAGGCAAGATAACCTAAGGCAACTAAATGGTATTAGCCACCTACGTTTAGGCATTTGAAGTACTCTTTAGGATTCAAAGCTGAAACCAACAGTGTTTCAAATGGCACTAAATGTCCATGTATACCCATACAATGGACTTCATCACTTGATCTGTGAGATTTGGAAAGCAATTAAGGAGAGGTAAAAAACAAACAAACAAACAAACAAACAAAAACAAAAACAAAAACAAAAACAAAAAAAAAAAAACAAAAAAACTTTTTGCTTTGATAAATAAGAATTTGAACAGAAAAAAATATATATATTTCTAAGGATTTCCATGGATTTCCATTGATTAATATATATATATATATTTTCAGACACTTGATAGTAAATCAAACCCGATATTGGTTTCGGCACTTTGATAACCAATGACCTTTGTACCAATCTACCAACACAGAACAAGTAGTGTTTTTCCTTAACAGTCATTTATGCCTTTCCAGAAAATCTGCTGAAAACCAAGGTAAGTGTAAAAGCTTGAGAAGCCCGTAGAGCAAACCATAGTATATATAATATCAGCCTGGAACTACTTGTTGGCTCATGCATAACAACAAATTTCTAAATAAAAATAGAATAAAACTATATTTTATGCTCATTTATCTTTTAAACTAATTTGCATGTACATCACTAAAAAGCTTCTTTATGACATGCATGAAATAATTCAGTAAGTAAAATAAAAAATATGTTCACTGTTCTGGATTCCAAGGCACCAGTGTGGCTTTTTTTACCCAGAAAGGTAAATGGTATGGGCTACAATGACCCCACATTTGCAGTCTGCTCAAGTCTTCAACTTAGTCACAAAAAGCATACTAAAAAAGCATGACAGAGAGATCAACAACCAGGTACCACCCAGATGTTCCCAAATATTGCAAAGACATATTTGGCTTATTTTTTAACAAAAATTCCCTCGTTATCTTGATTCCTGACTCCCCGCTTTCAGACAAAACTTCAGTTTGTCTGAAGAACTCCAGTGACATCTTTCTTGCCTTTGTGACTGGGTGAAGGCAGGTCTTGCAACATGCTGGGCTGAGAAGAGCTACTCAAAAAAATCATGTAATATGTTAACCTATTTCAATATGTATGAATTAATATATTAAAAATTGTGTAGAGTACCACTGCCTTCTGCCCCACTCCCTTTCATCTTTTATGTTTGTTTGTTTGTTTGTTTGTTTTTGTTTGTTTGTTTGTTTGTTTGTTTTCCATGACTTGGAAATAGTTTTAAAATATATTAGATTGTTTCTAATATTTACCCATTTTGGGTTGAATATGAACTTGTATATACATTCACAAAGACTGCAAAATATAATTTTCAATGTGATGTACCGCTAACCGTCTACCTGAACAGCAATATGTTCCTTATTACAAGGACAGCTCTGAATGCCAATCAGAAGGAGGCACTTGTCAAATTTGAATAATCTGTTTATTTGAAAACAAATTTATAAGGTGTCTAGGTGAAAAATAAAACATTTTTTACGCTACAGATAAGTCTAAATTTATAAAATCTTAGGAGCCAAGTACTTAATGTCAAGTATGTGATTTCAATATACAATAAGGTTATTTCTTCCCCTCTTTGCAGGGATATCATTGATAAATGGCCTGGCTCAAATCCTGTAATGATGTTCATAAAAATTCCAGTCCAGGTAATTATTATTATTTTTTCTCTATGTAATTACGCTGGCAATTTCAAATATGGGAAATACCTTTTGTTGTTTCCAGTTTCAAATATGCGTTTGGGTTACTGTATGCTATGAAATAATTGCTGTCTCCTACAGTGACTATCAGAGACAACTTAAATGTATGAAGGGCTTGGGAATTAATGACAGGTATAAGTGTGATTACTAATAACATACTGAAGTAGTATTCATTTGCTTAATGTTCACCCAGGAAACTTTTTCATATCTTTATTTAAGAAATATATTAAACAACCAATATTACAGGAAGAAAAGCATGTCATATGTGTCTATTTCCCAGTGCTGGATTTTCATGCTAGTGCCAGTGATACTGCCCAGGCACATTTTCGTTTATATGGATCTAAAAAATAAACATCTTGGCACTCATCTCTGTAATTTCTTTGCAGAAGGGAAGTTTCTTTTTTTTTTCACTCAGTAATCTCTGGCTCTGACAGTTGGTGGCATTGTCATTTGGTAGGTCACAGTGACAAGACAAGCCCATCCTGCCCCATCCCTGAATGTCACAGAATCATCAATGCCTCTTTCCATGGACTTTTATATGCTGATTAGCACTTCTTGCTGTAAGGACAGAACAGTAATCACAAATACCCAGGTGCATTTTCCCTAGAAGTAAGCAGTCGACTGACTTAAAGCTAAGCATGATGAGCCTACAGGAACAACTTATCTGCAAAACCTTATCTGCAAAAATGAAGGAGAATTGCAACCTTCATTGAAATGGCCCAAAAATATCCTTAAATCCCTAGTATCTGTACTGATTTCAAGCCTTTCCCCACATCCTTCTTCATGTCACAGTGCCTAGGAACATAAGAGTGTTCAGACATGTTACATGTGGGATGAGGAAGCTTGCCTTCATGATTTGACATAGCAAATGGATGTACTGTACTTTTCAGGATGCTTATGGTGATAAATCTTCTGCAGCCTGTTCGGTAATGTAGGTTCAATGAGTTTACTAAGCTTAAACCTGCTCCTGTTCAAATCAAAGCCGAAAGCTTTACTGGAGGTGTAAAACACCATTGCTAGGTTCATGAGTCACTCTCAGATCAACAGAGAAAATTATTTATACTAGATTGCAGAGTACCGTGGAGTAATATACAGAATAGTGAAGAAAAGTGATATTTTAAATAAGTGGGTTCTGACTGGGAGTCACTTATTAACAAAGAAAAATAGATGGCCTAGTTTTGTAAGGCACAAAACCCCAAAGCTTTATTTTTAGTTTTTAAAAACAGTGCTCCCAACCACAGTGTACAGAACAAAGTCCTGACTGACAAGGGACAAGCACAATACCCCCCACTACATTAGTGTTTTCTTTGAATAGCAAACAAAAGCCATATTTAGCACTTCCATAGCACTTTATATGCTCAAAGGACTTCACTAACCATTACTGGCATAACTAGATGCTTCTTATATGCAAATGAATGCAGATATGAGAGTAGGCATTAAGAGGCAGAATATTAGAATACATTAGCAAACGGACAATAGGAAACAGCTGGTTTGACTGGCTGCTGAGTATCTGAGTAGGGTGTAGAGGCTAGCAGAATTCAATGCTCAGAATTATGGAAGGAATTGTGCTGATGGCCATCAAGGCTTAGAAACTCATCACTTAATTAACAATATAAATATTTTAAAAATTAACATTTTATAAAACCACAATAAAAGGTTCCATTGTGAGAAAGGGAAAGGATTAATTCACACTTGGCTGGACCAATGGTACACAGCCTTCATTCTCTTGCCGTACAACAACACACTCAGCAAGAATTAATACAACACAATTCATGCCCTGTCATGTCTCATTACTTAATTATGAAATGTCTTTAGTACTTTGGACATTACCGAGCCTGTTTGATTGGCTGTGACTGATGTCATACCCACTTTCATACTAGCTGGTACATGTATAGATAGGCCTGTCCCCCTCCTCACCATTTTCCCTCTTTCTATTCATGAATTCTATTTCATAATAGTAATAATATACTCCAGGCATTTCTAGGGAATTATTGCATTTCTCAAGTGGGTAAAGTCATTTGCCCTTTCAGCCTTGTGCCTTGCAACACCTTCTTAGGTATGATATAATTGCCCAGAAATACTCTACTTTGTATGTTACAACTCTTACATGCCACTATTTCTTTTTCACTTGACCAGCCCATATAGACTCCAATAGGAAAAGAGAAGTTGTCAGGTACATTTTTTTTCAATTGAGACTCTCACATATATTTGCAAGTCTTGGACTGTCTCATGCACATATAATTTAAATGCATTAATTTACAAATATTAATCATTTAACATCTTGTATAAAATATAATGGCCATATTCTCATGTCCCTTGACAATTCCAGAGCACTGTCTCCTGTGTCTCTAAGGTGGCAGCAGCACAAGATGTCACACTTGATTTAATAAGAGCATGGAGCCACATGCAGTGATATAATAGAATGCTTAGATATTTTTAAAGTGAGATGCTACAGTGATTGTTTATGAAAGCTTAAAAGGAATCATTCTTGTGGAGCAATCTTTGAGTCTAATGATCGAAGAAAGTACAAGGCATTCTGCTTCATTTACGGTAAACTCCCAGATTCAAAACTTACTTGAAGTAATGAGAGAAAATAATTTGGGCACCAAAAACATCCTCAGACTTACACAGGAAAAAATCTTACGTCTCTAGTTCTTCCAATACAGAAGTGTTAAATACACACTTTTCTGTATATGGATCGGCAGACTTGAGCTGAAATCTGAGTCAATTTCATCTCTTCAGAGCTACTAGGGATCATTTTTAATGTTATGACTCAGCCTGCCATGAATTCTTTGTACTCCTATAATAATTTCCAACAAAATATCTCTAATCACTCAATCATCTTTAATGAATCAAGCCTTCTGGCAAAGTCCAAAAGAAAGGTCAATTTATAGGAACTAATTTATGGCGGTTTGCTAAGTTAGCACTTTTAATACCTGCAACTATAAAATGGAAAACCTGCTAGAGTCAAATATTCTTTCAGTATTTCCATCCTTAACTTATTTTTGTTTCTTTTGGAGGTTAGACCTTCTAGCACCTGAGCTACTCCTATTTTCTAAAAGCTTCTAAGGTCACCTGCTTCCTGCATCTTGAAACAAAGAGCAGACAAATATAAAAAAAATTGCTATTCCCTTCTCTTAAGGAAACTTATGCAGCACCTTATCTGATAACTCCTCCTGCACACCAAGGGATGCAGTAGTAGCACCTAACCATAGTGAAACAAAGAATGGAGGATGGCTGGGTACCAAAACCACAAGGCTGTACCTTAGGAGGTTTCAGTTCTGTCCCCATTCTGGCCTGGTCTTCCCCATACTTCACCCATACATCAGAAATGAAACAATACTGCACACAATGTCTCCTCTGAAACTGCCAATTAGAGGTGGTTACTTCATCTCTAGTAGAATGAGCTGATAAACAAAATGAAGGTCACAGCTAGAAGCAAGCATATTTCAGCAGCTTAAAAGTGCACACATTTCTGCCATCTTTGGCAAAGGGCTGTTAAAGCTCTGAAGAGGTTGGTCTTAACTGGGACAGGAACAAGATGAAGATTTTAAATTTGCATGATGTGTAATGTCAAGTTTATAAATAAATAACAAATTGGAGCTTCCCATAGTTCCCTTCTTCTGTTTTGGTATACCTACTATAAACCAACATGGTCCTGGAGAAAACAAGGTATAAGACTAACCAAGTATACAAGCCCTGCTTGGTGGAACATAAAGCAAGGGGAAGTGAACTGGAACAGATAATTAGGATGTACTTTGTGAGAGAATTTACTTCAGAGTGAATATTTAAGACCTCTAAAAAAATGTCAATGCATTGAAGGTTACAGGACAGGATGGATCTGAATTACATCTTAAAATCCAGGAGGCTTCTTAAAAGAGAGAAAAATCAAAAAGAAAGTCATAATTAAATTCAAGGGTAATGGTGGACTTAAGGAGACTGGGATATCCCACCATACATGAGCTCTAACCTAGCATTTTCATCTGTAGGTAACGTTTTCAGTCCTATCTACCAGAAAAAAAGAAAAAAAAAGTCTTAGTCCTTGGTGGTGTCCTTTCTCCTCTCAGAGGTAATACCTTAGTCTCAGATACTTAAATTTCTTGATATCCTTTGGGACCAGCTATTGAGTGATTGGAGCATTAATGGCACTGCATTAAGATCCCCCCCATATCTGCCTGAGGGACACTAATCCAGGCTTTCTACCTGCTGAAGGATGCCCTCATCAGCAAACAGCAGTTATTCTGAGGCAGAAAGCTCTCAGTCTTCTTGTTAAGCTGTTTCACTTTGTATAAAACAAACACTTCTTCATGCACAGAGGGAACCAATACTGCCTTCCACCTGAGTTTCTGAACTGCTCATCTGTACATCCATCTTATTCTACTTTCTGACACAGCTGCATTTTCTAAAACAGGGCAGACTGCATCCTACAAGACTATTCTAACATTGAAGTTATAAGGGGAAAACACAGAAAAAATCCCCCTCTAGTGTGTGTATGGAGAAGGCTCATAGGCTTAGCTGGCTATTTATGCACTTCATGCAAGCAAGCTCTTACTTTATGACTCCCAGGAGGGCCTAGATAAGAGGCTGAGAGAAGGGGGCCAATACATCATAGCAATATTAGACAGATGTACACATCCAGCTACACAAATTTCCAGATTTTCAGCACTTTTAGGATCAGACCTGTGTGTTATTTTTGCCAGTGTTTCACATATTGAATTTAGACAGTTGAAAAGGAACATGAGTACCTCAGTTTCCCTTGAGAATCTGAACCATAATGTACAGAATATTAAACTATAAAACAGTGTGGGAAGTATTGGGATTGGTATCAGGTAGATGGTAAATACTAGCTCACCACTGGATGTTGTATATATAGGACCCTGCCGTGTGACAGGTACCTGGAATCAGTCACATTCATTTATTAGTTAGAACTGTGTAATAGTTAGCTTTAGGATTGTTTCTAACATTTTCCTAAAATTCACCAAACAGGCTTCGAACAAGGTTTTGATGGGCATCTGGTTTCAAATGGAGGTGTTTTGTTTGTTTGTTTGTTTTTCTAACAATTAGTATGAATTAAACAGTGGAAATGTAATAAATGGTAATAATAAGAAGAAAAGAAGTCCCATATCAGATCACAGTGGATTATTTTGCCAGAAGAGAAGAAAGATGTGGCAAATTAAGGCAACTTTCATCTGAGGAAACAATATTGTGTTATCAGTGATTGATCACACAGTAGTTTAAGTAATGACAAAAATCACAGAGAACACAGTTTGTGTTCCTGATGAAACTGTAGTTTTTTCAAGAAAAGATTCATTCCTAGAGGTAAATGTCTTTGTAAAATAACTAATTGTTTTGAAACCAGTTGTGCAGAAAAGGAAGTCAAACATATTTTAACAAAATAATTTTACTACAAATAATTTATTAATAATTATAAACATTCATAAGAACCCAGAACATAGGATATGAATATTTTTATTACTAAAAGCAAGGAAAGAGTTAAACAAATAGAATTATGAATAGAATAAGACCATAAAATGTATGATATTTATATCATATATGATATTTTAAAATATGGATTATCTCCATACTTCCTTTTTCAGGATGAGCTCATCCATCTGTTTTTTAAGCAAGAAGTAAAAATTTCAGTAGATCATTTATTTGAAGATACTCTCATTATAGTCATGGCATCATTTACATTGTTCAAGATCCAAGCAATGCTAAGGAATTACATAAATAAGGATCACTACTATGTAAGTATTAAAACGTAATAGCTAATTTTGCTCTGCAATGATAATTTGGCCATTAGTGATATGAATTGATAGGGAATACAATTTATTTCTGTTGAATATACTTACTGTCACTGTTAGCACATAGCTTTGCACTAGCAACATAGTTTATGTTTAGTAGAAGAGCTGTCCTTCAACAGACAGATGGTTACAGTAACTGAACATGAAGAAAACCACTGAAATTGTTCAGTGGTTCCCAAATGACTTTAACAATGTATTCCAAATTCCTATCATTTTATCTGAAACCTTAATTATTTATCAATGTCACTTCTTATATAGCTCTCATCACTCCAATATGAGCACTTCCCAATATTATAGAGCATATATATATAGGAGATATATTATTTTTCTCTCTCCCTTGTTGCAGGAAGCACGGCTGAAAGCACGACAGACACCAGTAGAGTCAGATCATGCTCCTCCATTTTATTGCCCGAATAGCCTAACTTTTATAGTGAACTTAACAGGGGCGGACAGTGTTTCACACAAGATTATTGGTCAAAAGCACTCAGACAAACAACTAGAAGAAAATAACCCCACCTGCAAGAAAACAACCCCCCCTTGTGATTAGCAGTCAAGAAAACAACCCCCTTGTGATTAGCAGTCACGTAGATCTTGTCCTTGAAGCCAGCTGCTGGTAACAATATTTTTCTGAATTCCTCAATTGGGCAATGTGGGAGCTTCTCATAGTTATTCTGGTAGCTTGGTTTGCTCAGCTACAGCAGGCCATGAGATTTTCTAAGGCCTACTCCTGGTTGCTTAAGGCAAGGTCAGATTGAACAGTTGTTCCACGGACTCATGTCCAGGCCCTGTATGCCAATTCCCAACACTCCCTATTCTTTCCAGCCAGTGAACAGTTTGGAAACATTTTATTTTACCATATATCTATATCTCTGTGTATCTGTGAAAATGAATAATTCCCACTTGTCCATTGTAACTTTTACCATATGCACACTCATGTATCTATATAAAATATAAAGTTACTTTTTTGCATATACATAGATATATACCACACGAGCACAGAACTGGTAAGCATTGTGATGGTGAAGTTGAATTTGTTCTTTCTTCTCAAATACATAATTTCATTTTCTAGGGAGACTTAATCTGCTTTTCTTGCACCAGGACATTGAATGTTTTCTTCCAGAGAAACCAGTCTGCCCCATACAGCAGCTGGGCTACAGCTGCACTGGTCTTTATGTTTCCCCATGGATTTCCCATTCCCCCAGCTGCCATGACCATAGGCACGTGAAAAACAATTGAGGATTACATTTCCAGACTGTCTTAGACAGTCCTAGCACAAGATAGTTACTCTCAGCAAAAATAGTCATGGCATTATCTCCTGCAAAGCCTTTCCAGAATTTTTTCCAAACTCCATTTTGACTCCTTATGCATGCCTACACTTCTCATAACCCCATATCTGTATTTCATGCTCATCTCAGTGGAAGAAGGTGTAACGAGTAAGGAGTAGACATCTGGCTTACTAGCCTTTCCCACTGTTCTCTCAGGCCAAATGAAGCTGCCTCTAGCCAGCAGCTGCATCTCACGATCAGATTGCCTGAATGCCTGTGTACAGCAGCAGAACCCCTCTCCATGACTGTAAGTCATCCAGGCCACTTTATCAGCTCCCCAGTGTCTGTCTGATGAAGGGCTGTCTCCGGAACAAAGAACATTCAGGGAAAGATGTTTGGGTGTGTTTCTCTGATCTATACATGTGCATGGTCAGGTGACCTTGAGAAATCGTACCTACTCTTCAGTACTCTTCAGTACCAGCACTGCATCTTGAAGCAAGACATATAACTGATGCACATTTTCTTCCCAAATCTCTGAATAGAGTCAAAAACTATCTTTCTAGAGCTCTTTTACTTCAAACAACTCCAGTCATTAGAGAAGGAATCCCCAGATTATTCTGAAGTCCATATTCTCACATCAGCATGGTGGCACTCCTTTTCATTTGTGATGTTTACTTGGAATATTTAGACCAGATGAATCTGGATGGTAAGTTGTCTGTGCTTCTCAAGCCCAAGCAATGGTGAACCTAAAGGGCACTCTGAGCCCAATGACACCTCAACTATTATTTCTTGTTTTTAAGAAGCTGATAGCAAAAGCATAAATGATGTCCAGCTGATGTCCAGCCCAAATTTCCCCTGCCTCAGTTTAACACCATTCCCACAGGTCCTATCACTGGTGTTTACAAAGAATACTTCACCTGCCTCTTCACTCCCCCTCGTGAGGAAGTTTTAGACCACGATGAGGTCCCCCATCAGCCTCCTCTTTTTCAGGCTGAACAGGCCCAGTGCCCTCAGCCGTTCCTCATATGTCTTCCCCTCTAGGCCCTTCACCATCTTTGTCACCATCTTCTGGACACTCTCCAACAGTTTAATGTCCTTTTTGTACTGTGGTGCCCAGAACTGCACACAGTACTCGAGGTGAGGCCAGACCATCACAGAGTAGAGCAGGACAATCACCTCCCTCGATCGACTAGCAATGCTGTGCTTGATGCATCCCAGGATACGGCTGGCCTTCCTGGCTGCCAGGGCACACTGCTGGCTCATATTCAATTTGCTGTCAACCACAACCTCCAGATCCCTCTCTTCAGGGCCGCTCTCCAGAGTCTCATTGCCCAGTCTGTATGTATAGCCAGGGTTGCCCCATCCCAGGTGCAGGACCTGGCACTTGCCTTTGTTAAACTTCATGTGGTTGGTGATCGCGCAGATCTCCAATCTGTCCAGATCTCTCTGCAAGGCCTTTCCACCCTCATCAGAGTCCACAACTCCTCCAAGTTTGGTATCGTCGGCAAATTTGCTCAAAACACCTTCTAGACCTACATCCAAATAATTTATAAAGACATTGAAGAGGACTGGCCCTAAAATGGAGCCTTGAGGGACCCCACTAGTGACCATCCGCCAGCCAGATGTGGCCCCATTAACCACAACCCTTTGAGCCCTGCCTGTCAGCCAATTGCTCACCCATCATATGATGTTTCTGTTAAGTTGTATGCTGGACATTTAATCCAGTAGGATCCTATGGAAAACTGTGTCAAAAGCCTTGCTGAAGTCCAAAAAGATCACATCAGCTAGTTTCCCTTGGTCAACTAGATGGGTGATCTTATCATAAAAGGAAATCAAATTTGTTAGGCAGGACCTTCACAAACCCATGCTGGCTGGGACCAATGACTTCATTGTCCCCCAGGTATGCCTCAATAACTTCAAGAATCATCTTCTCCATAATTTTACCAAGCACTGATGTGAGACTGACAGGCCTGTAATTGCTAGGGTCTTCTTTTTTACCCTGCTTGAAAATTAGCACAACATTTGCCAGCTTCCAGTCTACTGGGACCTCTTCAGATTCCCAAGATTGTTGAAAAATAATTGAGAGCGGTCCCATGATGACATCAGCCAGCTCTTTAAGCACGCTGGGATGGATTCCATCCAGACCCATTGACTTGTATGGATCCAGGTGGAGCAGCAAATCCCACACACATTCGGGGTTGGTTGGGAGTTTGTCATTCCCACTGTCATGGTCCTCCTGCTCAGGGCACCCAGGGTCCCGAAGCCCATCATCAGCACTGAAGACAGAGGTGAAGAAGGCATTAAACATCTCTGCTTTGCCTATGTCATTGTCTGTGAGGAGACCTTCCCCGTCAAGTAGCGGATCTATGTTTTCTTTGGTTCTCCTTTTCATGTTAACATATCTAAAAAAAAAAAACTTTTTTATTGTCCCGCACAGATATGGCCAGCTTCAACTCTAGTTGGGCTTTGGCCCCACAAATTTTCTCCCTACAAACACAAACAGCATCCCTATATTCCTTCCTCGTTGCCTGACCCTCCATCCAGCAGCTGTACACTTTCTTTTTCCATCTAAGCTCCAGTAGAAGATCCCTGGTCAGCTAGGCCGGCCTTCTGCCCTGCCTGCCTGCCTTCCGATATTTTGGAATCACCTGATCTTGTGCTTTTAGGAGGCAATGCTTAAAGATTGACCAGTACTGATGGACGCCAATGCCTTCAAAAGCAGATTCCCAGGGGACCTTGCTGACTACTTCCCTGAGCAGCCTGAAGTCTGCTTTCCCCATATCCAGGGCTGAAGTTTTGGTGGCAGTTTTCCTTCTGTCACCATAAATTCTAAACTCAACCACTTCGTGGTCACTATGACCGAGACAGCCGCCAATTGCCACATCTCCCACGAGACCCCCTCTGTTCTCCAGCAACAGATCAAGTAGGGCACCTTTCCTAGTTGGCTCCCTTAACACTTGCACCAAGAAGTTATCATCTAGGTGCTTTATGAACCTCCTGGACTTGCTCGTGTCAGCCGTGTGGTGATCCCAGTTGACGTCTGGCAAGACAAAATCTCCCATAAGAACAAGGGGAGTTGATCTCAAGGCATCTCTTAGTTCTGCAAAGAATAATTCATTGGTGTTGTCATCCTGGCCAGGTGGTCTGTAACAGATTCCCACAACAACATCCCCTTTATTTGTTCGTCCCATAATCCTTACCCAGAGGCTCTCAACTTTGCCATCCCCAACTTGAAGTTCCAAACAGTCCAGCCACTGCTTCTCATACATCGCCACCCTGCCACCTCACCTACCCTGCCTGTCCCTCCTGAAGAGCCTGTAACCATCTACTGCAGAACAACAGCCACAGGACTCATCCCACCAGCTTTTGCTCATGCTTTTGCTATGATGTCATAGCTGTGGGACTGGGCCAAGACTTCTAGCTCGTCCATTTTATTCCTCATACTGCGTGCGTTTGTGTAGAAGCACTTCAAATGCTCTTCCCTACACACAGCACCTCGTGGAGCCGACCGAAGAACCTCACTGGCACATAGTCCCTCTGATTCTAGTGCACTATCCCTTAGCTCATCATCAGCATGCCTGGTTTTATCCCCTTCACCTGTAGTTTAAAGCCCTACCTATCAGCCTTGCCAACTCCTGAGCCAAAATTCTTACCCCTCTCTGAGAGAGGCACATCCCATACTGGTGACAGCAGGCCTCGCGTCACGTAGACCTTCCCATGATCGAAAAACTCAAAGTTCTGCTGGTTGCACCAGTCCCAAAGCCACGTGTTAATGTGGTGAGCCTGCTTGTCAGCATCGATTCCCCGTATCAGAAGGACAGAGGCAAACACAACCTGTGCCTCTGATCCTTTAAGTAGTCACTCCAAAGCCCTGAAGCCCCTTTTGATCACTCTCAGACTTCTCGTTGCTACCTCGTCATTACCATCCTGAAAGACCAGTAGCGGGTAGTAGTCGGTGGGCCGTACCAGGTACTTGACTTTTTTAGCTAAGTCTCTCACCTGAGCCCCGGGGAGACAACAGACTTCCCTGTGGGTTGGGTACAGTCAGCATATAGAGCCCTCTGTCCCTTTCAAAAGGGAGTCCCCCATGACAATAACCCTTCTGTCTTTCTTGACGGATGATGTAGCAATGCAGAGGGTAGGTTGCCTTGCCTTAGGCACCCTCTCCAACTGGGACAGGCTTTCGTCTACTTCTTTGTTCTGACTATGATGTTCTAGAGCCTCATACCTGTTACATAAGGGTAGATGGGAAAGTGAGGTGGACAGGGACAAGGCTCGCCTACCACCCCGAACAGGAACCTGCCTCCATTCTCCCCTGTGGCTTAGGTCCCCTCTTACTGCCTGGTGGGATGAGGGGACTTTTGTCTTCTGTGCAGCAGGAGGCACCTGTGCTGTGGCAGGCTCCTGAGTCTGTCTCAGAGAGGGTAGAGTACACCTCCACCAGTCAATCTCCCTCTCTGACTCCCTGATGCTCCTGAGCTTGCTCACCTCCTCCTGAAGCCCCACTACCTGTTTGAGCAGCTCTTCAACCTGGGCACACCTCCCACAGGCATACCCCTCGCTGCTGCTGTCAGATATGGACAGAAGACTCGGGTACACCCTACAGCCCAAGACCTGGACAGCGGTGTGTTTCCCCGAGCCGTCCGTCTGAGTAGCCACATCAGTGACTGCGGCTGGAGAGGCCGCAGGAGATGCGGAGGCCATGGCTGTCTGCCTGGTTGATACCATGGCCAGGTTTCTTGCAAGCAGGCTACCAGTATCAGTACTGAAGGGAAAGACTGCTGCAGGAGAGTGGTGAGGGGCCCTCCCTGCCCACACAAACTGCTGAGCCACTCCCTTCTGATGCACCACACCCTGTTCGTCTGCCCTGTTCGCTGTGCTCCTGGTCGCTCGCACTCCCTAGGGGCTGCTTTTGAATGGCCGAGGAGGGGGCACTGCTGGCTCCACCTGCACCTTGTCAGCCTCCCTCATGAGGGCTGCCGGGTCCTGGCGGCTCCTTCAGCTGCTTTGAGTGGCCTCGATGCTGAAAAAAAAGCCTTGCATGTCTCAATCCCCCACTCCACTGCAGAACACATCTGCCCCGAAGCTGATCGCCTCGGCAAGATGAGTTTGCATGAAAAAGCAAATAATTTTCTTCCAATTTCAGACCTCCCCAGAAGTGAAGATGAAGTTAAAGTTTGAGAGAACCTTGCAAAAATCCCCTCATGGGCAGAGGGTGACCATGCATTAGGCAAAGGGATTTCTGGTCTGTAAGCACTATGCTGCTGGGGTCTCCTCAGGGAACTAGCAGAAAGGTCCCCTCTTACACAACATGGTCATTCTGTCCACACAGGTGAGTTCTCAGTATAAAACTTGTACCAAGCCTGCACACTTGCCTGTTTTCACCTTCAATCAGTTTGCCCCTTTGTGCCATGGAAAACACAAAAGCGAAAGCAAAGAGAAACCCTTGCTTGGAAGACATCACTCCACATAAAGGAGTGTCACGTCCTAGCCCAGGAACCAGATTCTTTACCACTAGCCTGTTTAGCTCCATGAGTCTATGCAATCTTTCTTCCAAAACATGTCAGAAATCAGTAACCACCATAGCTAGGAAATGAATAAATGATATTTGCGGTGTGGGGCATGGACCCAAAAATATGCCATATTCCCTGTTCCCACAGGGCAACAGGCAATCCTGAGATAATCCAGAAGTCTGTGTTTGTGTGTGGATAAACTTGATCAATTTACCTATTAAACATCCCATGTAACAGAAGCTGATAAGGACATTTATCATTTTATATTATTATTATTATATTATCACAGAATCACAGAATCACATAATTTCTAGGTTGGAAGAGACCTCAAGATCATTGAGTCCAACCTCTGACCTAACACTAACAGTCCCCACTAAACCATATCCCTAAGCTCTACATCCAAACGTCTTTTAAAGACTTCCAGGGATGGTGACTCCACCACTTCCCTGGGCAGCCTGTTCCAATGTCTAACAACCCTTTATCAATACTATACTGTATTATATTATATTATTATATTTATGATAAAGTACCACTTTATCAAAATTTTGGTAGGAAAACTTTAAAAAAACACTTGTTTTTATAATATATTGGTTTCTATATCACATTAACTATGTAAACACTTAAATTTAAACCTAAAAGCACTCAGACAAAGGCTACCCAGTGAAATAAAGGTTCTTGTCAAAGGCTGAAATACAAAGTCCTGCAGAGACATACACAAAACTGTGCTGTTAGAAAACTTATTTTCTTTCACCATTCAGTATATCATAGTCAATGTGATTCCTATAAAAAAAAAAAAAAAAAAAAAAGGAAGGGAAGGGAAGGGAAGGGAAGGGAAGGGAAGGGAAGGGAAGGGAAGGGAAGGGAAGGGAAGGGAAGGGAAGGGAAGGGAAGGGAAGGGAAGGGAAGGGAAGGGAAGGGAAGGGAAGGGAAGGGAAGGGAAGGGAAGGGAAGGGAAGGGAAGGGAAGGGAAGGGAAGGGAAGGGAAGTCCAAGATTTAATGTCCTCACATTCAAATTTTAAAATTTTCATTTCAGTCAAAACCCAACAATTGTCACGCCTCCTTTTTATGTGCTCTATCAGCTGAAAGACTCATGACAATTCAGCGAATACAGGCATTTCACACCTAACAGGGAGTCAATTCTAAAAGAGTTGTTCATACATGCAATTCTGCTTGATATTGCTACTGTGTAATGTCAACACATCTAATCTCAATTGATATGGTTAGTAGCAATAAGGGGATAAAAGAAAAAAAGAAATCTTGCCTGGTACTTCTCTTGTCAGAGAGAGCATGAACCTCTAGTTGAAGTCATGGTGTGAGGAAATGATGATTCTCTGTAGTCTATGAATCAAAGCTTCACTTTCAGACTGACAAGAAAGCCTGGCCAATTAGAGCAGCTATTAAAATAATTTGCTACTATGCAGCTTGTGTTGACTGTGGTACTGATGAGTATAGACTGCTAACATGAGCAGACAAAATATCCCTCTGAAAGGCGTTGAAAGAATATACTTCTTTGACCATAGAGGTAACTCTTTAAAGTTATCTTAAAGAGATATATACAGATTCTCTCTTTAAGGATGTCTGCTTTACTAGGTATTTACATTTAGACATAAGTAAGATACTTCTTCTACAGAGACTGGTTGACCAGAAAATTAATTCCAACTCTTGGTTATGGACTTGGCTTTAACTGTAGACAATAAATTTGGGTAAAGTACTGACCCTGTGTTATGTAACTCCAGATTAAAAGAAGTGCTATTTAATGTTATTTAAAGCACAGGATGGACAAACAAAATTTTGTTCCTGCTGCTTGTCAGATGTATGACTTTGGGCAAGTCAGGCAGCTTTCTTGGCCTCAGTATAACCATACAGGCTATGATTTATGACAGAGGCTATGCTTAGGTCAAAAGGTGTAATGAAAATAAATCACTATTGCAAAGCCCTATGGGACAATCAAATAAGGGACATTATGTACCTCGAACTAAAGCATTATTTTTATTTTTGAACTTTTAAATTAATAATCATACCCTCTTATCAAGTGCATGTGATGCACCTAATTTTCACGTGAATTCAAGCTTCTATAGGCTGAAGTGAAGGAATATTGCTAGACTGCTTCTGCACTCCAAAGAGGAAATCACTCTCACTGAATCTTATATTTATTATAAACACAGCTGATAAAGAAATGCAATCCATTTTTCTTCTTTTATTCTTAGATTAACACAAATTGCAACAAATCTCGTTTCCATTGACCATTCATTTAAAAGGGATTCTTTTACTGATCTTACCAACACTGACAATCGTGGTAAAGCTTGAATAACTCAGGTCTACTTTGCTTAAAAATGACTTATGAAGCTCCATAAATGTAAGGTGTTATTATGAACATATTGTAATACAGACTGTTGAAGTCTTAACCCTATTAAATGAGATCATTAATGACATCAACTGTATAAATGCAGCCTTAATTTTTGCAAACATGTAAAGCTATGGAGATGATGCTTTTCTGAATAAGGTATTTTCTTAAACCAGGATCTCTCTCAGCTGTGGAACTGGTAGGAAGATTTTTCTCTTCATGAAAAATCTATGCCAAGGTACAAAGCCAAATACTAAGATACACTGATTTTCTGGGAAAAAAAAAAAAAAAAAAAAAATCTTTTTAAAAATATCTTATTGGTTTGGTTTTCCCCAGTAATTTTTACAAAATCTTTTAAGGTCCAACCTGCTGTCTGTAAAAATAATTTAAAGTTTAATATGTGTGTGTATTTGTATTGCAATTACAAACATTTTAAACTACTGAAAATAGCTATATGTGAAGAAATAAATAAGCAAAAATTTTTCATGGATATTTAGAAGTACATACCTGTTTGTTACTGGATGAGTTGTCACAAGAAAAAAACAACAGTGAGACTTGTGACTCTTTGTTGCAGAGGCTTAGTGGACAGTCAGAAAAGATGTTATGAGGAAAGAGTTTGCAGAAATCAAAATAGCTATACAGAACATAGATCCATAGCTGGTGAAGGCAGAGAAACAGTGATTAAAGTTACCATAAAAGCTGTTAACAAAGGAAAGGTGAAGTTTCTTGTCTTTTACACTGTGACCTAAATAACTCTTCTGTATTTCTACCATAATTATCTCAGTTGTTTTTCTACAAAATATACAGTTTGATCTTCATTCAAGCCTAAATCTTTATAGTGCACATCTACAGGACAGATTAGCTTCTGCTATTTTGATTTAGCAAGAGATATAGGAACAGGTTTATAGGTTGAAACATCACTGAGACCTTGGCATCCACAATACATGTGTTTCAGTTTTTAATCTCAGACCTCTTTCAAACATGTTTTTGTTTCATCAAAGAACTCAATTCATGTGACCAGAGATTTCTTTACAGAATTAAGCAAAACATGATATGTAGGCATGACTGGAAAATTTGCTCCATAAGAAAACTGGTAACCCAACCTAAAATAATACAGATTTATCTCTAGTCTGTTAGAGGATGGGTGCCCATCTTATCAACCCTTTGTTGGACAGCATTATTTGTAAAGAGCAATCTTTTCCTGATACAAAAATAAGCCACATGATTTCTCCTCTGGATCCCATAATGAAATTAAAAATAAAATGCTGGAAATGTACTTATTGCAGAAACAATCTAACCAAATGTTTGCAAAACTTGTTATTGTATTGTATCTTACAGATAGCTGAGGGAGTTTGTTTACCACTTCTGATAATTTGTTCTCACAGTCATGAGACACATACTTACCTCACTATCTGCATTTTAAAAATCTGTAAAGAAAAAGAAATCAACCTTTCAAGTTTGGCAGGTAAAAATGTGAAAATGATTAGTGAACATAGATCTCATATTTTACATAAAAATTAGGTGTACATTTATATACATATTTTCCTTTCTTCCTCATAGACAATAACAACCTTCTGCAGCTGATCATTTTTCATTTCTCATGAGCACCTTCTCATCTGAGCCTGCAACAGAAATAGTGTGGTCAGCAGGACCAGGGAAGTGATTGTCCCTCTCTACTCAGCACTGGTAAGACTGTACCTGGAATACTGTGCTCAGGTTTCAGCCCCTCACTACAAGAAGGATATTTTGTTGCTCAAGGGTGTGCAGAGATGAGCAATGAAGCTGGTGCAGGGACTATAGAACAGGACTGAGAAGTGTCTGAAGGAGCTGGGGTTGTTTAATGTGGAGAGAAGGAGGCTGGGGGGAGACCTCTTTGCTCTCTGCAACAAGCTGAAAGGAGGTTAAACTGAGGAAGGTGTATGTCTCATTTCTCAGGTAACAAGTGATAGGATGCAAGGAAATGATCTCAGATTGCACAAGGTCTTGAGTTTGGATTGAATATTAGGAAGGATTTCTTCACAGAGAGGGTAGTCAAACATTGGAATGAGTGGCCAATGGAGGTGTCGGAGTCCCCAGCCCTGGAGCTACATACTTAAAAGACATGTTGATGTGGCACTAAAGGACATGGTTTAGTCATGAGACTTGGTAGGTCAGGTTGATGGTTGGACTTGATGTTCTTGAAGGTCTTTTCCAACCTAAATGATTCTATGATTCTATGATTTCTTTTTGTTTGTTTGCTTGTTTTTAATTAATAACATTATAAAAAAAAGATATTCAATGACTTAAACTTCTACATTAGTATTTGTTTTTTACTCTGTTGTACTGTTTTTTATTAAACTGGTGGCTAATATTCTCATTAGAAATGTCATTCTTCACTCTGAAAAACTGCTTTCTATTCTTTCTGATGTGAAAAAGTTACTGTACTTTTCAAGGGTTGAAAAAAATGAGGGCATAAGGGTATGCATCACTGGGACAATTTGATGATGTATTTTGAAGCTCTGAAAAAATCAGGCACAGTCTTTGTAATATAATACGTATAAAATATACATGGTCAATACAAGTTTGTAGTGACATCATCTAGTTGAACTCTGAGAGACTGAAGCACTGCCTAGTATATGTTTAGGTGCTCATCAGACATGCAAATAGCACTCAGTCCACAGAACAATAGTGAGAAGGGAGTTGGGCAGTCAGAACAGAGAATGAGGGCTTGAAAACTTTTTGTTCCTGCTTTTCTAACAGCAGGAAATTCTCACTAATGAGAACTGGAATAGGAATTGCAGAATCGGTCTTCACCTTAAAATCTTTCTCATCAGAAAACTAAACATTCTATCTTCTTGCTTGTCAGGGAATTTTATTCATACTCACTGACAGAACTGAAAGCCAGAAACTTTATTAGAACTACAGACTGAAAAATTGGCTTATTTTAATTTGTCTTAAAGCCCGGAGCTGTCAGTAAGTACCTCACTGTCTGAAGAGGTAGCCTTAGGACATCTTTTGTCTGGGCAGTTAGTAGGATGTGCATGTAACGGGAAGAATGTATATATAGCTACAGAGAGCACAGCACATTCCTTAGATTATATGGATATTGTTGTTTAAGAAGATCTGAGAACTGAATATGAATTAGGAATGCAATCTGAATTATCATCCCTTAGTTGGGCAAATTGTCACTTACCTAAATTTGCAACAGAAAGGTGGGGAGATATTAGACTTGATAAGATTTATTTGGACCTAAATAAAATAAAAACTATAATTTGAAAGTATTAGTACCTAGTCTTTTAAATGATAGTTACTATATGTATATATACATATATATATTAAATTCAGATGACATTTAGAGGGTGTAAGTTTACCTCTGGCTCTAAACCTCTTGAGGGTTTTTAGTTTTCAAAGCACAACCACCCCCTGACATTTGCTTATTTCCTATATAATTTTCAAGGCATCATATACAAATTTCTCTACAATTTTCGTTTTCTGAAGTCGAAGTAATCTCTTTGTTAGAAGGTGACAGATTTCTTTCAACTCGCTTTTGAAAGATCTGTAATGAAAATGTGCTTCATTCTGCTGAAGCTTAAAGCTTGAAAAAAACATCTCACTTCTCTGACACATTTAGTTTGCCCCCCCCTTCTAAAGAATACATCTGGTGATGATAATTGTCCTTACAATTAACAATTAACAGATATAAGTTTGTAAATAATTTTATTTATTTATTTATTTATTTATTTATTATTATTTATATTTTTTTTTTGGTGACAGAATGCATGCTGTGTTCCATGTGATAGCACTCAAGATGATCTGCTCCATAACCTCCTGTGAGACCAAGGTCAGACTGACTGGCATGTAATTCCCTGGATCCTCCTTCCTGCCCTTACAGAGTACACATAGGACGTTCTGTAAGCATGCCTTAATACTTAGGTAACCAGGTATGAAAACTGCAAGATTTTCACAAAAGCAGCGTTCATAAAAGTAGGAGTTATATATTTTCTTTGACATTATTTGAGTGGATTTTCTTCTTATCATAACCATTTTTCAATCTACATATATAAAAATGGGAATAATCAATTAAATAGTAAACTTTTTTTTCTCTTGTACAGAAGCTGTTTTATGTTCATTGCTACTTAAAGCTGTTCTAAATCAGCATCTCTTAAATAGAGTGCAAGAATCAAATTAATATTTTATTTTGTCTTATTATTTCCTGCTTTCCGCTGTCATCCTCATTCCTCATAAAATCTTATATCACAAGAGTATCTCAGTTTATGTTCTTTGTAAACTCACACCTTTTCCTGTTATTGAATTTTCCAGCAGGAAATGAATTTGTCTTCCAATGAAGCTCAACTTCTGATTTGCTGTTTCTGATATTTCAGAATGCTGTGACACACACTCTTCTAAACATTGTCTATAGAATTTGACATACAATAAATCAATTATAGAAACTATGCATGCAATTATTCCATGCACGTATTTTCATAACCAAATAAACCATTGTAGAAAATGAGGTATTTTCAAACATATCTTGCAATGCATGAGAAAAAGAATAGATATACATATACAATATGTATAGAGTCTGAAAAGAGGATCTAGAATTGTATGCAAAAATTCTGATCATTCTCCATCTCAAAAAAAAAGCGTTTTACTCAAAATTATTTTGAAAATCTCTACTACATGAAGTGACATATCTCATCACTACTGAAATACAGCTCCAAACCTTGCTTTCAAATTTACTCTGACATTTGCTTCCCATAAGCATTTTATAAAAAAATATACAGCATTCCATATATTTTCATAATGCCTAACTGATCCACTACAACTTTATATAAAAAGTAACAGAAATTTGTGCAATAGTTCCTGTCTTCTGGTGCAAGATGTCCAGTAATTAGTAGAATACTTCAGCAGTCAATACTGTGTCTGGTCCTGTGTAATATCTTCATTAATGATCTGGATGATGGGGTAGAGTGTACCTTCAGTAAATTCACAGATGACACAAAGCTGGGGAAGAGACGCTGACTCACCAGATGTCTGTGATGCAATCCAGGGAGACCTTAACAGGCTGGGGAGGTGGGCTGACAAAAAAATCTCATGAAGTTTAATAAGGAGAAGTGCAGAGTCCTGCACATGGGGAGGAACAACCCAGGCATCAGTACTTGCTGGGGCCAACCTACTGGAAAACAGGCTGGCAGAAAAGGACCTGAGAGTCCTGGTAGACACCAAGTTGTACATGATTCAGCAATGTGCCCTTGCCACAAAGAGGTTTAGTGGTATTCTAGGTTGCATTAGGAAAAGTACTGCCAGCAGTTCAAAAGAAGTGATCCTTCCTCTCTATTTGGCATTGGTGAGGCTACATCTGGAGTCCTGTGTACAGTTCTGGGCTCCCCAGTGCAAGAAAGATATGGACATAATAGAAAGAGCCCAACAGAGGGCTACCAATGTGATCAAGGGACTGGAGCATTTATCCAATGAGGAGAGGCTGAGAGAGCTGGGGTTGTTAAGTGTGGAGAAGAGGAGGCTGAGCAAGGATCTTATCAATATGTACAAATGCCTGAAGGGAGGTTGCAAAGAGGATAGAGCCAGGCTATCGGTGGTGCCCGGTGACAGAACAAGCAACAGGCACAAACCAGGACACAAGAGATTCCCTTTGAACAGCAGGAAGCACTTTACTGTGAGGGTAATGAAGCACTTGAATAGGTTGCCAAGTGAAGGTGTGAAGTGTCCATCTGTGAAGATCTCCAAAAGACATAGTCATGGCCAAGCTCCTCTGAGTATTCTTGTTTTACCAGGGAGGTTGGACTAGATGACCTCCAGAGGTCACTTCCATTCTGTGATTCTGTGACATAACCCTTAATATTCTGAAAGTATGAGGCAGCTTATACTACCCATTAATATTTTGCAAGTATGATTCATTCTTTCAGAATAGTAAGCACAATTAACTACATTCAAGTGAAAGTCCACTGTAAAACTGTGGATCTTTTCTATAAGCAACGTATTTTAGATGAAGGATAGTTCTAAAACAATGTCATCTCAAGTTATTAGAAGAAACATACTTGAGGCTGTCAACATATCAAAACCATAATAGTTATGGAGCTGAGACAGAGTAACAGACAGGTCTTCCATAATATCTAATATGACCTTTTTTTATTTTTGTTGTTGTTGTTGGAGTAAAACTGATATACTAGACAAATTTAATCCCTAGTAGTAGCTGCTTCAGGAGAGAAACAACTTCTGATCAGGCAGAAGTAGAAAGACAGATTGCCCATATCAATAGGAATCTGTTTGGGAGTACTTGAATGTCTGTGAGTAGATTGAATTTTTCACACACCTTTCACTGAAGTCTTTATTCAGTATTTAGATATAGAGAAATTGCTTCACTCATTTAGTGGTCTCTAGTCTCTCTTTTTATCCATATTTCATGGTTACCTGAAAATAACTTACAGATGAAAAAAAAAAAAATTAGAAAGCAGAGAATAACAGCAGCTTTTGTTCCCACAGCTTTCATAAAAAAAAATAAATAATAAAAAAGACTGCTTAGAGGGCAAAAAGGCCATATATGAAACCTTACAAAATATGCTTTAAGAATAGACAGATTAAGGACAGAAGATTTCTCTAAACCAGGTTCATTCAAATGTAGCCACATACGTCCTTTTCCTTCTAAGTACTCCACATCTAGAGTTTGGAGGCTGAACCTGAAGCCTGCAACAAACTTAAAACATTACAAAGTGAAATAAATGGGTCTCTTCCAAATGAATCCCAGATGATGCCAAGTGGAGGAAGATTTATGTATATGTTGTATAAATATTTAATGATATGGCCAAAAACCTACTGCCACTTAGCAAAAAGACATTTATTATTCCTGTGAAATATGACTTTTTAGCCAATAGGACTAAAGTATGCTAATGACCTCAAGTGAATTGTATTGTTAGTCATTAAACATTTCCTGACTTCTGATTGGCTAAGTCACCTCTGAGATCATAGTCCCACCACAAACTATAAGTTATTCTGTAACAGTGAAGAAAGAGGTCTGAAGGGATTTAAAATATATATATATATATATAAATATAAAATTAATTATAGGCATGAAACAAAATAAAGGTATGTCTTGCACATGAATTTCAGAAAGGCTGTTGCCTTGAAATTTTTGACATAGGTAAAAACATGCATGGAAATTGCTATGTGAGAACACAGAGTGAATTTCACAAACACCCTGAGTTTGAAGAAAATTCCCACAATCTGTTTCAAATGTCCATTTTTGTGTGTGTTTGTTTTGTTCACTTTTTGTTTTTCAGAACTTACCTCACTCTTAAAATGTAGGTTTGAAAAAATATTATTTCCATAAAGTGTTTGACTTCAATGTCTTTCCACGTCCATTGAGATCTGTAAATAAATGGAGAAGACTCTAAATCGGAAAAATATGACTATTATGTTAAATTTATGTTGTTAGAGTAGACATACAATGAACTTTTAACTGACACTTAAAGCTGAAATTATTTCTAGTAATTCAGCTGGCTCCTCAAAAATTAAGTCCCATACCTTTACTGGCTTTATTTTATTGGGATGTTTATTCAAAGTGTTTAGCAAAGAAGAGAAAAGGCATCTCACATTTCCCATCCTCCTAAGAAACAATGCAGACACATCAACTCCAGCACAGCAAAGCACCACTGAGGATGACCAGGTGATATTATGAGTTGTTTATGTAGGAATGAGTTAGGCCTCTCAATGCAGCATACTGTTGTCAGAGTAGATACACTTACATTGTCCAGGATGCTGCATTTTCCACCTCTCTAGTTTCCACAGCCTACATGATAAACAACATCAGCAAATTTGGCCCAATGATCACCAAGTAATTAACAGAGCACTACAGACTTGGAATTTCACAGACTTGGATCTTCTTATTCCTGAGCAGCAGCTTTTATTAATTTGCTTCTACAATGCAGATGTTTTTCAAAAGAAGTATTAATTGCAGGTGATACCTTATTATTCTTATTATTATGATTTTCTGGTCTGTCCTTCAGAAAGGTCTACTTTTCTCTGTTGTTAACTTTGCAGCTCACTGCCATTCAGACAATAGATTGGCTGGTAAGTTATCTCAAACACTTGGGACATTAACAAATTCTAATTGGCTATGTAATAGGAGCAGACAGCATGTACAATATTAAACCACTTCTGAACCACCTATTTTCTGTATGCAAATCAGACAGAAACAAATGTTTGGCCCCAGCTGGGCGAAAAGTCCCATTTAGAATTCTTTTCCTCTTCTTTGTTCTTTGATGTTCTGCAAATGAGCTTTAGAACTCCGCTCTTCACACAATTCAATTTTACAGGCCCATTATCTGAGATATAATGTGGAGGTTAAATATATCAGGGCAGCCATTATGTGAAAATAATTAACAGTAATGAATAATGCACTAATTCCACTGATGAGAGATGGTTATATGTGTAATGAAGTGTTGGGGCAGCCCTGACAAATGAAATTAAAATATTTAAACACTGTTTTATGATATTACTTTGCTCATATAATTTCCTTTACCTACAATGAGCCACTTCGATTATCGTCATTATCTTGACAGCTCTGAAGGATGAAATAGTGCAGGTTAATGTGACAGCGATTAGTCAGAGAGAAAATCCATCACATAAAGCAGAACAGAGTGAGGGAGAAAGGTCTCTATACTTTCCTGTTTCAAACATGAGAAGAATGATACTATCAACATCACTTCAATATTAAATGGATAGAATTATCTTGTCATTCATTTACAGCCTCTGAAGAACTACCTATTTGTACCTGCAAAGGAAAGGTCAGCCTTTCTTTATCAACCATAAAAATATGTTGATATCAATAAAGGTGGCAGAAACAGAGACAGGAAACAAGCTAGGAAATTTAAAAGGAAAGCACTCTAAGTTTTGTATTCAACGCTCTTAATGGTTTTATATTTTTAAGTTTTGCTTCACATTATGGTGTAATCTTCGAAAAATGCACCGTATGAAATAAACTGACACTGACATACGTTTTGTGGAAGTAGCTTAAATAGTAGAAGGGACTACCTATTGCACAACTACTCTTCATGCATATGTGTATATAGGTATGAATTGGCTGTGAATACGCAAAAAAAAAAAAAAAAAAAAAAAAAAAAAGAAAAAAGAGTTTCCTATCTAGATGCCGAGTTAGGCTAAAATCAGATTCATTATAGTCAGAAACATTATAGTCATCTTATTTTCAAAGGTATTGAGCACATATTGTTTCCAGATACATCAATAGACAAGGCAGGACCAGGCTGTAAGAAATAAGTTTTATGGATCAAGCAGCATGATAGGAAACACATTGGTAGTTAAGTACTCTCTTCAAGGTCCTCAGAAGAGAAATAAGCAGGAAGATGTACAATCTAACCTGGGGAGAAATGCAAAGGAGCATGTGAGTATCAGTCACTTAAACTGACAGATCAGAAACATGCAAATCCAGAGCACTGCGACACTCAAAAAAATAAATAAATAAATAAAAAGAACCAGCATTCCTTTCCTAGATCAGGGACAGTTTTACAACCACAATGGTTAAATCATTCAATTGGGATGCTGTTTCACAGTCCTTGTTCGGACAGAGAAGAGTAGAGATTTGAATACCTTATTCATACATGAAACCTGAGATTTAATTTTTCATACAATTTTTAGAAAAAGCACAGAGAAACACCAGCTCTCAGTAACTCTTGCATTTCCCTCAGGTGTAACGCATTCCAGATTCAGTTTCTTTCTGTAAAACACCTGAGTTTCAATTCCCTGTTTGAGGGGGCCGTACTGGTTTGGGAGGTGGGTGAATAAAGAAGGTGTAACAGGATATGCAGAGGAATCATCTTTTGAAGTACCACATAAGGATCTCAGAGACACTAGTGCAAAAAGACATCAAACTGTTAATGGTATCTTTGTCCATTGCAGCAAAATTAGAAGTTAGAGCACTTTGTCATCCAAACAGGGACTTTTCTTAACAATATGAATGGTGAGTTTGATAGTTGTGACATTTTTATTTTGGTGTCCAAGTGTAGCTTGTGCAAGTTTAATTTTTGCCATCTGCCCTGGAAACTATAAATTTAACTTGAAAAACAAACAAGTAAACAAAAATTGGTAAATTTAGAAAAGGTTCACCTTTCCTATTCATGTAAGTCACTGTAATTGCACTTATTTTCACTGTTATAATTAATTGTATACTGTTGTAGTGCACTGCCCCCCAAATTGAAAGATGTCCTTGTTTTGAGTACTGCATAGATACAGAGTAGGAGATAATCCATGTACTGGAGAGCTTGTCATTTAAATAGACAAAACATATCAAGGCTGTGTATGCACCCATTTTACTCAAGTGGCAGGAACAACGTGATGGCAGCAAATGTCTTGGTAGCTCCACAATGCAATGATGGCAGGGGGAGAGAGGTGTTACGCAGGATTGCAGAATATGTCAATACTGCTTGGCATCATTGTCTTCCCTGCAGGGCTGTAATCATATCTTGAAGGCAGAGCCCTGTGCTGAGAGCACACAGAGGTGCTGTACCTCAAAGGAAGCTCTTGAAAACACTCTTCTTCAAGAGGCATCCTGCCTCTAACCACAGGTTGTAAGGATAGTTCCATCACCCATGACTAGGGAAGAAGAAACTGGAGCCACAAACAGTTCTGTGGAGCTTTTGTAGACTCTTCTCTAATGCCTGGCTCTAGTGATGCTCCAGAAATACCCTGGGTTTTTCTTGGTATATCATGGCATGGCAACATTTCTTTGTACACAAAACCACCTAAAAATTGAATGCACAGCATAGAAAATCATGTTGTTTTCATCTAAATGAAATGGAAACTTGCTTCTCTGTCATACTCAGCTAATAATCTGTCTTTAAACTGCACTTGAAGGATAGAGGTAGTAATTTCTAGTTTGCTGTTCTCCAGGGCAGTTTGCACTGTCTGCCAGCTGAGTGGTCAAACCACTATAGTGGTTAAAACAGAGGAAGCAAGGGGCTTGAAAATTGAGGGAGACAGGCAATAAATGAAGAAATACATCAATCAATTCAGTTTCAGCATCATTCTTCATATTGAGTATCAGCCCCATTGGATGGAATGAGACTGCACATAGTACAAGTTAGATGAGCAGTGAGAGCAGGGTCTCTCACTGTGGACATCCAGAGACCCTACAACACTGCTGCTCACAGCAGCCAAGTCTGTTTTGGGGCAGCTCTGGCATATGCTTTTGGGAAGTTAGCACCCACAATCCCAGAATAAATTTTCTTGTTTGCAGACTAAGAGTCCATTCAAGAGAGGCATAAGTGACCTTTTGAGCTAATATGCCTGTAAAAAACTCATTCAAATTTCAGTGGTTCTTTCATTTTGCTAGTTTTAAAATACAATTTACTTCATTTATCGGACAATGAAGTGCCTCTGTAATAAATCTAACATTAAAAAATCATTTCCAGCAAATTACTCCAATAAAATCAATGAAGGTCAGGCTCAGCTGTAGAAACAAATAAATTACCTGCTATTGATAGGGTAGGCAGACTTAATTGTCATTTAGAAAGGCTAAAAGGGATAAAGAAATCTAATAGAAGGAACACATTTATACAGCAAAAATGAGAAAAGAGTGAAAGTTTTACCCTGACAGCTCCCATCCAAAGGATTGACTCAGTCCCTAAGCAGCATAGGCAGTTGTTTTAACTCTCAGTAGTACATTGGTATGTGCTTTGTATCTGTCAATATTTACCTGCTCCAGTGTTGCCTTGTGATCTTTTTACCTTTCATATGTTGAAACCCCCAAACAGGATTTCTGGTAATAGGAAATGAAGAATTGATAGAATTGAACAATCCCATTCTTGGATTTTTCAGCCAGGTTAAAAGCAGTTTGACCCAATTCAGGCTTTGCAGTATTTCCAACTATTAAAGAAACATAAAGCTGGACATTTGCTAGTGGGATTTGCCATCCTCTGGCAACAAAGTTATGATTTTATAGTTAAGATCCTCTTTGTAAAACAACTTTATTTATTTTAAAAGCTGTCCAACTGTTGCTGGGAGACATCTAAAAATGGCATTACCCCAATGTATTTCAGCTATAGCAGTGTACAGTATCAGTTTTCAGCACTTGTCCTTGAAAAACACTTTAAAAAACAAACAAAAAAAAAAAACAAAAAAAAACTATTATGATTATGATTATGATTATTTATGTTTACTGCCTCCTAATGGGGACAACAAAGGAAGAGCAAAGTGTTGGAATATTCATATGTTCAAAATGCAATTGCCCATGAAATCTTCTGGGTAGGAAATTCAATTTTATCTCTTTGAAAGCGTGAATCCTGCTCTGGATTGCAAAGCAGTGATATATCCAGTGACACAACTGGATATAAGGGCTTATTCAATGGGGAAGGCTCCAAATAGTTCTGTGATGGATATGAAGCGCTCTGCAAGTGAGCCGTTTCCAAGTCTTTGCAGAATTTAACTCCCACACACTTGGGTTAGAGGGACATTAGAAGACCAGATGACCTTATAGGCATCAATTCTCATATTAACACTTTTAACAGAACAGGAATTTTCACTGTGGAAATTAAAATAATAATAATAATAATAATAGGAAAAACAAACAAACAAACAAACATATATTTCTTATCTATAATGAGGAAATCACAAACTAATGAATGTCAGACAAGACCAAATAAAACAATGAAAAGTGAAAAGTGAAGGCTTTCATAACTACATCTGTTCAGTCCAAAGGTACATGCCTGTTGCAATGTTTGCAGTACATAATAGATTTAAACCTGCCATCTGTTGGCAAACTAGTGACACATGGAAGTGATCTGGGTACATCCTTGGAACAATTTACTTCTGGAAACACTGTAAACTGTGGTCATGAAGAACAGGCAGTCTAGAAATTGTGACTGAAAGATGGTCAAGACCTATCAAACACAGCAAAACCCTCAGAAAGGAAGTCCGTCTGGCTGTTTGGGCTATTCAAGTTCTCTGCTGAAGGCACGTGCTACTCAACCACATGTGGCCAGACACTGAATGGAAACCTCATGTCTTGGAATTACTGTTTTTTCTTTCTTTTGGGGATTACGGACCAGTTTGTCTCACACTTAGATGACTGCACATCAATTTTTCTTCGACACAATGTGGATTCAATAACAACAATGTAAGTCTCTTTGTCTCACAGAATGCCATTAATGCCTTTTCATTGTCTTCATTATGCAGCAAGTTATGAAAAACTGAACCAAAAATAAACTGTTGTCTGCTGTTTGCTTCTATTTCCCCTTCAAAAACAAAACAAACAAACAAAAAAAAGCTAATCAAACAAACAAACAAACCCCCTCCCCCACCTCTCAGATTACAATTTTTTTCTTTCCTTCTAGCCCTCAAATGAATTAAAATTTGTTCCTGGGTATTAGCAAATACTCTGTAGCTGATATGATCCATGGTGCATGCTGAAGCAGATATATGAGGGCATTCAATGTACTTATTTCTCCCTGGCCATCTTGACCAGATCAGTTCTCTTGTAAGACTAATCAGAGAATACCGAACAGTCCTGCAGTTCTACTAGCATAGAGTCTTTAGTTTAAATGCTTTAGTTATTATCCCTCTTTTATTGACTGCTTTTCTGTCTCTTGCTTTTAAATGATCATTGCAAGATTGAAACATCAGCTCAGTATATTTTATTCCCAAATTACCAAGGGTTTTGTCTAGCATCAGTCTAGGCCATTGCAAATATGTCTGCTTACCTGTGTGGCCTTGAGTTGAAATGCATATATTATATATATGTATATATTCTATATAATATACAGAAATGTATATGTCTCTACTTCATTTATTTCTATATTGTCCACTGCTTTACAGTCTTAGTTGGTTGGAGGTTTCTTATGACAAAGTCATTTGGATCTAGTTGATAAAATTTACAGCTGGATTTGTTGCTGTAATCCATTAGGCTTCTGAAGGGCCAGAGGGTTGCCAGTGTACCACAGTCAATAGCACTTTTATGGGTTTAATCTGGAAAGCAGCTGTCACAGAAGCAGCTGACATATTTGTTGGGGCTACTATGGCACTGTTAGAAGGCAAAAGTTCTGCTGCACCTGTCAATGCCTTCTAGCCTCTCAGGATCATTCACTTGCACTGGAAAAAGCTGCCTTTGTAAAGGAAGGGGATGGATATTATTTGAAGCAGAAGGAAACAAGATAGAGTGGGGATATATGTTGTCCAGTACTGAGTCTGGCTGGAATGGAGTTAACTTTCCCCAGAGCAGTCCCTACACTTCAAGACTTTCACCAACCCCCACATAGCCAGTACGCTAGGGGTGGGCAAGAGGTGGGGAGGGGACATCACCAGGGCAGCTGACCTAAACTGACCAAAGGGATATTCCTTACCATGTGGTGTCACACTCAGCAATAAAATGGGAAAAGGGGGTGGGGTGGGGAAAAGAGGGGGGGGAGCTTTTTTTAGCAAAATGCCTGTCCTCCTGAACAACTGTTACATGTATTGAGGACCTGCTTCCCAAGACATGGACAAACACTGCTCATTGATGGGAAGTAGAGATTAATTGTTTTTTCTTTCTCCCTCTGCTTACACACAACCTTTTTTTTTCCTCTCCCCCCCAGCCCCTCTGTTTCTTTTTCCTTTAATTAAATTATCCTTATCTAAATCTATGAGCCTTTTCCTTTCCTATCATACTTTCTCCCTGCCATCTCCCTTTGAGGAGGGAAGTGAGAGCACTTGTGGTGGAGTTTAGCTGTTCAGCAGGGTGAAACCATTAAAAAGCAGGTGTGAAGCAGGTGAAGACAAGGTAGAACGGGAATATATGATGTCCCTAATTCCTTTCTTCATTCATTCATAGAAGATCATAGAGTAATTCGTGTATAAGGTACCACTACAGGTCTTACAGTCCAGTATGTCTCTCAAAGCAGGGCCATCTTTAAACACAACTCTCTAAAATTCTTCTGTGTTCCAGTGCTCTGAACAGTTTGGTGACCCTTTATGAACAGGCTTAATTACATTCCTGTCTTGCTGGGAGAGCCCAAAACTAGATCTGTATTCCAAACACAGACTCACAAAGAAATTGATCAAAAAGGGTCAGAATTGAAACAGAAGACACAATTCTGTTAATTATAGCGAACCGTGGGACAGTCAAAACTGAGTGGTTCATTACAATATATTATCACACAATGATTTGCATAGATTTGAAATAGCTTCTAGTGACCTTCATTCATAGGGTACTTATTCTGGACACAGTGTCACTTCAGTTATCAAATACTCATTTTCCATGATTAAGTCCTAAATATCTAGTCATATTGGATTAGGTTTATCAATAGGAGATATTTCACGTGGATTTTAATTACATCCATGGAAATGCGTACAGGACAGGGTTAGGCAAACTATGAGGGAAGTGCCAGATGCACAATGTGTAAGAGAATGGTAAAAGAAGATGGCACCAGACGAATATTCCATAGATCTCTGTCCCACTGCCCTGCCCATTTTTCTCCATTTTTGCAGGAGAATGGAAGACTCTCTGCTATACATTCCTCTAAAATTCATCATTGGCCACTGACAGTCAGATTGAAGACCAAATACATTAAAGTATGCAAAGAATGCATTATTTTTTTTATTTTTTTTTTCCCACAGCACCCTCCCAGGTGACAAAACCTCCCTGATATTCTGGAATTTCATGCCAGCAAGTTTGACTCCACCTTTGCCTGCACTCCTACTTCAGCCTCCTAAAAGATCTCCAGTGACTTGTGGTCCTGAGACCTGACCCATTCTCTCCTGTGGAGGTCTTAGACTCCTCAGTAGTACTCACTCCTCAGCATCCTTTTCCTCCTTTGACCTTCTGATTTCCTTCCTCTTCTTCCACAAAATTTTGTCCACTAACTTAGTGGACATTTAGTGAATTTAGTCATTCAGTTGCAGTTATGCAGACCTAAGATTTGCAAAGTAAAATATACAGTCATAGAATCATCCTATAGAATTTCCATAGAATCAAGCCTCTGTGGGTTTCGTTTTTGTGTTTGAGTTTGGCCAGAAGCTCCTTGTTCATTTATGCAGGCCTCCTGGTGTTTTTGCCTGACTTCCTCTTTGTTGGGATGTTTCATTCTTAAGCTTAGAGAAGGTGATCTGAAAGAGTATCAGTTTGGGGGCTTTAATTCCTCATCCCTCTTAGCAAGAAGAAATAGTCATCACTGCGTCTTCCAGTGTTGATGGTGCTGAGGTGTATGTGGCTGCATCCTCTGCCCATCTGTCCGTTCCCTCTGACGCTCACTGAGTCTACCGGCCAATTTCAAGTAAAGTAGGCAGAGGAAGAAAAGGAGAGATAGAAACAATGAGGAGATGTTCCAGATAAACATCTGAGAGACACTATCTTTTTCTCTGCTGCAGGGGTTATGGGAGGAGGGGTTATTCACAGGAATTAAGTGAGGAGCTCCAGGAACAACGAGGAACTCAATGTACTCTAGAATGATCATGATATTAGGGACAGATAAGGCATTATGGTGAGAGTATCATATGAACAGATGATTGTAGCAGAAATGTATGGGGTACACAGCAATCCAAAGGAAAATAAACTCATTAGTTCCACTATTGATAGAACAAATTGTTTTCTTTTCCATTTGGATGTTTGGAGCAAAGACTCTGATTTTACCAAAAGTATGTTCTATTAGAGCAGAAAGTTGTTCCCGTGGTGAATTAGTGCAGCACTTTACAAATATGCATTCCCCATGGGCCCACCAAAAGCACTGAGTTCACTCCCATAGGTCAAAAATACCAGCAGTGCAATAAAACTGCTGTACAAGGAGGAATACTGTGTGTATTGATTTGTGCATTCATTGCCAATACCATTGTGGGATCAGTAAAAACAGCAGACACCTCTTTAGCAACAGGCAAATGCCTTCCACTTACTAAACACAAATAACCAATACCACTTTATTCCTGTAACCTACAATATAATCCTTTTGGCCAGCTTACTTAGTGATGGAGCATCAGAGTACAGCCTGTCCTTTAAGCAATGGATAGCTTAAAGATAAATGAACTATGGGGACAAAAAGAAGAGAAAAGAAAAGAAAAGAAAAGAAAAGAAAAGAAAAGAAAAGAAAAGAAAAGAAAAGAAAAGAAAAGAAAAGAAAAGAAAAGAAAAGAAAAGAAAAGAAAAGAAAAGAAAAGAAAAGAAAAGAAAAGAAAAGAAAAGAAAAGAAAAGAAAAGAAAAGAAAAGAAAAGAAAAGAAAAGAAAAAAAGAAAAGAAAAGAAAAGAAAAGAAAAGAAAAGAAAAGAAAAAAAGAAAAGAAAAGAAAAGAAAAGAAAAGAAAAGAAAAGAAAAGAAAAGAAAAGAAAAGAAAAGAAAAGAAAAGAAAAGAAAAGAAAAGAAAAGAAAAGAAAAGAAAAGAAAAGAAAAGAAAAGAAAAGAAAAGAAAAGAAAAGAAAAGAAAAGAAAAGAAAAGAAAAGAAAAGAAAAGAAAAGAAAAGAAAAGAAAAGAAAAGAAAAGAAAAGAAAAGAAAAGAAAAGAAAAGAAAAAAGAAAAGAAAAGAAAAGAAAAGAAAAAAAAAGAAAGAAAAAAGAAAAGAAAAGAAAAGAAAAGAAAAGAAAAGAAAAGAAAAGAAAAGAAAAGAAAAGAAAAGAAAAGAAAAGAAAAGAAAAGAAAAGAAAAGAAAAGAAAAGAAAAGAAAAGAAAAGAAAAACGGGAGTTATCCACTCTTCCTTTACAAAACAGGAAGCATTTCTCAATGTCCAACAAAGATTTTCTCTGAAGCTGTTCTTTCTTGTTTTTCCAGAGGTGAATAACTGTGGTGAGAGAAACTGATTTTCCATTTTTCAGAGTAAAAGGCAATATGCAAAAACATTGAATGAAATAAAGATTATATGGTCTTATAAGAACAGAATTGAGAATATCATTTCCATCCAGGTTTAGTTGTCTACAATGTAAAAATCTACAAAGAATTGTCTGAATAGTTTATTCTAGGGCACTGCTTGTCTGGCCTAAACAGGATGTCTACTTTAGGATGAAATTAATCTTGCCCTGGAAGTGCCTTTTTTTCTTTCAATTGGCTCTAAGAAAGACTAGAATGAAATTCATATATAGATGTCTGTGTTTGGTTAGATGACTGCCATCCAAGTTCTTTTGACAGATTGTCTGCCTGCCTGTCCAACTATCATTCACCTTCTTTTTTAGCTACTAGCAGATATTTAAAAAATAATAATATTTGGAGAAGGAATAGTCATTATACACCACATATATGCCTTTGTAGTATTTTCAGTTATTCTTTGATGTAGTAGCTCTTAATAACACTTTCCCATGTAGTTAGGTCAAAGACAACATAGAAACATTAATTAAACATCAAACCTGATTTTTCATTAAAACTGTAGTAATATTAATGGGGAAAACAGCAAAAATTAAACAGGTTTGCTAATCTGACCATCATACTAAAGGTGAAATAAGTTGTATGCATGGCTTTAATCAGAATACTGGACATTTTTATAATTCATTTCTGGCTGAGGTTCCATATAGCAGAATGCTGAATGATACAGATGTAGGATCTGATCACTCACATATTACACTTGCGCTGGATAGCAGGATCATAGAATCATTCAGGTTGGAAAAGACCATCTAGTACAACCATAGTGTAGACAATAGAAATAAGATCTATTGTAAAATAGCAGTGTTTAGATGTAAGTATTTCAAAAACTCAGAACTAAAGCAGCAGGCAAATTCGATGCATGAAGTTACAAACAATAGTAGTTTGACTTTATAATTCTGTCTTATTCATAACTAGTAAAATAGCATTTTATTTTCTGTTCTACTGCCAAGGAAAAATCTCAATATAAGAGAGAAAATATTTCAGCATGTTTGATAATGTGAAAATGTGAACTGAAGAGATGCCTGAAATATGATATGACTTCTTCTAAACAAGTACAGAAATCAATACAGAAGAAAAATTATTGTCTGATAGGTATGATTGCAATAGCATCGTTTCTTTTTGATGTCACTGATTTCTCACTTCTTTGCATTTTCAGGGCTGCATTTGGCAGGAAAATAGCTTTTTTTACTGCTTTTCACCAAAGGTCTTAAGTTCTTAAATTAATTCAAACAATGACAAATAAGGCACAAAGTAGGCTTGGGTGAATAATTCATTACAGAACAATGTATATCATGAATTTAACATCTTTTTTTTTGTTGTTGTTGTTGTTTAACCAATGTCCTCAAACATATCACAAATATTCATATGCAACAATAGTTTATAGTCTGATTCTGAATTTATGCATTACTACTTAAATGGTAACAGATTTTTTAGATGTGATCGTGAATGAGGAATATGTAGTTTCTTTATTCTAAACAACTATATCAAAGTATACATATACAAGTATATATAAAGACCTATTTTTTATTGTTTATTTTTACAATAAATATAAAAAAGAAGCAGGAGTTTTGCTTTATAAGACTGTATGAGAATTGATTTCTAAAATGAAAATTTATGATAGATTTATTTTAAAATTTTCCAAAAGGAGTTAAGCAAGTGAATTTCAGTATCCTTTTTCAGTATCTATTTTAAGTATCCTTTAGTAGTCATGAGAAATCAACTTAAGCATTCAAACACAGAGAGAGACACAAAAAACAGGTACAAATATGACAATATGTTTTCTGAATTTAAACCATATATTTTACAATATATTTCAACACCTTTTTTTTGTTATATTTATGCAGTACTGAGATATTGTAAATGTAGCAGATGCTCTATATACTAGTATAAACATTCAGTTGATGAAACGTCATTATGTTTTTTGACTAAATATATTGAATACATTTTGGTAAAATTAGGATAACAATGCACACAATTATATATATAATTATATAATATTTTTATACATTACGATTATTATACAGCATTTATACATTACAGTTATTATAATGAATAATTTGTGCCACAGTTTTAAATTCCCCAGACTTCCACTTCCCTTTTTACTGTGTTACTCCTTATAGCTGAGAACAATTTGCCAGTAACAAATCAAATCAGTACTCCTGAATACATTTTGCTTCTGTGATGCTTGTAATTTTATAATATTTTATCAATTTGAAGTGTGAATACCTTTTTTTTTTTTTTTTAAATGGAAATAAGTGTTCAATCATTTACAGCACTGGTCTGGCCAGTGCTGATATTCTTACAATTTTATTTTCATTCTCATGACAGTTTTTCTTAAAACACCTATTATAGAAGTCATTGGATAGGAATCCAGACTTTACTTTTTTAACATAAATGTGCTCCTAGTTATCACATTTACATAGACAAGTCTGAATATCAGAACCCTGAAGATTCAAAAACTAAGTAGCAAACAAAAACAAAATATATTATTTTGCTCTGGTTTGTACTATGTGAATATTTCAACAAATTTGATGTTTTATTTTTTTTTATCACTTGTACTAATAAATATTATTTGTATTTAGTGTAACCTACGTTGTCAAAATATCCTTTAAATAATCAGCGTAAAGAGAAAATAAACATGAAAATCAATTTAAAAAATGTATCTGAAAAGTATTAGTTATATTTTACATATGTAGATATAACTGTATGGCAAATGCCTAATTTAGAATGCAAATTATTTTCTTATACATGACTCTGAAAATTGACTATATTCTTACTGCAAAAGTTTATTTTTGTTTTCTAGATAATATTAAAACTTGGTGCTAAAATGAGATCAAATTAAAATCTTCTATATTTTTCATGCATTCTGTGGAGTTTGGTTTCAGAACACATCTGTGGTTTGCTCTCTGGAAACCTCTCACAGGTTTTGCTGTGGTTTTCCTTGACTCTCAAAATGTTACGCACACCTGTAATACCAAGGAAACGTACTGATATGTGCTAATTTAAGTAATATGGGATGAAACATAGCCCATGGATTCTAGCAGACTTGTCCACAGAAATTGTTCTTAACAGGCTAAAGAGTTAACTGAACACAAAATATAGAAATTTTTTCCTCTTATTCACTTTTATTTCTTTTCTTATTCCCTTAATAACTGCTTCCTCTCTGATTAGCAAATGTACCTAGGATTTCCAGAGCTGGAATTTTTTATCACAATTTTTTATCACAATTGAGTGATGTGTTTTAATTATATTTTACACCCTTCTCAGGGAAGATATCCTCTAAAATTCCCACTGTTCACACTTTCATTATGCTTATAAGATAGCTCAGGAGTTAAAATTAAAAAATGAAAATCCTCCTTAAAAGCAATTAATAAGCTTGTTGCAGCCAAAAGTTCAGGAGCAGACACACATATGCAAAATTAGATAGTAGACAGAATAAGATGCAGCTAACATTATTATTGATCCCATACCAACAGGTATGTGTAAATGAGCTGCACCGTAGCTATCAGTATTACTATATACCATAGATTAAAGGACAGCCAGGGAAATTTATAACTAATGAAAGATCAGTTAGGTGAACAGGATGACAGTGACAGCTAAAGGCTTCACAGTGCCTGGAAGAAAACATCAAACTAATATTTATTTAGTGAAGATGAACACAAAGACTGAAATCAGTTTAGAAAAAGAGTTTTCTAAATAGGTACATTTTAGTGCATTTGACTGGTATATAGGTTTTCATCTGAAGCAAAAATCTGGAGTTTGTTTCATAAGTAAATGTGACCTTGTCTTGAAATATGCTTAAATATGTTTTCAGTAACTGAAACATCATGAAGTCAAAAGCACCACAAACCTTATCCTAGGATTACCTTGATTAAGGCACAAAACGTTAAAAGCAAATTACTATGAAAGTATGAAACAATTTGCCCTTAATGTTTCAGTCATATCTGTAAAAAATATGACTTAAATCTAGTTTTATTAATAATACATATTTTAATTAAACGGCTAGAGGTGCATCTAGCAGGAAAAATTGAATCTTCACTGGATTTCACATACTTGTATGATTCATGGGCAGTAAATATGCAAAGCTTTATGCCCATAAGGCAATCAAACTGCAAAGCTGATATGCATGTTTTTATCTGAAAGAATGAAGTCTAGTAAGGATTAGAAATAATAGTAATAATAATAATAGTAATAATAAATGCTGAAGAAATTAATGTATTTTTGTAGACTTAATCCATTCCTAGATATGATCCTAGTTTTTGCCAGCTGCATGCTGTTGAAAACATATTTATTGTTGTTTCCATTAATCTCATTATATGAGGTTTGCCTATATGGGTACATATATACACACATAATATCACAGCTTTAGCAATAAAACCATAGGATGAAAATTATCATGCTACAGTAGCATAGCATGAAATGCTTTCATTGGAAACTGTTTGGGAATTGAACAGTTCTGCAATCTGCTTATCTACTAACAAAGCCTCTCCTCATTTGCATCAGGACTGTGTATAAAGGTCTGACTGCATGCTTAGCTTGCTTTATCTTTTCTTCAGCTACCACCCCACACTTCATCAAACATTCAGTTCAGTTATATATAATGACAGCTATTCTGTGCACACCAACGACACCTCTCACCTGGTGGTGTCAAAACACAAAAGCAAACATAAAGTAATTACAATCTACAACCCTTCTCTGAGGTAACACCACAGTGCCAAATTACAGTGCCTCATAACACTGCAATAGCACAGTGCAGTCAATGATGTTAAGGATACTGAACTTTGCTGAAAAACTAACAGGGTGAAACTAAGTTTAAAAACTTGTTCTTACTGTTTCAAGCACTTTTCTAAAGATAGAGCTATCACTGCCATGAGCTTTAACATGACTGTAATGATCAAATGTTAATGAAATGTCACCTCACAAAGTCCTTACAAGAAAAAAGCCACGGTCATGCTCCCATTTCAGAGACTGAAAACTGATGAAACAAGAACTTTTGGTCCAAATTTCGCCTGGTTTCAAAAAGCCAATTGGAGATGAACAAACATTAAGTGCACCCTCAGTAAGCTTGCAGATGGCACCAAGTTGGGGGGAAGTGTCGATCTGCTGGAGGGTAGAAAGGCCCTGCAGAGGGACCTGGACAGGTTGGATTGATGGGTAGAGGCCAATGAGATAAGGTTCAACATGGCTAAGTGCCAGGTCCTGCACTTTGGTCACAACAACCCATGAAATGCTGCAGGCTTGGGACACAGTGGCTGGAAGGCTGTGCAGAGGAAAAGGATCTGGGGGTGTTGGTTGATGCTCTCACCTGAACATGAGCTGGCAGTGTGCCGTGGTGGCCAAGAAGGCCAATAGCATCAGGCATAGCTACTGGCAATGGTATCAGGAATAGTGTAGCCAGCAGGACCAGGGAGGTGATCATCCCCCTGTACTCTGCCCTGGTGAGGCTGCACCCCAAGTACTGTGTTCAGTTTTAGGCCCTCACTACAAGAAGGACATTGAGGCTCGGGAGCAACAAAGAAGGGCTATGAAGCTGGTGAAGGACCTGGGACACAAGGCCTATGAGGAGCGGCTGAGGGAACTGGGATTATTTAGTCTGGAGAAGAGGAGGCTCAGGGGAGACCCTATTGCTCTCTACAATTACTGAAAGGAAGGTGTGGGGAGCTGGAGGTCAGCCTCTTCTCACAGGTAACTAGTGATGGGACTAGAGGGAATGGCCTCAAGTTGGGCCAGGCGTGCTTCAGGTTGGAAATGAGGAGAAATATCTTCTCAAAAGGAGTGGTTAGGCATTGGGATGGGTTGCCCAGGAAAGTGGTGGAGTGACTGTCCCTGGGAGTGTTCAAGGAAAAGTTGGATGTGGTGCTTAGGGACATGGTTTAGTGGGCAATATTGGGGGGAGGAGGGGGGGAAGGGGGAAACTGTTGGACTAGATGATTTTAGAGGTCTTTTCCAACCATCATGATTCTATGATTCTATGAATATTAGACACTTTTTCTGAGGGTTTGGCATTTTAATGTTGGATAGGCTTAAAGCACAACTCCTACTGTCAGACTGTCAGTAACTGGGAGCTAATAGCCTTTCTGCTGTTGCATAGTAGCTGAAACTGGACAGCTATGGGAAAAAAAAAAAAAAAGTAAAAAAAAAAAAAGTTGTAATTCCATTTGAAATTTCTTGTTTAGTGACTGCTTACAAAAAGTTTGATCACTACAGTGATGGAAAAGGTTCTTTTTCTTCTGAATGAGATCCCTCCATTTTGTCTAGTAAACATTTTAGTTCCTAAATGTTTTCTTGAATCTGAAGAAAGATATTTTTACATAATAATGTAGAGGCTAACTCTGACATACAGAGTTACATAGTCCTACATACCTGCTGATATTTATGCTACTGATTTAGATCATTCTGCTCCACATACAAAGAGATAAAGGGGAAATACAAAGAAGTCAGTGCATGAAAAAGGAGAGGACTAAAATAGTAAAGAAGAAATACCAAAGAAAAGGATGTATCAATCCTTAAAAAACAAAACAACAAAAAAAAAAAGCATAATTCTAAGGAGAAGAGAGAGATCTATTCCTATTTCTTATTTATAATCCTGATCTCTCAATTTGGCTGAGGCACAAAATCTTTTTTTTTTTTTTTTATTTTGTTTTAAGACAACCAAGGTGAAATGATACTATCCAGTTCAGGGGGAGGCAAGTCCATATTCTTGCTATGACTTGAAACAGTAATTTTAATTTAAGTTACCCTGTCTCTAAGGAAGCACTGTATGCACTGGTATGGCACTCAGATACTTTCATTTCTTCAGATTATCCTACCTCATATTTAATAAATATATATATTCACTGGACTAAGTAGGAAACAGATTCTTAGGGTGAGTGTTTGAACCACAATGGAATTTGTATGAATAAAAATGTGAATCTCCCATATGAAGGCTGCATTTAAAAGCAGTATCTAGAAAATAATGGATGAAGTAAAGAATGAGGTAGAAATAACTATAAAAATATAGATCTTCAGACAGCAACCTTGGCACCTCAGGCCTTTTCATCTTCCTATTTCACCTGTATGTATCTTGAGATTTGCTCTTGGGACATAGAGAAGACTATGAATCCTTTCAGATACGTTCATCTCCATTTCAGAAGGTGTAATGTTGCCTAATTTTGTTTAAGAAACTCTGCCTTAACCTATACTATCCTCCTTATTCTAGATCAGTCCAAAGACCTCAGTGATTTTTACCCATTAGGTCTGAGTCCCTGTTTACACCTGGGACAAGGCAAAGCTGTCTTTGCTGTCATTCAGGTTGAACCCTTCCATCTGTCACAGTGACTTTGAGCTGAATAAAAGGGAAGTTTGGCTTCAGCTCTTCCACTTCATCTCTTCCATTTCACTGAAAAATTTACATCTTGTGTCACTAAGCTGCCAAATTCCAGACATCAACATAGTACAGAAGGTTGAGTGCTGTGGGCACACAGAGCCTGAGTGCAAGCACACTCCCTTCACACACCATCAAAGACTTGTTTCTTCTCCTTCCTCAGTTGTGCCTTCCAGACTTCAGATGGGTTCAACTGTGGTGGACCACACTCTCACAGTATATTAAACAATGTTTTAAGTAGCAAATATATAAAGAAATGTGTCCCATTGTTTTTCAGTTAAATAGCAACAGCTGTAGTCTCCACACCAAAAGCCTTCTCTGAAATATAAAAACCATAAGGCATGAGCTGTCAGAAGGGTTAAGAGGAGAGAGGTTTGTGTACTGCCCCAGATCCTGTCAAGATTAGCTATTTCAGTCTCTTTTTATGATTCTCCAACAGACAGAAGCATGGAGCATTTACCTGCATTATTTCTTAGGCAGTTTGGCTCAGGCTGTTCTCACTATCAGGAGACCCATAAGCCAAACTTAAGGGCTATGGCATAATATTTTCTGGGGGATGGAAGAAATGCAAATATACCTGAAATAAGTTTAGCTCTTTATCAATTAACACAAAAAAACATAACACTGCTTTCAGCCGGTATTAATACCACTAACATGACATCATGGTACTTTTATTTACATAAGAAGAAAAATAATTCTGAATGTCTTTATACTTCTAGTGTGGTGCTCTAAGGCATGTAAATGGGTACTGCAATACTAATATTTTAGTGTATTAAGAATATTTCTTAAATATTCAATTCATTATTATTGAATATTGGTTTTATTTCCATAGAGCTCAGTAGTAAGCACTCCTAAGATTGAAGTTCATTATATTAACATATATCTTTATACACTCAGGGGAGTAAAGAAATAAACCAATGACAAGACACAAAATTATGAGACAACTCAGACTTCAAGAGATATCAGAATTGGTGATAAAAGAACACAGGCATCATTATTTTTTAAATTCGTTTGTAATAATATTTCATGGAGGTAGTAGATAGTGTGTTCCCAGAGGAAGAAGGAAGACTGTTATGAAAATCAAGATCATGAAGTGAGAGAGGAGGCATTTAAATGTGTAGGGTACGATTTTCTGAAGCACTGAGCTTTGGCTTGAGTTCTTTTTCAAGTGCAGTCAGCTGTAAAACTGTTATTGATTCCATGGGAGTCCCCACTACCTGCTCTCAGCAACTCCACCTGTGGAATATGAAATACTTTCAGGTCTCAGTGAGCTACATGTAATGTATCTGACATGAGTGGAAGATAATAAAAGAACTTCTTTGCAATTCTTGCACACAAGAACCAGAGGAAAACACAGAAGAATGATATCTGATTAGGAAGTGACACACAGTACATAATACCCCCAAATCCATTGACCTGTGACTGAAGTGCTCTCCGGGGTCACAATGAACATTATCTGTCTTCTCTTCCATCTGCTAGGAACTACCAGACCTCTCCCAGTCATGCAAAGTGGAAGGGAAAAAATGCAGAAGGGATACAAGAATATCTCAGTTCCATTTCTGTATTGCCTTCAAAGAGATCTCTTGAGGAGTACAGGAGTGAATGAATAAAGTAGCCATAGGCTACCAGTAGCCTTCATGAGTAGCCTTAGGTTTTTCTTCCAAAATTTCAGCTTTGAGATGAAGTAATATTTATAATTACCAAATCAACACAGGGTACACTTTTATAAAAGATTTGTGGGGCTAAGTTTTTGTTTTGTCCATAGGGGACATGGAAATCTGTTCCTTTCCTGGTCAAAGAACTGCCAGAAGGAGCATAAGGGAACAGAACTGTCAGAATCTGGTGCTGTTATGTGGAGCCTCAAAATACTTTAATAGAGGACTATGAAGTGACCTCGGGGAGTGGGTCCGTGGCCACACACTTTTAACAGTTAACTTGTTCCCTGACCCTGTTGTGGATTCTTCATGACAAAGGCGCTCTTTTCCAGGAAAAAATCTGTCAAGTCTGGTTGACAGCTTGACTCCAGGGAGAGCTCCAAAGAGTCAATATGCAGCAGGCTTGCCTTTTTTCTCCCCATGCAGTCCTCCAGAATTACCCCAACAGATTTTGCAATCCAAGGCATCTCACACTGTCTCACACCCCGCCACAGTCCCAGGGCATGCAGTTCCACACTTCTTCTGAAACTTTTAATTGAAAAATAAAATAAAATAATAAAAGTATACAAAGAAGATAATTATAAGTAAGGACCCCATGGACACCACATAAGTCCAAAAAAGATCTAAGGGAAAATGCTGTATGGGGTGGGTATTCAGTTTAGCTCCAGAAGCAGTTAACTCTCAGCAGTGCAACACAAAATTCTGTGTTATCTGACCTTTGGGTAAGAGCATAACAATATAAATCTACCTACACCGCGTACTTGAATTTCTGTGTAAGCATAATAACAAAATTGCTTTCATACATCCACATAGGTTTAATTTTTCCCAGAATAACAAAATTGCTTTCATACTTCCACATAAGTTTACTTATCTCCCTATCTCTTTTACACATACACACACACAAATAAAATAAAAAGCCAAGTTAAGGCTTTATATTACCCACGCTGAAGTTTATTTTCTATTAATAAGAAGTAGGCAGCAGGTAAAACAAATTCTGGCATGGTAAGTCAATATATTTATAGGTCCACAGTCATGACTAAAGACAGGCCTGGATGATTTTACCTAATCCACCTCAACAGTCTAACTTGCTTTTTAAAATCTCTGTGACGGAGATGTCCCAACTTCCATGTACAGTCTATGCCAGTCAAGAACTACTCTCATCTTTCCATACTTTCTAGTCATTTCCTTACCATCAAAACCAACTAGATGCATTAAGAGATTATGTGACCCTGAGGGTATCCCTCAGAACATTACAGCTGTTATATAGCAGGCCACAAACACTACGGAACCCAAAAAGCACACTGAGTTCTTCAAGTTAGCCTGAAGGAGAACTGGCACACATCTATTTTCAAAGGCCACTTCTGCTGACATCTTCTCAGCCTTAGGAACAAAGGAATTGGCTATCTCAAGTGTAAATGAAGAGTTTTCTAGAGTGCTTGCACATCTGTTTCTGTTATTAATAGAAAAAGGTAGACTAGGTCATAGCTGTTCTCTGGAGATGATGATTTATCTCTTTTTGACAGGAATCATTTAGAAACTAAGGCACTTCATCTGTTTGCCTAAAGTTTAGTGCAATGAATCTTAAGTATTAATCTTGACCAGAAGTATAAGTTACACAATGTAAACTTTTGTTTTGTTCATGTTGGTGTTAGTATATAGGGGTCCTGGTTCTACATCACTAAGTATGGCAATGCTAGTAAATAATAAACTAAAAAGAGAGAGAGGGAGAGAGAGAGAGAGATTTTATCTCAAAAACAAAAACAAACAAACAAAAACTCTCAGTCACTTCATTTATACAGGAAAGCAAATGTTTATAGGGAGATTTATTCCTGCATTCTTTGTGTTTCTCAAAAGTATCTTGTGTCTCAGATGTGTCAAGTCCTATTATATCCAGTTGCAGTAACCTAATGTGACCAACAGACTTCACACAGAATGGAGAAAACCACTGATCTTAAGTCAGAGTAACACAATGCAGCAGGAAAAGATCATGCACAAAGACAGTGGTGTGCCACATGGTGAAATGCTGGATTTCTAGACTAAGAAATCATTTTCAGTCACAGAAGGAAGATACATGCATAAGATTATTCTGAGCAAAAATAAAGTTTTTCCCTGGCATACATATAAAACAATATATTGAAACACATTGAAATTCAATATTACACAAATTTTATTTGTGTAATAAACTCTTCATGATAAATTCCTTCTTTACAATAGTATGAAGAAATAATAACGTGTTTTAACTGATATTCACAAATAACTCCCAGGCAACACAGTGGAGACAGGAATAAATAAACTTGTGTTGAAGGTTCTTCTACTTCCCCAGAGTATAGGGTTCATCTCACTATTTAAAATCTGTTCATTGATGTCTAAACTGGTCAGGAAGGCTCCTGACACAGTCAGTGAAGGAAAATCAGCATCTCTGGAGTTCAGCTCACTCTGTCCATCTTAGAAACCTTGTTAATTTTATGTTTATTTCACTTTCACCAACTACGTCCTACATATTTCTAACTATTTTGGAAGTGGATTCAGAACTGAGTTGACAGTGAAGCTTAGAACTAGAATATATGTCCACCCGTGCTCCTTGTAACTCTTTTCTCCTTGAGATTTCCTGCAGAAAAGGGAAAATGCATAATCAAGTGAATATGGAGAAACACTATTCTCATTCTGAGAACCTGGACGTCAGTCTGATAATCAATAAATGACTGAAATGCCAGTTTTAAAACATTCTTCAGACATTGAGTCTGTAATATTAGGAAGGCTGTAAAAAACCTCTCTGTTCTTGACAAAATATACATGACATGGGTAACTATTTTCATTTAAAGTGGATTTGAAGGATTTCATGGTAATACTATAAACTGGATGTTACTGCAGGTGGCAACCTGAAATAGTTTTTCACTGTTGATCTGAACCTATTGTGCCACCCTTTTTCTAAGGTAGGCATAACCCTAGTGAGCATAAAAATACAAAGTACTAGTCTTTACTTATCAAAGTAAATGAAGATGACTTATTTCAAGAAGAATTAAGAAGAAAATTAGAAAACTAAGTAGGTTTTGGCTGATTCCACTTTTTGTAAAACTGTGGGTTTGGGCAAATTTTAGCAGTTTTCTTCCATTTGATCTGGGGATTCATTTGAAGTGCTCAAGGAGATTCAATATCCAGAACAGCAAAATCATGTATGTCTTCTGCTGGCAAAAAATTGCTGAGCTGCTGACAGCTCTAAGTAAACGGAATCATTTAAAAGATCACATATACTCTGTGCATTTCTGCTCTTTATCATTCTTATCTCACCATGAACAGAGATAGTTACACTGATTCATGGCTGGTGGCACCATGCCACAAACTCACATCTTACACAAGTAAAAACAAATCAATAATCCTCATGTACGAGCTAGAAGAGCACTGCCCACAATCAAATTTACTCCAAGTTTACAGATAGCTTATTAACTACCCAAATCAAGTGCATATTTTAAATAATGCATAGCAATGTGATCAAGATGAGAAGGTTGGTGAAATGATGCCATTTGTTTGCTTCATACAAAAATTGGGTTCCATCAACTTAATGCCTTTTTTCCTCCATCTAAATTTAATATGCTTAATTTCAGAGTGAGTTTTGATCAATGTGTCCAAATGACTTTTAAATGCTTAGATAAGGTTTTATCAGTCTTCATTTTTCTCATTGGCGCTTTGGTAATATGTTCAGTGATATATAAAAGCTGTAGTTCATTCCTGGTTTTAAAAGAAAAGAAAAAAATAAAGAAAGAAAGGTTTTATTTAAATTATCTGCTCTTGGAAATTTAAAAAGTGACTTAAATGCAATACAACATAAACATTCTTTCCTTATCTCACTTATGATTTGTTACTAGACTAATGCTGTTACCCATCAGTGCAGTGTTGTCCATTGTATTATGCATTTTCATTATTGAATAGTCCTTTGTTTCTCAACAGATAGTTTAGATTTTTAATATTGTTAGTGTTGAGAGATAAACGCTTTGGTACATATTGGAGAGTAATAAATTGTGTTGAACATTGATAAACTAACGCAATTACTAGCAAGGTCACAGAGTCAGCTAATTTAGAAATATCAGTACTTGGATTTTGAGTTGTCCCCTGGAGAACTGCAGCCACTTTATTAAAGCAGGAGGGTGAGGAGAAAATGGTACATTAGGATTGATCTTTTGATCTAATTGTGGACCTCTGCCATTCCTTGTTTGACCAAAAGTGCTTAGCAAGCAAGAGGAAACACAGTTCAACTAATTGAGGAACATCCCTTAAAAGCCAATGGGATTCTGGGAAAAAGAAACAAATTGCAATTTGTACAGTTTTATGGTGTTAGTTATCAATGAAAAGGTGTAAATACTGTACAATTAATCTTTGCTTTTCACGTGGGAATTTTTGATGTTGCAGACATACAGAAATTTTACTTCTAATATGTTCTAGCCAGTAAATTTCTTATACTGCTGAAGTCACAATTAAGCAATATTAAAAATACAAGTAATATTTTCTATTTTGTGACTTACTTTTAATGAATTAACACTAAGACACCTGCAATAGCATTCAATCACTGGAGAAAAACCTCTCCTGTTGAATAACATGACATCAGAAAATATCACAGTATGTTAACCATTGCACAAAAAAACATGAAAAACGTTCATCTGCTTCAGAGAGCTAAAACAAGACCCATAACCAAAGTTTTTCTTCAATGAAAGATCCTCTCATTTACATTTTTTGAACTTTCTACCTGAGATGTATGTTTATTATACCATATTTGAAATACTAAGATGATAAAACTTTAAAAGCTGTATATTAATTAATGGACCAGCATGCCAGAATTAAAAGTAATGATGATGGGAGATGTACCCTTATCTCTATAGCACAGTTTTAGTTTGATCCTAAGCAGTAACAACCGGTAGTAATTGCCTTCTGAAAGGCAGCTGGCTGCCTAACTCAAATGAAAAAAGAAATGTATTTATTATTCAAAAACACATGCCAGGTCCAATAAAATAGTATTGTCAATAAAAATAGCACATAAGCTTAATATTACTGTTTTTTTGTTGTTGTTGTTGTTCTTGTTGTTGTTGTTGGCATTCTTCCTGCCCTCCTTTTTCTCCCTTCCTCCTTCCCTCCCTCTCTCCCTTTCTTCCTCCTTCTCTCCTTTCTTACCTTGTTTCCTCTTTCTACCTAAGTTTTTTTCACATGAACAGCTGCACTTCAGAACAGTGTACTCATATTGATTATTAAACAGCAGGAGAAAGATGTTTCAGATGTAATTCAGTGCAGATTTTGACATCTACATTTAGACTCTTTTAGGTATCTACAAGGTATATCTATACAATGACAGATAGCTAAACTTTTTATGGTCAGTTAGGATTAAGCCACAGTCAGAGGAGTCTGGAAAGCTATTCAGATGACTGTATGTAAAACAAAAAGTTGAATGTTGACTCTACTAAGTACTCCATACACAGACACAGAGCTGTAGTCTCATGGTCTGAAAATACCTAATGTCTTGGCAGCATGGAACTCTGCACAGACTAATTTACCCTACTTTTCAGCAATGCAGACCTTGGCAGTCTGCAGATTCAGATTTCCCATGTTGGGATGGAAAACAGTAACAGGCTGACTCAGTAATTCTGATATGTTGTGAAAAAATTTGAATAAAATTAAATAGAAAAATAAATACAGAGCTCTATGAAACTCCAAATTGAAATTCATGGTTCTGGTATGCACTACCAAAATCACTTGAGTGCATTAACCTTTGTTCTCTGTGTGAACCTGATCTGTAATTAAATCAGATTTCAAAATTTTAGATTTTCTAGTTTGTTTGTTTGTTTGTTTGTTTTTTAATTTTTGTCTTTCATAAACAGTTAACTGACTTTGGCAGACAAGTGATGGCCAGTCATCTAGTCTGATCAGAATTCAACACAGTATTACTTCAGGATCTTTGTTGTATCTTTACTGGGGATTTCAGGTTTGGGGATGATGGTTTTTAACTTTTGGAAAACATTATCCTTGGATGAAACATCCCTAATTAAAAAAAAAAAAAAAAAAAGGATTTTGTATTAGAGATGTTAAGAAAATCTCTATGACTGTAGTATGACCATCTAATGGAGAGTTCTTCCTACTGCCATAGGCTTCTGCCGAGGTGTGAGCCACCAGAGCCTAATAAGCATTCGCAAGGAAATGTGCCTCCTTTCAGCTCCCATGAGAAACACTTTCGTCCTTATGAAATCTACAGAAAATTCTCAATTTACATTTGTTAATTAGAAAGGTTTATTCTAAATAGACTAATTAATTATAGCCACATTTACATTTTAAATTTAAGTGATTATTTTAGAAGATTTTGTAGACTTCTAATTATGAATGTTGTTATTCTCATTAGGATATCAACTGCTGTCCCAAATGAGAATGCCAATTGATCTACTAAACCCCGCAGAGTCATCCAGTTTATCTAGTTCTGTGTACCGCCTAATGCACACATGCAGACAGTGCCATGTGACCCAGTGCATGCTAGAACCAAATGACTGCAGAAAAATTCCTCTTCCTGCTGGGATTAATGACAGAATCCAAAAAAGATCAACCAGGTTCCTGCAAAAGTGGAGTAGGGATAATCCTTTTGTTCAGAAGCAGAGATCACTCTAAAAGAAAGGATTTTTTTTTGGCGTGTGTGGAAGATAAGACATATGAAAACCATGTCGGGCTATTTATGGGATTCTATAAAAGCTATGACTTATGTAAGCCAGCTGCCAAGAGAAGCACAGCAAGAGCAAGTGGAGATAGTTTGTCTTACATAAAGGACTGGAACAAGATGGTCAAAAATAGGGAAAAACTATAAAGTAGCATTAAAGTTAATTGGAAACCTCTTGGCCTGAGAAGCCTATTACTCTTCAGGTACTCACTCCTGAAATAGGATTCAGCTGATGTAAATATAAATAATAGTAATAATAGTATAACAGTAATAATAGTGATAGGAGCAATAACAATAATAAAAGCAATAATAAAATAATAATATTAATAACAACAAAAAGCAATAATAATAATGAACCAATGCAGTAAAATGGAACTTGGAATCACTTTTTATTTATTTATTTATTTATTTATTTATTTTAATTAACTAAGGAAACTGTTATCTCTGTATTAATAGAGGAGTGTATAGATACCATTCAAATCCTTTCAAATCTATAATGTTTAAAACTGCGAAGCAAAAGTTTTACGGATAAAGGATGTAATTCTTTCTTCCAGCAGTTTGACCAGGGGATTCATAAGAAAGAACCTGCAAATCTAATTTGTGGGATGCTTTCCTAGAAGGTTGGGTGCCTCAGCTCCTCCCTGGTGATGACTAATTAGCCATCAGAACAGAACTGCCTCTGCAGGAGACACTCTGATCCCCTCCATCACAGTATTTTACAACTTGGTTAATGAGGCCAGGACACCAGGAATCCACTGGGAATCTCATCTCCTGCTGGCAGTGCAGCTTCTATCCAGCAAACAGCTAAGAGTGAAGATCTTCCCTGAAATTAACTAATCTCCTTGTTTAGAAATACATGTACTATTTTTGTCTGAGGAAAACTACTGCAGCAAAGAGGTCAAGAAAAATAGAATATATATACAAATGATACAATATAGACCCAAGATAGCATTTTAAATTCCTTATATTTTCTATCAAACCCCAAAAACAAAGATTCACATAGCTCTAGCAGCATTGCAACTGCTCAGGTATCTTTGCCTGCTGCTGTGCATACAAACACTTCATAACAAGGAAGAGACATCCATAAAATAAAGCTGAAAATACAGAACTTTCTTACTTCTTTTGGGGCAGAGAGAAGAGACACAGAACAGAAGAAATTTGATTCTAGATACAAATGGGGCATGGGAATGAATAGTTCCCTGTTTCCAAAACTTTCATTGTAGGTCTACCAAAAAAGGAGGGCAGACCAGTCACTTGTGAACCTATCTTCACAGCAGAATTAACTCCAGTACTACCTTTCTCTGATCCTCATTCCACAATTGCTCTGTGCAGTTTGACTATCAACTAACAGTGCAGCTGATCTTCCATGATTCTGGCCAACTACGGTGAACTTTGTAATGTAGCTATAGTCAGGGGATCTCCTCTTTGAATTTGGACTAATGATGGCACTGATGTCAGAGTCCAAGTGAGGGAATAACTCTTCCTGTCCCAAATTGGTTAGAGTTTTGTACATGACATTCCATGAGGGGTGAATCTTTACTTTCCTCAGTTTAAGAATGTATAAAATACACAGAAGGAGTGATTCAGGGATCTAAGAATAGCAGTCTGCTATTTCAAATGTTAAAGATAGGCACCTAGGGTCTCAGATACATGACCTACAAGAGTAGCATATGGAGGTCAAGAAAGATACCTCATGCACATAGTATATTACTGAACACCATATTTAGGCAACTAAATTACATTCCAAGAGTCATAAATATCTTTCATTTTCAGGACATATTTTGTACTGTATATAAATAAGTACTGGGATAATGATGATGATGATGATGATGATGATGATGATGATGATGATGATGATGATGATGATGATGATATAAACAGTTACCCAGAGAGGCTGTAGAGTCTTCCCTTCTTGGATATATTCAAAAGCTGCCTTGACATGTCATGAGCAGCCTAGTCTATTCCTGGCCCCATTTGAGCTGGGGGGCTTGACCAGATGACCTCCAGAGTTTCCTTCCCACCTCGGCCATTCTGTGATTCTGTAAGCATATTCTCCGATTGTGTTGGAGGCAAAGATGGAAAGCACAGCAGCAAAGAATAAATCATAATATTACTTACTACACTGGCCAAAGGTGCATAAAATTTCTCAGAGAAAAAAAAAAAAAAAAAAGTAAAAAAGGAACCATTAAGCCATTACTTCAAAACATTCATTTGTAACAAGAAACTAATTACCAGCATTCATGCTAGATATTTTGTCTTCATCCTGAGTTTTATTTACTTTTTAATGAAGTTGGTTTTCTGTTTTCTTTCATCAGGCAAATGATGAGGTACAGCAAATGACACCAGCAAATTGCAAAATAGTCCCTGCAAGTTATACAAGGAGACAGAGAATCTATTCTGCATGATCAGGAAGAACAAAGTGATAATAAGAGCAGGTTTGATGGAGGTTATGTCTCACAGCTCTTTAGGTCAGATAATAATGTGCTATGTCATTAAGCTGTGGTATCACTTTCTTGACTATTGTAATTGATGGTTCGTGATATGGATATACTATAAAGCAAGTAGTATGTTTTGAAAACCCCATCTATAAAATTGAGATGTGTTTTCTGTAAGCTCTGCATTTCTCTTTGCTCTTCCTTAGGCTATTTCTTTGCCTTTCTGAGTCATGAATAATAAACACAAGCACCTTTGTTTGACAGTTCAAAGTAATCTAGCAAATTACACACAGATCCATGCATATACATTAACACATGCAAACATAAGGGAATGCACATATATGATATTACTTACATATAATATTCAATATTTTTATGTATGTACACACACACACTAACTAGCATATGCCATATATTCAAAGAGATCAAGAAAGTGAAAGAAAGTGAGTAGAAAGTGAGTAGGGTTGTTTAAACGATTTTGGAAACCTTGGATACTGTGATGATAAGCTTTATGAATAATGCTAAATAAAAGAGGGACCAGGAACAGAGGGCCAGGAGTACTGTGCTCTAGTAGACTGCTGTTTAATTGTCACCTGCCTTCCTGATGTTTTCAGCTACTCAAACTACTTCTCTTCCAAGCACAATCTGGGGAATAGCTTACTCTAGAAAATAACCTCAAAAAGGCAACTTGGACAAGACTAGATCTGTTTAACTCCATTTATTTTCCTTCCACACTATCCCAGAAGGCTTTGCTCTTTCAGACATCCTGTGTATCTCTTCCTCAGTTTTGTGCTGTTCTGTTTTCTTTCTATTGTTGCTGTCAACACAGCCTTCACATTAACTCTGGTGTGCTGTTTTGAAAATAATTGATAATAATAATAATAATACAAAAGTGGTTTATAGCCCTAGGAGCACCACAAGAAGTCAAGGGAAGACAGAGGGCTGTATAAGGTGGATATGGACAGTCTGCTCTAGAAGATGCTAGCTCTCAGCAGTGGGAGCAACATTTAGTTCATGACACTTGGCTGTGGGACTAGGGAAAAGCTAATTTTTTATAGCAGCATAGACAAAGCAAAGAAAGATTTATAGAGTACTTTGTAGTGAATGTGTGTTGAAAGAGTCCAGTTCATGTCTCTACACAAGCAATATAGAACTCCTCAGCGACAATGACACATTCAGCTTTGACTTTTTCTTATACTGGGACAACTGTCTGGACAGATGAGGTGAGAGCAGTGGATGTTGTGTACCTAGATTTCATTGAGGCTTTTCACGCTTTGTCTGATGATATACTCATAGGCAAACTTAGGAAGTATGGGCTGGATGAGTGGACAGTGAGGTGGATTGATAACTGGCTGAATGGCAGGTCTCAGAGTGTTGTGATCAGTGGCACAGAATCTAGTTGGAGGCCTGTAGCTAGCGGTGTCCCCCAGGGGTCAATACTGGGCCCACTATTGTTCAACTTTTTCATCAGTGACTTGGATGAAGGGATAGAGAGCACCCTCAGCAAGTTTGCTGATGATACAAAACTGGAAGTAGTGGCTGATACACCAGAAAGCTGTGTTCCCTTTCAGGAGGATCTTGACAGGCTGGAGAGATGGACAGAGAGGAACATCTCAAAATTCAACAAATTGCAGGATCCTGCACCTGGGGAGGAATAACCCCATGCACTGGCACATGTTGTAATAAATGGCTCAGTCTTCAAAATTGGACTATAATCAAAGTTTACAATTTATTAAAAGAATAGAGGTAAGCAAACAGCGCAGGGTGCACCGGGAGTCTCTGCTCCACCAAGACGCACACCAGTTAAATCAAGCAGCTGATTTTTATGCTCCTAGGCTGATACATATTCATTACTACTTTTTAAAAAAAAAGGGTTATTATAATTAGTTTCTGGAATCCAAACCCTCCTACTGGAGCATGCGTATCAGTCTCTGATGGTCCCTCTAGGGGTCTCTGGGGGTCTATCGTGCTGAAGGCTCATAGTCTTCCTCCCTCTTTTCCTTCTCCTTTGTCCAACTTGGCTGTATGTCAGAGACTTGTGCAATGTCCCCTGCAAGCTTTGTCTTTTAGTCATTCTTCATCTTTCTCTGTCTCCTTAATCTCCTGGCCAGATAACAGAAACTTGCATAGTGTCCCATGCAATAGTCATAATAGTTAGCAGTTATTCTGAAACCCCCCCAGATATCAGAGACTTCAAGAAAAAGTCTACAAATACATTTCCCTTCAAGCTCTCTATTGACACAAATTGTTAAAACATTCCTTTGCAAGATACAAGAATTATATACATTAACCACTCTGTTTTTCTTAGACTTGTGCTTATACAAGGGTATGTAAGACAGAAGGTCACATTCATCATACCATGCGGCCCTAGCATCGTTCCATACTGACACGAATTAGATGAACATATCTCACAATGTTGAGGGTTGACCTGCTGGAAAGTATCTCTGTGGAGAAGGAACTAGGTATTCTGATGGACAACAAGTTAATCGCGAGCCAGCAATGTGGCCTTGTGGCCAATAAGTTCTATGATATCCTGGGGTGCATTAGGAAAATCACTGACAGCAGGTCAAGAGAGGTAATTCTTTCCTTCTACTCAGCCCTGGTGAGGCCACATCTGCAGTACTGTGTCCAGTTCTGGGCTCTCCAGTACAAGAGAGACTTGGAGCTCCAGGAGTGAGTCCAGTGAAGGGTTACCAAAATGATTAAGGGAGTAAAGAATCTCTCATATGAGGAAAAGTTGAGGAAGCTGGGCCTGCTCAATCTGGAGAAGTCTCAAGGAGGATTATGTATCTGAAGGGAGAGTGCCAAGAGGATGGGACCAGACCATTGGTGCCCAGCAACAGGATGAGAGGCAATGAGCACAATCTACAGCACAAGAAGCTCACTTGAATATGAGAAAAACTTTACAGTGATGGTGAGAGAGCACTGGAGTCAGTTGCCCATAGAGATAATTATTATTATGTGATATATTTGCATGCATCCATGTTTTTGTGTATATATTACATACCATTTATCTCACTAAACATTTCCTCCTGTACAGACAAATCAGCTGTTAGACATTTGAAAGCAAAAACCCAACTTTTAAAACTGTTCCCTTTAATAATTAGGGTGAGCATAGGAGGCTACAGCAAATGCACAGGACTGGTGCATTTCAAACAGGAAAAATTGTAAGTGACAGTAACCCTTTATCAATTCATTCCAAGTCAGTTAATTAAACCGGGAATTATTTAAATAAGGTGACAGTCAAAGGAAAAGGTCAATGTTCCCAATGTTTCAATAGGTCTTCTTCATCTCTGGAGTTTAATTAACTCATTTTGAACAAAACGGTCAAAAGTATGCTAAAACTCATGAAGTTCTTTCCCTGTTTTCTTTTAAATGCAAAATGACTATTCTCCTTAGGCCTCCACTGTGGATTCTCAAACTGCCAGAAAGTGAAGAAAATTCACTAAATCCACAGATATATATACCTTGAACCTGATGTAGCTGAAGACGTGCTTTGCCAGTCTATGGCCAACTGGTACCACTGCTGCAGAGTCCCCATGGCAGTGGATATGACTGTCACTAGGTCAGAAAAGCATCTGTGTAGCATTTTACTCAAGTGCTGGGGCTAAAGGAGCTGATGGTCTCTTCATTTACCTGTTCTCACTCTGATATATTGAGGTCATGAAGACCCATCTTCATTGAAAATATACCTGAAAGACTGATTCACCTCACTGTTTTCTTCCTTTTCTGTCATCTGCCTCCACTTTATAAGGACTACTCAAAATTTTGATTTCTTTGTATATAAAATTGTTCTGTGATTCTGTTGTGAAAGGGATTATGAACTTCACTCCTTAGAGATAAGCAGCAATACATTCATTGATAAAAACAGTGATTTAGCAGAGCTTAATCATGAATAAGACAACAATTTAATGAAGTTCTAATGGTAAATGCAACATTAGCAATATTTGTAATGGCAAGATCACATGACTATTTGCTGCAGAAAGGACGGGGTCAGATTAAACCATCAGGAAGACCTTCAAGTTGAGCCACGAGGTTCAGAATGGAGTGTATTTTGCCATCCAGCCTCTGTGGAGTCTAGATACAACCGGATCCTATTCCAACCACAGACTTTACACCTAAAGGATTACATGCACAGTCAATCCTTTACATCACTTAGCTAAGATTACAAAGCTTCAGCATGCTTAGCAAATTAGTTTCAAAGTTTCAACAAGATAGCTATTAGACACTTACTGAGTATCTGTCACAGGTAAGAAATCTCTTGACCTTAAGGAGCAAACTTGAGAGGCATCCCTGCTCATGGGAAAAATCCTGGCACACAGACTGCTGCAATCAAACCGAGCATGAGACCCATGAAGGAAAATCCAAGGAGAAAAATCCTATACAAGAAGCTCTTTGGAAGCTGTTGATCAAAATAAATTTGATGTTACAAGCTGTAGTTTCTTGTTTATTTTCACAACCACTTAGCCTGGTTTCGGCAGCGATAGCGTTAATTTTCTTCATAGTGGCTGGTAGGGTGCTGTGCTTTGGATTTAGGAGAAAAATAATGCTGATAACACACCATCATTTTAGTTGTTGCAGAGCAGGGCTTACACAGAACCAAGGACTCCAGCTTCTCACACTGCTCTGCCAGTGAGGGGCAAGGGGGTGCACAAGGAGCTGAGAGGGAACACAAACACAGGACTGCTGACCCAAACTGGCCAAAGGGATATTTTATACCATATTACAGCACACTCAGCAATAAAACTGGAGTAGTTGGCCAAGGAGGGTGGACACTGCTCAGGGACAGGCTGGGCACTGGTCAGTGGGCGGTGAGCAATTGCATAGTACATCACTTTTTTTTTGTATGTATATATATAATCATCATCATCATCATTTTCCCTTTCTTTTCTGTCCTATTACTGTCTTTATCTTAACTCATGAGTTTTGCATTTTTGTTCTGATTCTCTTCCTCACCCTACTGTGGGGAAGTAAGTGAATGTCTGTGTGGTGTTTAGCTGCCTGCTGGGTTAAGCTGTAACAGTTCTTTTTACGCACAACATGGTAAGATAATGACAGATCTGACCAAAACATGCTAAAACAAGATTTGTTATAAGTATTATATTAGTTTAATAGTTGCTGGACAAAGTGTTGATTTATTTGTTCACAATGTTGTTTGTTCACATAATGATTACAGGATTGCTTTTCTTAATTCCTTTATTGTTGTTTATCATCTCTGGGGGCTGGCCTAAGTTTCTTTATGATTTCGCCAGTTTGTACATAGCATGTGCTTATATTACTCCAACTGTGAACTTAATCTAGGATTTGTACTCAGCATGACCGGCATTTTTGCACTTCAGGAACTTTACCATGGAAACTATTACAAATTCACTCTTTACTCCAGATGAGTTAAAATAGTTTTGAAGATTTTGAATATTCTTGGGATGTTCAGACTAGCATGATCCTATTTCTACGTCTCCTGCATGTGTTTCCAGTTTTGTCTAAGGTTATAAAAACTGTTTAAAAATACCACCCAGAGATCTGACCTGAGGCAGGATGGTTATGGGTGGCAAGGTGTGTGAGAGGATACAGGCAGCTATCATTATGGTCACCTCCAATTGTTTTGGAGGTGACAATAAAATTGTTTCACCTCTGAACAAATGTGGAATCCTAAAAACCTGATAGAATTTTTAAAATGGTATGCCCCAATCCCGGCAATGCCAGAGACTTACAGCTTCCTGCACTGTGCTGGGGTCTGGCCTAAGCCTATCAAAGGCTGTTTAACACTATCCATCACTCATAAGGAGGAAGAAAATGCCTCTGGATATGATCCAGCTCCAGTGATAGGTTGTGGCTCATCCAATCCCTGTGGCTGAACCAGAGAACAAACTTATGCCAGTATCAATCGCCCCTATATTCAAGAAGAAAGTCTTGAATATAGATGAGATGTCAGATGAGAGTCAGCTCATCTAGTAAGGGAAGAAACTCCTACTAAGAAGGGGAAGGGGGAAGAAGAGAATGAGACAGGCTAGTTTGAAGCAGGGTCATCGTGAGAAGAGGAGGAGGAAGAGGCAGAACACATAAACAAGGCAGTAACCACCTGATCCCTATCCCTGGGTGAGCTGCAAGATATGCAAAAAGATTTCAGTCATTGTCCAGGTAAGCACATTGTCACTTGGCTGCTCCAATGGTGGGACAACAGGGCCAGTATCCTGGAATTAGAGGGTGAGAAAGCCAATCAGCTAAGATCCTTCTCGAGAAGGGGGCAAAGTGATTGGAAATAGGGCACCAGCCCTCAGCCTCTGGAGGCGACTTCTGTCAGATGTGAAGGAAAAATATCCATTCAAGGAAGATGTATGACACCCAGGCAAGTGGACCACCATGGAGAGAGGTATACAGTACCTGAGGGAAATAGCCATGCTGGAAGTGATTTATGGTGACCTAGACAATGACCAGATATCCAAATATCCAGATGAAGACAAGTGCACACAACCCATGTGGCAGAAGTTTGTACAGAGTGCACCATCACCATTGGCAGTAATGACCTGGGAAGATGGAGGGGGACAATAAATGAAATAACTGGCCAACTCCACCAATACGAAGAAAGTCTGTCTTCATCCCTAAGGGCCTATGTCTCAACTGTGGAGAAACTGGATCAGCAGCTCTGAGAAAGCGAGAATAAGTTTTCTCCCCCACCCATACAGACCAGAATCTCAAATATTAGGAGTAAGCACTTCTTTGTTCAAGAGAGAGGGCATAGAGGGTACACACCACATAACACCCTATGGCCCTAGAGGCACAGAGGTAAGTTGCAAGGAAACACTATCACGAAAGGGAGTACTTCCAGGAAAATGGCTGCTCTAGTTTCTAGTGGGCAGACCTCCAAACAGAGTAGAAGGGCTGATCTTACTTCTGATCTTAATGAAGGAACATCTGATTCACAAGAAGTGAGTAATGAATTTGAATACAAAGACCAGGACTAGAGCTGCTCTGCCTCTGGCCAGGTGGAGGACAGGGACAACTGGGTTTATTGACTGAATGCATTTGATAGCCTTGCACATCAGACACACAGAAGTATAAGGCTTTATTGGACACCAGTGTACAGTGTACCCTAATGCCATCAAGCTATAGAGGTAGAACCCATTTGCATTTCTGGTGTGATAAAAAGATCCCAATAGGTAACAACAGCTGCATTGTAGGACAAAGTGAGCCTAACTGGGAACGAATGGCAAAAGCAAAGCCGTTGTGGCTGGCTCAGGGGCTCCGTGCATCCTTGGCATAGACTACCTCAGGACAGGATATTTCAAGAATCAAAAAAGGTACTGGTGGGCTTTTGGCACAGATGTTTATGTATGGAGAAGATCAAACAGCTGTCTACCTTGCCCGGGCTCTCAGAAGACCCTTCTTTTGTTGGGTTGCTGAGGGTTGAAGAACAGCAGGTGGCAATCACTACCACAACTGTGCACCAGTGGCACTTGAAATGAGTTGCAAAATGTTTTACAAAAAAAAAAAAAAAGTATCAGAAACATACTACTGTCTCTTAATTTTACTATTTTGAAGTGCAATACAAAATTGTATTGTAGAATTGTACAATTTTGTTGCATCATATAATGTTTCAGTGATTTTCTTAACCATAAAGAAAATTTACAGTGTTATTCTTAATGATATGTGTACAGCTTTCCATAAGATCCATGCTGTTCCTGTTGCACCCTGGTGTTCAACAGTATCCTTAAAATTAACTATTGCATGGAGTACTCCATCTTTTGTTTTAAGGAAAAAGACTTTGTCTTGAGGCAATTTTTATTAAATGAAAGCTAATTCTGCTGAAAAATCAAATTGTTTTTAGAGGATAAGCCAACAATCTTAGGTTATCTCTTACCATGTCTTATCTGGAACTTTTCAATGACCTTGGTAACTACTAAACTACTGATCTAGAATTACAAGCATGGTGACCTCCTGAACACAGACTGGTAAATCATTATGTCATTGTCAGGATAACCCCATTGTCAGGATAAGCCCAAAGCAATTAGTTGGAAACCATGCACAGTTCATAGAATCATAGAATATCCCAAGTTGGAAGGGACCCATAAGGATCATTGAGTCCAACTCCTGGCACCACACAGGTCTACCCAAAATTTTAGACTATGTGACTAAGTGCACAGTCCAAATGCTACTTAAATTCAGACAGGCTTGGTGCAGTGACTAACTCACGGATGTGAGAGTTAGGATCACTTGAGACACTTTCAGCTTATATATGAATCACTCAGAGGGTGGTGACGCACTGGAACAGGTTGCCCAGAGAGGTTGTGGACACCCCATTCCTGGAGGTGTTCAAGACCAGATTAGATGAGGTCCTGGGCAACCTGATCTAGTGGATGGCAACCCTGCCTATGGCAGAGGGGTTGGACCTAGATGATCTTTGAGGTCCGTTCCAACCCAAGCCCTGCTAAGATTCTATGAATCAAGCAGCATTCAAGTTTCCAGCACTGCACAGGATCAGCAGGTCAAAATGAAATATCAGAAGCACAGTTCTGTAAAATATATTCACTAAAGAAATTCTAGTCTCCATACATTTCTATATAGAAAACAAAAGCTTATGCTCTAATGTGTCAGGGTTACTTATAAAAGTATTACTAGAGCCTCTTCAGTCAAATCTAAAGTACAGATATCTAAACAACAAAGGGAATGAGCTGCCTTATACACATACCGTAGGTTTCCACAGAAAAGGCACAACTCAAATCTCGGTGAAGAGCTCTAAGCATACAGACCATATCTCAGTTGATAACTTTATCTCAGCTGCTGAATGGTAACTCATGTGTCTCCGACAGCTCAAGGACTGTCCCAGAGGAGAACAGAAAATGATATTCTTTGTCACATTTCTTTAAAAACAAACAAACAAACAAATTAAAAAATAAAATAAAATAAAATAAAATAAAATAAAATAAAATAAAATAAAATAAAATAAAATAAAATAAAATAAAATAAAATAAAATAAAATAAAATAAAATAAAATAAAATAACATGGGGCCCATCACTTCATGTTAATCTAGTAATGCAACAGAAAGAAAAAGTTAACAATCAGATATTTACCCTAGCATTCTTCTGCCCGTAAGGGTGCCAAAAGCCCAGCTGAGCTTTACATAGCCCTGGTTAAGTCATTTAATGATGTGGATATGAGATGACTTAGGCAACTGACTTTTAATCCAAGCTCAAAAAATGAATTCTGGGCCTCATCACATTCTCTGAACAAAAAGAAAAAAAGAAAAAAAGAGAGAAAAAAAAAAAAAAAAAAAAAAAAAAGAACACCATTCTGCTAAATATTCTATTAAATAAAGGTTGAGCTGTGAAAATACAGATATGAGAAAAGAGATCATGAGATAAATGTTACATTCGCTAGATACCAGCTAATATAATCCAAATCCACAAACCTCAACAAAACAGAGCCTCTCCTGGTAGGTTTTGTATGAGGTGGCATGTCCTTGTCTTACTGCATATTTTATCTCATAAGAGATACATGTCTGCTGTTTGGATCTGAGCTGAAATAAAAAGACTAGATTGAGCTGAGCTCTGTGTCACTTTGATGTGCATTATTATAATTTAATATCCTTGTATTTGGAAGTAATAGAAAACCTAGTTACAACAATTTGTGTTCAATCATTTCTTCATGTTAATCCTCTTTCCACCATTTCCATGAGAGAAATTCAAAATTACTAAAGCAGAATCAATTAACAGGAGAAAAGAAATCTTAGATTTACATTAGGGAAGAATTTCTGCACATAATTTATTACACTGAAAATGCAAAGTCTACCATTTCATAAAGGTGAAAAGGTAACCAGATTAAATGTTTAAATTGTATTGCATTTGTTGTATTTTTTCATTTGTATAAAATTAATGCTAAACTAGATCCTCTTGAGACTCTAGCAAGAGCCGTCTCTAAGTACTTCTGCTGAAATCAATCTAAAAATATTTAGCATTGTGTAAATCCTGTAATAGGAGAATGCATCTTTGTTAGATCTTGCCAATATTAAAGAGATTTATAAAAGTACAGCATGTTTGGTATAGTACATTCTTCCCACACATTATGATTATTATTAAGTTATTTGTAGATCAGAAACTTAATCTGTACAGTAAATAAAATGTGAGAGTTTATTGCAAAGTTCTGTGATTGCAACTGGATTTCTATGGCTACATTAAAAAGTATCACTGTTTAGAAGGATGCGCATGTGCTTCTGTGTATATTTATATTTATATGTATATAAATATATTTAAAAACTAAAGTGCTTCCTTCCCCTTAAAAAAAAACTCTTTTTTTAGATATTTCAGAAATGGTTGCTTTAACACATTTCCAATGCATTTTCATTAATAATTTATTCCGCCATCTTACAAACCCACTTCAAGTCACAAACAATAACAAGCACAGTTAGACTGCCTACAAATGTAGCTAGCCTCTTTTCAGTGACTTCCAAATACGTGGGGATTTAGTTCAATAAGGCAGTGCACCTGAATGACAAAAGAACTCAAGTGAACCAAACTGAAAATCACAACAGCTGTAGGCTTCAGAGCAGACAAAGTGCCTGTGTATTGTGGTACTGGGCTGTACTCAAACTAGACCAAAAGCAACACTTTACATTCAACTTTTCTTTTTTTTTTTTTCCACAAAAGTAGGACGCTGAACTTTTCTTGTTTGCATATTTTATTTGAGATTTAAGAAGGATTAGTTCTAACTGGTCCAACCATCTCTCTGTCTCAGTTTTTACTCCTTACTATTTTATGGTGCATGCATCTTTGCATCTCTGACATCTTTTTCTCTTACCAGTGCTACTCCCCAGCTAATTTGGACTCCACATATGAAGTCAGGTCCGGTTCTTATTCAGGAATGTCTAGTATCTTTGGCTTCAAATAGGATATCCTATAATTTTTCAAAAAGATAATTTTACTACTGCATACATTAACTTTGAGTTTGGCTCATGAATTATAATTGGTGAAAAGGGTATCGGGAATCTTGATTTTCAGTAAAATAATAATAATAATAGATATTATTATCATCTTGCAAAGAAGCAGTTTTTTAATTTTAGTCTAAAGTTTTCATTGTAGTTATGGGTACTTATCACAAGAAGACACAAAAAAAAAGTGATAATGACAAAAGAATATCTGATGATTTTCTATGATGCTTGCTATTTGTTATTCAGTATCACAGTCAATAACAATATAAGCAGTGACAGTGAGAAAAATGGAATCCCTTAGGATCAGTCAGTTCAGAGTTGAGCTATGCACTACTCTCCCATTGATGATCTCTTTGTTCCCTTTGCAGACACAGCTATTTAAGCCCTTACCTCACAACTGATACATCCCTCTAACATGCATGCTTATGTATGCATGTATGTCAATGATTTCTAGTCAAATTTGGAAAGGGAATAAACTGACCAGGCAGCCAATGCTGCCATGTCAGTTTAGAGGTTAGAGTCATTCTAGTTATATATACACATCATTATGTACACTTTTTGAACAGTTCCACAAACACAAAAATGCATACTTCAGTTGCCTAATTCTGTTTCCCAAGCATTTAGGAAACTCTTCATTCTCAAACCATTTATTATAACAAACACCTAATTACCAATTTTGATTGAAATCTGACTCTTTCCAGCTATATGTATTAATAAAACTATAACCAGGTTAAACAGATAATAATCAGTAACCCATTTTTAAATTTCACTGTAAATAATTTTGTGTTAGAAATCCAACTGCAGGGATAACAATACACCTCTACACTTTGTAGTGCATTTCATAGCATTACTCCATCACACTCCATCATGGTTCCTGTTTGGAACTGCACAATAACATAAATGCTATACACAGATGTTGGTACTTTCTAAGCTAAAAGCATGTTTCCTAGAAGTCTGGAGTTTTTGAATTCTACAACATTGTACATAAGATGGTGGAGAGACGTGAGGAAAGGAAAGGTTTGTAGGAAGGGAGCGCTATCTTGATTAGCTTGTTCAGAAAGGTCTCAAGTTCTTAGGGTCTCCTTCAGTTCAGAAATTGTAGACTTCAGTGAAAAATATTAGATGAAAATTATACAGAATTCAACTAGAATGCCAGTTATATCATTGTATTGTGTGTCCACAGCAAGGTGCTGGCAGCTGGGGGCTCCTCTATGAGGACAGGCTGGGGCTGCCTCAGGCCGGACACAGCTGCTTCCAGCCAGCTCCAATGGCCCCTCCTCAGGGCACAGCTGGGCCCAGCAGCCAAGGTGGTGGTGCCTCTAGGAACCCACCCACATTGGATGCAAAAAAGGACTGTGGTGGTTTAGTCAGCTGGGCAGATGAACTCCACCACAACTGCTCTCTCACTACCCCTCCTCAAAAGGAAAGGGGTAGAAAATATGATGGAAAGGGCTCAAGAGGTGAAATAAGGACAGGGAGATCACTCAGCAATTATCATCATGGGAAAAACAGACTCAGCATAGATTAATAAAATTTATTAGCTATTAATAAAAAGCTAGAGCAGTGAGAAACAAACAAATAAAAAAAAACTAAAACCACCTACCCCCCATCCACCCTTTTCCATCTCCTCCTCCCAAGCAGTGCAGGGGAACAGGGAATGGGGGCTGCAGTCAGTCCCTAACGCTTCGTCTCCGCCACTCCTTCACAGTCACTCTCTGCTCCTGCTCCACATGCAGTCCCACCCATGGGATGCCGTCCTTCCCAAACTGAGCCTGCAGGGGCTGACCACAGGCAGCAGCTCTTCAAGAGCTGCTCCCACATGGGTCCATACCACGGGGTCCATCCATCAGGAGCAAAATGCTCCAACAGTTTCCTTTTTAACATTAAAACTTACATTTACACAGTCATAAATACCCACATGCATCGGCATGTCTCTTGGTGCACTGCCTAATATGGGGTTCAGACCAGCAGGACTCATGTTCACTGGCATAACATGTTACTTTGGAAAACACCAAAGGAAAAAAGCATGTTTCAAACTCTGGGTCTGATACCTATGTTGCTGCCTCAGCTAGCATTTTTTGGCTGTGAAACTCAGCTCCAGCCCCTGAAATCACCTTCACCTTGGTAGCTAGATGGTCTTTTCTTGTAACAGCCCAAAGATTAAACAGGCATATGGAATGACCAAAGCCCTAAATTCCCTTCTCCTTCTTTAGTATCTTAAATAGCCTCCACTTCCAGAAATGCTCTGTTCACAAGCCTAGATGTGAGGGTCTCCTCACAAGAGGTAAAGGGTAAAGCTGCATTGCTGTTCACAAATATATTGAGGGACCCAAAATGGAAGGGATCAAGAAGGCCTGATGCAATGTTGTTTAATAAAGGCATCAATTGTTTGACAGCCTGTGTGGGAGACCTAACTTTAAGGAAAATGAACACATTTCATTTGTTAGGAGTAGGGAAACACCAATGCCTGTATGGCAGTAATATGCCATAAAAACTTGAAATGTGGACACCAATAAAATTAAAAGGCCATCAAACTGTTAAGCATCATCTTCCTTCTGTTTTAGGTTACCTGGAAGCTACTGTCCATAAGTTGTTTCATGCTTTCATGGTATTCTTCTCCTGACATTTGAAACCAATCAATCTCCTTGCTATCTAGAAATACAGCTTGCACTACTTAAGTAGAAGATGGCCAGGCATTGTAGTACTAAGCAGCATTGGATTTATCCCTAAACTGAAAAACACTTTAAACAGCATATCCTGCTCATTTCTGTAAGAGTCACCTACTTCCATCTAATCAAAGGTTTAGAGAATGCAGTCCAATATTAAGGAAAGAATATGGGAAAGGTAGGTATGAGGTATAATAATTTATGACCAAGGTAATTAATTTTTACTTTCCACATCTTAGCAGATCAGTCTGGAAGAATATGGAGATTGAACCTCAAGTCAGTGGTTTTCAATACACATAAAAGCTGTACTCATTCTATAGCCTAGAAAAAAGTTTAAAGGAAACTCCATCAGTATGTTTCTGCATTTCAAAGTTAGGATACATATATTTCTTGATTTATGTAAGGTGAGATGAGACAGTGTAAGACACTTTGGGAGGGTAGCTAACCAGAAAAACTTTTGCAAAGTATAGGACTCAATAACAACTAGCAACTTTACGAATTGAAAGTATTTTTGAACGTAGGAGGGATTTACATTCATGGTGACAGCTTCTGTATCAAGTTTAGCCCAGTGGGAATTGAAACCACTAAGATATTAAACCTTGAAAAAAGGGATATATAATGGTAAGGCTGACAGAACTTTAATTATAGCCAGTAGCAGTTTAAACATACTTAAATGTACTATGTTTTTATAAGGACATTATAAAAAACAAAGGGATAGAGGTCACAGATTAGGTTGTGCTGAAGTAACCATTGGAACATCTAAGCCTTTAGGCCACTTCTTGGCTACTGTTGGCTGAGAGATAAAAAGTTGAGTACCTGAGATTCAAGGTAATATTAGAAAAAAAGATCTCATGTTTTAAAAATTATTTCACTAACAATATTCACAAATATACATTTCCTCAGGAATACATAATTGGTAGTCTTTTGCCATATACAAATACACAAAAATATCAAAATAAGGATAAAAAATCTTCTTATTCACCCAGCTTTATGTGCAACCCAGACAGTACATTATCATACTAGCAGGAATATACAATGCCACTGAGAATCTGCTATCCTTTACCTTTGTGATTTGCTCATTTATTTTCATAGCTCACACATTTTGAGGCTCAGTGTATAATATTGTTAAATGCTACATGTTCATATTAGCAAATAGCCTACATATAAACATACTGTTTATAATGCAAGAATTTAACACTATAGAGAGGAGTCAGACTGACATCCCTAGTAAATGAAATTGTCTGTGTATGTGTATACAGGGCAGTACTGCTGCAATGTTTCAATCATGGCAATTAGTTTGAGACCTAGAATCAGAAGCCAGCAAATATGTTTCCTGAAGAGGTCATGGTGACCACAGAGGTCTTAATGAAATGATTAATTTCAAAACTCAGATGGACTGAATCACCTCCTTGTTCTGAAGGAATCGAAGGACTTTAAAATTAGTTTCAGTGATATATAGAAAAATATATTCGGTGATTATATAGAAAAATCCAAGCTCCTCAAGTAGGCACCACTGAGTCTTATAAACACATATTTATACTTTCTTATTATATTTTATCTTTTAATATAATGTAGTACAAGTAGTGGCTTGTCAATATGTTCAGCTCTTCTACTTCAGCAAAGAATTACAAGACAGCTAGCTGTCTTCTGTGTGCATGTTACCTCTAGGTGGTTAGTTTATGGGAAGCCATTTTGAGATAAGAAGAAGATATTCAAGCTTCACTCTGAGCTCTCAGAAGTCTAATAATTACCGAGATTTAGCATGCCCAGCTTAACACAGCATAACTCCGCATGACACACAGGTCAGTTCTTTCACAGAAACTTGGTTGGATGAGATGATCTTGGAGGTCTTTTCCAACCTTCATGATTCTATGGGTCTATGACTTGGCTTCTATTTCTAGCCAAGACCAAGCCAAGAGTGAGTGACTTCCCAGCTACCTGCAGACTGGTTCATAGTGAAACTGTTAGTTGTAAAGTGATGCTAAGTTGTAAATAGAGTGTAGTTAACAAAAATGTAAACAGTATTTTGTAAAAGAGAAGGTGCTCAGGCTGTTTGATACTCCAATTTCCAGTTATAAATATTTCCAATAGGTCAAAAGGCATTTTAGAGAAGAAAAATGTTCATCATGTTTCATAATATCTCTTTTACAAGCACTATTGAAATATTAAGCTAACAAGAAAGCACAGACCACATTTTGTCAAGTATTTCTAGGATGAATTGCTTGAGAATTTTGTACAGAAATAAAAAATAGATCTGCTCACAAACATTTGTGAAAATCCCAAAAGAGTACTCTGTAATCTAAAAACCTTTAGATAAGACATGCAAAGTCACCATGGATGTCCCTGTTTTGAGGAATGCAGATTAAGGATTTCCTTAGATAAGCACCTTACCACTATCATGAACAGTGATTGATACCTATAAGTGAGTTGTTCCTAATATTAGCTAGCCTGCAAGTACATAGTTTCCTTACAGTCTCAAGCTCCACCTTTCCAACCAAAGTTATATCAGAACCAGTGCTCTTAAGAGTAGTTTTGATTTCAGTAAATAAATGCTTTCCCATAAAAATTAGTGCTTACAGATAATAACATATTCTGTGTTAAGCAGTTTTAGTGCCTCTGCTTTCAAAGAGAGGAATGTTAACTGGAAAGATTGGGGTATTCACTCTTCCAGTTTATACTTAGGTTGTGTCTATTAATGTTTCTGATTAGAGATACTGAGTGTGTAATACAAAAAGCATAGAGATAATCAGACCAGGGATCTAATCACAGTTCTATTAACATTGCATCAAGGACCAATTCTTATTTCTTTATTCATTTGTTTATCCATTACTATTACCTTGGGATGGTTTAAAGACACTCATTTATCAACTATTGATACAAGCATGGATTACCAGTCCAATTTGAAGTCTTTGTGGTTTGACACTGTAAGTGTGGAGAGTAGAAGACAGATTTTCTTTGCTTTTGTTTGCACTAACATTTCCAGTACCACCTAACTTCTGTCTTTCTCTGTTTATGGTTAGTCAGGCTGATTCACACTTCTGCTCTCTCTAGATCATACCATGAAAGTGAAAGGGTATGTTTACTGCATTTTGGCAAAAGGTGCGAGGTGAAAAGTGTGGGACTTTGTGCAGGGCTGTATCGCACTGCTGGGGGCAATGCTAGAGTGCTATTCATTTGTAAAAGGCTGCCAAATGGAAGAGCATGGACAAGCACCACCAGTAACACAAGAGGTCAATAGAAACCATACTATGCACACAAAACTTCAAAGGAAAATGCACGTCATTTTGGGTGTACTTAAAGGTATCACACAGTTTAACCTTCACATTTCAAAACACAAAGTCGGCCTTGTCAGTTATGATAGCAGTCAGTAACTGATTACACTACTGCTACTATATCTGCTAGTACAATACTACAGACATTTCATATTTTTCAGCCAAAAATCCTCTGGAAACAGTACTGCAGTTAAAATACTAAAAAATCTCTTTTTTTTTTCTTTTTTTTTTCTCTTTTTTTTTTTTTTCTTTGAGTCACTTTGCATATATCAAGCGACATTTTATGGCATGCTGTTGTGCTGATGTAGATATAAGAAAAGCAGTAAGCATAATGTACAGGCCATGCAGAGTGATTTATTGAACTGGTTGGTGAAAAAAATAAGCAAAGGGCTAATCTGATTTATGATTCTAATTTTGTTTGGTCACAGTATTATTTGCCTTTTTTGTAGTATAAAAATATTACTATGAACGATAAACTTCAAAGAATCATTACCTCTGGCATATGTAAGTGTGCTCAAATTGAGTACTTAATTACAAAATCTCAAATGCATGTTTTCTACAATTTTTAACTTACTAAGGAAGAGCTGTTTGAATATCTGCCTCATTGAAATGAATGCAATATTCTAAGGCAGCAAGCAAAAATGTAAAATCAACTTCTCCTTTAAAACTATTAAAATTATTTGTCATGTACTTTTCAATCTTGTAAAATGTGATGATTCTAGAATACAGACCAATGTGTATTCTGCTCACGACAGATAAAACTTGCTGAGAGCTCATTATGTCAGGTAACAATGTATTTTTCCTGCAAAATTCAATGCCATATATTAAGATTTTCTGGTTAAAACTCATGTACAATACTGATACTCTAAGGTAGAGACTAAGAAACAAACTGCACCACTATTAAAAACACAGATTTTGTAGGTTGATTATATGAGTGGCTGAAATTGCAACAAAAAAGCAATGGATTGTATATTCCAAGATGTGCTTAGTTTGTATTTAAAATGTATTGGGTACATCTGTGATTGTGTGTGTAATTCATGTTAAGCAGGATTAGACCTGCCATACTAAGCTTCCTGAAGCAAATAGCTCCCAAGAAATTTTCTCCCTCTAAACAGTTCCTTATTGCAGAATAAACATCAACTTCACCTTTTTATTTCTTCTTTTTCATAATTGTGTATTTTAGTAAACATGATGATCTGCTATGGGATCCATATTTTTGACCCACAGCTATTAAATAGCTCTGTTTGCAGTGAGTAATCAAACACTGCAAGACTACCCCACTGCATCTGTAATTGTATTTATAAATAGAGCAGATAGACTAAGTGAAGCAAAGGTTTGTCCTTTGCCACAATCGATCCTAGACCTATTGAAAGCAAGGGAACATTTCCAGCTATCTTCAGTGGACTTTGAATCAGGTCCAAAGTGGTCTTAAAGAAACTTTGGGTTACTACCCAGAGACCTTTGAGGAGTTCTGTCTTCCTTAAACCTATGAGATACTTCACTGATTTGTATCCTTATAAATGTTATACACACAATTAATGCCACTTTAAAAAAAAAAAAAAAAAAGGCAAAATATGAGAAGTGCTGCTAATTTTCAAAAACCATTCTCCTAGTGAAAGAAAAAAATTTGGTCTCCTTAGTGAGTTCAGCCTTACCTCTGGGAAAACATTTTGCTTGTTCTTTCCCTTGCTCCAGCTTCACCTATTTGGCTAAAGAGAAAATCAGGGTACAAACAGCTCCTACAGTTTCCCCTGGAAAGTGAAGAACCTATACTGAAATCCAAGAAGACAGAGAAGGTTAAGAACAGAAGAAAGTATAAAAAGGAAAAGGTCAGATAATTACTTTAGGCTGTGGAGGGGAGGGAGAGGGAGAGGCTGAGGGAATAAGCAGGGAATAACAAGGTAGAAAACTAATTATACATGTCCAGGAGATCCTGGAACCAGCAAGCACTGACAAGATCTCTTGAATGAGGTAAAACATCAAAAGCCACATAACTCAAAGCTAAAAGACAATCAGATTAAGTAATGTGTGTGGTTGACATGTTGGAGGGATGGGTTGCCATCCAGAGGGACCTAGATGGGTTTGAGAGGTCAACAAGGCCAAGTGCAAGGTCCTGCACCTGGGTTGGGGAAATCCCAAGCACAAATACAGGCTGGGCAGAGACTGGATGGAGAGCAGACCTGAGGAAAAGGACCTGGGGATGTTGGTTGATGAGAAGCTCAACATGAGCCAGCAATGTGCACTTGCAGCTCAAAAAGCCAACTGTTTGCTGGGCTGCATCAAAAGAAGTGTGGCAGGTCGATGAAGCAGGTGATTCTCCCCCTCTCCTCTGTTCTTGTAAGACACCACCTGGAGTGTTGTGTTCAGCTCTGGGGCCCCCAGCACAAGAAGGACATGGAAGTATTAAAACAAATGCAGAGAAGGACCACAAGGGGAAACAAAGGCCTGGAGCACCTGTCCTACATAAACAGGCTGAGAGAGCTGAGAATGTTCATCCTGGAGAAGAGAAGGCTCCAGGGAGACCGTAGAGTCAATACCTACAGGGAACTTTCAAAGAAGATGCTGAGGGACTGTTATAGAATGTAGTGGTAGGACAAGGAGTAATGGCTTTAAACTTAAAGAGAGTAGATTTAGATTAGATAACAGAAAGAAATTCTTGACTATGAGGGTGGTAAGACATTGGAACAGGTTGTCCAGAGAAGCTGTGGATGCCTTATCCCTGGAAGTGTTGAAGGCCAGGTTGCATGGGCTTTTGAGCAACCACAGGAGGTGTCCTTGCCCATGGTAGTGGAGGGTTGGAATCAGATGATATTCAAGGTCCCTTCCAGCCCAGGCCATTCTATGACTCTCTGATTCTAATATGGTATTTAATATGTTACAGGAAAGCTGTGCTAAATATGAGTTAAATACCTGTAAGAAATTCAGAAACCCCAAATATTAGCAGGAGGAACAAGGAGACAAGTCACTTGTTATCAAAAATAATTTGGGGAATGTGTTTTGGTATGCATTGTATGTTGTCATTTATTCTGATAAAATGCCCAAAAGATCGCTTATACTCCTTTTTGGAAATTTAGTAAAATACATTCATCACCAGCACTCCTCTTGGTGTGTTAGGTCTAAAATATTGTGTATATCAAATAATATTAAAATGTATGTGCAAGTCACTGTTGTTGAGAGGCCATCTTTCCCCCTTGTCTCTGGAATACTTGTAAAACACATATCACTGCAATGATCAATTTTAGGTTGTGACTGCATGAGCAATTAAACATGTACTGCTGCATAGGCAATTACTTCTGGCAAGTGGGGGAGAAGAACAATAGATTGACCCTAGAAACTCCTTTACTGCTAAAGAAATCATGAAGTAAAACTGCACCTTCAGTGTCTTCTTTATCAGAAAGCTCTGATTTCAGGAAATGAATTGATGCTCAGACAAGACACAAGAATTTTTATCAACCTTATCTGTAAGTTATCGTATGAATTATACTAGAAATGAGGAAGAAGTCCTAGTGCTATAGGTCTAAAGAGAAAAGTTGTCATATAGAAATTGCATTTCTGCTCCCCCAGATTTTGAAACGCGTTTTGGTTAGGCACATCTGAACTACAAGGATGACAGCTTACCTTTAAATATAGCCTACATTGTAAGTGTTCTGCTTGTCAGCAGCCAGCCTGTAGAGGAGGCTCATAGGACCACCTCCTACTTTTATAGGGGATTTTGATCAAGTTCCCTTCTAGGAGAGAGCAAGTTGCAGTGATTCAGTGGTTCAGGAATCACACTGTCAGTTTGCAGTGTTAATAGGAAGCAACTCAATTTAATATATTAGGTGTGCCACAGCAAAGTGGGGAACAGACTTCTATGGCCCCACTATGTTGTAATTCAAAAGCTAAACTACAAATCTTGCAATAAAATATAGGTTTCTGTAATCATCCGACAGGTAGAATCAAATGTGGCTTTTCATACAGTCTTGATTGTCCTTTCTCAATGTTTTGAGGAACATGAATCTAGGAAAGATGGTAGAAAATCTCATTGTTTTAAAATTTATGGAATATGGACTGTCTTTTGAGAAGATGTCTCTTGTTTTAGCAGGCTGGAGGGGAAGCAGAGCTGAAAGGGAAACAGGGAAAAGACCAAGGACGAAGGGAATAAAAAAATAAATAAATATCTACAGATGCAAAGTAGAATGATAGACTGAGAGCATCCAGAAAGGGATCGTTTCTGACAAAAGGGTGCACATGATTGAAAAGGAAACTGGAAGATGCAGAAAACTTTGTTGATAAAAACAAAACTCATTATACTTGCTTATGCCGTCAGCAATTCTCTCCTTGATGCTGTGTGAACTAACATCCTCCTTTACAATTGCTCATTAAAATGGAAACTACTTTCTCATTCTTCAAGGCAGTGCAGTACAATAAATGGTAACTATCTCTACTGATATCTTACTTACTAGATATAAAATACTCAGCTAATAAATGGTATTTTTTCTCCCTGAGCAGCAGCATATTGTTTGACTTACAGGATTGCTCTCTGGAAACTGGCGATCAAGAAGGTTGTATTCAGAGCTAGTGTCCTTCCCCTTTATCTGCTCTGTGGAGCTCAAATGCTAAAGGCTTCTTTAATACATTGCACATTTTCTGATTTTTAAAAATTTAAATAGGCAATTTACAATTCTGTTTTTATGTTCCAATATATTTCATAAAATTAATTATTCCTCAATCCTTTTTGAATTTTTCTATTTTGCATATCAAGTGTTTCTTACTGGAAAAAAAATTAAAAAAAAAAATCCTTGAATTTTGTTCCAATAAAAACAAAGAAATCCTTAATATTGACTGTTCGTACCTTTGCACATTTCAAAGTACCACCTTCCCTCTCAGTGTCTGTTCAGCCTTCCTTTAGAATTTTGTTTTTTAAAATGTTAATGACTTCCTCTCCTAGGAGATGACTCTGTTTCTGAGCAAGTTTGTCAATCAGCATTATATTTGTATAGATACAGTATTAAACACCGTACATTTACATGGCAAATACAAACTATATCTAGCAGTCAGTCTAGAGAGTATTCAGCAATTGGTGCCTGTATTTTTCATGGCCTGAGGGAAAAATAAAAAAGAGATCTGTGAATATTCATCCAAATGCAAATCAGATTTTCAGATCACCCTTACTCATGAGCCATTTGTTTTTGCTTTCCTTGAACCTGAAAGCACTCAGGCAAATACACAAGAAATCGTATCCATCAAAATCTATACAAAGCCAGGTCTGACCTAATCCAGCTTTGATAGTAGTCTGAATTCAAGGAGGTTGGACTAGATGATCTCTTGAGGTCCCTTCCAATCGATATTTTTCTGATTTCATAATTCTCTGATTCTGAAGTTAATTTCTACAAACTTAGGCATACACATTCACATGCACAAAAACAAACACTGATCTCTACCTTATATTCTATTCAATGATCAAAAACAACAGCAAATGAATGTGTGTAACTAAATTATAGTTTCTCAGACCTGAATATTCAGTTTGACTACAGTAAGTCAAGTTTGACCAACAACAATCTACCTAAAAAAGCTATTTCGTCAAAGCAATATTTTTCATGAATTTGTCAAGTTGAAGCAATAGCTGTGCTTGAGAGTATAGCAAAATTAATTCCTATATTGTAAGAGAATAAATCTATCCTCATCAGTCGAGCAAAATTTGATGAAAGAGTAAGTTTTCACAGAAACATCAGACTGATTTGATAATGTCACTGGTATGATAAATTATTCACTAGATGTAAGAAATATAATAGATTTTTTTTTTCAGCAAAATATTTGGTCATATCGGAAATTAGTAAAATATATATATATATATTTGGAAAATACAGGCAATTCAACAGATAGTAGTAAAAGGGTGTTTATTGGATTGCAAGGAGGTTGTTACTAGGCTTTCCTAAGAATTTGAGACCAAGTTTATTTAACATTTTAATCTCTGAGTTAGGCAAGTAATACAGCCATGTTCAAATGACATTTGCTGGTGACATGATGTTGCATTACACCATCAATAAAGAGCAATGTTCCAATTTTTTATACATACAGGTAGATGACTGGATATTGTAGTAAAGAAAATAGCTCAAGCATTAATTGTACAAAGAGCAAAGTGATACACTGAGGGGTGAATACCAAGACTAGCTTTAACACCTAGAAGTATGTCATCTGGAAGTCACAAAAGTGAGAGACCTGTGTGCAGCAATAGCACATGGTATGAATATGTCCCTCTGTATGCTACCTACAGCACATTAAGTGAAGTATTCCTAATAGAAGTAGGGAAATATTCATGTCACTGTGCCAGGTGAAGTTCAGTTAATTGGTTTCAAGCCATCATTTGCAATTTTCCCTCAGTTTAATTTTAATGTAGCTTTAGAATTTCAGTTCACACAACAGAAAAAAAAAAGTCTGTACAAGAGTAGGTAAGTATTCAGAATAATGATTTATAAATTGCATGTATTCATAATAAAACATTCAGTTTCTTCTGACAAAAACATACCATAAACTACAATCTGCCCCATGAAAACTGTATAAATTAAAATTTAAAATTAAATAAATAGATTAATATGCATGGGATTAGAAAAGTACTAAGATGGATTCCTAGTTGTAATTTTTGTCAAGAAAGTGAAGAACATTGTAACTGATCTTGTGTAACTGATCTTGGGACAAAATACACCCACGAGATGATATGCATATTACAGACTAGGAAATGCATAATGTGCCTAGCTTTGCTTTGTATGGAAAAGTTTCAAAGTTATACAGTACTAAGCAACAGTCTCTCTCTTACCATATGCTTGGGCACTGCTGCAGAGTCATCTGTTGGAAAAGGCACAGACTGAGAAAGACTTGAAGACACCAGTCTGATTTGTTCTTATAAATATTTTCCCCAAATCATCTGAGAGGGTGGAATTCAGCATCGTGAGTTACCTATGGAATGTGCAACATCTACACAGTATTAACTGATAGAATAAATAGCCTGGAGACCAGGAAGGTACTCAGGACATCTGAAATGGCATTGTGTTTAGGCCATCTATTTCCATCTATTTTTAATGGAATATTAACAACAAGCATATACACAGATGCCTATAGTTATACACTCAAGGTTGGTCACTGGACATGAATTTCCAGCTGGTAAGTGGGATAGAATTGCCTAAACAGAGGCACCTACTGTCCATTTGGGCACTATGGACTATCTCAGGTGGTATTCGCCATGCCACCTGCAGTGGATTTACTGAAAGTCCTGCGTCCAATGTGTGAGGTCAGTGCAGGTGTGTCTCATGATGCAAGTCAAAATATATTACTGGCTGTGGGGTTATGAGTCACACGTGGAGTAACTCTGCTGTCTAGAGAGACACCTGATATATCTGCATTAGCATGTAGTACAGTCCAAAGGGGAAAAGATTGAATGTTGAATTGATTGAACAGATGAATTTCTAGAATGAAACAGTTGATACTGTTCCCAACATTGTAGTGATCTCAATATTATTACTGAAGATCTTGACTTTGGATTAGGTCTTCTGGCCCAGAGTCTAAAAACTCATTAGCATCTGGAGCAGACTAAGCACATATCTAGAGTACACACATGTTTCAGTTGGAAAAGAAATCGAAGACATGCGCACCGAAAGAGCTCAGTGATAGGTGAGAGGAGGAGAAGAAAAAAAAAAAAAAAAAAAAAAAGGAAGTGGGGGGCTAGGGGGCTGCAGGAAGATTTATTTCAGAAGGATGCTTATGCTCCCAAATAAAAATGCTATTGTAGACATTCTCATGGTCTAACTCAAGTAGCAGAAAAGGTCTAATTGCAATAGCCAAGGGCTTTCTGTCTGCTAATTTGTTCCTTCCCTCCAGAGGCAAAAAAAAAAATAAATAAATAAATAAATAAAAAATCTTGTCCTTATGATGTTGAATTAACAAAAATGAGTTTTTTCATTAAAAGAATGCGTTGCTATTTTTCTAGGGGAAAAAGGTGTCTTCAACCAGCATTAGCTATTTGCTATATTGCCCTACTCTGCAGTAGTGGAACTGAATCTTTCCTGGTAGCACAGCACTGAACTTCAATAGGGGAATCATCTGATCTTCTCTGATAAATGCTGTTCTCTACTGTGGTATATAGCTAAATTCTCCCTGCTCTTAATTAGCTGCACATATCTCATTAACGAGCTTTAAATCAAAGCCAGTCAGAAAGTGGCTACTGTCTCCTCTTGCAGGAGGGAATATTTCCTCCCTGTTACCCTTAGAGAATCACTAAACAATCAGCAAAGGAGATTTCAGAATAATGTGTCTCCTTGTCCCCTAAAGCTATGCAAATGATCTTTTTTATAACACTTTTCAATCTAATTGACACTTGTAATAAAATTCTGCCTGTACTGATCAATCTTACCTTAGAGTCATCCCACACCATCCCTTAAAGTAGTGCCCTTCAATTAAAACTTCCACAAGGCTGTGAAGACTGTAATAATCCACTTGTAAGGAGTGGGAGTTACTTGTTGCTCTGAGGATTTCATTAAAAATATTTAAGACTACATATTATAGGGCAACGGCTTTGTGAATTGAGCTTTGTGAGTTTATGAATTCCACTTGCTCTTTAATTATGGCCAGGAGCCCACTGCATGAACTCAATCAAAACCATCCCATGGTTTCAAACAGAATATATCTCTTTTCCATGTTTTCTGTAACTGGCATCTCCAACTATCTATATTTGGTGCATTCTGCCACTGCACATCAATATAATGACAAAAACCACACATCATCAGTAAGCAAAATACTGTTTTAAGCAAATACTTCCTATCTCATCATTCCAGATTGATCACCAATTGAAAAGACCAATTAATTATTCTACAAAAGATGAATCACCACCAGCTACAGCTATTTTCAAGAAAACTGGTGAAACATTTGATGGAGCATTAGGAAGCCCTTCACATAGCCAAAATAAACTTTATGAGAAATATAATAACATTATTTTTTATGCATAAACAGGATGTCTACAAAAAAAATAAAGCAGTTCTCCACATTGGTGACATAGCTGCCTATATTATAAAACAGCTTATATATGAAATGAACAGTCCTGCATTCTGCTGGTCTCAGTCTGTGTGATCTCTTCCTAAAGGGAATCTAAGGGGATTTAAAATTGTTGCCTGTTACACTAGTACTGGTGGCACTGAACAGAGAATGACCATTGTTTTTCATCTAATACTTAAGACATTTTTATGTATTGTTGAAAAATGCACTGTTGTTAAAGAAACAAAGAAATTCAAGCAATCTTATTTATTGTGAGAAACAGCAAAAAAATATAATGTGATTGTCTATAGTATAACTTACATATCAGAGGATTTAATATATTTTATTAACCATAAAGAGTGTGCTTTGGAATTGCATCTATTGAAAATTGCTGTTACCATTGTCAGAACCATGAGAATCTCAATTATTGTTTTTTAACTCTGTGCGGATACATTTCTGATAACTACAATATTGTAATTTTCTGTTCTGTCTTCAAACTGCTAATAAAGCATGCTACAGATAACAGTTGTAATTCATATTGCAGTATATTGTAAGTAAAAGCCATTTATGTGCAGCAAAGCTTAAATGATTAATTTACAATACACATTTATGTACCCACTTAGTAACTAAATACCTGCAAAATGAATTGACAGTACATTTCTGTCTAGCTTTAGTAGGATTTGTGCTGTTACTTCAGTGCAGAATGAAATAAAATGTATTGCCAAATCATCACAGGTTATTCATACTCATGAAGTTCTGCATGTTTGCTCAAACTGTAAATGCAAGGTCTGGAAATTCTATCAGAAAAGTTTCTAAACCTGTCAGACAAATCCATATAAAAAATGGCAAGAGGAGATTATGAAGTAGTTACTCCGTTTATCTTTAATGCATCACTTCTTTTTTCTTTTCTTTTTTTTTCTTTTTTTCTTTTTGTTGAAATAGTAGTGTTGTTCAGCTCATGAAGTTAATTTGATTGAATCCACACATTAATTCCAAATTGGTATTAATTCCCAGTGTGGAATAAATGCTGTAATTCATAATCAATGTCTTATTTTGTATGAATTTACAAGAGTTATCAGGTGTATTTTATCCAAAGTCTTTTGTTTCCCATGCTAAATAAAAGGTGTTAGTTTATTAGAAAAGTTAGAAAGATTCAAAGAGAGAAAGCTACACTGCAAAATGCTATAAGACAGACCTATGGAACCACAAATACAATTTGTGATTGTCCTTAAACATCCATTCAGTTCAATGTAAAGACCTTCATTCAGTTTTGATGCATTTCAAACCTAGCATTTATTTCCTTCTTTCCTTACGCTAAAGTCCAATGAAAAAACTAAAAATGTTGGGAAGAATCTGAAAAAAATTCCCTCTAGACTCCTTTTTATTTCCCTAGTATTGTTTTTCCATTGTAAACAGTGTCATAGGTGTATAGGTCATACCGCAGAGGAAGAGAGGTCATGGTTTGTATTCCCTTAAAGCTTACAGGAGGCAATAACTTTCAGGTTAAGATGTTTTGCGTCTCTTTCTGAAATTCATTTGCATTTCTGGGGCACAGGATGGAACCTCTAAGTCAATTTACAACTGAATGGTTTGGTTACAGAAAGTGAGATTATTTAACTCACTTATACATGTTTAGCATAACCATTCAATATAACCAAGAGAAGAGAGACCTGTGTGCTTTTACATCTGGACAAGTCAGAAATAGGCGGATAGCAGTGAATGGGTTTTGGGAAAACTCACTAAAATATAGACACCAAAGGGAGATAAGAACAGGTCCTGCCCTGTTACTGGCACTGTAAAGAGCAAGAACAAAGCTGACTATGGTCTTGGCTTACTCCCTATATTGCAGTTGCCTTCACTTATAAACACACACACACAAAAACAACAAAGCAAATAAACAAAATGCTGGAAAGCATAAGCAAGTCAAAACTCTGCCCAAGCTTTTTCCTGCCCAATCATGTTGGAGTGTCAGATACAATGTATGAAGGAAGATTCAGAATGCCTTCAGCTGCTCAGTACAGATGTGTGCATCAGGTCAATCTCCCTGGTAGAGAGCAGCATTTGTGTGGGTGTGAGTCATTTTATCATAGGCCAGATACTGAAACTGTACCAGAATAATGGAACCTTTCAAATGCCTCTTTCTCTTTCCATCAGCTATAAAGAGAGCCTGCAGTGTCTGGCTCAGACATCGTCATCTACATTTTAGATATCTAAAATTAGATTAGATGAATCATGTCCTGTGAGTCTCAGAAAAGAACTGTCTAGCCTGTCCTCTATACATCCATCCCTGTGAGTGTATCTAAAGATCATGTCATGGGCTGTGGTATTTCCTAGGCACTTGTTCAAAGTTTGTTGTGCATACTCATAATGCCTGTGCTGGGGAACAGGTGAACACTTCACCTTGAAGAGTTTAATTTATGAAGTATAATCAGATTCTGTCTAATTTACTGGAATAGAACTGCACTGAGCATCAGAAAGCATCAGTGATAGGGTTCTCTTTATTTTTATCTGGAGAATTTTCTCAGGCTGACTGATTTTTAACTAGGAATACCCCTCACCCATCAGGTTCCATATGACTACAGGACAAGAATGACGGACTTGGACACCTCTTTATTGTTCCCTCTGAATCTGATGGGTTTATAGAAAGGCTCATATGATTTACAAATGAGGATAAGGAGACAAGAAAGAGAGAGAGAGAGTAAGAGAGAGAGAAAGAAAGAATACAGTTTGATAAGCAAAGTGAATTCTCTAAGGAGTACTGAGGTATTAAGTTGGTCAAATATTCTATAATCAGCAGTTGAAGCAGGAGACCTGATCTTATTTTCTGGGAAAACTCACTATATTACAGATTTTGTGTAGAGGAAGAAACATCCTCCCTCCACCCTGAAAGGCATCTGCCCTTAGCTTTCTGCACCCCAGCGTTTGAAGGTGTCTTCTTGAGACGTGTTCAGACTTTCCTTGAATGTGCCCATGCCTAAGAGTTACCTCCAGGCTGTTCCAACATAGGCCTATACCCACTGAGCTGATCTACAGAGTTGGTTTAGGTCCCTCTGTGGTTAGTTCAGAGGAATGGGCTCCTGACCTGCCATCATTTAACTGGATTTCAGAAACATTACCTCCCCCTTTTAAACAAGTTACCTAGGCTTTCAGTCTTGGAGTTCTGAATCACTCTATAGAGACCAGAAATACACTCTTAATGTTTGTGGCATGGTGGATAGGTCCCTAGTCCAGCCACTGAAGATGTCTCTTCACCTCCAACCCAATAACTTGTTCAACCTCTTTTATACTCAAACTTTGATACTAAGTCAGCATAACTAGCTCAACTGTTGTGACTAGTCAACAAATTAGAATGATTATAATTTTTTACTATTTTATAGATACGTCAAAACAATGAAGAAGACAGCTCCAAATCTGTGCATTTTTATAGACATTAGCTTTGGTAAACGTATGCGTTTTAAGTCAAAAGCTGCATAGGGCTGTAAACCACCCCCCTGGAACTTCCTGTTCTTCCATACTTAATGAGAAGGCATAGACAGGATATTCCAGAGAGCTTCAGTGGCTGAATATCTTCCTGGAGACACTGAATGTTGCACTCATTTATTCCAGCCCTAAATTCAGCTCACATTTAGCTGAGCTGTTGCAGTCCTCAACAGTTTCTTGCCATTTTCGCCACCTACATTAGTGACATTTTCTAAAAGCATCTCCTCGCTAGCTAACACCAGTTCAGTTCCCCTGGGGCTAGCAATAATTTAAAATATATTTATCCACTTAGGAAGAGACAGATCAAAGAGCAGCTGGGTTAGAGAGGGGAAAAAGCGACAGCCAAGACTTGAGGGGATTCTTAGGTTTCAAAATAGAAGGGTTGCTTTTATACTTTTTTTGTTTTGTTTTTACATTATACATTTTTCTAGCATCTCCACAAATATGCTGATAGAACAAATGAATGCATTCTGTATGAAAAAATCTGTGACAGTTTGAAGGGCACAGGAATCTTCTGTTCCAAGATCTCTCTGTGGACACTGCCCAGAAGTGATGGGAATTCCTAGACTCCAAGTGCATACCACTTACATTAATTATTGAAATAAACTTCATATCAGGTTCAGCATTTTAAAATATATTTATTTGCACAGAAGAAGAAAGAAGTAGGATGCCTCCGATGCTTCTGCCATCTGCTCCTTTGAAAAGAAGACTCGTCTCCTTGTCTCCTGGCATAGATAATTTCTTATTTACAGAGCTGAAAAAAGAGCTCCAGAAGCCTGTGTTAAACTCAGGACTTTGGAATCATAAAACAGTGTCTCAGTTTTATACTCCATTTTACAGTTTAGAAGTCTGCACCATGGATGTTCATTCTTGAAGATCAGGGTCCCAATCAGCTTAAGATGAAGATGATGTATTGAAAATGGCCTACTGGACTCTCTTTTCTGCTCACTTAATATTCCATCAAAAGCAGCTGACATCTTGAAGTTGTTGCTTGTTGCTATATTTAAAACATAGGTTTAAAATCGATCTAAGAGCTAAAAGCACTCATTTTCTGATGTTCTAACTCCTCCTCTAAAGGTAGTTGTTACATATCTGAGAGTCTGGTGTCAGTTCAACAATCAGGAAATTGATTAATTCTCCACCTACAAATTTTTCTATCATGTTTAAATCATAGGCTGACATCTTAAATAACAACAGGAATCTAGTTTCAAAAAGATAGTATCAGTAAGAAATTTATGATCAGGTTATCACCATGTAACTTAATAGTTCCTTCCCTTATTATTTTTTTTTGCTCCAAATTAAATTTAAAGAAAATATCGAGACACTTATTTTCTGTCCAGTGGGAAACAATTTTCAGTAAAAAAATAATTCTCACTTATGCAGCCTCCAAAACCAGAACATAGTCACAGCAGATGTTTCTCTTAGCAGCTGATTAACTTTGCTTTAAAATCTCTGAGATGAGAGATATCCCATCATGGAAAATATTTTTCACAGTGGAGCACACAGCAACCTTCCCAGAACCAAAAAGGGAGAACAGAGCTTGTGAAATGGGGGTTTGAAGAAGGTGAAGGAAATCTGTCTGCAAGGGCTCTTACCTCCAGTGTAAATGTCTACAAGCTAGTCACTTGATGTGTCCTTTATATACATGCCAAGCTTTTTTTTGTTCTTTGATGGCTAAGGTTCAGTCTATTCGGTGCCTTCCATAATGATGTTTGTCCCTTCAAAGCTGCTTTCAGACTTATGTGCTGAAGGCTATGCTCATGTTCAGCCTTCATCTCAAATTCCATTTTGATTCCCTGTTCTTTCTAAGGGCCTTCCAAATTAGTTTCCTTCCCACCTGCTACAAACTCTTCATGATATCTGAGAGGGATCAATGCAGCAGGACGTTCTGATGTCTGCAAATGAAACAGCAGCAATTGTACCAAGTGTTCCTGCTCTCTTTGGTCATTACATGCTCAGTGTTTTGTCTTAGCATTTACAGCATCCTGACAATATTTTAGGTCAGTTCAAAATAATAGAATTAATTTATTTGTTGAATATTTCTCATGTAGAAACATCATCAATGTTTGTGAAGAACATGAATTGATTGTAAATCAACTTGGGAGTAACTGTGAACTAATTAGCACACGGTATTTTAACATAAATTGGATGGATGAAAAAGCCTATTCAATTAAACACCTGTTTGTTGAATGAGGTTTGTCTTACTTGATTAATGAGCCTGCAAAGCTAAATAACCGCCCAGATAACTGCTCTTTTATCTACTGAACCCTCTCTATTGAGACGTAAAGCAGATCTACAAATTCTGAGCTTTTAAGAACTATTGTCTGGTGATTTTGCATTAAGTAGAGGAAAGCCTATGTGTTAAATGTTTGGCAATAACTTCCTCTGGTCCCTTTCATTTCTGATTGAGTGATAGACATGCAGCTAAGGAGGAAATGTACTATCTTCAATTGAAATGGTCCTTTTTGTAGCAAACAGAATCCACCTACTTGTGCAAAGTACACTGCAAGCTTTCTTTTGGTGAAACTGGGGCAAAAACATCAACAGCTTGAGATGGAAGAATGAAAGATCTTTGTCAATGTCTTGGATTTATATGATAACGTTTGGTAGAAGAGAGAGGCTGCAGGGGCTCTTAAGGAGACCCTCAACTCTGGTGAGGCTATACCTGGAATATTGTGTTCAGTTTGGGGCCTCTCACTAAAAGAAGGACATTGAGGTGCTGGAGTGTGTCCAGAGAAGGGCAATGAAGCTGGTGATGGGTCTAGAGAATAGGTCTTATAAGTAGAGGCTGAGGGAACTGCGGTTGCTTAGCTTGGGGAAAAGAAGGCTCGGTGGGGACCTTATCAGGGGTTGCTGTTGTGAGCAGAGCCCAGCAGCTGCCCCAGTTCAGATCAGAGCCAGCTCCAGCTGGCCCCAAAAGGGACCTGCTGCTGGCCGGAGCTGAGCCACTGAGCAACACTGGTTTAGCCTCTGGCAGAGCAGATTTAAGATAGGGAAGAAATGCCACGCAACAGTAGCTGGGAGAGAGTAGTGAGAAAATGTGAGAGAACCAGCCCTGCAGACCCCAAGGTCAGTGCAGATTGAGGGCAGGCGGTGCTCCAGGCCCCAGAGCAGAATTTCCCCTGTGGCCCATGGAGGAGCCCCCAGTGGAGCAGGTGGATGTGGCCTGGAGGAGGCTGCGGCCCATGGAGAGCCCCCGCAGGAGCAGGCCCCGGGCCGGAGCTGCAGCCCACCCATGGGGGACCCGTGCTGGAGCAGTTTGCTCCTGGGGGATGGAACCCGTGGTATGGAGCCATGTGGGAGCAGATCCTGAAGAGCTGCTGCCTGTGGGCAGCCCCCACAGCCTCATTTAGGGAAGGACGGCATCCTGTGGGAGGGATCCCACGTGGAGCAGGGGCAGAGAGTGATGGTGATGGAGCAGCGGAGACTGTGTTAGGGACTGACCACAGCCCCTATTTCCTGTTCCCCTGCGCTGTTCGGGGGGAAGAGATGGAAGAGAGTGAGTGGGGGGAACATGTTTGTGGTTTGCTTCTAGTTTCTCACTTTTCTAGTTTGTTAGTATTAGGCAATAAATTACATATTTCTCCCTATGTTGGTTCTGTTTTGCCCGTGACAATAATTGTTGAGTAATCTCCCCATCCTTATCTCAGTCCTTGAGCCCTTTTCATTCTGTTTTCTTCCCCTCTTCCTTTGACCACTGGTCTAACACTTCATTGATAGCAAATGTGGAGAGAAAGGACATATAACTCTGTGAAGAATGCCTTAAGAATTCAAAAAGAAAAAGGCAAAAAGCCTGTGGAGAACTAAATCTGTTTGCTAAGCTGCTGTGTCTGATATTGTGTAGTATTATAGTTCAGCAGCCTTTTATTTTAAATTCATAATTTGTTTCCATGTGCTAGCAATAATTTGAACTTTCTTCTAAAGAAAGGAATTGTGGATGATCAGTACCTCCTTTGAATGAAGTCACACCGAAGTCCTTCTCTCCTGTACTGCAACACCAACAAAGCAAACTACTTTGTCCTCCATTTAATCTAATTAAGAAGTAGCATGAAAAAAGATCAATGAAATTGCATTGGCAGTCTGAGTATTTCAAGCAAGCAAATAAAAGTGTAAGAGTAGCATTCAAATAATGAGGGGTTTTCTTATACACACACACACACGCAAAAAGTGCTTTGTGCTTCCTTCATGGCTTTTAAGCTTTCAGCTCTAGTCTTTCATAAATTTGTTTGCAAACATAGTCAGTTCATTCTTTTTTTCTTTTTTCTTTTTTTTTTTTTTTTGATAATGACCTAGCCTATTAGGAATTATCAAAAAAGAACTTGGTTTCCTACAGAATGAGGTATATGTTTAAATGTAAATGTTTTGTTAAATATATCTTCCATTTGAAGGTTTTCTCACTGCTGGCTGTTCAGAATATCTCCTGTGTGGGGATTCATGAGTGCTCAGGAAATCATAAGGTTATGCTTAACCATTCCTCTCTGGGTCACTTTGGTTTGGGAAATACTTACTATGCACAAAGAAAAACTGCTTTCATCCTGTTTGCAGGGTAAGATTATAAAGTCAGTAGTTACTTGTTAATGTACACAGTACACGCTACATAGTAGAAGTGACGGGAGAGTGGGAATGAAGTTGGTGTATGTTCTCCCTTTCTGAGAACATACAGCCAGCTGAAACAAGAAGGCTTGAACTTCTCTAGATGAAAGAAAGTATCTACTGTATAATATTTCATAAATTATTTCTTTTTGTGACTGCATTTTTAATATAAAAATCTTATTGTGTTCTCCTTCTGTTCATTTGGGGAGAAAAACACATTTCTGAACAATTGCCAGGGGAATAATAGGAAAGTACCTAACTTGCGTTTCCTCCAGATCATACAAAAGATTCCAAATATACTTTTGGGAGGCACAGTTTCAGAAAATGTGGAGTAGCTCCTTAACTGCAAGGAGAGGTCACTTGGAAATGAGGTGGTTGCTATTCTATCATATGCTTCTCACAGGGACCATGAGCCAAAATCCTGACACTTTTGCTCACAGCCTCTGGTAGGTAGTGAGAAAGAACAGGGTGTTCCTGCAGCACTGGATAAAGTGAAGAATTCAGTGCAAACATGATGTTTTGCTGCTTGGAGTGAAATGATGGTTTTCAGAGCCTGCTTCAGTGATAATGGACCCATGTCAAGAAGGGGTACCCTCTCCTGGCACAGCACCTCCAGTCTGTGGTTTTCATTTCTCCTTTCTATCCCCTCAGGGCCCCTGCATTTCCACCAGCAGCAAGTTGAAAGCTATTACATACAGACTCATTTTTAAAATATGAGCTGAGCAAAATCATCTCCATGTACTATTTTCCAGTTGCTCAGACTGAGGGATGGTGCCTTGCGTGAGAATCACAGTCTCTGTGATTGAAATTCAACCAAAGAAGTCCTCCTCTGACATTTTGCTGTGCTAGAAATACGCTGAGACCTGATCTGCTTCTGCCTAAATATCTGTGCTGCCATCCCTGGGTCTGAAAACACCAGGTACTTTTTCCAGTGTGTGAATGGACTCACGGAAAGGGGGAAGAGGCCAAAAAACTGTGGCCTCTTACATCCCCCATTGCAAACAAAAGTTGTACTGGCAGAAGGAACTTGGAAAGTAACTGAAAGTCTTTGCCTTTCCTTCTGTGCTGCACTACTCATGTGGATTGGCGTGCAAAGGAAAAACCTTGGGAAAGTATGTGAGGGAATGAGCAGAAGAGCATAAAGGTGTAGAGGACCTGCCAAGTGACATGATCCCCTGCTCCTGGCAGTATAACACCCCCACATCCTGCTGGGACAAAATACTATCTCCTCTAAAACACCTTTCCCTCTGTGTCTGTGTCATCCAAAAAAGAAAGCTACTATTAGCAGAAAGGAAAACATGAGTGGAAGGATTCTGGAAATGTAGGAGATACCAAGCTATTTTGGCTGAGCTACAAGACACTAGGTGAGAACAGCACCACAAGGGAGAAGGTAAGCACAGTGAAAGAGGTGGCAATCTGCTCTTCCACAGACAGTAAGGAACCTCTTCAGGGATTCAAGTGAAGGGTTGGGAAATGGTGTAGTCTTTCTCTTTCAAATAACCTATTTGATGCCAATAAGCTTCTGGTGCAAACTCTAAGAGCCTGAAAGCAATGCTTAGAATGCAACAGTCCTTTAGTCTTGGGACAAAGAGGATCCTTGGTTGCCTCCAGCCATTAATGAAAAGTTTGGAAATTTTGCTTCTTACACATCTCTCTCCCAAGAGCAAAATTAACTTACACCTCTTTTTCACAGAGATAAAACAGCAGAAAATGTAAAAGATGAGTGATGCTGGGCTAGGGGAATAAGAAAAGGAAATGTTAAAAAATGATATCTTATTCCCAAAGAAACAATATGGGCTCAGCCAAGCAGAAAAATGTGCAAATACTACTCTTAATTCACTCCAGACAATTTACCATTTATAATATTTTATTTAGAGTTCATGGAATAACCAACTCAGCTGTAAACTGCTGCTATTTCTCTTGTATAGTTGCTTATTGGAGGAGAAGAATGGGAAGGTGGGCAGGGGGTTGTAGAAATCTATTTTAAAATAATCTGGCACCCTAGAAGTTAACACTGAGGTGCTTGTGGTAGCAGTTACTTCTCATTTATGTATTTCATTTTTTTTAAAGGTGAAATGTATGATACTCAAATCTCAGAATTTCCTTTTATTTTTGCTTTTTCATCATACTGCTTAAATATTAATTTATTTATAATGTATGCAGTATAGAGAAATCTATACACACATGTATGTGTTGGAATAGGAGATCTGAGGGTAATTTACTAAAATGATGAAGTGACAGTTTCTTTAAGTCTTATTGACTTTCAGGGGAACTATATTTAAAGCTGGTCTTTTCAAGGAAATTAATGGCCAAAGTTTTCTGTGAGTTAATGAAAACAGTGCACATTAGTGTTAACAAATGTATGGCCAGTTATTCAGAAATAAGTTACCTTAAGCTGTGGCTTTGCAAAACACCAGCAAAAATGTAGTTGAACATTTTTTCCGGATTTTGGCAAATAGCTGTGATGCAAATAAACAGAAAAATGAGGCAGTCAGTAACTAAATGATCAAGTGAGAAATTTTCATTTCAGAAATTTTCATGAAATATTTTGATTTCTTAATTTGAACCTTTTCAGTCAAAAATCTTTTCAAGTCTACCTGAAAGGAAATTTCTTGATATATTTTTTTTTTTTTTAGCCTGAAGAGAAATGAAAAGCTTTTGTATTTCCTTGATTTTTTTTATATATATTTTTTTAATTTGGTAGACTGAAATATCTGTCATTGACACTTATCCCATTAATTTTGCTGTGATTTCATTTTTTAAATCCTTTCTCTTTTTCACAGTAGTTACACATCCTACATGAAAACTATAGTCACTGCAACAACACAGTTATTCCAAGTAATTATGCAAGTCTTTTTTCTCATGAAAAATGGCCCCATAGACACGAAAATTAAGTGTGGGCCCTTAACTTTCATTATGTACTTCTTAAAGTCTTTCAATTGATTTGGAGGTAAAACTAACTGAAACAGATCTCCTAAATCCTAACTACAATACCAAATTTCTTCTCATAAGCAAATCACTTGATTGCCCCTCTGACTCTTAACTGAGAGGATATAATGTGTGGCCTGGTAAGCTAATAACAAGCTGAGAATATATTTATTTTTATTCTTAATTATTGCTTTACTGTATTTGAAGGTGAAAGTTACACTCCTAAATCATTTTGGTGTCTGGGCATACTGGTAAAACCATTACAAAAAACAATCCAATAATTTTTGTAGATAATAGTTAATAAAAGAAAAAAAAAAAAGAAAAAAAAAAAGTCCTCAGGAAAAGCTATAGGTTCCAATCATACTTCTAATGGAATTACTTGAGTGAGATCTGTGATGTTCTGATTATGTCAGTGAGCTTTCTCAATAATAAGTGTTTTCATTCTTCCCTTGAGATCTGAACTCTCAAAAAGGATGTATCATTAAGAGAATTCCCAAAGGCTAATTGCTAAGAATTTCAGGCTTCTTACAAAAACATTTTTCTGTCTTATGTTTCGATTTCTGTATAGTTCCAATATATTCCAGTTGTCACAGAGATCGACATGTGAGTTACACACCTCTTACTCCATACCTACATAATGGAAGGTTTTATCCCTAATAATTTAGGCTCATTTTTTTTCTTTCTTTATGACTACATCTGGAAGAAATTATGCATGGATGTCATCAGCAGCCAACTGGCTGTGTGGAGATGGTCATCTATCAGAAGAGGGCTTTCACGCTCACTAGCTTCAAGCTACACATATCTAAAAAATTGGAGGCCTCTATTACTGAGTAATTCTTCCCTGCATGTATCATCTTATGGTTGGAATACGTGGTAAAAGCTTTTTTTGTTGGGGAAGCTTTTTGTAGTGAGTTCCTGGTTTTATCCATTAGAGGCAGGGACATTGATGTGTATTTTAAAGCAAAGTATGAGAGAATCTCATCCAAAATACCATTCTAAGTCTTCTTTCAGTAGACTTTTTCCAGTCCTTTGACTTCTTGCACCCACTGAAAAAGACACAAAGTAGTATTAAACACACTAACATCTGGCTTTCACAGCTGATCCCATGGACTGATTGTTATCTAATAAAAAGTATATTGGAATGGGTCTTACAGAGGTTATCTTGTCCATTGCGTTTTTTGAAGTACAGGATAACTCTGTTGCCATTATTCCTTGAGCATTACTTTAACCTCCTTTGCAATGAGAAGTGTTTTATGATGTACACTACTATCTCAGTGCTTCAACATCCATTAGAAAGCTTCACCTGTTACCCAACAAGAAACTATTTTTACTAGTTTCAGTGTATTCCTTCTTTTACTGTTCACATGAATGTGGGAAAAAAAGCTTTTTTCTGTCTTCAAAAGGAAATTTATGTGTTTTGAAATTTATACCAAATTTTCCCTTGAGCTACTCTTCTTCAATCTAAACAATCCCTATTCTGAAAGTCAAAAAGCTGTCCAAATATCTCATCATTCTTCTAACTCACTGAACTTTCTCATTTAGTCTGTGTCTGCCTTGAAATACAGTACTCAGACCAGGACAAAGTTTACAGTGGAGACCCTGTCAAGGTTGTCAAGGACATACTCATGCATCTTAAAAGGTATGTTCCTATTGATATATCCCAGTTTGACATTTGCCTTTCTTAAAATGTGAAATCTTCAGTCATGCTTGGTTTGTGATTAATTATAAATCCTTGTGCTAAAAACAAACAAACAAACAGAAAAAAAACTAACTAGTTTTCTATATTTTGTATTTATACAGAATGTTGCTCTTTTTGTTGCTCTTTTTCATCAGTATCATTCTGACTTCTTAGCTTTTCCTAAGAACTATTACAGTCTTTTTTAAGCAATAGAATTACATTTAGAGACCCATATACTGGGCTACCTTTGGATAAAATTTTTACTTCCCTTGACAAGTGCAATTGCAACGTGGGGAGTCCACGTGGTTATGTTAAACCATCACAAGCAAGAAGAGCATCACTGTCTCCTCGCTGCTCTAACTGCTCCCTTTGATACATGTATTGTGAGGAGCTCAGCTTGATGGCACATCATTCTCTGCTTTCAAACATGTTTTCAAAGGCCTGTTTTCACTGTAGCATCCTGGAAGAGACATGCTTCAGAGTTTTTGCAAAGAACTGTTGCAAGTATGGTCACTGTGAGAAAAGTCAGACTATTGCCTAATGTTAGTCATGTTAAAAGGGAATGCTGGATGAGCAAGGCTGCTGCTGAGCTTGTCCCTGCTCTCTTCATCTTTGATCTGATTCAGATGCATCAACTAAACCTTGCTGGTAATCTGGAAAGTAGTGAACATAGTTCACTATGCTTTACAGAGCAGTAAACAGGGAATGACAGAGCCTGCCTCTGTGGCACTTCATATCTGCTTTAACAGTGATATGTAGCTTTGGAGAAGTCGCTCCAGTATTGAAAACATTTAATTTCCCCACTGTTCTTCCTTCAGTTTCAACTCTGCATCACAGGGGTGAAAAGCTGTTCCTGATAATACCAAGTAGAGAAATGGAAAATAAAACTGGACAGATTTGGGGTTTAGCATCGTTTTAAAAACTACAATGCATTCTGAACTAGTGAAAACGTTGAAGAAAAGATTAAGTTCAGTTAATTTTTTTGTTTGTTTGCTTCAATTCTGAACATTGTAGAAGTTTTAAAGTTAAAAGAAAATCTTAGGATGAAAAAGCTTTCAAGTATGTGGAACTGCAACAATGCAAAAAATATTAACGTTCCCAAATCGTCCTTCACCTTCCTCACTCAAAATGCCCATCACAAAACTTTGCTTGTGTCTTGTAAAGTGAGAGTGTACAAGGAGTTAAACACAGTAAGAAGCAGAAATCTTTAGCAAATGGAAAAAGATGGGTCGACTTTTACTCCCCAAATAAGAGGATTGTTGAGTCCTTTGGGAAAATGACTAATGTAGAAGGAGCAAAAGACTCTCTTTCCTGGAATAACAAAAATACACATATATTTTAATCTCTGTTCTGGCTTTCATAATGCAACTACATGCTTTTGACTCCGTGGTGCTGTCAGCAAAAATTAATTTTAAAAGTAGCACACATGAACGACTTCAGCCTTTGCCTTAATTTAGTTTTTCACTAAGAGCCGAGATAAGACGTAGCCGTGCTGAAAGAAGGATGGACGGCTGTACACTATATTGTAGGAGACGACAGTGCTAAATTAATCATGTTCTATCTGGAATTTGCAATTCTTTCAGAGATGCTCAAGACAATATAAAAAATTTAGTGGTAACAGTGAAAGTAGGCAGGAGGTTGTGAGGCAGAAAGCTTCAGAGGGCACTTTAAATGTGAAAGATGCATTACAGTTTCTCACACATGAACAAGATAGCATGCCTTACTAAAAATATAATAAATAAGGAGTGTATTCTGCCAGATGCAGCTGTGAAGGGAGCGCTCACCCAGTCAGATGTACCGAGCATGATTGACGCCCCCTTAGCTTTGCTGTGATATGACTAAATATGAAAATGAACAGCCTCAGAACAATGTTTGCATTAAGAACAACATGTCATTCTGTTACTTTGAGAAGCCCAGCAAATATGCCAGAAGTTTTTCTTCATACTAGAGGAACCAGTCTGTTCCTCAGATGTAATTTCACTTTTCATTGGTTTTCTGGCTTTTCCTGTTTTCTTTCTTCTTTCTCTCTTTTTTTTTTTTTTTTTAATTATTATTATTATTTTTACCACATTGTCCCATTGCTTACTCCTTCTACAAACACCAGTTGCATAAGATGAATGAAGGGTGACAGAAGTTATCCCATTAGTAGCTTACTGCTGATAGCCTGCTCTAATTTGAATAAATCCGGCTGCTGCAGGAGCAGGCAGACAGATGTGCAGGCCTTGTATTCTCAGGTACCACTGCCATCCCTGCAAAGGCTTTCAGCACACATGGGCTTTGCAGTCTTGCAAGACTCAATACTACAAAGGGGCCCTTTTCTTCCAGAAAGTGAAATGTAAAAGAAACACTCCCCTTTAGTTTTTGCGATAAATAAATAGTGGGCTTCCTTCTTCTTGCAAACTTACCTGCCAGTGTCAGTGGATTACAACCAGGTGTTAAGAGTTGCTCTGAGGGATATCACAGTACTCAGAGGCTCTTAAGGGGACCCTCAGCTCTGGTGAGGCTGCACCTGGAATACTGTGTTCAGTTTTGGGCCCCTCACTAAAAGAAGGACATTGAGGTGCTGGAGTGTGTCCAGAGAAGGGCTGCAAAGCCAGTGAAGTGTCTAGAGAGCAAGTCTTGTGATGGAAGTGGGATCGTTTAGCTTGGAGAAAAGGAGGCTCAGGGGAGACCTTATCACTCTACAATTACCTCAAAGGAGGTTGTAGTGGGGTGGGGGGTCTGTGCCTGCTCAGAACCACCAAGTGGTAAGACAAGAGGAAATGGCCTCCAGATGTGCCAGGGGAGGTCTAGGTTGGACATTAGGAAAAAATTATTCACTGAAAGGGTTGTGAAGTATTGGAACAAGCTGCTCAGGGAAGTAGTTGAGTCACCATCCCTGGAGGTATTCAGAAGATGTGTAGATGTGGTGCTTAAATGACATGGTTTATGAGTAGATTTGGCAGTGCTAGGTTAATGGTTGGACTTGATGATCTTAGATGCCTTTTACAACCTAAATGATTCCATGATTCAAAGCCTCCCCCTTTCTAAGGGAAGAAAAGATTGTTGGTGTCTTGATCTAGTGAACAAAAGTCCTTTCCCATCTGACTGAACTAATGATGTTTTTGTCTTAGAGCCTCTGCTGAGGATCAGTGTGGGCTTTTGACAGTAGCAAGGGACCTTTCGCCATACCAGTATCTTTGCATTTGGGGATGCAGAAAAATGGGGAAGATACCAACCTTTCATAGTGTTATTAAAAATTGTTCCAGCCTAGAAAATTCATGAAATAGAATAGATGGTGGTAGTTTAAGCAATTTTTACTGCATTTTTTGACTTTGTTTTAAATGTCCTTCACACTATTATTTAATTTCATACTATTGTTACAATTATGTTTATAACAGGTTTGTGTGCCAAGGTTTTGGTAGTGGGGTGGCTTCAGGGGTGGCCTCTGTGAGCAGAGCCCAGCAGCTGCCCCATGTCAGATCAGAGCCAGCTCTAACTGACTCCAAAAGGGACCCACTGCTGTCCAGAGACAAGTCAGGGAGTGACGTTGCTTGGGTCTCTGGGGAGAGGTGTCTTCAGTCAAGGTTGAAAACTATTTAAGCCTTCAAAATTTGGGTTGGGACAGGAAAAACATTTATTTTTGGTGATGATTGTATGTTAGAGTGATACAGTAATTCTACTTCTGTATTGTACTGTGTTTCTATTATAGACAGGCTGGATGAGGAAAGACAGTCAACATTGGCCAGAGCTTTATCCAGAGTGTGGAAAAGATTTCACTCAGAGCTGATGCATTCAAATCTGAAAGATTCTGAAAACCTTGTTGCCTTTGGATCCCAAACACGTTAAATAAATTAAATTAATTCAGCTGGTTCTGCAGTATTCTTACCCATTTGGAGAGCCTGTTCAGTGGCTCTAGTCACAGGGATATCCAAACATATGTTTCTAGTAGGACCTTCAAACTTCGTGTTGTGTTTCCTTGAGTGTTTAAATGACCATGATTTATCACTTCTGCCTTATAAGGAAAGAAATTACACTGGTGGAGGTTGTGTCATACTTCTATAAGTCATAGAGAAATCACCACAAGATTGCCTCCCAGTCTGCTCTTTTGGAGAGGTACCTGCTCTTCTGCAGGTACAATGCAGAGGAACCAGTGCCCTTAAAGCACCTTCTCCTCTTCCCATCCCTTCCAATTCCTCCTCTGCCCTATCCCTGCAAAACTTCTGTCATTACATGCCCAGTGCTTTAGCTTTTTTGGAGGCCAGCAACAAGCAGGATGCCCCAGGAATCAATAGTAGGTCAAGTGTTGTTTCGCATCTCCATTAGTGATCTGGATGATGCAGTAAAGTGCACTTTTTTCTCTCTCTCTCTTTTTTTTTTTTTTTAAATTTGAATAGATTAATAGCCGGTGAAAGGGGGTAATATGCCCAAGGGTATACCTTGTGGAAAACTTCTCCAGCTGAATGAATAAAGCATGAGAGGGGTGCAGCAGCAAATAATTAAATAAATGAACTAGAGAGGTGTGAAAGTTAGAGTCTTGCTCTTGTTCTGTATACACGTAAATAAAATTGAATATTATAAAGTCATAGGCTGAATGCATGCAATGCAAAATTGCTTAAGGGCAGTTATTTATTTATTTAGAAAGAAAGAAAGAAATGCCATTGTTTGGCATATTTTTGAGAACCTACTTGTCCTTAGAGCATCATAAGGCCTAACAAAGACTTTAATCTTAAGAGAGAGAATTCAAGGTCCTGAATTTGTAAGTTGGCTTCACATGTAAATATCATATACTGTAGGCATGAAAGTTTTAATGACAATGTTAGTTAAAATATGTTAGTGCATCTGACCCTTTCTATTATAGTTGTTCAGAACGCTTTCCAGTAGTTTAATTTTTAGGCAGATACTATTCATGACCGGTTTTCACCTGAAGAGTAAACGTGTTTGTTTTGGAGATGTGAAGCAAAAGTGGAATAGCCTTGTTGTTGCAGTTGTTTGTAGAACTCATCAAAGGATGCCTCGCTCTTGTGATGGTGATAGTAATCCCATCTCGTGTCTGTTCCCATTGGCAGTGCAACCTTTCACTTACCACGAGTGGCCTAGGTGACAGTAATTGTGTTTCTTAATTAGGAAATATCATATATGCACACATATAATTTGGGCTGGAACTCTGTTCACAGCCACTGCATTTGCGCTACTGCCCCTCATATCCACTTCTGTATGAGTGAACTCTCTAGTCTTGAGTTGGCACTTATTTGAGGTATGGGGGGAGCAGAGGGTCTTTGTGGTGACAGGAATAAAATTTTAGATTAAATTAAGCTTCCTTCCATTAAATAAAAGTACAATAATTCAATTTTATGCTACATAAAAACAACTAAAAAAAAACAAAACACCACAAAGCTGATTTTAGGAGCTTAGGATCAAACAAGGACATGAAAAGGTAGATTCACAGAGAAAGATTCTTTGTCCTTTTTTTTTGTGGTAACCTATTGATTAGGGCATGCATCCAGAGTGTGAGTGATCTGGACATCAGCTCCTTCTTACATTAATATTTAATAGTTATACAAAAGGAAACAGCATCTTATGAGAAACTAAGAACCTGGTACCATTGCACCATCAAGACAGTCCCCAGGGAAATGGGAGACTGATAGTCAGATATCATCACACAGAAGAGTGAGTTGAATCTAGGGCTCCTATATCCTGGTATGTCCTAAATGTCAGGTCACACAGTAAAGGAGGCACATAATTTCTGCCAATATATCCTACAAATGTTCATCAGCTCTCCTCTACTCTTCACACTTGCTTACTGCGAGGTAAACAGGTCAGAAGAGTGCTTGAAGAATGAGACTTACATGCCTAAAAGTAATTAATGAAAAACAATACACAAAGCCTTATAACATTGCCTTTGCCCTTGTCAGCACTGTTAAGCAGAGGTTTCAGAGGTATGAAGACGTATTATAACAAAAATAACACAATTGTGATTTAAATTAATATAACGTGTGTCATGGGAAATGAAATCAGGAAATGCCAGTTGAAAAACTCTTATCTAAATTTGTTAAATAACTTTTGTTTTTGTTTTTGTTTTTGTTTTTGTTTTTTTTTTTTAAATTACTGTTGTTTTAAGAAGCTAAAGAGATCCTGTGCAAAATAACTAAAGGTAGTATGAATCTAGAATTTGGGTACCATTAATTCAGGGAATTACGACCACTCATCCTTCATATGTATAGTTGTATGTTTTTCATGCCATTTATTTAAATGTTCTCAGATATGTTTATTTTCCTTTTGCTGTTAAGCTTATAACAAATAGCATATACTTCTAGTTAGAATGTCTTTCTTTTTTATGCAGTATATCCCATTCTATATTATCAGGTAGGATTGTTAAAGAAAAATTAATGTACTTATTTTTAGCCTTACATGAAGGTAGATGAGATCAATCTATCTGGGGATACCCATATTAATCCTTTTCCTCCATTCTACCTCCTCAGAGTACATTGGACCCCTTTGCCAGCTTCAGACATAGTGGAGAGAGGTTTCAACAAGTAGGAGTGCTCTGCTCAGTGCCTAACTCAGAATCTGAGACAGGATGAACCTATCCTTTACTTAATTTTAAGGAATGTGGAAAAGCAGCCTTCTAAAGTTAGTTGTTTTCACTCCATTGGAAGAGCTAGGTCCATTGATTCCCCAGAGGAAAGGAATCTCTCAAGGTCTTAAGAAAAAGGAGATACTATTCAAATTTAGACAAATATAAAATTATTTCCTTTGGGATCCTTTGAAAGCACCTCCATTCCTCCATTGACTTTACTGGGAAATTGTCTACTGTTGTAGGAATGTCATTCACATTGAGATGTAAGGTGAAGTGTCTGTGTTAAACAAATTGTTTTCAATACTGTGTTTCAACAAATTACACAGGTAGAGCCAGGGATTCGTATACATACAAGCTCACCCCATAATAAATTTGGTTTGTGTGCTGATAGATGGAGTCAAAGCAGTCTAAGTTTTTCTACCAAAATACTCTTTTGGAGCAGACTATAGACATGAATGGAGATGGTATGGAAAAAACAAACAAACAAACAAACAAAAAACAAACAACAACAAAAAAACACTTTACATCAAGCATTCATCAAAATTACTTGCTATAAGTACCAAAACAGACTATGGAAAACTTTTTAAGAAACCCACCATGTAAATTCACTTTTTATGTGTATTTCTGTGGTTAAAAGTTAGATATGCAAAACAAAATATGTGTTCCATATATTTTCATTGTAGGATTGACCTGCAGTCCTTTATGGGACATTATGATAAGATATTCACTCCCCTATCTCTTCAAGTAGTAAGCATTCAAAAGACATTACAGAAAGCTCAGACAAAACAACATAAATAGAATTCTTTAGGAAGTGCTGCTTTACCTGCAGCAAACCAATGCACATGGAGAAGTTTCTGATATTTGTATTCTGCTTTTTATCCTAACATGGGTCAAATGGAAGTGAACTGGAAGGTATTCCAAAAACTGGGAATATGGAGGACAGGAGGTATATTTTACACAAATATATACTTTATTTTGAACAAAAGCTCAGAGGAGTGAACACCTCTCTTATTCTGGTTGAGCTCCTAATTTATGAACTTAGAAATTTGAATCTTACAAATACTTGTGTTCATACCTGCTTAATTTTAAGCACAAGCAGTAGAGCCAAAATCTGACTACTGACACACCTGGAGTTCAGATTGCAGAACGTCTTTGTAGAGCTAGGCATTCTTGCTCACTGTGCCTTTTTAAGTGAGCCAGTATATAACGCTTGTGTCAAGGGGAGGACGCGGGGCACTGGCAGTAGCAAAGGCTGCAAGTAATAAAAAGCGCTTTTCTAATTGGCTGCAATAATGTTTAAATTTTCTAATAAATAACATTCACGCACAACACAAATAAGCCCTGGGTGGAATGTTCCAATAGAGATATTTATTTGATACACTGAGCGGATTACATTTAGAGGGTTATACTGCACAGCAGGGAAATCACTCTATGCGGAGTGACAGGGCAATGGCCTTATAGCCATCCAGTCCCTTTTATAGCAAAGCACTTAGGCGTGTGAGTATTGATTTCAGTGGAGCAGCTTGAGCTTAGTATTATGGATGTGTATTGCTGAACTGGGTCACGGAGCAGTGCAGAAACTAAGCAACCTTTAGGAAAATATTTATGGGATCCAGGTGGGGTATGATAAGCCCAAGTTCAAGCGAAAGAGGAACACTGATTGTTTGTTTCCTTGTTCTTAGTATTATTCCCATATATTATAGGTAAAACTGTCAGAAAGATTATATTTTAAATGTGCTAGTAGGAACTGCATTCTCCAGAAGCACAAATGTGCTCTGTCACGAGAAACATATTCACAACAATTAATTCATTTTTTAATTAAGAGATTTCATACTATTTGGTACCTTAAGCCATGCAGCTGCTAGTGTTTACTGCATCTCTCTGTGTATGTGTGTTTGGCCCTTACTTCTGTCAAAATGTTCTCCTCTGAGTATTTCTTTTTTCTCCTGTTCTGTGTAGGGATGCATGAGGGAACAAGATGAAACCTGACTAATATTGTTTGGTAATATGGTTGTTTGCAGTTTATTTGTTCTCTGGTGGATTTTATTATAGCTGCTGAATTTTTACTCATTAGTTTAATGGTGGTTATTTTGCAGATTTCTTTTATCCTGTATTTTTTTTATTGAATCCTTATTCACAATACCACAGTGATTTGAATATGCTCTTCATGATGCAAAATTTAATTAGATACTAACTAAGTAAGTGGCCCATTAAAATATTATTCAGATTGTTCAGGGAAATGTTTTGGTAAACATTTTCTTTGGAAGTTGACTTTTTGGTAAGGGAAATGGAAAAAGATAAATGAATGTTACTGTTTATTTTGTCTCTCAGCATGCAAAGGGTGAGGCAGATCTCAATTACATCTCCATTTGCAGTGGGGGAAAGGACCTTGCCATTAGAGGAATCATAACATCCATTTATTATGCAGCTCAGGTCTAGACTGGCTATACTCTAGTCCATCAAAAAGTATTTTAGGGGAAAGATGCTCATAATGTAGCAGGGAGCTCCACTGTTTGAATGATGATGATGATGATGCACTGCAGTTGCTGAAGCCACATAATACACATTGCTGGAAAACATCCTCAGAAAGATTCGAGCTGGAAATAAAGATATACATTGTGTGTATTTAAGTATGGCTCCATTCACTAACAAGAGAGGCTTTAATTATACATGGGTTTTCACAAACAAGTTAGTTCAGAGAGTGTTCAATTCACAAAGGTCTCTTTCTCTATACTCTGGGCTCCCAGTTCTAAGCAGTTTTGCAGCTATTGAAACAGCTGCACGATTTTTGATTTGGTCATGGATACTTTTAATGTGCACATAAAATGAAGAGGAGAGGGAGGGAACATCTCTCTGCCAGCTCCACACAGAAGAGTGAGCCAGCTTAGTGTCTGAAGAATATTGAATGGGTCTGTACTGACCTCATGGAGCTGAAAATCAGACCTCCCTAAATCACACGCACAGCTTTGATGGCGAGCAGTTAGCCAAGTGGCAGCATATCCTTTGGTGGTGAGAGGGAGGGAGGGAGACTTGTTAAGTAGAAGGGTGAATAGGAAGAGAAAAGGTCAACTGTTAGAAGGATATGTGAACAGTATGCGAAGCAAAGGGACTAGAAGAAATGTCAGAAATAAGAAGGAAGAAAATTTCTTTCCCAAGACAGTGTAATAAAACCTTTAAGCCAGAGATCTGTGGTCAGAGGCTGTTCCCTCATCCCCCAGATAAACATTTTGCTTTATTACCAGAAGGCTTCTTTCTGCATTCAGGAATGCCCTGGTGCGAAGCATCAGCTGCTCTCTGCTGAGGTGTGGACATGGAGAAATATCATCAACATTTTGGTCATGGTGATCATGCAGACACAGAGTGTGGAAGCATTTATACCTAGGAAGCATGTCTAAACCAATGCTATGGATAATGAGAAAGTTAAATTAGGAGGCACAGCTCTAAAGTGGAAGACCACCAGCAGGAACTGCTATTCTTTGATGCTACTGTTCAGCAGATCAGTAATCCCACTGTGGGAAGAGGTCATCTGGGACTTGTACTGCTATGAAAAACAAGGTCTTAGGGGGATATAGCAGACGTGAGCCTTTTAGCATGGCTAGTGTTTTGCTTTTTTTTTTTTTTTTTCCTGAAGGAAATAAGGAAATTGCTAAAGAACATCTTACTGGACCAAAAAGTAAGCCAGATCCAAGTAGGGTGCAAAATGACCTGGGTGAGAAAGATAGCCATGTCCAGAAAAGATGAAACAGTCTTAAGATACTTTATAGCCAAGACTTTATACAAACCACTAACCTTCAGGTTTTCTGGCAGTTCCAAAACCAGGAAAATTTTCCATCAGTGGACTAGGCGATACCTCATTTGTTATGAATTTACATCTTCAGGCTCACCTCTCATGTGAATTGTCTGTAGTGTTAGCATTTGCATTTGCATTGCAGCCTTTCTCCTCTGGGACAGGAGTAGGAACTCCTAGCTATATCTATAAACACTTAATTCAACACAATTTGAAAAAATTAGCACCTTGTCAAACATGGTTAAAATTGGATAATGTGTTTAAAATTATTGTGGTGAGAATGAGAAATTCATATGCTTACAAGTATAAAAACATACACATACACAGATGATCACAGAACACCATCATGTGAGGTACATATCCTTGGAAAAACAGGTAAATGATGACACTTGTTACCAATTTGTAAATTGACGGCTTCTTTTCAGGCTCTTTCCTTCAAAGCATTTGCAAGACTATCTTGGTATTGCCAGCTCTGGGGTTCTCAGATCCTTCCAAAGCTTCAGTGGAAAATGACATCTAAATCTGAAAAAATTGCCCCTCTGAAAAACATTAAAAAAAATAATAAAAAAGCAAACCCAAAATAACACCTATAAATTGAGCTTTTTTAGACACTTCTTCCTCTCTCCTACACCTTGTTGTAGCAGTTGAAGTCTCTGGGGAATCAGGATGCCTTCCTGCCATAGAGATTGCATGCAAGGGTGTACTGCAATCTCCCTGCTTCCCTTACACAGATGGAAAAGATAGCATCCTTTCTGGAAACAGGATCTTCTCCATTTCCTTTCTTTACCTTTCCAGAAGTGTATGGATAAAAACATAGCATCTGTGGGAATTTCTGCCTGATCACCATAGGACTCATTGAAACTGTGTTAGAGAGATCCTAGAAAACATTCTTTCTGTGAGAGCCAGATGGGAAAGACAAAAAGGCATTGCAGGAGATGAAGGTGGAAGAAGGTGACTATTAAGCTCCTGTTCTCCATCTGAGGCCTGCTCCCTCGCTCCTTCTCTCCCCCATGCAAAGACGTTCAGCCAACAGGCATTTTTAGCTTGCAAACAGAGAGCAGCAGTTTTCTCTTGTGTGTACTGTTTTAGGTTTCAGCAGTGCTTGAGCAGAGTCGCTTTTAAATGTTTATATTTTATTCAGAAAGCTTAATTGGCAGTTTTTCCTATCCTGCTGAAGCTATGGATAGGAAAAGTTAAAAACTGCTAGCAAATTACCACTGGCAAGTAATTTTTAAAGCATGAAGCAGCAAAAATTCTCTTTAGGAAAAAAAAAAGAAAGCAGTTGAGAACCATGGTGAATGAGTAGTGAAGTTGTATTTTCATGGCAGTATTAACACAGTATTGTCAGAGACAAGGGATTCCTGACCTCATCTCCCTTTCATCCCTTTCATTCTACACAGTTTAACCACTCTGTTTATGCTTTGAAGACAAATAGAGTTATTTAGTGATGCTAGAGATGGTCTCTATTGTGATGAGTGTTTTGGGCAGGTCTGCCCCAATATGGGCTTTTATATAAAGCATGTGTGATGCTGTAGATGAAATGTGTGAGACGTCTGCTCGTGTTTCATCAATGATTCAAACTCAGCTGTGGGATCCCAATTCCTTTCTTCTCCTCTCTTCCCCTTTTCCTAAATGCCTTGCAAAACTCCTCCTTGACGACACTGCATCCACTGTGTCTGGTATCTAGTGCTGCAAACGGCTGTTGCTTTGCCATACTTGCCTTTATACTGAATTATGTAGTAGAAGTGCCTTCTTTGAGCTGTGGATGTTTCTCTTGTGTTTTCAGGGTGAAGCTATCTAGATTATTCCCATTCCTCATGTTGAACTTAACCAAAGAGGTTTCAAGAAAGGGTTTCAAGAAAGGATCAAATGAGAAACAGGGGAGAACTCAAGGATGTTTCAGTCAGAACTGGGACCGTTCATTGAGTGACTTGGTCAGGTGCATATCTGCAAAAAAACACAGAATTTGTTGTATGCCTCTCAGCTTCTACCTGTCCCTACATAGTTTACCATTAAAATGGTGGTTGTGTGCCAAAGCTGTATGTTTTCAAGAGATGTTGGAGAGGTGGTTTCTCATGCAGTTTAGCAAAAGTCTCCTTCAGAAGCAACTGCCACAGAAATTAGATAGGTCTCAGTTGAGTCTACCTTGCTCAGCTACCTGAGTAACTTGGGATCCTTTCATAAAATATACTCCCATTTAAGTCAATATATGCAATTGTTACTTCTATATTTTAGGTACTATATATATACACTATATCATATACTTAGATGAATGGTAAGGGGATGGTTGGACCAGATGTTCTTGGGGGTCTTTTGCAACCTCGATTCTATGATACCAAAAAGTAATTTCAATGCTCGAACTCTTTTGATGCTTTCTCTTAACTCCCCTTCCAGAATTTCTTGTGAGAGATCAAGCTACTGCAGGAACACTAAAACCAAGGAGTTGATTTGGATACTAATCCAAAATGCAGGTCTTCGTGTTAAAACTCTTCTGAGTTATAGGGAAAGTCTTAAAGAGAAAAGAGAAAAGCATGAAACCACTTGCAAAACTGCCATGTGACATAAATATATTCTTCTAACCACTTTTGATCTCAAAAGGTAAAGACATAGGAAACCTTTTATTAAATAAATAGGTGGGTAGTTTTCGTTGGAGTCAGAGAAAGGCATGATGTTGGAATGTAGCCATTTTTGGTTGCAGAAAAGAGATATGGACACGGTAAGCTCGTAGGAATGGTGTTCTATATACTTTAACATACTGCCACTTAGTGATAGGAATGCAGTATGGCAAGAAAAGCAGCACTGCTTCCATGAAGGAGTAGATATCTCTTATAAATTACCTGATTTGTTTTTCACGCTGTTAGGTGTGTTGATGTGGGGGGAGGGAGTTTGTTTTCATTTGTGTTTGGTTTGTTTTTTTTCAGAAATGATCTTGTGACAATTTTTTGTTTCCAGTCATCAGAAGTTATGAGGCTGATGCTAGTTGAAGTCAACATACCTCTTAGATCAAAGACTTTTACTTGCGTATTTACACATTCTCTTTATCATTTCAGACATCTCTCTGTCATTCTTTGCCTTCAGCCTGATCCTTTTAAACCTATTTTATATTTAAAGCTGGTCATGGACCTAATGTGTAGAGAGAGGTTATCTGAATCTTGCTGAATCCAATGAAAATTACCTTCAGAAACAGGGCAGAAAAACTGAGCTCTTACATTTTGTCTTGATCCTGTTTTGACTCCCAAGCTATATTCTCTGGATTTTATCCTGTGTGAATTTTCCAAGACTGTAAAAATTCCCTTGTAGGAGAGATTGAAACTGATGTAAGATGTCCTGTTTGACATTATTGTCCTGAGCATGAGATACAATGACTCACCTTGGTTTAGTCACAAAAAAAGTAGGATTCCCTGATTGTATTTTCATTATGAAAATACATGAAAAAATACATATGAAAATATATGTGAATATATATATAAAATATATGAAATATATATAAAATATATATAATATATGAATATATGAAAATACATGAATATATGAAATAATATGAAAATTTAGGAATAACAGGGTCTTCCTGATCTTTCAATCCAGTGCCATATTACCAAGAGTTACTACCAAGAGGTAACATACATTCTCTCTTTCATGAATTTGACAAACTCCACATGAAAATTGTTCCTTTGGGGGCTTTGCAACCATTCTTCATGTTGGAAAGCTTAATTTTTTTCTGCTGTAATCCACAGAAGAAACTATTTTTTTTTTCCCCCAGAAGTTGCCCCAATGCACTTCTAGAAGATGGTCTTAACTTGTTTTGGTCCTTGCTTTGGACTTTTAATTTCCTCTTTAAATGTGTACTTAGATCCAGTCTCATTTTCCCCTATATTATGATAGAAAAGTGAAGGTGAACACTCTTTACCTTGTCATTTACACAGAACAAGGACCGTTTGGGAAAGAGAAAATGCTGGTGGTATGTGTTATATTTATGTTGGCTCAGTGATGAATACAATGAAATAAGTATCAAATGTTGGGGCACGTTATTCTATCTCTATAGTTTTAGAAATTATAGTAGTCAAAAGATCTCTCCTTCTGTGATTGCTTCATACTTTTCCATCGTTTACTGCAATAATTGCAAAAGCAAGTGGTAGAATGGGTTTTAACCTATATTTTATGGGTCACAAATGGGCTCTAAAAACACTGCAGTCTTGCAATTTCATCTAGAGATAATTATTCAGTAATGCCAGTAGTAAATTATTTGCTGCTCATATACTTCCTAATATTCACTACCTATTCCACCATTTTAAAGAGAAAGTATATTTGCTAGCACTTTGAAGAACTGTACACATAATGAGCAAACCATTACTGCTCCATCATTGACTGCTCAAAACAACCCTACCATTATAAGTGTTTGACTATAATCAGACACTGTTTATACTGCTGTCACTCCAGACCTAGTGTCCTGGAGTTATTGACCTGCATGGAGTTGCCTCCTCATCCTTAACAGATCTCACTGGAATTGCTCTGAGTTCACATGTATGTAAGAGAGGTCAGAACCTGCCCAGAAGCTGGAAGTTTTTTGTTCGTTTGTTTGTTTGTTGTATCCTTAGCATCATTGGAATAGATAAATTTGGCAATCACAATGTTCAATTTTTTTGAGAACCCTTTATCTGTGAAGGGAGACAGATCTCTGGAGAAGATAACCATCATTATCATGAATACATTGTGTCCAACTATTTCCACCAGGTCTTGTTAAGTGCTGAGGGTGCAAAATTGTGCAGGTTTTACAATTTGGCACAGCTGGTAGCAGTATCTCACCTCGCTTCAGGCACCAGTAATGAACAGTGGAATCAGTTCCTCTTCAATCTCCCTTTTTGTCAGCAGTGAAAAACAGGAATGTTGTAAAGCATGCTTCTTCCGAACAACTTTAAACCTCTCCATTAGAGTGAAGGTAATCACATTCTGAATGTACCCGTATGTGTCCATCAAGCACAAATTAAATTTCTGGTTCAGAGAAACCAGTTCTGGTTCACTTTCTTCAGGTAACTCTTACCCAGTATGGTAAGAACTCATATAAAACTTTTCTGTTGTAAAGTTAAAGACTGAGAGGCCATAAAATCATTTTAACACAGGCATAAAGGATTTAAATTTCTGTTTTCCAGGACAATATTGAAATAAATAAATAAATAAATAAATAAATAAATAAATAAATAAATAAATAAATAAATAATGGGTGCTACCAACTTGCTTTTTTAGAGAACTTAATTCCTGTAGTGATGACTGGCATTAAACCATTTTACTGCAGAGTGATCAACCACATCGTCACCTGTAATTTACATGCAGAGTAGACTGTGCATTTTATTTCTAATTAAATCTACATTATATTTGCTTGTCCATTCCAGAGATGTCAAAACTACCTTTTCTGTTTTAAATTATAATTAATTCAGGCAACTCAGATTGTTTCCACATTACCACAGACCCAGCTACTGCTTCCAAAAGAGTTGTCCTATAGTCAAGTAAAGTTACATGATAAAACTAATGGTAAATTAAATTAATCCAAAACACATCCTTTACCTCCAATGAACCATGACTGGAATGAAAAATGCAGACAGAAGTTTCACTACTAATCCACTGTGCTAAAAATTCTTCATAAAGCTGATAAGTTGGTTCTGCCACGGACAAAATATCTTAGAAGTAATCAACAAAAAAGTGTTAGTGTAGTCTTGACTGTATGCAGTGAGTGAAGGTGTTCTGCAGAAGATTTTACAATGCCTTAGCATTTTTAGTAATAGCTTCCAAGGCACCTTTGTTTTCTTGTTAAATCTAGCTGGTGATGCTTTGCATGTCTTTGCTTGAGGATCCAGAACCCTTCCAGAGGGTAAAAGAATCCTCTAAAAATCCTATTACATTATGTAAATCCTCAAAAGAGAAAACATCAGTTTCAGTTCTAACTACCAGTAAAAACGTGTGTCACACTAATAAAACTATAGCTGGTCCTCAAAATGCAGCTTACAGAGCTCCTTTCTACAGAAACCACTAAAAGTAGTTACCTGTTCAGTGTTTTGGGAGTGCACTTTGCATTACTGGAAAATCAAAGAAAAGGGGGAAAAAAATCTAAGGTGAATCTGTAGCAATATCACGTTTTTTTTTTTTTTTTTTTTTTTTGGGGGGGGGGGGGGCGGGGTGAGGCTGGGTTAAATCACCATTTTTCACAAGACTCACTGCCCAAGTGGGTGCCCCTTACTAAAACTGCTGCTGGAGAACCTGTCAGATGGAGGGGACTTGACAGAGCTGTGTTGGGTAGCTCACAAGGCACACCGGCACAGTATCTGTGTTAGCTAATGCCATCAGCTTCTCTTTCATGAGTATTTAAATCATCCAAAATTTTTTAAAAGACTTGTCATTGTTTTTCAAGTAGATAAAAGTCTCGTTGCATTTCAGGCTACTGCGGCTGCCTTCTTCATGAGTTAGGTGATGTTAAACACCACTAAAAATTGATAAAGAATCAAATCACTGCCTAATTTACAAGCTAACAGTCAACTGACACCACATTAAAGGGCTGATCAACCTTCAAAATTATTGCAGTGTGTTTATTTTTTTAGATCATTTTCTGTCTGAAATGTCAAATGCAGTGATCCATTGGAACTGCAAATGTGGATGAACATACACAAGAATGTCATCCGCTTGGAGAAGAGTTGAAAGTAACACCGCTTGGAGAAGAGTTGAAAGTAACAGCACATGGATTCATTACAGAATTTATACCTGCTCTGCATAAAATTCATGAAGAACAATGTAACCATTCAGACTCTGTGCTGTTACTTAATTGGTTTAACTTCTGAGAAGGATATCCCCCTATTAGCTGACACGGCATTCAAGCATTCAGGAAAGACAGGGTCATTGTATCTGCCCCCTCCAAACCCTCCTGATGCTGAAATTCATGAATCTGCGGCTACAGCCCTTTCTCACACATTTCTGATGTAAATCTGATGCTGCACATGGTGCAGCTACACTTTTTAAACAATGAGTCTAAAGTGTCCTTAAGCCACACTCAGACTTCATAAAAGGGTTGAGCTTCTGCAGACAGAGGCATCTGTAAATAGGGTATATATACTCACCAGTTCTATGTATGGAGATAGAAAACTAATGTACTTGGGAATATGCAGCCCAGCTTAAGGGTTCTGTAGAAAGAATCATTTCTTGAGAATAGTAATGACGCTACTTGAGAATTTCCTCTGACTTTGTGAGGAATTTCTTGATAGTCTCTGTTACTGGCTTTATTGCAGAGGCTCATACTATAAGTACTAAACAGCTTAGCTGCTTGACCTCAAGTGATTGCTGAACTGTGCCCGAAGCTGGGAGAAAACAGAAATAAAATTGTACTGGAGTATAAAAGTGAAAGAATGCAGTACTTAAAAGCCCTACCACAGCCAAAACTTTGAGTATGGACAACATCTGAAGAAGGCTTTATTTCACTGTCAGTGCAAACATTGGTTACCAAAAGAAGGAGAAAACAAGGAAAAGGGTGGTTTTATTTCTGAACCTTTTTTTCTGTCCTTTTTTTTTTTTTTTTTAATAATTGTATATTAACTTGGGAAAAAATATTAATTATAAACTCATACTTGACATAGCCTGGTGTGTAATGAATTTATATATGTGACTGCATCTAAACTACAAGTCTAGGTAGGAATTACTTTCCAGAGTTTAATGTCTTGGTACACTGTGGTTTCATTGAATGAAGTGGTGAAGAAATAATTCATAACAATGTCATATATTTTATTTCACTAAAAACGGATCCTCTTTATCCCTGGTATCCCATTTAAACAGCATACTGTTACAGACAATTTAGGGAATTTTAAAATAATGTAATACAAAATATGGTTAATGTCTTTCAAGGTAATCTGAAAAACTGCATGATCAGTCACACAGAGAACAGGTAGAGAATTCATTTTAATGAACAATTTTTAAAGTCTTGCAGGTGGGAACAGAATGATTTGTAACAATGGCAGATACAAAATTCTGCTTTGGCAGTACTGAAAACATGTATTCACCATCATTAAAACTTGTTACTAAATGTAGTTAATAGACTAGAAATGCAACATTGTTGATGTTATTAGTGCTACACAGAAAGCTTATAATAAAGTTCTTACCAGCAAAGCACTTAAAAGTCTGCTTAAATGCTTGTGAAATTAATAGGTGTCAAAATCCAGGCACAATGCTAAACATCAGCCTTTGTTGAACATCTATGGACTCAAATGTATGCCTTTTTGAGCGTGGTTATCAATGTGAACATTGTTTGAATTATTTTTTCAAGTCTTGTAATTATAGTACAGAACAACAGATTCAGTGGATGTATAGTTTTAATTCCAATGTGTTATCATCAATAAAATTTTACCAGAAGCAACAGTCTCGAGAGACATGTTTTTGGAGGCATCTCCAAATAAAGTTCTGTAATTAGTAACCATTTTGTCAAGTGTCTAGAATAAATGCTGTGTTAACACTAGGCTAAAATGAAACAAAACAAACAACTGCAACAACAACAACATATAAACCTTTTTTTCCTCTAAATTTAGGGTTTAAAATTATAAATATTTTAAGCTTAAATTTGAGCTGTTGTCATTTGCTATGTTTCTAGTCTACAGTTTTTATACTGTATCAACTGAAGATACTGTACCAGCTGTCACCTCACTATCACACTGTAATAATTTCTGATTTCAATACACATCTATTTTTTGTTGCTTAAGGCTTAATGACTCTCTGAAACATTGCACTGAAAACTTGCATTCAGTACATTGTATAAATTAACCCTCAAAACCTTCCCTCTTTGTCATATTTAATGGATGTATTTTCTCTTTCAAGGTTGACCCCGTGCAGCCCCACACCAAGTCTGTCTCTTTTCTCTTACTTCTTATACCCTCAATTTTGACATTTTTTGTAGAGTTACTGTAATGTCCAATCCATTCATGGCTAGGTCTCTACTGATTTTGTAAAATGCTAACATTTTAATCACAATATCGCTGATGTACATCTGAATGCCATGCAGAAACCCAGCTGTCATCACAGTTCAGAACAACCCGTGGTGAATTTCTGCTTTCAGTCAGATGAGCAACCCCGCTCTTATACAATAAAATATGTTTTCCGTAAATTTACAAGAATATCTGAAATTAACTTTTCTATTATACTTTCATTCTTTATTACTCATGTTTCGCCTCAGCTATTTTGCAGACGAAATCTCAGACTAAATGACCTACAGCAATTTAAGCTCAGCTTGTTGGTTTATTGTCATAATATTTTCCCTGCAGTATTAGATAGAATCTTTCTAAGAAAGATCCTATATATTTATCTTATATCTTAAATATCTTATGTTCTTATGTAGAATCTTTCATGTCAAAACAAAGCAACAAGTATTAATCATCAAAACCAAACCAAACCAAACCAGAAAAAAAAAAAAAAGACACGAATGAACGTTGCTTCTGTCCACATTTTCGTGTACATTTTCTCACTGTGAATAAAGAATTTTAAACAACTGAACAGAGATTTTTCCTGTTCTGCATTCAGACAATTCAACACTAGTGAAATAAATCCATAGATGTGTAAGACCATGCAGGGAATGGCATTAGTCATTGCTTTAAATATATTTCTTATCTAGGTATGTGAGAAAAACAAAGTACTCACATGTACAGACACATGGATGATTTTTGCTTTCAGTTCTCTCAAATCAAGTAGAATTAGACTACTGAGAATTTAAATGCTTAAGAAAAGAGTTATTGCCAGTTTTCCAGTATGCATAAATGCAGTTGTTTCTGATAGATCCCCTAAACTCTGAGAAATTATGGGTACTGACAACTCAATAGAGGAAATTAAGGCATTTAATTTTGTTCATAAGGAAATATGCTAGTAGATGCATTATTTTCACTTGAAGAAGTTAGGAATCAGGTGTCACACAGTTGTCAATGGACTGCTGATTCAGACTTGTAGAACAATTTTTAAACTTCCATTGTTTTCAGCTTGTTGAAGTCTTTCCTCCTTTTTTTTTTTTTTTTCTTTTTTTTCTTTTTCCTAACACAGGAGAAACAAACCCCAAAAACTTAAAGAGAGAAGTAAGAAACACTGCATTTATCATTTAATTTATAAAAATTTAAGTATAGTAGTGTGTTCTGCTCTGCTAATGTAACTTTATTCTTTGTCAGCCATGTTCCAAATTTTGTTCAGTTGGCCCAGGAATCACCAAGTTCTTTCTGAAAAGCCTTTTCTTGCCATGCTGCCTGCCCTGACAAAATTTGCTTCCTTCTTGAAACTCTGAACCATGTCAGAAATGGTGGAGATAAAACACAATGATTTTGAACCAGGTGATACACTCTTTCTGGAAACAGAGGAGAAACACACACTGAAGCTTTCTTGTAGTTCAAAGTCAATCATCCATGTGACATGGTTCTATTGGAAATTAGGCTTCATTAGTTCTGGTGCTCATGGTACTACTTGTTTTTAATTAAATTACTAAATGAGGGATTACGTGCAGAGACTACACTGATACTGTAATTGCTTCCAGTGATGAAATTCAAATTTCAAGCCATGAGCTTCTGTAATACAAATGGATCTTTTATTTAGCCAGATGTAGAGCTGCAGTCAGTTAAAAATAAGGTAATAGTTTTATTCACAACAAAAGGACTGCTTTGACATTAACAAGATTGTTCTGTGACTTTCCAAACAAACATACATTTAAACATTCACTCATACCAATGCATGAGTTGTATAGAAATTAGAGCTAAACTTGACTAATAACAATAGCAGTTAGCTCTCTTCAGTTATAATCTGAGTTTATAAGTATACATTTTAACAGAGTCAGAGTTTTCAATGGTGGTATAAGCCACATGAGCACAAGTATTCTTACCTCTATCATAACAATGGCTATAGAACTTCAGTTCTACATTACCACATCTTGTGCAGTAACTTAATTACAGCTCAGCATTTACCAGAGAGTTGCAGGAAGAAGATGCATCTTGCCCATTTAGGTCCTCAACGTGAAGCACACGGAAAGGCAGGTTATTCCAAAACTCCAGGCTCAGAAGCAGAAAATGCTTGTGTGCAAGAGTGGGACATGGCTCTGTTGGAGTGTCCTTTTTCTTACTCCTTTACTAATGCCTTTCTTGCTGCCACATCTATATCCATATTTCATTTGGAAAAAAATATCTGCCAACTTCCTTGAAATGTAAGAACATAAGAACTGCTTTCTTGAAGCTTGTAAAGTTCATTCAAGTTCAAAGGCATCTTCTGCCAAACAGGAAAGAAATACCACTGTCACCTATACTGCCTGTTTCTTTACAACACGCCAACAGCATTGCTCTGGCACTGCACATGGAAGGAAGGAGGGCTGTTGAAACAAACTGTGTATAACACATGCAGATCCCACTTACTGTAGTATTTGCATTAACCTCTGCTCATTTTCCTTGTATGTCAGTATTTGATTCAGGTATAAGGTGTTTTTTATTATATAATACATTTTATTATTATTCTACCAACTTACTCCCCTAAAGGTCCCAGCGGTTTCCATTTCTACCATTTGACTATTAGCAGTGTTTCAAAGTAACCATCGGGTGCCTGTCCTTTTAGCATCTAATTACACTTTGTAAGAGCTTGATTACCAAAATGCATTAAACAATAATTAGATAAGGATAATTTACATCTAAACTATAAAGTTGAAAAGAACAATATAGCTAGTAATTGGCCTTGACCAAGGTAAATAATGTCCTCTTTTTTATTTACATTTGGTTTTCCCCATAAACTGCCTACTGGGTTGTATGGAAGTAAGAGGCTAGCAAAAATCTGAATCCCCATCCATCAGTATTAATCTCACACTTTACTGAGGCCCCATCCATTTATCTTTCCGACACAAATTAGAAATTCAAGAGTTTTAACAAATGAGCCTGCAAATGTAAACTTATTAGGCCATATATTTTTACTACACACTGTGCAGTGCCCTCCACAAAGCTGTCCCTTCAGAGAGTGTTTTCCTATTTTGTGTTATTGATGGCAGCTAACTAATCACATTTTTAATGTTGTCTTTGGGGAGGGCTGTTTGAGTGAATGTGGAAACTAAACTACCCAGAATAAATCTACCTTATTAAATGCTTGAAATTATGTGTCTTTTACAATAAAGAAACTCTCGAGCATTGTTACATTTGCTAACCTTCTTTTTGCAGAAATCAAAAGACTGGGATTAATTAAAATAATACATCAAAACGGGGTTTTGTACAGAATGTGTCTGCATGTGAGAGAAAGGCCAAGAAAAACTGGTTAATAGGTCTCTTCATCCCTGCTCGCTTTCTCCCCTATTAAAATATCATTTAAAATTGCTTTTAAACTAACCTTTTTTTAGCTAAATGTTGTAATTGTCTACGCTCTCGGAAAATTTACCTAGTGAGTCGATGAAAATGCAAACCTTGAGACACAACCCTCCTCCTGCACTCATCGCACAAGTTTGTCAAAGCTCCTGTGTGTCAGGGAGATTCCCCAAACAAAGTACGTCAGATTTTACAAAATTAAGTTATTTTACTGATAACCAATTCCTGAGAGTGTCTGTTAAGTGTCATTTTCAGTTTCCTATCTGTTTTTTTTTTGTTGTTGTTGTTGTTTGTTTGTTTGTTTGTTTGTTTTTCAGGCATAGTTGTTCAAATAAATGTCTTTAGATCTGTAAAATTGTAAAGATGATGGCAAAGAAGGGACTGATCTGAGTGGCATAGGCTTTCTACAAGATCACATTTAAAACCTTTTAACATGCACAGATAAACATCTTTGACCAATTATATCCATCCTGTTTTATCTCATCTTTCTTAATGTTTAACAAAATGATGTAATTACTTCAAGGATCTTTATTACTTTGCTAAAAGGTAGGCTAAATCATTTTAACCAATGATCAGTAGAAATGCTAATTGTCCTTTTATTGCTCCCTTCCCAGCAGCAAATACAAACACGGGCAGCGTCTAGATTCTCATTTTCAAAAATCAGGCATATTATCTCTTTTCAGTATCTGATAAAGGAAGGACAGCAGTTTGGTTGGATTAGGACCTTTCAGACTGCTCAAAGTAGTACATTTCACTAGTGACATTTTCTGTTTTTCAGATATGTTACAAATGAAACTTGAGAACTAAATATTGTATCCTTTCCTAAATGGAAGCGTGAGTTTTAAACCTAGTACCTTATAAAAAGAAAGAGTGGTAGCTTTGAAAACAAGGCCTGAGATGCCATTCATTTTGTGTTACATGTGTGACAGCACAGATACCTACTTCTACACAAGTCACGAATCAAAATCATTTTCATACAGCGGTCACATTAGTTCCATGAAAATCTTTTTATCCTCCAGGCTAACTTGATACCAGCCCTAAGAGAAAAGAAGCTTTAGCACAGGACAAGAGTGAGCAGTATGACTTTTATTTCATTTTTCTTTATTCTTGCTCAAATATATTAGTTCGTACAATGGACCAGTTAGTCATCACTTTTCTTAAGTAAACTTTAGATTCTACAGTGCTTATTAATTAATAAATTACTTGGGATTATTTTGTATCATCTGTATTTCCATATTAAACATATGGTTCTGCAGCTGTTGTCCCAAGCAAATTTACTACGTAGTCTTTTTTTTTTTTAGCTAATTATTTGAAACTCTGTTTGATTTTTTTTTTAACACTAATATGTACCAACTGAGAATGCTAGAGATGCCACTATAGTAGAAAAATTATCTAGCAGAATTTCAGAGCAATGTGTATTCTGCCTCTACAATACAACATATATCCTATAAATAGCACTCTAATGCATATGAAATTACAGATACTGTTATGTTGTTGAAACCCTATGGCTTGTGCTATAGAGGAGGTCAGGCAGGATGATCATAATGGTCCCATTTGGCCTTACGATCTATGAATTTCCAAGAGTTATATGTATAGTTTAAGTGTACCCTCAGCATGAGTTTCCTTATTATTTAGCAGAAAGGGGGGAAAAGTAACCTTATACACAGTTATAATGTAATACAGGGGGTCAACACACTTTTTACCCAGAGGATAAATGTTTTCTTTTTTATATGTATAAAAAGAGCAGACAATTTAACATCCCTTTCTTAACATATACCCACAGACTATGGACATATGCATGTATATGTCTAACCTGCTAATCCTTTCTGTATGTGCTTATCCATCTGCATTTTGTATTTACCTATAATCAAGAGCTAAATTTATGGGAAGCAGGTCAGCTTTGTTTAATAGAACATATAGGAAAGGATGGAACAATTGTCTCTCTTACATGCTGATGAAGTCAGTTGCAATCTAAAGCAAAACAAAAAGCAAGTTAATGGAAGTTTGTTTATTCTAACATTCAACCTAAGAGACTGAGCTGAGGAGAAACCTTTATTTACCCAAGCAGACCTGGGAAAATGAGAAAATCCCCATGAATTACATGAAGGTACTTACAGAAGCAGGGGAGATTGTTTTTAATCAAACATCAATAGATATCTAGTTGAAGGATAAATGGAAAGTGTACATTTTATTAGAGCTGAGGGAATATAGCAAAACATTTTCCATTAATACTTGTTCAAAATTTTAAAACACATTTCTTGCCCTTGCTCTGTTGTATTTTTCTGACATACCTAGCAAAACATTTTATGGGTAAGTATATTGAAGAATACAGAACTTGAAGAAATTTTGCAGTATATTTTCTGAAATTATATATCAGGCATTTACAACAATGAATTATAAGATTTGAGGATATAGTAATAGAGTTTCCACTTTCTGATACCATTAAATCAGAAATAAAGCAAGAAATCGACATCTTGCATTCTTGTTAAAATCTGAGAAAAAGCAGAAGATAGAATAGTAACTTCATTTATCTGTAAGCACAGATCTTCCTATATAAGCATAGATCACACCAATATGGTGTGAGCCTAAATATTTAACTCAGTTCTACTAGTTTTACTATCTGTGAGATTTCCAGATCAAATCATTATATAGTAAGTAGATATAACATTTTATCAGTAGATATTAACCTCACTGTCGAAGAACAGTGTAACAAAGGAATTTTAATTATTCTCTTAATATGAAGAAAATGGGTTTTGAAAACAGTACTTTCTTTCTTGAATAGATAAAACTTCTGCCTCTTTAGTAACGAAGATAGCTCAGGACATTTCAGCTACCAGGATGTATTCAAAAATTGGGAGGAGCTGGGTTAGATACACTATGAACCATCTTGTTGAAGGTTACTTAGAGTAATCTAAAAGTTGTAACAACAACAATCTGGAAATCTGCTAGCCCTCTTTTTGGTCTGGGTCTTCCTACAGTGATTGTAAGAGCTGCTACTTCATTGACATTCAGAATCGGTTGGCAATGTGGCTCTAGTTTGTCAAATGGACAGGGAAGTTTCTTTGTTAGCTAATTTCTTGAATTTTCGTTGCTCTTCAATTTGATGGTGTGGGCCTGACATGCTAACGAACAGTCTCTTTCAAACACTTCTGACTCCATCTTTTCCAAAACCTTTATTTTGCAAATATTATTTGTGTATTTAACATAATTCTTCAATAAACTTGAGAAAGAGGGCAGGAGAAGACATCAAATTTTGAAAGCTGTTAGTGAGGAAGAACATAAAGTAGTGTGATGAGAAGGAAAGATGTGAAGAAGAAAATGATACTATTTTAGCATTCACTAACAAGCAAAATACATGTACATTGAGCATAGAATATAGCATGAGTTATTTCTCCAGTTGCATTTTTAAGGACAGTAGAATTCATTGTTAAAAACTGGAAAAAGAACAAAATAATGAGGAAGTAAAGGACAGTGATCTCCAATACAGTGAGCTGTGAATGTTAATAACTTAAATTTCTTCTGTTAAATACATCAGACCTCGTCTGCCAAAGACCTTCCACAGTTCAGCCTATTTAGCCTAGTAAAATGAAAGATGCAATGATATATGACAGCTGTTTATGAACGCATCATGGAAGTAAACATAGCGAAGGAACAGAAGCTATTAAAACACAGGATAGCTAGCCATAGTTAACCTGGATGTGAATAAGTCTAGGCTACAAATTAGATAGATCCTCATCATCAGCAAAATATTTGCATTTTTGTGCGATCATACCGGAGAAATAGATTAAAATTTCCTGCAGTTTAAAGAGAGGACTCAATTGGTTTTTGAAAGGGATTATGCCACAACTACCACTGCTACCCTGTGAATAGTGCCTGACATGAACGTCACTTCAAGGTCTTCCCCCCGCCCCTTCAACAGATGAAATTAAACTTAAATGCATTTTAAGCAAAATGACCTAATACTTATTTTTAAACAATACTGCAGACATATGTTTAATTTGGTGACTAACCATTCTATTCATTCCAAAACAATTATTTTGACATTTTAGTTCAGCCAGGAGAAAATATCAAATATTTGTATACTTGTGAATACCAGCTTTTCTTATCAGGTTGTTTTTAGAGGCTTTCCCTGGTCTTTACGGATTTGTATCCACTATGTTCGTGTTACAGTCCAGCTTCTTAAATGTTGACAGTTATGGACATTCAGAATATAACCAAGATGGACACAAAAGGAATGGATGATTTGGATACGTAGATATTTTTAAACATTTTTTTTTTCATTTTTGTATGGATAATCATGTGGCTGAACCTCCTTTACCCTCACAACAAAATAAATATAAATAAATATAAAAAAGGAACATGACTTTCAACTGCTTTAATTGGTGACCTTATGTTATATATTATAAGAAGCAACATGTAAATTATACAGGTAAGTTAGGAGGAGTTGTTTTGAAATAGAAGCATGGTAGCAGCTAAAAATACATTTCAAAAGCTGTGTCAAAACCCAGAGTTTTGAAAAAAAAATCATAGTAAGAATGAAGAGTACGTCATTCCTGAGATTACACACTAGTTCAAAACCAGGTATTAATTTGAAATAAATACGGCACATCTGTAATAGGCTGCCACAAATTACCAGAAATAGCCAGAAATAAAAATGTCTTATCTGTTATTCTTTTTCAAGAAGAAAATCTTAAGTCTTCATTTTGAAATAATATAAATTCTTCCTATATCAAAAGCAAAGGCTTTTTCAGGGTTTATAGGAGGACAAGATAAAATAGCAAAATGCAAAGGCATGTACCAGTAATAGACTGCAAAATCAATTTAAGAAGTGCAACTGCAGTTGTCTTTCCCAGGTTTTTAATTATGTGTTTGTTTGCCATGGTGGCCTAATTTAGTCAAGTAGATGAGCCAACATTAAAAGCTGGTAGGAGAGGTAAGTAATCCCTAGGGTGGGCTGCTTGTGTAGAGAGTTTAAAAGCTACATGTACAGAAGCAGAAGCCAACACAAATTTGAGAAGGGGGTCCACATGATAAACGGTGAAAAGCCAGCAAATCAAATTTTTCACAATTAGTTGAACAACAACTGTGACAGGTTCGGCGCTTAGCATTTTCATTTGTGTGCTCAAATTTGGTTATCCGTCCTCTTTTATGCAAATGTGATGTGACAGGAGAAGCTGGGAGCACTCAAGCAGGCCAATCACTCACAACAGGAGCTAGGTCTGTACAGCTGAGAGGCCTGGATTAAATGGACTGAGTGCTGATGGATAAATGACATAAGCCCCGCTGAAAGCCTCAAGAAGTGATTTAGAACTTCTTGAAGACGATGCCCAGAACATAAATTATATTTTTTCCTCAAATTTAAAAGTAGAAGAAAAAACACCAGCTTCTACCAGTAAATAACCGCGTTTATAATCTCACTAAATCCAACGTAAGTTACAAAAACTATCTCTAATAATTGGTTATGCACCACCATCTAACTGTATAACTCACTGCAGTGCCTAAAGACCCAAAGACCCCAAAAGCTGATTAAGCAATTAAAGCATTCACTTGACTTTGACAGATGGGAGCATGGCTGATGAAATACATGTACCAACACAGAAAATTCTTTCACATTGTACGTGCAGGTGACTTGGAAACAAAAAAAATATCCAGTAAGAGGATTCTATCCTGCTGCAGAAGGTATAATAATCAAGGTGATGAATTGAACTGGAAAGCGTCCTTACACATGAAGGGCTGAAGAACAATTTAACCACCTATAGCTCCCCCTTGGTAGGTTTATAGGAAACTGCAATTCTGTAAGTAGGTTTTCCAGAAAAAAAGATCACAGCTTACTTCTTTGATTACAGCATTGCATTCCTTGCTAGGTTAATTTTCAAGATGGTTGATAATATTGGAGAGTTCAAGAGACCTCCAAACCTTACTAATGATAGGAAATGTTAAATATACAGGCCTATTTGCATTTCAACTTTAAGACTTTACTCATTTTCTTTGATGAGACAATAAGGTTTCTTTCAACTCTTTATCTCAATACCATCCATCATTTATTTTACACTTCCATTAAATCCAATAACTGCCATGGTCTATAAATTTCTGATAGCTAATTGCCATTTATTTGTAAGCCAGCAACAGTACAAGCTATTCTGCTTTAAAAGTATCCCTTTTCTCTTTTAGATAATGACATTGCTAGGGAGAATGGATTCCTTGCAGAATAGTGTTGTTTATTGTCACTGAAGAACAGATCTTCTGCAAGACCTTGGTCTGCCAATGATCCCATTAGCTGCTACTGGTGGAAAAGCTTGGCTTTTAAATGTATTGCACATCTGAGACAACATCTGAATTACTAAAACAAACAAGTCCAGCATATATCATCCACACTGGAAATTTATTGTCAGTACTATTAAATTGCCACAGCAGAGCTGGATCAGCTATCCCAAGCCAGACACCACTCCCAGTAGTGAATGTTGCTGTCCTGTTTGAAGTGTGTATGAGAGCTGTTCCATGCCAGTTGCCCTCAGCATTAGCAGAGAGTCCCAGCCATGTTTAATTTACTGGTATTGATGTAGACTAAGAGGATGAGTACCAACATTGAGACCTGGAACAAGACACTGAAATAACCTACGTCTCCAGTGAGTTCTGCTAAAAGCAGAAGCTACAAAGACATGCTGAAATGTGATAATGCTGGATGGGCAGCAGACTAAGCCCCAGCGTGACTGTATTACATCAAGGTATTTGGAAGCCACCACAGTCTACCATCTTGCAAAAGCTTCAGGCAATGTGCTGCAGGCAGGAACAGTTTGCCTTGCGAGAACATTGATCAACTTTTCTCACTGCTCGTTTAATTGTTGGGGTAGAAGTGCAAGTTGTAAGTGATCATTTGTCCTTTGTTCTATAAACCTTTGGTGTAAAGTTCAGAAGGACCTGAGAGTCCTTCCTCATTTAAAATTTTATTCAGTATCTTTGTGAACATAATAACAGAATTCATGCTCAGGATTCCTAACACATTGCCTTAACAACTAAAAATACTAAACAGAGGGGCTAGAGAAGACTAGTCATTTTTTGTTTGTACATTTGGGAGGAAATAAACTGTTGAGTTCTTCAAAAGACAATGCATACTTTAGCAAATAACACCATATATGACATTTGGGTACATTTTAGAAATTTATGTTATAGTAAGCTCTGAGATCTCTTTAAACTGATCACTGGATTCATGCAGATAAAAGAAAATTACTTTTCATTGTGATTTTCGGATTCCAAGAAAGATGTAAGATTACAATCTACCTTTCATTTCATAATAATATTTTCATTGTTTTCATCTTGATTTTTTTTTTTTTTTTAATTACCTGACTTTAGAAAGCAATCATCAAAGCATACACAACTTCTCTCAGATAATGTTTGGTATGGCTCCTAAACCCTTATGTGTTCAAGATCACTTGCCAATCTTTTCAGAGGGAAGGGCAAGACAGGACCATTGATTCTTTGGACACTTGGAGAGGTATCTGAAAAGAGTCAGGCAGTGAAATGCTTTGCACAGCAAAAGTGTCCACTTCTAAAGGTTCAGTTGACACAAACTCCTAATAATGTGACCCACACCTTCTAGCTTATTCTGCAGCTACAATGACCAAAGAGGACCCTGTACTCCTGCACTACATTATCGTTCATTTTTTCCATCTGAAATTATGATCTACCTATTAAGTTGCTAATGCAACTGCTTCCTAACTTGCTTAATCAGGAAACAGGGTTAAACAGTTTAAATAACAGCAAAGATCTATTACTTGGCCTGTTTAAGGTAACATATCTAATTTGGGCAAACAGGTTTGCTACTCTTTCGAAACAGCAACTGTCTGACTGCACAACACACTCCATGGGGATATCACAGAATTGTAGGAGTTGGAAGGGACCTCAAGAGATCACTGGGTCCAACCCCCCTGCCAAAGCAGATTCCCTAGAGCAGGTTGCCCAGGTAGACATCCAGATGGGCCTTGAGTATCTCCAGAGAAGGAGACTCCACAACCTCCCTGGGCAGCCTGTTCCAGTGCTCCATCACCATCACCATGAAATTCTTTTGCATGTTGGTGCAGAACTACCCGTGCTCCATTTTTTGACCATTGTCCCTTGTCCTGTCCCCAGAAACCACCGAAAAGAGGTTGGCCAAATCCCTCTGTCTCACACACTTAAGATATTTGTAAACATTGATAAGATCCCCTATCCTCTTCTCAAGGCTGAACAGTCCCAGGTCTCTCAGCCTCTCCTCATAGGGAAGATGCTCCAGGCCCCGTATCATCTTTGTGGCCCTCTGCTGGACTCTTTCCAGGAGATCCTTGTCTTTCTTATACCAGGGAGCCCAGAACTGGACACAGTACTCCAGATGGGGCCTGACCAGGGAAGAGTAGAGGGGGAGGATCACCTCCCTTGACCTGCTGGCCACAATCCTTTTAATGCGCGCCAGCAAAAAACAACAAATTCAGAGATCCCTAAGCCATCGAGAAGGAAATATAAAAGTGAGGTATATCTAAACTGTTAGGTATCTTGGATGTCATTTAACGTTCCAGCTGAAAACCCCTCTGAAACCACAGCCCAGAAAAGCAGTATTTCTTTGCCCCATTTTATGGATTTGGTAGTATTTCCGTAGTCTTTTATAGTCGTTTCTTCTGCAAGAAACTGGACTGCCTCACAGGTGTGGCAGACAGCAGGTGGATTGCAAGAAAGGGAACATGCACATTATGGGTCTTTTGGCCTGCTTCAGAACTTGAAACCTCAGCTTCCATCTGAGCACCTCTTTCTAGCAATACAATATTGGTAGTTTATTTTACCTGCACACAAAAAGCTTTAACAAAAACAGCCTTGATGCTGTCTAACCTAATCACAAGTCTTATACATCATTGTACATCCTTGTCCTCACTCAGCTCTCTTCCCACCTGCTTGATTCCCTGACTGGCTCAGGTCCCTAAATGCCATCAGGATTGCCTGTGTTCCCTTCCAGCTTGTCTACGCAGGTCCATTTGTGGAAACGTTGTCTTCCTGCTGCAGCCTAGCCTCAGGACAGTTTTACCCAGATCGAAATTTAGGAAGCAAAGTGCAGACACTGTGGCTCATTCCTTCAGCTCAGCTTTCCACTGTACCATGGTAAGAGGGAAGAGGAAGCAGCTCATAAGTATCTTGTGCTACTGCTTTAGCATAGTAGTGACACAAGTCACACAGCATTTTACTCAAAACTAGTATAAAATCTGAAGTGTCTGACAAAATTCCTCCGAGGTTTCTTACACTTCCTTTAGAAGCAATCCTTGACCCATCTGAGGGGCTGCCTTTCCCCTACCAGTGCCACTGAGGTTTATGCTGAAAGGAGTCAGAGTTACCACAGTGGAATCCCCATTTACATAGCTATGGAGGCTCCTTTTTACTGACTTCCAACTGGTTACAGAAGGTCAGCTCAAATGCAGGGCAGTGCAGCTTTCAGTTGAGGAACTCATCGTTGAACCACAGCATTGCCTCATGTTTCTGAGGATCCTCTGCAAATGCAAGTTCCCAATGGCCCTTCTCAGCAATAACTCTTCCAATCTTTTGTTTGCTAAAAGCTTTGTTAAAAGCTTTATCCTGGATCAAAAAAAAAATCGGGTAGAAAAGAGAAAAACAAGAATTGAAGCCAAACACACACAATAGAGAGTAGCACAGTGGCACTGCTTTTCTTTTATTATTTTTATTTTTTTCCCAATGGCAGTAGCTCAGGTTGAATCAAAACTGTGGAAAGAAGAGCTCTACTCATCCCAGCTGATTACTCCCAACCCTAGCATCTCCCACCACAAATGTCTTTTCAGCCACATGGTGAGGTAGATTAGGAAGACAACTCAGTTATACTACCACATTTTTAAAAACTCAGCTCCTTGGACACTAACATTATCACACAAATACCTATGTCAAGTACAAAAGACAGGCAGGAGCAACCTGCCGGACTTTTCTTTAATGCTGGCATAGAAAAAGAGAACATTTTGTGCAACTTAGTCCCAGCCATGAAAGAGTTACTTCTGCTCTATTCTAGAAAATGAGCTTTTGAAAAACACTATAAAGTTCAGTAGTGGGCAGAAATTATTTAACAAAAGAGATTCAAAAGCTAAAAGATAGCTTAGTGTTTGTTAATTCAGGGCGACTCCAGAGAGTAATTCATAAGCTTCTAAATTAATATTTTTAAGGAGGTCATAAAATGTGAACTTTAGTAACTGCTATAGCCAATCAAGATCCCATCAATTCTGCCTTAGACTACTAAAACACTAGCAATTACCTACTCAAATTACTTTAAAAGTTTAACAAAAGCTTATCTACACGTAGTACGTAGCATGATTAACAGTCATCTTAATGGCATTGTAGTGAATGCTACTGGTTAATCTTTTTATTGCTTTAGATTCCATTTTCTGGAATTTATTCCTCTAATGCAAAGATCTCTCTTCAGCATTTTCCTGGTAAGCTCTCTTCAAAAAAATCAGCATTTAGTATATGTGAAGGAATTAATGAATTTGAAGGGAAAGGCCATCACGAGAGTAAACACATCAGTTTTCCCCTATATGTAGCATTACAGTAAATGAGGATGGAAAAGAAAAGGCACTTATTTTAAGCATACATGAAAGGATTCTTAGAGAAAGTTCAACACAGAAACAGAAAAATAGTTTTTAATGATTTTAATGTTAACGTTATCAAAACATAAATGGAGTGACTAAATATAAGCAATACTGTAGGAAGTTCACCAATACAAAATTGCAAATATGGACAGCATTAACCTGTTACAAGTTCAAGCGTAATAGTGACATGTTCTGTGATTTTTCATTATATATCAACAGGAAAAAAAAAATGATCAATTTCACTCTGTTTTACTGTCAACATGCTTATGTGATTTCTTATAGAAAAATAATTTTATAATTTAGGCCAGGAAGTAAATATGCTAACCAGCAGTTCATATGTTAACCATCTCTCACCTTCTTCCACCACAAAGGTTCTTTGCTATTTTATCTCACATTTTTCATTAATACAATACCACCACACATAAATTTGGCTACATTTAAGTACGCAATACACAGGCTGTTGGTTCTGGGAATGAAGGAGTCCGAGCTCTAAAACCAGAAAATGCACATTTTTCAGATTCAAACAGGAATTCTGCAAACTGATAAAATTTTACCATAGCAGCAAAGCAAGAGAAGTATCCTGAAGGACTACCAGGGGTCAGATGCTTGCATATTGGAAACAGATATTAAAAAATTATTGACTTAGCAATTTAAATGTAGGTAATTTATTTTTTTTTTTTTGGAAAGATACTACATAAAATACTCCTAGTCATAGCAGCAAAAGAACTCTCTGTAAAAAGATTACTCTCTCTGTAGAAAGACTAACCCATTTTAAAGGCAAACTAGCAGATAAGTAGTTATGGTTCCACATCCATCCCATTTAATCACTGGAATAATATATGGAAGCAAGGTTTTTAGATATGAGCAGATAACATTTCCCATCACTGCAAGAATTAGTTTGAAAGATGGTCATGACTTCATTACTTAGGTATGGGAAGTCCAACTTTAAGGATATCTATAGTGAACAGTTCTATACGGCAAAGTTTTTTAAACCTGCTCAGTTGCAGCCTACTTGGGTATTTCTTTTTCTGTGCTCTCAATAAAACTTGCATTTTAATCTTAAAAAACTTTGCTTTATATGTGAATGTTATTGCACAAGGAAGTTTTGAGAACTGCAGCAATGAGAAAGGTTAAGACTGTAGAACTTTGTAAACCAAATAAATAGTATGTTACCATTTTCTCTGTTTTCTACGGTGAAATATTACTACGGAAAAATATAACTAAAAATTGTATCAAAATATATATGAACATAGTATGTTGCTCCTACTTGCTGCCAAAGTGTTAGAAATATCCCATGGGAGATATATTATCTTAAACGTTATCTAACACCACTCTGAGAACAGCAGTGGGTCTATCAAATCTGTATCATCTATCAAATCTGAATGCAAATAGGGGATTGTGATGATTGAAACCAAAGTATTCTTTCAACAAGAATTTCTCCTCTGACAATCACTTTTGGTAAGCAATGCTCCCGTCTTTACATGGGCTCAAAGATACTGACTTAGAAGTTTTCCAGGACTTTGTAATGTATACTCTACAGGTGACAATCCAGCTGCCATCTTTTAAGAAAACTTAAGAAAAAATGCAGATGGTGATGTCCACATAGCTGAATTTGTGCGTTACTAAGAATGTAACAAAATTAGTGGTTTGTATTTTCTAGTACTGTGCTTATCACTGCAAGGGAAAAGGAAACACTGCATAATAATTCAAATATGCATCCTGCATATCTTTGGCCTAAATGCAATTTCTATGCATAGGTGTTGCACATTCAGTATTCCAGGTGTAGAGATGCATGGGCAACAAGCAGCTTCCCAGTTCACCCAGGCATGACAGTGGAGTACCTAAGAACTCTCAGGATGAACAAGTATTCCATATCATAGGTGAAAAATTGCTTTGTGTAGTTGCACTGCACTAGTTGGTGGAGCTACAGTAGTAATTCTTTGATATGTTTAAGATCAGTCTACCATAAAACAGATAACTGGTTACAGTGGTGAAATTACTTCACATCATGGTAGACTAGTAATTTCTTTTGCAATTTATATAAAAAATGTAATCCTACCTGCCCTGCCCCACCCCTTTGTAACAATTAACTTCTCTGTTCACTTCAGATGCCTTACTCTAGATCATAAACCCCAAAAATTTTTATTAAAAGCTTTGACAAACAGAATGTAGCTACCCAAAGTCTTCTATAACTTCAGTTATAACCTATTAAAAACTAATTCAACTCCCAGAGAAGAATATATGTCTCTTGTAACACAGAAATGTGCCTCTGTTTTATCCAGATTTAAACACCTGGAGTCATATTTTATCATTGGTACCTAAATCCAAAGAGAGATACCTTGTTTCAGTTCACACAAATGGAATTTCTGCTGACATGGTACAGATGTATACAGGTTTCTGCAAGAAATGCAAATATTAGCATGAGAACTGAAACAGGAAAAATATTATAGAAGTGCTGAAATGGGAGCAAATTACTTCGAGTTATTGTCAGTTTCACTTGTGTAGCCATAGTGCCCTCTAGCATTGAAAAGAGAAAATACAGCATATTATCTCAAGGAAAAGAAAATCCACAAAAGCGGAACTATCCTTTTTTGAGCAGAGAAAGGACAGTTTCCAAATGTGAGAAAGAACATTTCCTCATGTTTAAAACAAGGTACTTTTAAGGGAAAGGACAGTCCTCTCAGCTGTTATGCATCAGAGTCCTGCAAAGCTAAGAAGCTCTGTAAAATGTGAGTTCTTATACCCTAGAGGCATTTCTGTACTTCATAGATCTCACCTACACTGTATATGCATTAGCAACTTGCACGTGATTTTGGCAAAAGTATACGTATTTTTACATGCATAGATCAATATACATATTTGTGAAGTCTTTGTTTTCTCTACAAAGAGAAAACAATGTAGTGCAAACATCTTTATTGCACAGAAGTCCGTACAAGATGAAGAATGAATTACGACTTTTAAAACCTAAAAAAAAAAAAACAAAAAAACTTTTTTAATTTCCCTAGAAATTTACTCTAAGGCATACTAAGTCTTCTGTCCATGTATTTCACGTCCATGTATTTCACTGACAGAAGACTTAGTATGCCTTAGAGTAAAATAAAAATAAAAAAATAAAAAAAGATCTATTTAGCTACTGATCATTAGGAAAACATTTTGGAGAAGTTTTCCTTTGCATTTAGAAAAACACTAAGCCTAAAAAGCAGAAATTACACTGTAGTAACTGTGAAATAGTCATCTATACCATTCACATTTTGAGGTCTGTAAATAAAATTGTGCATTTCAAATAATCTCCATAGTTTATCATGAGGAATTGTAAATACTGGTTTGCTTTTTCTCTTTCCTTTTTAAGGAAAGTATATGCTAGGTCATATGAAAATATCTTTTTTGAAGAAAATATTTACCCATCAAATTACTATCAAAAATCTTATATGAAACTCCAACATAGAAAATCGTGTGCACATTAGTTAAAAAAAATCTTGAACAAATTGTGTTCGTAACTTTAAAGATGATTTTACCCTCTCTGCATGTGAAAGGCCAAAATAAAAGTACACAAGTCTACTGTAGATCTTTATAACTAAAGTGAGTTTTGAAGAGTACATGCCCCCATTTTTTTTCGCCCAGTTGCTGACAAAAACTAGAATCCAGTTCATCAACTACCATAGATAGATTTGTTAACTGTAATATTCCAATCTTTGCCAGAGAAAGGTAAGAAACTGAGTTAGTCTACTGTGCTAACATGAATTCTACAGATGATCCTGGAATTTAAAATATGTAAATTCTATCATCAAAAACATTAAAAAATACCACGAGTCAGGTGAGGTGATATTCAAAGACATCTACTGGTCTCAGCATTACAAGCTTACTCTAAGAAGAAAATTAATCTTCACTCATACGGACAAACAAAAAAGTATTAACACTCAGGTAAACTTCAGCACTATCACACGTAGGAGGAATTTACAAATAATGATCCATTTGGAAGAAAAAGAGAAAAAATTCTTATGCAGTATGTTCTTGAAGTCCTTCTCATTAGCAATCTAAAGAGAATTAAAATAAAGACCAAAATCAGTCTATTTTTGTTACAAGTGTTTTTGACGTCTACAGATTCAAAGCAGTTCAGAATGAAACATGCAAATACATTAAAATAAAAAATGAAAATTATTTTTAAAACAACCAGTATGCAGATAACTGTATGACAAGCACAGTAGGGGATTTACCATGGTCTACATGAGTCAACAAAAAACAGCAGTTCATTTTTAATTGAGAATCAGTTTACAACTATACTGGCTGAAAGGATAAACAGGTTTTTATTTTTCTTTGTGAAAATTTGATCAAGAATGCCTTTTTTGTATAATTTAACAAATTTATTGGAAATTAACCAAGAGCTGTAATGTTAGTACAGTAAGAAACACCTCAGCTCAGGATAGAACGATAAAGGAACATCAAAATTATTCACTTTCATAATTAACTCCATTTCTTTTTTTCACTAAAATGCCAAATTCCTTCTATTTGTTTCAGTTCTAGTCTTAATTTGTTAATTCTAACTTCATTTGTTAATTGCTGCAAAATTTAATCAGTGTAGGATTAAATCCAACCATACCACCTTTAGTTGCAACGTTTGAACAACGCTGAATTACAGTAAATTAGGTGCATCATTGAAGGTCTACGCCCCTTTATGTTACTTTATGTATTGGTACAAAAGTAGTGTAATAGTTGGAAAAAAGCCCCTCCCCACATCTATATTTGGTGACACAACCTAGGTTCAAGATATCAGTTAAAATATATAGGGGACATAGGAAACTTCCATGTAGAATTACTTTGAGTCAAAAATTCTTGTGCATCGTTTGGTGTTCTTTTATGCTCATGAGACAACTGACAATTACAAATGTGTCCATTCCACCTAAAAATAATAATCCAGTTACCTGGATAATATTTTGGACTCATTGTCTAGTTAAAGAGGAGAGACTGTTTTCGGAGAGTCATTTAGAAAAGCAGCTTATTTTAAATGCTTGAAGTTGTATGAATACTTTTCAATGAGTACTTTTTCTGTTTAAGAAATGAACTTCCTGTGACTCGGTTGTAAAGTCAGTCATGTGCCTTCGTGCTTCAGTAGGAGATAACTTGTACTTCTGTGGGTCTCCCAATTTGAAAAAAGTGCTTTTTAAGAGATGGAAAAATAACTACAACACAGCCTATACATAATGCTTGAAAGAGGCATTCTTGCTGTTTTACTGTTGACAGCCTGAATTACTGACTCCCATTACTTAACATTTCCTGTAATTTACCAAATGCGGCTCACTGCTATACTATCGTTGAACTGCATATCAGATCACATCTTATTCAAGGACTTCACACCATCTAGTTGGAAAAGAAAATACCTTCTTAAACATTTACCTTTTTTTCCAAAGAAATTTGGAAAGGCTTTCTGGGGAAAATGAGGGTAACCCATTCTTGTTGTTTCGGACTAGGAAAATCCATTTGCAGAACTGTTAAAAAGAATACAATGATTTAGCTAAGTACAGTGGAGATATACTTAAGAATGCATTCAGAAGGATCAGCTAAGTAAAGAACGGAATGAAAATCAGCAGGATGCTTGGTTTGTTCGGTCAAACAAGGGATGATGCAGCTCCATACAACAAGAGATTTAATTGAATGCTGAACTAATAAAGTTCTGACTGGAGTGAATGGAAACGGTAAGAGTTGGTTAAGTTAGTAGCAAAAAAAGGGAGAGCAAAGCTAGGCTAGGAATACAAGGACAAATCAAGCCAAAAATAATTTTTAAAAAAATCAAGGAAATTATAAGGACAGAAATACATACAGCATCAATTTATATTGCAACCAGGAAACCATTACTTTATGCTGAATGGCATCCAGTCAGATTAGTTTCAACTGAAACAGGCATATAGGTTCGTTTTTAAAGTGGCGGTAAACCAAACTAATCTGATCCAGGTGGTTTTCAGTCATTCAAAATGATGTAAAATAACAGCAGGGAATAAAACACGACAGCAAGACTTTCCCTGACATCTTTCTCTGGTGGAGTTCGTGTACGGAAGGTGCTGAAGACTTTTTCCCCTTACAGGTAGACCAGGTTGCAAACAATTATTAAGAAAGCAATATTCCATGCATGCGGAATTGAAAGCAAGCAAGGAAACAAGGAATAATCATCTCAAAAGTACATGATATAGCAATTCTGTATGTTTCATAAGCATCCATCTAAAGAGTACACTAATATTTATCATTAACTTGTGCTAGGATTTACTACCAGTGAAAAGGCAGGTTTGAGCAGCAAAGCACACCACACAACAACCTTAAGGCAGCATGCACAGTTTGTGTTTTTTTTGTTTGTTTGTTTGTTTGTTGTTTTTTGTTTTTCTTTCCAGGCTGTACCTGTTCTGCAAGACAACACACTAAAAACTTCCACCTTCTGGACTGTCAATCTGGCAGCCTTCAAATGCACTAAATTATTTAAAAAGAAAAGTAGAAAAGCTTGTATTTAATTCAGTGAACTAGAAGTGCTCATTGGATAAAAAGGTTCTTAAAATATTTTATTTTGCCTTAAATTCAGTGTAAAAGGAAATCAATTTCTCAAATACAATTAATTATGGCAAGATTTAGAACTTACTTTAACAAGCATGGCAGTCAATTGTGATATTTCAATGTGAAACTAAGCCTGTACAAAAGTTTTAAGTGCATATTTTTTCAAGCATGCACACAGGGACACAGAAAAAAGAGCCTCAGAAAACCCTCAAACAACTGAAAAGCAGAGGACAAAGTCTACTCTTCTGTCTAGGATACTGCTATTTCTACTTTCCTCTGCTTGTATTATGGAATTAAGAAAAAAAAAAAAAGGAGAGAGGGATGGGGGAAAGGAGAGTAGTTCAGGAGAGCAGCTCTCTCTTCTCCCAATAGGCAAAACACAAGGACTACAGAAAATATACTGTTAAATGACGTACTATCCCTCTGCATCTAATTGATAGATGTGATAGTGGTATTACACTGCACTCATTAATGAGTTGATAAAAAAATAACTATTATTTAATAAAGGGCTTAAAAAAAAAAAATACACAACAGCAGAATGCCACTGAAGGGAAAAAGAAACAAGTCCTTTAATGTGAAGAGCTAGGGAGTTCCCCTTCCTAAGTAAAGGAGAAACTTCAGTACTCACACAACAAAATGTCCTGTTACAGCTATGAAAGTATTTCTGCAGAGTAGGAATTCTACTTACATTTCATATATGTACATTTTCACATAATGAAAACAAACTATAGTACGAATGTAGTATCCGCCAAATACTACTTTTGAAATAGAAAAAAAATAATTCTAGAAATCAAGGAATAAAAAAATGCATTAATGTGCATGGTCAGAATTGTCAGTTAATACCTACCAAATATTCTGCTTCTCCTAGTGTGTAAATTACATTCCAGTAGCACATATTTTTGTGGGACCAAGTTTTCTTCTACAATTGTACAGTGCAGAGGTAGAAAATAAATTCCTAACTGTTGAATCATTGACTTAAACCATTTTTAAAATTCAGAAAACACCCAAAAGCTTTTAGGTGACAGAGTATACTTGTGTATTAAATGAAACTTCATTTTGAGATTTTTTTTTTTATATCCAACAGTATTTTGAGGTGATAGTGATTATAGCTCCTTTTGTGAACATGGGGGTGGGGTTGCCATTTGGAATGGTCTTTTTTCTTTTCTTTTTTTTTTTTTCTTTTTTCTTTTTTTTTTTCATTATGAAGGACCATTGCCTCAGCTTTTTTGGTTATTGCTTTTTTTTCTTTTTTTTTTCTTTTTTTTTTTGAAGACCATTCCATTTATTTATTTTTTAACATCTTAAAGTCATAAGGACTTATATGCAAAGCAGTCATACACTTTATCATTAAAACCCATAGGTAAAATACGTACACAAATCCAACAAAAGGCTAGTACATAGTAAAGCCTAAGCATACTACTATGCAATATTATGAATACATAACTTTAGAGACTTCAGTTTAGTACTGTTATCTATTCATTTCTGAAAACATTCACAAAGATTTTAAATGCAAATTTTCGTTCCGTATCTGGAATAGAACAAAAATTATCTATGTTATAACAACTTTTGGTCATTTGTGCTTGACCAATTCGGTAAATTACAAAGAACCCAAAGAATTCTGTAACTTTCTGTAGAACTATGTAATAAAAACATTGCATATGTTCCTAATATGATGTCTTTAGCAATCATTTACTGAAATGTAACTCAAACATCAATCTCTCAAAACGTGTAACTGATCAGCTGCTTTTTAGCCTATATCCGAATTCAACTTCATCACAAAACCCCTTTTAATACAAAGATGCAGAAGTACATTAGATAATACTAATGCAACACAGGTGCAGTTCTAGCATTGTCATTGATGAGTTGAATCATCTTCTCCATGAACGAGACTCATTGTCCTCCTCCTCTTCATCATCATCTTGAAGCAGCGAGTCATCCACCAAAGACTCTTCCTGAAACTTCAAGAGAAAAATGTGATAACCTCTGTTACGTCAGAAAGTGTAAGAGATCAAAAGGCAACATACAATCCTCTGCTAAGATTTAAGAACAAGTAAATTAATTTTTAATAGTTAAACGGTAATGCTTTCAAAAAAGTATACTGTATATGTTGTGTATTTAATATGCACATATTAATATATGGCAAATGCAACTTGTTTTTTTCTTTTACTGGACCTCAAAATGACATCATAATTCAATAGATATTCTGATTCCTTAGCATGTCATCCACACCCAGGCTTTAATGTTCTGATGGAACTTGAGATGCTATAGTGAAAACTAATGTTAGATTTTCGAAGTTAATATTAACTATGCCTCTTTTAATCCCAGAGCTTAATCTACCTGTGCTTTAGTATAAAAAAAAAAAATTGAATATGGAATATTTTAATTTTGACAGCTTTAAGAAAATGCATTTTAAATCATAGCTCTGTCTGCATCTTGTCTCAATATACACTTCTGTACTGTAAGCTGAAATAAAACATTGCTTTCTGAGTACTCAGTCTCTTCTTCTGGTGTACAGATGTCCAGCAGACTAAAATACGATACCACTGCTGAAAAGGAGAGCTCTCTCTCATGTAAAAAGCAACAACAGCAAAAAACACATCAAGGTCTTTCTTCAAAGTCTTAAGCCTCTTTATGATAGTATTACTTAAGTGAATTAAACTTATCAATAGAGTTTAGACAGAAAAAAAAGAAACCTTTTTCATGTGTGTACAATAGTAGCTATAAAACAAAGTTACATAAATAGCACGATCAATTGTAAGCACATGGAAACTCGAGATGTCTCATACATAAAAGGAATACAAGACTGAAATTGAGGCGACTGATTACAGCAACCTCCACAGCCCTGATTCAATCCTGCGTAAGTTAAAAATTTGAACGATAAAATTACATAAAAATTATTTTATGCAATTGGTTGAACTTCTGCAAATGAACATGAAGTTCTTGAACTTGTCCATCCAAGACCTGGGATTCCTAACACTGTACTTCAATACTAACTTAACCAAATGCTAGAAGCAATACACAGTGCACACAAAGAATGACATTTAAATATAAAATTTCCTGAAGACTGCCGAAAAGAAATCCATCATACAAAGAAATTTTGTGAATGTCAGGGGGTCTAATTCAGCTGTAGAGAATTCAAATAAAATCCAATCTAATGAAATGAGGAAGATAGGGGAGCTATGTACACTTGATTTGCTTTGAAAATGGAAAGTCATGAGGCAAGTAGAGGTAAGCATGTTAAATGAATAATCTGTAAACACTGGGCCAAGTAAAAATCCAGCAACACCACCAATAAAAATATAGATAAAATAAGATTTTTATATTATACATTTGGTATTGCAAAGGCCTCAGCAAGCACACAAAGGCAATGAGTAGCCTGGATCAAATCCCTGTGCACTTTCTACAATACTTAGCTAATGACTGACTACAAAAACATTCCAGAGAGAGATAAAATCAGCTAAAAAAAAAAAAAAAAAAAACAGAACTCAAGAAAAGTGTTAGAGGAAAAAATAGAAAAATACTAGAAGATTTGCAATAAAGGTCAACATTTAAACCATGAAATTATTTTGAAATAGCTACCCCCCAAAAAAAACATTACCTCAATTTTAACTTACATCTTGAAAATTTGGTGTGTTTTGGATGGGTCAATCAATTTAGGAGTTACAAAGAACAGCCCTATGCAGTCTTTTCCCTAAATTTTATTTCCACACCTCATGACTCCTGTTAAGGAGTACAACCATCACCTAAAATAGATGTATCCCACTACTACAAACACTTAAGAGTAGTCAAGACGAGAATGTACATGTAAATCTGCCCTTTCCCTCTGCCAGGCCAGCCAACGCATGTAACTTGTTACCATCTTCATTCCCTTCCACTTCCAATTTTCTTACAACCCAGAGGTTCCCTCCCACACTCAGTATCTTCAGCTGGGGTTTAAATCTAAATCTCATGATAGATCACATGCCAATCAGTCTGTACTTTCCTTTCTTTACCCTGCTAAGTATTTGTATATCTTTGCATGCCCTTTCTTTCATTATGTAAAATGACAAAGTCTTAAAATGAAGGAGTTGCTCAATGAGACCTCCCACTACGGTAGGCTCCTTACAGTAACAAACATTGCTTCAGAAGCAATACATCCCTGATGGGGAAGTGACAATATATCTAAGAACCTCTGAACATTACTCAGCATAGCCTCTTGTTCACTCACAGCTCATTACTACTTGACAATGTATGAGGCTTGTATATAGAAGAAGAGCAACATTTATTAAGTCAGAATACACAAATGCTTGAACTGAACACTCAGTGGTGAAAGTAGACAACTCTACCTGTCTTTCACATGGTAAAAATAAACTGGCATTTTTAGAGACAGAAAAAGACAAACTACATTTCTTCAGGAAAAAAAAAAGAATGAAATGAAAACTGAATGATAAACAATGTAAAAAGACTAACTGAATTTGGTTATATCAAAACAATCTTGTGAAGATGCTTGTATGGTAGGTCCGCCAAAATATCATAGGAAAAGACATAAACGAATACAGCTCCAAGTAACTCAAGTATACTTCAGCTTTTCTATTGCAATCATTTATAATTGGCAGTAAATAAATTAGAAAAAAGGCTGCTTGACTTTTTCCTCAAGTGACACTTTTTCCCCCCCATAATTCACAAATGTATGCAAATTTGAACATAAGTTACACATACCAAAAAATACAGCCCAACAGTTACTGTATTAACCTAGTTATTGGGACAAGGCTTTAATATCTTTCTTGCACCACAATGAAGACTGACACTCAGCAGGGGTACTTTAGATGTCTAAATGAAGTTAGCAGATTATCTAAATTATTACTTCACCGGCATCCTCCAAGACATCTCTCACTATAAAGGAAAATTAGATTCTGAGCTATGATCCTCTGAGAAATGAGTGCTTAAAAGAGATGGTACAAATAACTATGTTTTAGACAAGATTTTTGGTTATTTCTCATGCAAATTTGAACCCACATCTTTCAGTTTCTAGATACACCCTCTAGAAATGAAACATTCCTGCAATTAAAAGTGAAGTATTTGGACTGTCAATAACCTAGGAAACAAGAAAAAAATTAATGGATTACTCCACTATCCGATATTAATACATGAGTCAGGTTCAAGAAGCATGAATGAACAAATCATTTTCTTTTGAATCAAAAATATTTCATCTTAAGAAATAAAAAGGGAAAAAAAAAGCTTACTTCTTCTTCATCGGGTTCAGCTTCTTCTGTTTCAACAGCTGACATACTAGCAACAGGCTTGTTCCATGCCAACTTCAGCTCCTGTCCTTTAAACCGAGATCCATGAATCGCAGCCTAAAACAAGTTTAAAAATCTTAGTTAAATATTTCAAGGGAAATACTAACTTCGCTAATACTTAAATCCCAGACGTAAGCCAATAGTCTAGTCTGCTTTTTCTGAAGAAAATCCAAGTTTTAGTATGTCCATATTGGATCACTGTTAATAGTCTAAAACAAAACAACTTATTAATTCGCACATCCTTTCAGTTAAATGATCAAAACATATTCAGAACAAAATTGACCTTGAAAATCAAGTATCATTTGGTGATGAAACATACTAAACCCAGTATCTTACTTGTTTTGTTTTTTTTTTTTTTAAAACTACCCTGATGTGTTCTTCACCTGTCAAAGACTGACACAAAACTGTTAACGTGTTACTTACTGGAAGAAATAAGGCATTCCACAAACACAAATGATTTAACATTAAAACAAACAAGCAAACAAACAACACCTCTGTGATTACAACTTAATCTACTGGAAAATGTTCCACTTCCTGTAAAGCCTTTGTAATTGAAATGTAAAAATTTTTAACTTATGGGATATTCATGCCGTTTTAAGTACCAGATGCATTAAGTGGCTGCTTTGGAAATAGTATGTTCAAATTAAAGTAACATGAACTAGCATAAATCAGCGTTAGCAACATTCCGAAATAACCGTCACAGTCACAAAAGATTTATAGTACAATCTGAAAGCACAGCATAATGTGAAATGTAGAAACAATTACATGTTCAATGACATCTGAACATGAATTGTGTGATATTAAAGTCCCCAGGTATAAATTTTAAATCTGTACATATAAATTTATGATAAATTTAAAAGATTCTATGCCTATTAAAATGCAGCTCAGGAGCTTTTCGTCCATGGTCTCATCACAATGTCACACAACTGGAATTTTTAGAACTACTTATACGTGACATTTAGGTCCAGAAACAACTTGTAATCGTTGAAAGAAATTACTACTACATAAAAATGCAACATTTTACAACAGGGAATCCTCCTCTTACTTCCAGGCTAGAACATGTACAGTCATAAAGCTTAAGCCTTTTTTCATTTAAGAAGGTAAAATATTAGCTGCATTTACTTAACAATTGGTCACAGCAGATGCTTCTAGTAACTACATCCTATATTTACAACTTCTTCAATTACTGAAGTCTGCTGCACTAATTAACACAAATTCCAGTGAAAATGTTTAATATATAAGAATATCAAGAAAAATATAGACTTTACTGTATTTGACCTAGTATAGTTTTCATACAATTTTCATTTCAAAATGAAGGTGCAATTGGACGGTTACATGAAAATGAGAAGTTTTAATGCTAACTGGACTGTGGACATACAACATCAATAAAGAATTTTTAACCAATTAAAAACCTTGAATAAAACTTGAAAACTTCATCTATTGGATGTGAAAACAAAGGAAGAAAAACATGCTGTTTTTCAAATGCAGTGAAACTTATCATAGAAGAGTAACAAATGTACACAATGCTAACTTGAACTATTCCACCTACCATGTCTCCCCTCTCCTCTATAAATACCTTTCTGCATCCTCTGCACTATCCTCTTTTTCACACACTTCATATATAAAAATTTCTTCACTTCATAATATAAAATCATATGTAAGAAACTTCTGTGTTTGCTTCCAAAGCTACTGTTCTCTGTTTTTGGGGGAAAGAAATTTAACTAAGGCTGAAATTACTCTCCAGGCCAATTTTTCAGCAGAAGTTCTAACAGTAAGACCTGTATTTTGCTGATAAATAACATCTGTTAATTTCCTTTGGATCATAGTCCATCTGAGAGAAGAAGAGATGTTATTTGGACAGTACATAAAAACAGGTAATTGTCCTAGGTCACCTATTTTTAAGTGTAAGCTACTTTCAATACTTGAGAGTATTTTTTTTATATAATACCTTTAATATTTCTTATATAAGCTACAACTATAATATTAAGTAATACGAAGGTGCAAAATCAAGTATCAAATGTTAGGAAGCACCAAAATTAAAAATTTCAACCATAACTCAGTCCACTTGTGAGTATACTAATTATTACAGCTTTTATCTGTGTTCATGTATTTCTTATTCTCCACAAAACTTTTGTTCATTGTTGAAATACAGTTGTACAGTACTGTCTTTTTTTCCTTACCAGTCATTATATACTGTGCACACTTATTACACTTTCCTTTTTGCAGAATAATTACCATCTCTGTACAGATAGCACTCAACACTGCTACATAGCAAATTTTCACAAACCATATTTCTATGTTTCTTTGGAAGACGGATCAAATTATTTCTCTAAATAATGCATCAAATTATTTCTCAAAATTTCTCATCGATTTATTATTACATTATTTTTCATCAAATTATTATATGCTGTACCATATATATATCATAATCATTATGATACTGTTAAGTGTTCAAAACTACTGCCCCCCATTGGCTTTATTTGCATTGTAAATATGAGTATTTCTGTCAATCAGGTCACTGGTCTCTCAAGATAAAGCATACAGAAAGAGAAGAATCTGGCCATGTATGAAAATTCTCTTCAAGTAATCTCCACAAGATGAACTTTGTGCAAAAATATAAACTTTGTTCAAAATAAAAATATAAAATGAAATCTTTCTATACAACCATACCGTAAATATGAATCCATTCTTTTTCTTTCAGGAAGCCCTATTACTTTCAGGATACTCCTTCCCAACAGTGATGCAAGGATTTTAAAGAAAACAAAATCATTTGCAGAACAACTATGTTTAGTATTTTGCACAGGTTCATATACTGCACTATTTACTGAATAAGGCAGGACTGCAGCTGAACCAAACACATGAAGTCCTAATGATCTGTATGCAATGATGCTGAATTACAACATACCTCAATGCTGCATTTTAGTTCTACAAGTTGCTTCTATAATTCTATACTTATATAATTTCATAAAGAAATTTTAAAAAAAAAAAAGAAAATATCATCATGTAAGATTACTTCTACATTACCCTAAATTTTCAGGCAAATGTATGAAAGCAAACACCAAACAGATTCCAGCAATACCAAAGAAAATGCATAGGCTCAGTCTGCAGTATGTCAATGAACCTACAGAATACTGTGAGGTCTTCAGGTGAAAACAGTGCAGTGTCCATGCAAAAACAACTGGTAATTAAATAAAGACAAACCAGGACATCTAGCTATGAATTCCCACACTTGTCTTGATCTCTCTTTCACATCTTGTATTTTTCCCTGGTTTATTTAAAGCATCTTCATTTCATAAGAATTTCAGTAACATGCTGTTTTGACAGATTTGTTTAATCTGGAATTAAAACTTCTGTGTCAGACTTCTTTTAAAACCCTTCTGAGCAATTAACTACATTAAATGTAATCAATTATAGAAATATAAAGCAGTTGAATGCTGAGGAATATTTTCAACAAAGAACTATACTCACAGCTTCAGCTTCTGCTCTCGTCTTGAAGGTAATCACCGCGTGGAGAGAAGAGTCATCTATCTGGCAATCTTCAATTTCACCATATTGCTTTTAATATGAAAAAGAAAAAAAAAATGGTAAAATAGTCCTCCTCCTCTATCCTCCCCCTCTAAAAATGACATCCTAAACGAAAGGCCCTGAAAAAGCATATAGTGTGTGTACTCCTTCACAGCTTCAATGCCAGTCGGAGTGCTTTGCAAGAAATACTGTTGTGTTTTTTTTTTCCATTTCAAAAACACAAAGTACTGTAGTCTTTGGATTTCCTGTAAATATACAGGAATGAAGTAAAACTACAACAGAAAAAATAAGTTCTTCTGCTCCAATAATTCTCTCTTGATCAAAAAGTTCACATCTTGGGATTACTCCCTAAGTCTATTATGATACACTTCTACAAAAAGATTTAATAGATACAGAAGAGGTAGCAAGTTTCCAATTTAGCTCGATTCCAGCATCTTAAGATCCTGCCCCATACATTCCTGCAAGGGTCTCTAAGGTTTTTTTAATTTTGAAGTTGGGTATTCTAAGGTATTCTTAGTTTTACCCCAAAAATTTATAAAATCTTTGTTTAAATGTTCAGTCTGTCATTAGAAAGTTGTATATCTACATATGTAGATATATATAGATCCTGGAAACACAAGACCTAAAAAAATAATACAGTAGTGCTGGTGGGTTACTTTTCTTAACTCTTGTTCTTTTCAAAAGCTGCTTACACAGCTGCCAGACAGGAAATATTAAGTGCAATGACTGAAGTAGAATTTACCAGACTTAGTGGCTCTTCAATTTCTATCTTCAAAGACAACCACTGAAATTAAATATTGGAAAACAAAACAAACAAAAGAAAACACCAAGGTGATGTGTGTTTGCTAGGGAAGGAGGGTGAGAGAACTTACTCGTTATTTATGTAAATGCTGATATTCTCAGCATTCATTCCTCAAAATAATCTAATATTACTTTAAGCTTTTTTTTTTTTTTAAATGACAGATAAAGGGGTTTTATTTCTTTCTGTCCAATTACCAATACTTGCATAAAAATACTGCTTAAATTCTGATTTTTTTTTTAAATCGTGAACTTTTAAATCATTAATTTATATCACGTTATAGATTCAGTCCTAAATAAAATTTCCAGATGAATTAAGTCAAGAAAAAAAAAGTCATTGGAAAAAAGAACGTTATCCAAAGAACAGAAGAAGCGAAATTACAACATACCGCAAAATGAGGAAGAAGATCTTCTCTATCACTTTCTGTAAATGCAGAGATTTCTAATGCCCTAGGTCGATGATCCACAACCGCATGCACAGGAACTCCTCTGCCTCTACCCCGTCCACGTATTCCTCTACCTCTGCTACGTGATGCACCCCGACCTCTTGCATGAACCCCTCTACCACGAACTGAAGAAAGAATCCCTCGTTTGGCAGCCTAAGATATTTATACATAACATAGTGATTTATAAAAATTAATAATCTAAATGTTTAGACAAAAATACCAAACACATTCACAGAGAAGCTTACAGGTTTTAAAATAAGATGTTTACAGAAGTATTATTTTTTAGTAACAGATCAAAAACAGGACAGCAACAGAAAAAAAGAACAAAGTATTCAAAAAAAAAAAAAAAGATGTCAGAAGAACCCTCATCTGTGATGACAATTCCTCAAAGGAGGTCAGACTGTAGTGTAACATCTGAAATTTCTCGATGTGGGGACTAGCAATTTTCTCTTAATTCAAAAACAAGAACTATCATTCTGACAAGAAAATATGGAGCATAGTAGGTTTTGGTTACAGGACTGTGAGGTATGAAGTAGAGGCCCTACTAAGAACCTCCAACAACAAAGCATTCTCTAAAAATTTGGGTCTACATAGTCACTAACTTCCAGTCCTGCAACATCTGTGCTTCCATTTTTAAAGAACAGGTATGCATTCTCTAAAAGTCAAAAGGTCAGTGACAGTATCTCCATCAGCCATTTAAAAAATAAGTTGCAAATAATATTATACTGTGTTTGTTTACAACTCAACCACTAATAACACTATTTGAATGCATGCCAACAGTATCATCCATGAGGAGATAATTTTCTTTATTAATGAAATCATTCAGAACACCTAAGAAATATTACTCACCATCAGAATAAATACTGGTAACTTCAGCTTGTGTTATTTCTCTACTCAGTTGGCTTAGCTTATTAACAAACCTATTTTCACAAGTACCAAAGCTGCTTAACAACTTACTTTTGAAGTAAGATTTTAATGCAACCTAGCTGTATATACATGCACAGTGTTCATATGTAGTTACACATAAAACATGACAAAACCTCATTAAGAGGGATTTAAGCAACACAGTAGCCTGCTTCAGAGAGAAAAAAAAAAAAAGTAGGAGCATCATGCAACTAAGTAGCTACTACAAAATCATATATTCAAGACAGTACAATATAACACCAAATAACCTCCAATACTATTCTGAGATCCTTAGAGTAAGACACAAAGAATCTTGCATAGACTTCCAAATTTTTGTAAAGTGATTCCTTTAACAAAAAGTGTATTTCTGTACATAGAACACATTTTGAGATATTGTCATTATTTTGCTAAGTCCATCTTTCCTTCAAACTAATGCTGTAATAACACTGCTTTCTGACACTTTGGTCTTTTTGGTTATTAAGAGGATGTTGAGATTCAAGAAGAAAAGAACAAGCTGTGTCTTTTATTCTTTTGTAAAAAAACACAGCACCACCTATAGAAAACAATTTAATGCTCCATATTCTCAAGGAAGCACTACTACCATAAATCTGTAAAATACCATGTCATTTTAAAGTTACAGAATTTAAATAGATTAGAGATCAAAATTAAAGATAATACTATTTCTCTGGTTAAGGAGAGCTCAGAAACTTATTATATATTATTGCTAACCGTCTGCATCTATAATTGGAGCTTAATATTGCACTGAAGAAAAAGTTTGATATAACACACAAGCTAAGAAATATATTTTCATTAAAAGTTATTTGCTACAAATAGAGACAAACATACTTCCAGCTGCAGTTCTGTGTATTTCCGTCTTAATTCAGTAACTTCCTCCCCAGCTTGCATCTTCTTGTATAAATCCAGTTCAGTATCTAGTAACTCTTTCTGCATCTAAGAAATTGTTACATCAAATTATTAGTTCCACAGTTTACATTCACTTGTGAGGAAAACAATTTTCTGATGAAACTGAAGAATCTATTGCTACACTCCTATCAGCAGGCTATTTCAGAAATATACAGTGACTTAAGTATTGGCCAGTGCTGGCCTTCAGGTGAGGTAGAAGTCTGCCACAGCACTTCTAACTGGAAAAAAAAAAATAATCCTAGAAACTCTAAGGAAAGAGAATTTGAAAACTACATGTAGTGGGATTTAAAATTTAGCCAAGTTGTGGCTTATTAATTTAGATCATAGCTGTAACTTCAGAGGTATACTGCTTAAAATGCTAGGTTTCCACTTTAAAAAAAAATAAGCCAAGCACAAGCTTAGTAGCGTCTTGGCAAGATAAAATTTCAACGTGTAGTATTATGTTACTGAGCTTGGTGATGTCAAAGCCATCTAGTCTACTGTGCAAAGCCAAAGCCAATAGAATTTGTTCTAAACTACAGATACACAAAATAGAAAATGCAAAATTAAATGATAGTGATGATGAGATAAAAAGGGATTCTACAAAAAAAAAAGGCAGTAGATTTATGAATGAATACACAATCTATAATCAGTAATGACAAAAAGCTTCTAAGATTACCACGAGCACGAATGGTAGTTCTGTTCAGACCACAGTAGAAAAAAGCACAGTGAAAAGATCTCTGCTAACAAAAAGCTGGACTCTGATATATCCAGAATTGCCCTCCAGCACATGGTACCTTAGAAAGAATTATTTAAAAGTTCAAAAATATCTATGAAACTGAAAGGTGTCTCTGAATCCAAATTTAGAGGTGTTCACAGTAACCACAGAGGTACAGGACATGGTACAGGTGCAGGAAAGAGCTTTTATGTGACTGTGAAAATTTTATTTCAAGTTCCAAACTGGAAAGGTTTTTTCTTTTCCTGTTTTGTTTTTAATGGAAAAAGCAGCAGCCAAATGTTCTAATGACATCACAAATGAAGGAGAAAATTATAGATGACTATGAAATAGTTTTACATTTACACCCGTTGATTCAAAACCACAGCATGTAATGTATTCAAAGGCTGGTTGTCAAGAGATGAAGGTTTCGCAGTTGTGACAGTTGGAAACCAAGTATCACCACTGAATGATAAAGAAGGGGGTTTTTTGTTTCTTTGTTTTTTTCCTGGAAGCTTTAAAAGAAAAAAAGCTGGATTATTCAACTGGCAACTTCAACCTGAACCCCTTTCATCCCCATTTTTCACCACCTAGAGCAACCACAAAAAATCATCTCCTGTATAACAGTTTTCAAAGTTTTCAAAACTGGAAACTGTTTCTCTCAAATCCCGCTGTGTGTTGCTAAATAAATGACACGACAAAACAATCACTTCTGAAACTTCTTAATGACCAGCAATTAAACTCACAAAGTAGCCAGTGACACTGGTGTCATAATGACTCTAAACTTTCGAGGTTTATTTTTAGTTCTCTTAATGAAGACTCCTCTTTTTCTAGAGCTGTGCCTGGTCTCAAGAAGAAAATACCTCCTTCAAGACATAGCAGGAGGCAGCAAATGTTTCTACACTCAGGAGAAGGGGATTTTGTAATCTACATGAACTGGAACACACAAAAATATGTAAAGATAATGACACATTCGCATGGGCTTCACATACAGAACTATTCCTGCAAGTTTGCAGGGACTTCTGAGCTGCCTAGGATTTAACAGCTAATAAAATGCAAGAGAACCTTTTGCAAAACCTTTCAGAAAATTGTTGAAGTAATGAATTTTAACTGAAGAATGCTCTTAATTATTCACTTTCACAAAATTCAGATGTTTTTTCTCTTTCAAATGTTAATAAAACAATGCTCATTGTTAATACAAAATCTCCCTGAGAAGAAAGCTATCAATAACATCAACTCTTCTACAGTCTAGATGTTTTGTCCATTATGAACTGTTTCTTCACTTTTCATATTACAAAATAGAAAAAAAAAAAGAAAAACACCTGAAGAATTGCTTAAAAACTCTAATTAAAGTTAGTGTATCATCTCACTTTTACTAACTAAAAATTAAAATCACATGAGAAACTGATGGACCAGGTTACCAACTGAGGAGTGATGTGGACTGAAGTGATCCCAAGATACAGGGTTGAAGAGGGATAACTTCAAGCTTGCACATATCAGAACATAAATAAAGGAGGGCCTACAGAACAGTATTGTAGGGGAATACCTCATTACTTTTTTGGGAAATCAGTGCTTCTCTAAAGATCCTGTACAATGATATACGTGACAGGAAACAAAGAGGAGGAATTAGATGTCTGCACAGTTCCAAGGCTACAATCTCACAGAGACCACAGAAGCATTGCAGGGTAACTCACACAACTGGAGTGCTGCGGTGGATGGATACTGGCTCTTCAGGAAGGCCAGGCCTGGGAGAAGCAGGAGCTGCCCTCTGTATGTGAGGGAACTGTGAATGCATGTAGCTCTGCCCAGGGACAGATGATAAGCCAGCTAGAAGTTCATCAGATGGCAGACAAATGTGGGTGACAGTGCAGTGGGTGTCTACTACATGCCATCTTATCAGGTAGAAGTAGTAAATGAGGCTTTCTTTAGCCAAGTGGAAGCCACCTCACGGTCCTAGCTAGCAGCTGCAAGGGCAGGTTGATTTTCAAGAATCATATCCCCTGCTTTCCAAAACATGCGGGAAATAAACAGCAGGAGGCCTGTATTAATGCCTAAGGAACTCCTAACAAAAATCTAAAAACATAGTGTAGGACAGGTGGAAGTAGGCTCAGACCACACAGATGCAATACAGACAGACTGCCTAAGCATGCAGGTACGATTCTGGAAAGCCAAAGCCCACCTGGTAAGGAACACCGAAAGCTTCCATAGGTCTATCAGCAACAACACAAAGACTATGCTATGAAAAATGAAAACCCACTACCGAATGTGGAAGGGGACTTGTAACAAAAGACATGGGAACAGCCAAGGTACTCAATGTCACCTTCTCCTCAAGTCTTTACTCGTAAGACTTATCTTTGTTAAAAGAGATTCAAGTTAGCAAACATTTAAGCTAACTGGACATACACAAATCCCTGAGACCTTATAGATGCGACGGTTAGTACCGAGGGAGCTCACTGATGTCACTGTAAGGCCAATCTTAATTATCTTTGAAAGGTCCTGGCATTTGGGGGCGGTTCCTCAGCACTGAAAAAATGCAAATATCACTCTGACCTTCAAGTAGGGCAAGAAAGATCTAGCAAGTACATACTGGTCAGTCTCATCATGATACCTGAGAGGATAATGGAGCAAATAATCTGGGAAACCATTCCCAACCATACTAAGAACAAGAAAGTGACTGGGGAAAAAAATCAAAAGCAACTTTGAAAATATTGCCAATTCCTAGGACTTTTATGACTCAAATTCACTCTACAAGAAGTTAACTTCTTTCATCTAAGACCTCTAAGAATTATTTTCTCTTTAGAAAGCATCAATTCTCTCTGAAAATATCAGAAAAATCTCTTCTATAATTTAAGAAAAAGGTAAGTTTAAATAGCACTGTCTGAATACTGGTGTTACTACCTCTTGTTCCCCCTCTAAAACAGAGTTATTCCACTGCAACTGTAGTCATTCTAAGAGGTATACACCAACTCCCAGTAATCACACACTATGTCCATCTTCAGGATACAAATGCACTGCTTCCAACTTTTTCCTGACTGACAAACAAGAAAAGAAGTTACAGTGAGTACATACAGGTCATTTCAGTACTATTTTTTTCCCACACCTGTACATCACTGTAATTTATTCTGCATGTACTTCTAATGCCTGTATTTCTAAGCAAAATTAAGCCTCAGAAATGTTCTGTCAAATTGAAAACTCATGATCCGTTTAAACTAAATCTGGGTTGTAACGTTGCACCAGCTTTTTACAATAGAATCCCACACTTTAGTAAAGATGATTAAGCATTCAGAAGATTTAAGAACTGAATGAAAACAGCAAGAAAAGATCAAGTGTTTTTGTGTGCTGCTGAAAAATACACTGCATAAAAATCTAGCCCTTTATTGTTATGTACTTCCTCATTCAATAAAGCAAGAAAAGCTTGTAATATGTTTAAAATGCCTCTTAAAAATTCCTTAAAAATTTATTATTTCTCAAAGTCTCGCTGAACTCTTAATCATGTTGTCATCTGTTTAGGAACATATACTTCCACAAAAAGAGTAATACTGGATTTAGAAAAGGTAACATAATTGCATATTTAAGTAGAGTCAAGAAACAAGTTATAGCAATATATTAACTGTAAGTATAGCACAGAAGAGAAACTCCTCTCAACAGGTTCAGCCCAAATACAGTTAGCTAAATCAAAGGAAAACCAACCAGTATAATCTTCTATCTAAATCATTTTGCAAACATTTCAATTTCTGCAATGTAAAAAGAACAAACAGAAAATATGTACCAGTTCAGTAGTCAACTAGCTTCATGAAGCAGTCAGTTTGGGTATTTAACCCGACCAGTGGATATCTGTGTTGCACAATGATAATCCTTTTGCATAAGAAATACTATTTTCATTGTTTCTATTAACAATGTATGAAAGGAACAGACTAAAAAGATTGAATAAGGCAAAAGACAATCATAGGATTTCTGTTTTGGTATCTTCCAGATCATCACAGAATCATAGAGGTCTTTTCCAACCCAAATGATTCTAAGATCATCTAGTTCTAGCACTGCCAAGTCCACCATCGATCCATGTATTGCTTCACGACATCTACACGTTTCTTCAACAACTCCCCAGGCAGTGACTCAACTACTTCCCTGGGCAGTCTGTTCCAATACTGCATAACCCTTTCACTGAAGAAGTTTTTTCTAATACCCAACCTAAACCTTCCCTGATGCAACTAAAGGCCATTTCCTCGTCTTATTACTTGGTGCTTGGGAGAAGAGACCAATCCCCACCTCGCTATCACCTCCTACAGTATCTGCGTAGCAGTGGGTAAAACTTCTAGACAACGGCACTGTTTTTAAATTAACTATGCTCCTTTAAAGAGAGCGCAAAAACAATCTCACTTCATAGAAGACTCCAAAATTAAAATAGAATACTTCTAAATACCTCTGATGTGGCTGCATATTTTCATTCTGGGTGCCGTAAACATGTACATTCTTTTTATTAGAAAGCTGACCAAAACTTGAGTACCTGAGTCTTAGTTTTCATGCTTTTTAGAGGAGTCCCTCCTCCTGATGATACACCCTTTAATTCATCCTTTAACTTGGTAATGCTATTAGTCAGTATTTCCAGTGTTTTCATGATTTCTGCTTTATCTTCTGATTTCATGGCTTTATTTTTCTCCAGCTTCGAAATCAGCATCTGTCCAATTAAAAAAAAAATATTAAACTACACTTACAGATCTGTTTTCCAGTACTCACCACAGCTAATGGAAAACATAATTTTGCATTACCCTTGCTGTGATCTTCAAAACTCAATAAAAAAGGCATTTAACAGCTTATATTCAGATATTTTAATCTCTGGTTAATTAATTCGCTAATGAACATCTAGCATCTCTATTTTATTTGGACAGATTTGTTGAACATATTGAAATTATTCCAATATTTGTATTCAACCTAAATGACATTTTGTCCTTTTTCCCCTCTCAAGCTTGAGTGCAGTCATGAGTACTTTTCAGTATCAATTTCTCTTGCTCTTGCCAAGTATAGAACTCTCTGACTTGCACTTGATCACCAAAAGCACATATTTTGCACCTAAAGTTTTTTAATTTCAACTAGAAAAAAGCATCCAAATTGTAGATGCTCGGAGTTTAAGAGGACTAACATGGCAAGTTTGATTAAAACTCTAAACTTAAAAAAAAGAGCATGTTTTCTCTTGAATTAGCATTAGCACATTACTTTAAGTCAGTTTGGTAGCTCATGCCAACAAATTCTGAAAGATTTTCAAGTGAACTGAGTTTTACAACTGAACTGCTGGCCTTGTATAGTGCTAACGGTTTACCTTTTGTGTTTCAATGTGCTTCTCCAAGATTTCTTGCTTCTTTTTTCTCACGTCTTGCTGAAGTCGCAACGCTTCCTAAAAACATTTCAAAAATTACAGAAAGTTTGTAGATTTGGAAAAACAATTTCAGAAGAATAATACACCGTATCTGGTAACTATAAAATAGTAACTTACAATATAAGGAAAAAACTAGTGAACTCAAAGTACTGATAGGAAATACTTAAATTTATGCTTTGAAAATCAAAGCATCATTACCTCATTCACTAATTTGGTTATCTTTATTTGCATATGTGCTGGAAAGACCTCATTAGTTATGTAAAACAATCTTTGCACAATTCCACCAAAAGTTGAAAGGCAAAATAACACACTACCACCACAACAGGTACAGCATACAAGATTTTAGACTTGCTAAGATGGTATCTTGAAAGCTACTGTAAATCAAGTCCATCAATTAAACACACTCTCCAGTATAGTTCCAGGCCAGAAAAAAAAAATCAAAAACGTTCTATTTTCTAAAATTAAAATGTTATCCACAGAAAATCATCTCTTTTATGTCTGCTAAAAACAAAATCTTGGCATTCCAATAAGCAAATCATAATCAACTGAAACTGATTAATTTGTTACATATTGCACTCAGAAGGAAATGTAGGAGGAGATGACCACAGCTGCTGCACTCAGCTCTTCCTAATAATGTTTCTACAGAGAAAGCAATTGCTCTCAGATACAGAATGTAAAAGGTCTTAGGCACCAGGATAGTTGCAGAAAACAATAAAGAGCTTTAATAGTAACATATTTAACATGATAAAAGTGGTAGAAGATGATTTTGATTGCCAATCAACTTGTATCAGACTGCAAGTCAATTACCACATACAAAGTGTAAAGGCACAAAAGCCATAAAAAAAGAAATAGTAGTAAGGTTTGTACATGTCTTTCCAAATACTGGCAAATTCTGATGCATGAAATGTTAGGTTTGCAATATAATGTGCAATCGTTTTTTCACAGGGAAAGGAAAGATAAGACATGGGGATGAACGCTAAGAAAAACTAGGGTGACAAGAAGGAAGAAGGGAATGAGTCCCACAAAACCATGTTTTTCCACAAGTGCTAGCGTATCATAATTTCTGAAGACAAGAAAAGAGCACAAGAGCGCAAGAGAAATGAAGCCATCATTTAGCACGTCTTCAGTGTTTTCTCTCAAAAAAAAATAGGTGTTATGATGAGTCATTAATTTCATTCCAAGTTTTTCAGCATTTCATAAGCACTCGATTTCTTATCTTGAAAGGTAAAAGCTCTAATTCTGAAAAACATGTTTTGGGGGACAAACGTGAAATAAAATCCCCAAATTAGAAGTGATTTCTTTAAAGTCTGGACCAATGCCACAACTGACATGCAGCCACAATCTGTTATTTCAAATTTTATCAGACATTAGATATAGAAGTTGACCAACAGGCTTAGTAGTATAATGATTATACTACTCTCAACGCTTACATCTGAACCTAAATTAATATTCAACTCTTAATTTGTGATTTGAAGCCAGTGAGATAAATGTTGTCCTATATTTAGTTTTTAGGAAGGTTAAGAATAAACCTTAAAAAAAGGAGCTTTACTGGGCACTTTGAAAATTCTAAGCAAGCTATACTACCACTAAGTGACCTGTTGAAGGCCAAACACATTTTTGTTGCACTTCCTCTTCAAAATGAGAAATTCTAGTACTATGCAGAAACAAAAATGGATGCAAGAGAACTACAGTTTGGAAACAATAAAATGCAGTCATACAGTTCTCAGCTCTATCTGATGAAGAAACAATACTCGTCACTGCAAGTACAAAGTACGCTGAGGAAAAAAGGCCAGTTTAATGAGAACTACTAAGGCCAGTTCCGTCTGATAAGGCGTAAGAGAGAAGAGCAGTGACTATACTAAACTGCCTTGTCACTCACAATAGACAATTCATGCCTCAACATGGAGATTCTGTTTCCAGGAAAAAGTGCTTCGCACTTTGAACTACTAAAGAGCTTCACGTCTGCTTACACTGCCTGAACATGCATTGAAATAATAATAAAACAAATACTGAATTTTCTTGTCCTTTGAAAAAAAGTTATAGTAAATTTTATCTTGTAGCTAGTTTCATCTATGCTCTTGAGATGAATATATATAGTGCACTATCTCTAGTGGTCACAAATTCCCAATCTAGGTCCATTTTAGAAAGAAGCATATTTAATTTACCTGTTTTTTCTTCTGTGCTTCATTAGAGTCTAGCACGGAAGTGGAAACAACAGGCAAAGATTTCTGTGCTGCCTTCAAAGCAGCAGGGTTGTACACAGTTTTTGTCAAGCCAGTAGAAGTGGATAAAACCTATAGAAGGAAATCATTTTATTTTTTTTTTGCCAGTGAACTTCAGTGCTTTTTTTTTTCTTCAAAAAAAACATGACTGCTTAAAAAATGTATGTCTTTTCTTTTGTCTGTTTTGATGGTATGAATATAAAAATTTGGCATAACAATTTTATTTGGAGTTGCTGAAGTTAAACAACTTTTAAAGAGGCAGCATCACATCAAATATGCAAGAATTATAAACATCAGATTATAAATCCTTTCCATTGAGATTTCATATATATTTCCATGCTTAAAATATGTAAAATTTAAGGTATTTGAACATAATTAAGAAAACAGAAGACTGTGATTTGCCCAAGAATAACTCAAGTTTTTCTTTTTTATTTTGAAGTTTAAAATACAATTTTCCATAGCTGCATGAATTTTCTAGGCAAAATTTTAACATAATTGTAGAAACTAAGGTCCAATGTAGACAAAATAGTTCCTTTACATATGCAGCTTGTGCAAAATACAGCTTGCACAATCAACAAGAGGTAAGAGGTGTAGGGAATCGCTGAACATCATACAGGAAAGGAAAAGACTTCCATGTCTCTCTTTCCTATGTTTCTAAGGAGATACAGATATTTCTCCATGACCGAGAGCATAGTTGCCTGCTAACAACCTCTCTAACATATACTTCTCTGCAATACCTGAGAATTTGGAATGTTCTGTTTCTTATCACATTACTTGAAGTACACTTTGGTCACTTTAGTATTGAAAAACCCATGACTAACTGCTGGAGATGATATTGCCATGATCTTGCCTGCCTTGTTAGCAAATCACAACAATTATGCATTTGGTATCATCTCTGGGAGTTAAAAAATAGTTTAAATACATGGAAAATTAAAAGATGCATGCAGAGTCTACTGGTCACCATGCACTCCATAAAATAAGACACAATGCCCAACAGCAGGAGGAAAAAAAGGGACAGCCACAAAACTTTAGAAAGACAGAAAAGATTAAAAGATCAGAAGAACACTTCATATAAAAGATCTGCACTTCATTGTGCTATTGATACTATTTTTTCCCACAGATATTTTCCAGAGTAGGCAGTGCAGATGGAAAAAACAAAAAATTCAAAGCATGTTATAAAAGCTGATATAAAATTCTCTAAGCAGGCCATCAAAAAAGAGATGGAGTAATTGTATTTATTAACTTACTGAAGCACGTCAATGTATGTACATCCCTGTAGTTCCTTTTACAAAGTAGCTTTAAGACAGGCCACATCACAAAGAGAGGACTGAGTAAAGAACAAATATACTGACACATCCCTTTCGCCCTGAAATTTCCTCATGTCTGAATGAACCACACTTACTCATCTCAAATAATAAGGAGAGATGCTGCAACAGATGCACTTGCATTAACTAATACAGAAGAGCAAGAAGCAACACACTATCGGTCTTGTAAGTCTTTTAATGCTATTCAAGAGAGAACAGTGAAACTTTTCACAAGTTCATAAACTGCAAGTCCCTATCCAGATCTGAAAATGCATTACGATGACTGTTTCATCTTCATTTCCTCCTGCTCTTTGGGAGGCAAACCAACCTACTTTCTTACTGGAAAGTTCTTGCCATTCCCTGTACTTAGTCAGAAGTAGAAAAACATCTAGGAAATATCTACGCTTTTGACAATTGTAAATCTACTAATTTCTAATGGACATAGAGCACTATCAGAGCAAACTAAGCAAAGCATTGCCTTGCAAAGGGATAAGTGTTAGGTCAAAACAAGTTTCAGAACCCTAATAAAAATGCCAAAGGAAACTGCTGCTCACAATCTATCCACTGAGCAGTCCAGCAGCTTATTAAAATCAGTCTGTACTGTAAGACAACACAGTGGAAAAACCTTTTGTAGCATGAATTTACTCTTTGTAGAAAGGTGTTTCAGCATAACTCAGCTGTTGCAGAAAGAAAGTATTCCCACTTCAACTGAAGCAGACTTCCTATTTCTAAAGTAGACATTCAATATACATATAATACTATGTATCCCTGAACTACATTTTACATATTTTAATAATTTAGGGCAACAAGAATGCAATAGAACATAGCCAGGAAGCCACGATAACTATATTTAGGTAGACTGTTTGGCTTGGAAATGAGTCGAAGAGACATCTGTATTTAAAACTCAACAGTAAATAATTACTTCTGTGTGCAAAGCATAGCACTGTAACTTTGCAATGAATTTCACTATCAGCAGTAATGGATGCACTGTAAGGTAGAGGGAAATGCACTCTATCATTAATTTCAGTCAAAGCCAATTCAGAATAGAAAAGGTATATAACTAGGCAGACAAATCTTGTTACTGGGTAAAACTTGCTGCCTTTCCACAAAAAGTTGTCTCAAATGAATGTTACAAATACTGAGGAAGACCATGACCTAAGGTGCTAAACAGATTGAAAATATGCCTTATAAACTTCAGTAGTAAAGTACTGAACCTCATCAGCAACTGTTATGAAAATTTCTACTACTGGAAAAAATATGTAACTCTTAACTACCATTCAGATACAACTCTCTCCCACCTTACCTCTTAGTCCTTTCTCGTTAATTTTCACTTTCATCTTTTCCTAAGTACTACAAAATTGCAAGACCAATTAAGAAAACAAATGTTTACAGCATCACCTTTTAAGGGACACAAAAGCCTAAAAGCTTCTTGGAGATTTTTTTTGTGTGTGTGTATTTTTTTTTGTGTTACGGGTTGGTCTTTTTTGAAATAAAGACTTTAAAAAGATTCCTATCTAGTACTAACATATATATGTGTTTTTGAACTGAATTTTGGCATTGTTCTAACAACTTAGGATCCTAGAACATTTCTAATTATTTTCATGACTGAATAAATGGAATCTATCACATTAAAACAAAAAACACAGAATAGTAGCTTCTCTCCTAGCATGTTTTACACCTACTGTAATCATACAGCCATCAGCTAATCAGAGTTTCTATATACTATACTCCATAAAACTAAGCTTTAACTAATGACTGTATTCATTTCTTATGAAACAAACTGAATATAGACACAAGGGTTTTTATAATAAAAATAATTCTTACCTTTTCAGTTGCAGGAGTAACTGGCTTTGACACAAAACCCAGTCTGTCCTTCACAGATAATTTAGTCACATTCTAAGAAAACAACACAAAATTAACTTTCAGTTATGTTTAACATTATGAATACAATAACTTATGGTTTCCTGTGTAATTCCAAATGTTAGGGATTTAAAAAAAAAAAAAGATTGGCATAACAAAATCATAGATTACTGAGCAACATTAAAAGGAAAATAATATCAAAGCTGTTGAAAAATGAATTTTATATATATAGGACTTCAACAGCTAATATGCTCCTATGTGTTTTAAATGTATTAAAGAAAGATACAGCCAAATATGGAATCACAAATTATGTTGTTGCATTTTTTTTATTATTATTTTTTAAAGAAACACACAACATGCTAATAGATTATTTCCAAGACAGGCCCTTTTAAATACACTTCACTTTTTGTGTTCTACAAGCTGCTATTTACAGGCATCATTTGCAGGAAGCTGTGGTTTGAATTTAAAATCAGAAATTCAAACCTTTAGAATTTAAAAGGTGAAGCCTTCCTTCTCAGAAGGAAAACTAAAGTTGTGACACTGTTATTTATGAGAAGATACTTCCAACACAATCAAAATTTAAAGGCTATTTCATGTGTGAGTAACAGGACAGATTTTGTCATGATTTGGATTGACATTACAACTATCTTCTTCCTTAAGGGTGATGGTATGCATACTGAAAACACTTTCAGATGCTGACCATTAGTTTCAAACGGGTTGAGATGTTTAACATATATGAAATTTTAAAAGGGTAACATTTAGTTTTTTAGTAGACTTACTTTGAAATCTGAAAATTGACTTTTAGCATAACATTAATGAAACATTTTTAGAGTCTTTTGTTTTTTGAACTAAGTAAAAAGTTATGATAAAAAGAATTTAAAAAAGACATGTATCATTGCACTTAGGAAAAACTGTAATATCAGGACACCACTCAGTCAAATTAGATGCACTTAAAAGCAGTAAATGTTTATTTGCACTGTATGATTAACACAATGATTGATACATTTCTTGGCATGTATTTATACACTATGGAACCTAATACAGAAAGAAAATTCTTTTTGTTTTTTTTGGCAGATCATACATACCTGAGTGACTTCTGTATTGGCACTCTGTGCTTCTGTAGGTTCAATGTTACTTGCAGGTACTGGACCTAATCGCTCCTTGACTGATTGTTTCACTACCGGTAAGCTAGGTTGCTGAACTAAGGGTTGTATTACCTGTAACACCCCCCACCCCAAGAAAAGCACATTGTAATATCAATAACAAAAGCCTACTACATATACAGTTCAGAAAATACAGGATATTCCTGTAATGGCATTTAGATTTACACTTTCTAATCATTCAGTAGCTTCTCGCCTGACTGCAAAAATAAACGCTTAACAAGACTTGGGATGTTACTTTGACTGTGAAGTGCATACAGCTGTAACATTTATTTGGCACGTGCAGCTCACAGATCAGTCTTGGATCTGATTCCATTAATTGCGTCTAATTAGACTATCTTAATTTCCATCCAAAACTGAACTGAATAAAAACTGGCATCTGTGATTCCTTTCACAAATCAATCTTTCATCAAACACCTAGAGAATGGCAGAACACAAACTTGTATCATAAAGATTCTCATTTTTCACTCTGATATATCCCTTTTCATCTCTTATGTATTTAACTTGCACAAAAGAGAAAAAGAAGGAAGAATATGGAGACATGCACTAGTGGGACTGAGGAATCAGAAAACAGCAGCTAATCTTCAAAACTACCACTGATATACCCTGACAGCTAACGCTTCATCTTTTTTTTTTTTTTTTTTTTGACAAAAACTCTACTTAAGCAAAAAACAAAAACAAAACAAAAACAACTTACGCGTCTAAGTTTCTAAGCAAACCTGACATTGTATTTATGGGAAAAAAAAAAAACACAGAAGTGGAAGAAACCCTCAATAGGTCACCTAATCTGTTCCTCCATTCCAGAAGTCAGCTATACATAAAGCATTTGCAGTACTATAAAACACTATAGAACTATAAATGAAATACTATAAAAATTATAAAATTGAAATACTATAAAATGTAGTATAGTACTTGAAGCACTGTAATTGTAGCTATAACAATAAATATTAATTTAAATAAAAAGGAAAGTAAATATTCACACCCCCTAGAGGCTTAAGAACTAAAAATGCCTGTTTACTCATTCAACAATTTGATAACTTTTGTACTTAAGGGTAGAAGAAAATGAAAGCATTACATTTAAAACTTTAATTTCCTGTTTAAATTTTGTTACTGACCACTTGCCCCCATAGTAGACTTCAAGCTGTAGTTTCCTGACATGAGACAAAAGGTTGTTCTTTGTGAAACAGGAACCTTTAATACTGTCACCTGACCTTGGGAGGAATTCAATCTCAAACTACTCAAGTTTACATATCAAAGGTGGTATGCTGTGAAACTAACAACATAACTAAAATCCCTAAGACTATTTAACATGTTCTGCAAAATCACAAATATAAAGATCTGGTATCTGGTTGTAAATACACAGTTAATACTCCCAGGTGGATAGCATAATAGTCAAATAAACCGATGGCAGTAAGTATTCAAGCTATCCTACTCAAGAAAGGCAATGTCTGTATTCCTGCAAACTACATACTCCACTGCCCTCTTCTGGCTGATCTGATGTAAATCAAGCTTAGAAAATAATGTCAAATACCGCAGGTTCAGATCGGGGATACTTATAAATTTGAATCCAAAGTCAAACCTAAGGGATGGTAACAGGATAGTTAGTGAGGTGGGTGTCTTCACCTACAAAAATGGAGTTTTAGTAAGCAGAATATATGTTACAAAAGAAGGAGACAAATTAAACTGTTACCTAAAATGCCCTACAGCAGGACTGATCTGGAAAACTAGGTCATTTTTCTCAATGATGATGACATACACCATCAAGAAAAGGGAAGGATTTAAAAACCTGGAGCAACAGTTGAAATAACCTCCAATACTGGTTATTATATCAGCACATATAAATACAAGAATATTTCTTCTACGAAGTCTTTGTCATGTTTTCTAAGAATAAAACGTTCCACAGTAACAACAAATCTGATCAGGGAGGATACATAAGTATTTAGTGGGAACTGCTATGCCGGAAGCTAACTGATAAAACTCTCTATCCAATAACCTACATGACTTGGGAGAATCCAAGCACCTTTTTGTGTTTCAGTGGAACCATGAGGCCTGCTAAAAAATCCAATTTAGCTTGCCACAGTCTATGAACTTAAGCTCCGTAACAGTAGTTACTGTTTCATATTCTTAAAAATTTGCCAATGATACTCTACAATGCACTTTACAACAACCAACAGGTGCTCCAAAAATGTAAAATGTCCCCTTCTGTTCCCCCCAAATTAGGGTAATGTAGCTCTTCCTCTTATAGTGGAATTTGCACTTCCTCTCCCTCTATACATGTGTGTGTGTATGTGTGTGTTTATGCGCATAAACATATTTATCTTTGGATAAAGCCAACTCTGCTGCAATCTTCTATAGCAGTATGCAAGCCCAGTAGGAAAGGACAAAGACAGCTAGAAAAAGCAGCACCTTTTGGAAGAAAATGGAAGTCTTCTTTCAAGAAAATGACCATAAACACATACAACTGTCTTATGATCACCAGAAGGAAAAAAAAAAAAGTAGTTAAAGCAAAACAGAAGTTATTCAAGCAGATGGTAGCATCAAGATAATGGAGCGTAATTCCCCAGAAGTCAGAGAAGAACTTTCATTTAGTATCTTCGGTCCTACCATGCTATCAACTCTTGAACCTTGTACATGAAGTAAAAAAAATCTACAATTACGGAGTAACTTTTGGAAAGGAATGACATCAAATATTCCTTATTTCAAAAATATTTAGTTTTCTTTCTATAAACATTTAAAAGCAATGTTTAAAAGAACATATTTTACATAAAGCTCTAGATAGAATAGACTTAGATCCTCTACCTTCTGTGTGGTAGTTTGTATTTGTGGTGCACTGCCTTCTCGATGCCAATAAACTTTGATAAAGCGATTATTTAATACTGCTTCTGTACTTGATATAGCTTTCTTTGCTTCTTCATGTGTGGCAAACTGAATAAGGGCACCTTCTGGATCACCTTGATATGCAACCTAAGATTTAAAACAAAAACAGAACTTACTCTATGTAGTATTTTCATCTGTGTCACAGCTACTACAAAACCAACAGTTTCAGAACCTTATGATTTAAAATCGGTACGGATCAGTAGATTAGTATTTCCCATTCATGATTCTGTTTGAAAAGCTTGGTGTCAAGAAGCAACCTTGAGATTAAGTTAATCAACTTTAATAGTTAAAAACCACTAAAGTAAAATTCATAAATAGCAAAACAGGATTTCTAATTGCAAATATGCGTAGCTCTTCGAAAGACAAGAGGAAGCATCACTGAAATAAAGGCAACTACTATAAACAAACACAGGAGTTGATTAATAAATTCCCTATCTAATATCAGAGCTAAATAACAAAGTTCATTTTGGTTTTCCTCCTTTGGATACAAACATATTACCTTAGAAATCTTCAAAGAACAAAATTACACCTTTTGGAAGATAAGCACAGTTTATAATCTCTGTTCCCCCTCTTCTCACTCCTTTCTTAATGGCTTAAGAAACATTTAAGAGCAATTAAGATAAATTTCAATTCTCTCAGTGTTTAGATGGCAACAGAACATTCATTCTCTACTGTGTCAGTGCACAAGAAATACTCCATAACATCTCTTCATTCCATCTCGCATGGCAAACAGGAAGGCATACATGAAAACACTAGTATCTGGAATTTTTTGTTGCTGATAATGAAGCACGATGAAAAAATCAGGCTGAGTAACTTACATGCTAGGTACGAAATATTGACATTGCACACAGCCTTCAATATGTAATACAGCAATCAAGCTTAACTTACTTTTAGCTCTTTGCATCTCTTTTGTACCTTTCTCTAATTGTTTGCTTATTTCTGTTTATAAATAACTGTTTTTAAAAAAGTGGGTCACTCAGATGTACTAGGAAGTAAGCGTAAGGGATAAACCACCACTATTATGGAACTGGTAAGTAATCATATAAATGGGGACTGTTTTCTAGATGAGAAACAATTTTCTGTATTTACAATTCACCTCAAAAAAAATAGAGGGTTTATAACACAAGATCCAGAGATGTGGAAAGGTCAGAAGAAAAAAAAATCAACAATTTTAAATGTTTTAAATAAATTGTTGAAAAATCTCATCTATTTTTTTCCAAATCTAATCAAGGACTGAAACATTGAATTTCTGCTTCTTCAAACAACAATTTCATTGAAAATAAGGGATCATGTTTAAGAAACAGGTTAGGAAAACAGTAAGAGGAGTTTCAGGAAACCAATTGCAAGGCACACCGCATTCTTTTAGTAATTACCTCCAGTATTAAGCCAAAACCTACTTGCCTTCTCTTTGTTATGTCTTACCTGCAAGTTGACTAAGTTTCCAAATTTACTGAAGTGCTCATTAAGTTTGCTGATATTGTTAAGTTCTGGTGGAACTTTCCTCAATTCAAGTTTTGTATTTTCATTTCCAAATTGCATTTTCTTCTGAAAACCTGGACTGTTTGTTCTGTTAAAATTTTGCCTGCAACAAATGAAAAACAAGCCAGAAATCCATAGCAAGCTAGCAAACAAAGTTAAATTTTATTCTCACAGACAGGATTGTGTGTATCACACAGAAAGATTGGCAGACAAAAAAAACAAAGCATACATTTTTAGGAAAGTGTTGAAGAGGAGTGTGACACACAGGCACCATACCTACAGTTTCACCCACCCATACTCTCACCATACCTCAAAGCATAAATCTCTAAGATAACTGACAGAGCATAAATCTCTAAAATAATCTGCTTGTGTAGAACTTCTCAACTTAATCACCCCACCAACATCTCAAGTACCTACTATTTCAAAGCAGTCCCAGTAGTGTCTTAAAATCCCTTCCAACTTTTTGTCACCCCAGGTATATCCGGACACTAAGCAACACACTCCGCATTTTATGCCAGTAACACAACTGGCAACTGGATCAAAACTGGCGACGATAAAATTAAAAACTAGTCCAGTCAACCCTGATAAGTATCACACTGCAGGTCATTGTTTCTTAGTTACTTTCAGCTTTCCATGACTGGATCACAGTATCACCCAAAGCAACTCTAGCTATCTCTAATAGAGCCTTTGAGTCACCTCTGTATTATATTTCAATACAGTCAGCTTAGTCATACTTTAACTTGCTTGCAATTTATATACTTCTCAGATCAGAGAAAAGAGCTCAACTGAACTGCAACCATTAAGCCAACCTTGTGTTAATGATCACTCACTTGTCAAACCAAGTCTTCTTTGTAGGAACTCCACTATCCCCTGCACCAATTGTTCTTTTCCTGGATTCAGCATCTACCACTATTCTCATACTGCTTTTATTAGGAGGTTTTTCTGTAAACAGATGAAAAAGTTCTATGTTAATTTTTGCATTTTCTGTGCATTTGACTGCAACACATTATTCTGCTCACAATGAATTTGCACTTAAAAATGTAACTGTTTATTCTGAAATGACCTTCTTCAATCAAACTGGATCAAATTTTGAATGCAGACTTCTCTGCTTAATCTTAACTATCAACAAATGCTGTGATCAATAAAAACAGCTAATAGCTTTCATTTTGTCACAGTAACATCATATAAAAGGAAAACAAAATAAGTGTGACAGAAGGCTTCTGCCTCAAAGTGACTACGCTCATTCATTCACAAAGTCACATGGAATATTCTGAAGTTCACACCATTTTTGTTAACACTTCCATTGTACCATTAAACGGCACACACAAAAATGCTGATGATAGGAAAGGTATGGTGCTCCAGAGCACTGACACTTAGGAGCAAGACAGAGGGGAGGAAGGGAAGGAAGGGAAGGCACTGTCTCTTGTTGAAGAACAGAACCATACCGCTGAAGAACAGAAACATACTCCTTATGGAAAACACATCAGCAAAAACATAAGATTAAATGCAACTACGTACCAATTCAAGTAAACCCACAGTCAAAAAAAAAAACAACAATTTTTATTTCTCTTCTCATTTTGTATACTGCTACTTCTCAGGGCTATGGGAACTATGAGGTTAAGATTCCTTCCGTGTAACAGTGTGATACAATATAAAAATGACTGTCTCCTCTCCATAGAAAAAAAAAACAACTCTAAGATTGCTAGAAAAACATCAACAATTTCTATATGGGAGATGCATAAAGTGATCAGTTACTGCAGCAAAGTGCATAATCTGTAGGATTTTCTGGTAAAAGATTTCATTTTACCTGCAAAAATACACAAACAGACCAAGAATAAACATAATTCCCTCCTCAATAAAACTTTTAATGCCAAAATATTTTCAAAAATGCAACAATCTCCAGTATTACATTCTCTGAAAAGTTTCTCAGTTTACATTGATGTAAGAAATGAAGCTAAATTAAGTAAATATAGTTTTGAGAGCATACCTCTGGGTGGCAAATCCATATCACCTGATGTGAGTCCTATCAAATTTGGTCTTTGGGCATGTACTCTGTGTCTATACATAGGTCTTGAAGTGTTTGTTATACTTGGAGCTTCTGGATTGTAGCCATCTGTGTCATACGTTTCTAGTAAAAAATAAATTGTCTAATTAAAATAAATTGCAGTTAAAAAACAAGGTTGCAAACATTATATTTCATCTATTAAAAAAGACAGTTACAATGGAACAGTCTATTGTATAACAACTATAGAGCTGCCGTGCTATGTTTTTGCTTACAAATATAACAATGCAAATATTATTCCATGGTCAAGATTTACTTTTTACATGCAGATTTTACTTCTGTCTTGAACTATATTGTAAAAAAACAACCAAAAATTATTGTCACAGTCTAAGTGATACACATTTATTCTCCCAAACTACTGAATTATAATTTCTAAAAAGTACAGTACAGTATGAATCAACGTTATTCTATTTAGCAAACCTTGTGGGCAAAGCCTCAGTACTACACCTGCTGTAAAAAGAGAGGGTGGAGCAGGAGGCGGCTGGTGATGAATACCCGTTGTAACAACAGTAGGAACTGAGCTAGTTGCTGAATTTGGGGGAGCATCCATGCCAGCAGGCTGCAATGGAGGAAGAGGAGGGGGTGGTCCTGTCAAAAACAAAGAACAATGTATTCATATATTATCCACTAAACAAACATCCCCTCTGGCAAATGGCTCAAAACTTAGATTACAGAGACAAATGTTTGAACAGTTTAACATTTTTCCAAATAATATGTATCAATAAGCCAAAATTTCACCACTAACCCAGTACTTATCTTCACCTTTTAGAAGATACTGTAACAAAAATATTCTATGATGACAGTAATGAACACAATCTATTTGTTTTTTAATACAAACACCCAAAGAAAAACACATTACTCAAGTGGAAAGTCAAAGGGTTCTTTCCTAAAATTGAGCTTTCTTATTTATTTAAGCAAAAGATAATCTGACGCTTCCAAAGCTGAACAGTCAAACCTGGCCTTCAAATTAATCACTGGTAGAAACACATTCTGCAAAATCACTTATCTGGACTTCCCAGACACATCTGGAAATACTACGTGAAGCAGATCTGATCACCCCAGCAAGACAGGTACTATCTATGCTAAGTGAAATAAATAAATTCAGTTCTTACTTAAAGATACTGCTAACTGGAAATGAAAAGTTTAAGAAAATTTCAAGTAATATTGAACACCAATTACTCTTGAGTAATTTTACCAAGTGGTGCATTTAACTTAATAATAATAATAAAAAAGGATTAGTCACGTTAAACTAACACACCAGGCAGTTTTTAGACCACATCAGGCATCTGATTAATAAATTGCTATTTTAAAAGTGGGAGTGAGGACAGAAGTCTTCATGAAGTCATTTTTAATGCATGCATCTTTCCAATGAAAGAGTAATCAAACTGGCAATTTTTCATTGTTGCTTTACAAGTTTAGGTTTCAAAATTAATCACAAATGACATTTTCAGGTGTAGATTTGATGTGGTCATGAATTCTTATTAATTTTAGTATTACAAATGAAATGCCAAGTGTCTGTCGCTTTAGGGTTTTCCCTTCTTCTCTAGCATCTAGCAGTAGTCATTTTCATGAAGCTTCTCCTAGTAAATCCAAAGAGTTGGGTTTTGCCATACCATGCCATGATTTTCCTTAAACACAATTATTTCAAGTATAATTTCATATTCAAGATTCACATTTTATATGCAAATTTTACAATTGACACTGCAACAATTACCATTAAAAAAAAGATCATTTTGGGGTAAGCTATGTCAACCTAACTTTGAAGACATAGTACAATATATTTTTTTATAATATAGTTAGCTTTCTTATGCTTTTTGTACTGTATAGAAGTAACATTAATTTCTTTCTATCCAGAAATGGTTTTTAATCTTTTCTTAACTACCTGTTACAGGTGGAAGGCTAGGTGGCAAGGGGCCTGGTGGCGGTACTGGAGGTCTAAGGTTAACAGGAGGAGGACTCAGAATTGGTGGAGGGGGAGGAAGTCCAGGAGGAGGTGGTCCTTCGACAACAGGGGGTTGTGCTGGAAAAGGCAGAATGCCAGGAAGATTCACATCTTCTACCACTACTGGATCGCTTCCATGATCAAAAGGGCACATGTCTCCTCTCATACAGAAACCCTTTTCTGAAACATCAAAAGCAAAAAGAATCATTGTTAGTATTCGAGGGCTGTATGTATTAACTCTTCTTCAGGAAAAGTTACAGAATAGAGAAATGGAAAAGTTACAGAAAAATAAAAATCCCTCTGAAGGTCAACTAGAAAATATTAAAGTGCAGATAGGAAGAACAGTATTTTGGGACTAGCTAGCCACTAAAGAGAGAAATGAGCTTATAAATTCAAAATACACAGTCATAAGAAAAGCTACTGCAAGAGATATCTACAGAGATATTTTAGTGATAGCCAGAAATGTATCAACAAAAAGTAAAGACGTAAGAATAGCTATGCCATAGTTTTCCAACACAGTCCAATTTGCTTCATAACCAGAAACTGGAAATAAATGCTATGTGAGATGAACTTTCAAAGATACTAAGTTCCAGCATTCCACCTGGAGTTTTTACTTCAAAAGTGTACTTACTTGCCCCCGCATCCATTTTCCTTTCTAAAAATTCTATAGAACTAGGAAACTGTGACAAAACATCCTACAGCTCAGCTTGCACTGGAAGAAAATTTCCAAACAACTACACTTTCACAATTGTACTTGAAAGTCCTGTTACTTATACTTGCAAAGCTATTATTTATTAGTATAATTCTGTCAACACCTGAGACTTTAGTCTCCCATCCTCTTTTTAAAAATGTTATTATTCTAAAGAGAGTCCTGAATATAAACTGTCCTAGATCCTAGACTCATTGTGGTATACAGCAGAAGAAAGCCTCAGGAAAAAAGAAAAAAAACTTTAGGAGGAAATTAAATTCTGTTGATTTAACAAGTTTACTGTCTAGACTTAGTTACATTACGGCAAACAACAACAGCCTCTTCCACTGATTTCAGCATAAGACAATCAAAACAACAGTTTGTGCATGTAAATAAGCACAAAACCCACTCAATTTTAAGAAATATCTGTTCCGCAAAAATGGAGAAGTCTGAGAAGTTGCAGCTCTAGACCCTTCTAGTTAAAAAATAATCTCTCTTAGATAGGATGGACTAAAAGCAAAAAAATGGTGAAGACAATAAGGTCATAATTATGGTCAAAACAATTAAATATGTCTTCTTCAAGCCAAGTAGTAAGACAAGAAAATTGGGAAAAAGAAAAAAGTCCACTAGAATTTCTGTAGAACAATATACTATATATATATATATATATATATGTATATATAAACCTAGTAACTAAAGAAACTTGTACAGACACTAATAAAGACATCTAAAATGCAGGTGGATCAAAAAAAGGGATACATTTATATTCAGTAATTGTGTTACAGAAGAAAAGCACAGTATTATGGAAGAACAAGAAAATGACCTTAATCTTTCCAGAAAGATGTCTATCACTGCTGCAGGAAGGAATTAAAAAAATACAGACTTACCATCATAATCTCTACAGCGTTTCTTTGGCAGCGGAGGTCTTCCATAGGAGTTGTGGTCCAGCTGCTCTTCATGGAACTCTGACCAGCTTTCAGTAGTGTTATTTCCATGATGAGCAGGAGCAATAACTGTAATAGTGCTGCTCAGTGTAGGGACAGGATAGTGGCCAGATGAAATATTTGTCACAGAAGAAACTGGAGTATAATTGTTCTCTAATGGGTCTGTTCTATCCATATCATATTTCGGCTTCCCCAAATCCCTTTCTGGAAAAAAAAAAAAAAAAAAAACAACAACAATACACCACAACTGTGTAAGTATTCATGTAAGTAACTACTGGGGTATTTCAGCAACAACTATACCCGTAATACAATAGAAACCCTTCCAGAGGAGTAGATCTTCTGTAGTGATCCATCTATTCTAAGAATGTCATATATCAAGTTATCCTGAATAAAGGAAAACAACATCCAAGAAAAAAAGAAAAAAAAAAAAGCACCAAATGAAAACACTAGCAACACTATCAAGATAATAGTCATGTAACTTTAACATTTCAAAACACTGTTATTGTTGTATTTTCATGCTGTTTATCTTCATTTTATCTGCACCCAATTGCATAGATTTGATCAAACACAAAGTTTTGCCATCATTGGAGAAATAACACTTGACAAGTGGCTTGACATAAGGCTCCTGGCTATATACAGCAGCAGCAGCATGATTTTTTATTCTGCATACATACAAACTGTTCTCTTAATTTGCTAACACCACCACCAATTAAACAGTAAGCATCCAGATTAAGACAGAAGAGATCTGTCATGAGATAAATTGGTAGACTCAAACAACATTCCATTAACGAAACATTAATAAAAACGTCTTAAAAATGGCAGACAAGTATGGGTAAAACAGGCTTCTCCCTCAGTCCTTAGCATCTTAGAGTAGAAACTTTTTCTATCTGTAAAATACTATCATTGTAATAGCTGTAAAATATTCCTTAAATTAAGATTTAATCACATTGCAGTCTTTTAATTAAACTGCTGCATGCTATTGAATTTAATCACAAAATATCTGCTTGCAGGGCCTTTGCGCTCTCACTTGTAAGGCCAAGTTGTCAAGACCCATTCTCCACAGAAATAATAAACAGGAGATCTAAACTAGATTATTTTTTCCTCTGTATTCTTTAAGTCAGGGTAACAAGACTATAAAATGACTGTCAGTGCTCTTTTTCAATTTATCAATAACTGCAGAGGGAAAAGCATTCTTTTTAGGTGAAACAAAACAGCTTTGTTTTTGAAGAAGCTTAATTTGAAGAGCAAAACTACCATATTGAAACCCTAAGTCCTGCAGCAGTGTGTGCAAATGCACGTACTTACCACAGTAATTTCAGCTCCTCCCCAAAGGAGGGGCCAACACAAAAAGAGCACAGAGCTCTACTGTTCTGTTTGACAGTTTACTGCCAAACAGGTAATTTCTGCCAATCCTACCTCTGTGGATAGGTATTAATTTCTGCATATTCCCAAACAAGATTCCAAGTTTCTTAAAACTTAATGAAATGCAATTAACTCAGATTTTTCTTCCTCTCTTACAACATTGTTTAGAAGCAGCCAACACAGCCAAAGGTATTAGAGAAGAATGGTGGGAAAGAGGGGAAAACAAGAACTGAAAAAATAATCACATAAGCCTCATTTCCACAGAAAACCAAACTAAAATTGAACAAAGAAACAATAACAGTAATGGAAAATTTGGTAGACCTTGAAGAGACTGTTTAAATCTAATGTCTACATTTTGTAAGTAACATTCACCGTATTTTAGAGACCAACTGTTGGTACCTCTGCTTCGTGTTCTGCTCCTGCTTCTGCTCCGGTCTCGATCCCTGTCCCGCAATCTCTCTTTACTCCAACTTCTACTTCGACTCCTGCTGTAGCTCCGACTTCTCCCTCTTCTTCTGTTGTATCGATCCCTATAGGAATCTCTTCTGGGAGGATTTCGGTCATAATCTCTCTTCCGAGAACGTTCATCTTTCTTCCTTTCATCACGGCTTCTAAACATGCAATTTTGGTGGTTGTTACTAACAAGAATTAAAAATCTCAAAAAATGGCAACGGTAAATAAGATAAAAGATAAAAAATGAATTTAACTATGGTCCTTCCTTTCTTCTCAACAGACTATGAAAATGCTTTTGTTCAGTTTATGAATTTTACTTTTATCATCCAGAAATCTTTTAAATTGTAAAGTATTGTTTCTGCCCCAAAATGCACCTTCTGCCAATTGGAAATAACAAAAAGATAAGGGTTATTGAACAAACATCTTCTAAATTCAAATTACCTCTATTCAATCTCAGTAGTGAACAGTAAGTGTTGTAATATAAATTAGCATTAAAAAAAAAAAACAAACATAGAAGTCAAATGTAATAGTTGTACACAACTTAGAGATAGTTTACGCAGTCACTTATATACTCACATTTTAACTACTTTTGCATAAAAGCAAAAGGTCTTACTTTTAGGTGACTATAGGTGACTATAAGGAAAATAAATATTTGAGTAGCACTATAAACATATAAAAAATCCAAATCCATCTGATTATTGATACAAGAGATCAAGCAAATTTTATTACCTGGTATCTCTGTAGCGAGAACTTGACTGAGGAGGGCTGTGATTTAGCCTTCTAGAAAACTTTTTCTCTCGTTCTTCCTCTTTAACTATCTGAATTTTAAATACATACATTAGACCAAAACATGAGTACACTGTACTGAAGACTTCTGCACATCCAATTAAACAAAAATCTCAAATGCTGAACAAAGTCAGCAGTAACAACTGAATCAAAACAAGATTTTTACTTCTAATGCAACGAGGGATTCTTTGTAACATATTAAGTATTTAATTTCTGAGAACATTCAGAGCAGTGGTTGCCAGAAAATAAAGTAGCAAAAGAAACCCTTACAATGCTGCACTGAAAATACATTAGCTTTTGATACAGGTAGACATATCCATATTGAGGTGAAGCAACTGATCTGCAGGGACATGAATGTTCAACAACTGATACATTAAGGTCTTTTCCTCATCAACAGGTTAGCAGGTTCAGATCATGCTCATACAACCAAACCTAAGCTGCTGTTGCAAAGTGACAAACCTACTCTTTTCTGGCTTGTAGAACCAACCAGAATTACCAGTACCAGGGTAAGGATCGAGCACCTCGAGGAATGACAGCTGCCATTAGGAAGGGAAAATCTGAAGTGCAACAGAATTAGAGCAGCCTCCTGAGCAAAAAACTAAGGCAGGTTGTATCATACTTCCCACGATACTCAGGAACTTTATTTGCATTTGCCTAGTAGAACCATTGTGGTTTACCTATGAAATTATGTTACAAAAAACTGTGTAGCAGTACTCAACATTAAAGAGAAAAACTTTCTGACATTTTAAAGCTGTCATTCAAGATTTTGGACTACTATTAATAGACAAATAAACATGATGAAATTGAACAACATAAGTAAACTGCAGCAATAAGGGAAGATATAAATTTAAAATAAACTCAGTGCTTACCTCTTCTTTTTTTGTTTCTTTTTCCTGGTGCTGAAAGAACTCTACTTTCAAGCTTCCTGACGATGGTTGCTCTGGTGGAGGTAGATAGCTTTTTGTATTCACAGCATCAAACAATTTTTCCACAAATATCTGAGTTTCTAAAAGTAAAGGAAATATAAAAATAAATATCCAACATTCAAAACTTCAGTTAATATTTGTTTTTAGAAAAAAAACACCAGAAAGTTAAAACAATGAATAGCACTTTGGCATGTTTTTTAATACTCTTCTTTTATGCTTTGTATTTTAGAAGGAGCTTTACAGAGTCAAGAAATGTCAATAATGACAATGTTTAATAAAGGCTTCCAATCCCTGAGTTTTTAATGTCTTTTAATCAACTATCTGGAATAATACTTTTGGAATACATACAAAGCTTCGCTGCTTTTAATTCAGGTAATAATCCTTACCATCTTCAATTTTCTTTCAGGAATACCAGTAGACGGAAAACATACTTAATAAAGCTTACATATTGTGCTATACACCCGTTTAAAATATATGTATCTATTTATGCAAATTGAATTATATAATTCCAAGTAATAAAGCTTATAAAGAGATAAACACAGGATTCTACATTAAAAGATTCATTAAATTTAACCAGACAAACTTTCACTCAGGCTTAATAGCTAAATACCATACCTTTTTGAAGAAATACATCCAACTGATCAACACACAATGCCTTCAGTTCCTTCTCACTTTTATCCTTCTTTACCAAAGCCAGAACATATTTAGCTAGGGCAGATGGATCTGCATCGCATCTGAAATTGAGAACACATAAAACACAGAATCCATTAAATTACAGAAGTGAATGTCTGTAACTGGTATGACCTGTATCATATAGAGGGCCCAAACCTTTCCTAGCAAAGTAATTGAAAGACACCCATGGGTATTTTCTAAGACTCAGTCCAGATATGAAAAATCACAAGTATCACATTTTTCTCCAGAGAGATGATTCTCTACAAGTGACATTTCCAAACAATATTCCAGAGTACTTTAGAACAAACTAGAAAGATCAATTTAGAGTGAAACAGCTTCAACTGCTTAACGGTCTTAAAAATACATAAACTACAACAAATACTTCCATAATTTCTCAATTATGGAATCAGTGAAACATCTGTAACACTGAGTGACTGGTGGAGAAAAGTCAGTCTATAGAATTAGAAATGAATTGAGTGATACATTAGAAGTGAGTGATAATGTACAAAAAAAAAAAAAAAAAACAGGAAAAATTTGACACTTTGATGCTAGTGATGTGATAGCTAACTAGTGATGTGCAGCTAACTTGTTGGGTTATGAGCAAAGTTAATAATGGTGTTTTAAAAAGACTAGAAGAAGAAAGACAATTGCACTGATGTGTCCTAATTGTACATTCTCCCTATCAAAAATAACTGTAAAACAAGTAATATTAAAGTATGGTCAGGGAGTTGCTCTGAATATGAGTGTCACACGAATACTGACTGCTACAGCAAATTATTTCCACAATGACTGAACAGAACAGCAACTCCAAGTCTCTTCCACGTTAAAACAAATAAAATTTCAACACTGAATCTTAATTAAAAGTCTGAATGTTGTTAATTTAACTGACACATATTTTAGATGCTGGAAACAAATCCTTCACAAAATCATGCTACTTAATTCATTTTCCCAAAGAAGCTCTCTCTTGCACTGCACCCAACATCCTCTTCACAAACATATCCACTAAGCAAAGGAAGCAGATCTGTCAGAATATATCCATGCTTAGGAGATCCCCTGGATATCCTGGGCCCAGCATGGAGTACTCTGAAGTTAAAGGTCAAAGCTTCAAACATAACTCAGCATCCTCCAGAAAGAAGGTAATAACAGAACTTCATGCTGTAAAAGCAACCTGAGCTGCTAGGGGACACAGCACAATTTTCTGTGTTAGCCTGCATTACTCATAGATACAGGAGATGAGAGTTCACAATCGGCCTAAACTCCAGAAGAACACACACTAAAGCAACAAAATGCAGATGCATACTGTTAATCAAAGAAGAAAAATGGACACAGACTCAAAAATTCTTACAGAACCTTTGTCTTCCAAGTATCAAATTGGTTTGCCCCTGCTTAGATTTAACAATTCTTTTACCCAGCAAGAAAACGCTGCCCAGGCATGAAGACATCTTGAAAACAGGCACAGAGCCTTATAGGTTGAGAACGGCAGAACTCCATGACTACTGCTGATCCACTGCTAGCACTGAGCACATCATTTCACCAGACTACCTGGAGGCCTGGGTCAATGTGTGCCATGAGGCATGCTGGCTGCAGTGAGGGGTGTCATCCTGTACAGCTCCCATGAGGCCAGAATTCTAGCATTTCTCCACTTCTCAACAGTTGAATTTGCAAAATTAATATTCAATTGTTCCTTAATCGGACTTTAATGTCACCACAGAAGCTTTGCATTCTTCTCCCAGTTTAAAGCTGAATCATGCCTCAAAAAAACACTGCGCCATTTTCATACCGTATATCAACAGTCACAAGACGAAAATCATTTGGGGAGGAAGGAACAATTTTCACATAGTAATCCTTAAATTTCTTCTTCTCCACCTTTCAATACTTCATAAAACTCTGATAAAACACTACAATCTTTTTTTTTGAAATTGCAATTTCCCCAATTTGTTTTTATACAATAATACAAAGTCAGATATCAGTTAAAAATGTGCTACAACTCATTTAGATGACACACGAATGCACACAAAATTATTTAGTGGGAAAAAAAAAAACAGTCTAGAAAGTAAAAACCCACTGATGTCTAATATTAGCTACTGCAGTTTATTTTATTTAATTCTCCAGCTACTACAGTAGCAACTATAAGATATTAAGTATTAAATTTACTTTAAATTTTTTTCTTCCTCTCATAAGCAGAGCAGAAAATATAAAACCTTGACTGGAAAGCCATCTAGATTCCAAAAACTTTAAAACATGGCACACAGCAGTTTAAAAATAACAATTAGTGCTTTTCTCCCCTATCCTCCAAGGCTATTATCTACCCAACAACAATCTCAGAATTTCATTCCATCCACTCAACTCCAAGGAAACATCCTCAATAAAAACGTACATAAACGTGCTTTTCATTTCCAGAAGACAGAACCGCATTCTCCTGTGGTACTGTCTTTGCATTTATCATTCTGTATGTGATACTACCACACACAAACAATGCAAAACAAATTTAGTGAACTCTATTATCACCATACAATATGTAACTGCAGAAATTCCGCTGCACACAACAGGAAGAAGTTACACGCTTTCAAGTTAAAACTACATACTTTGGCTACTCAACAAATTTTATTTTTTTCAAGAAGTACTGAAACGGATGAATTATTTTGAATCAGTGCCAATTAAGTGGTAAGGAATATAATGTACCGTGCAGTTGAGATGGCAAAAATGTTTTTGTCAACTAACAGAATGATTTTGCGATTTTTTTCTACTTTTTATATAAAACTGCAAATTATGCTGAGAAGCTGACTTCTTTCTTGATGTGACTTGAAAGAGAAGCTACTACTTCTATTACTGTTGTTCAAAGCTTAAAAAAAATAAAACCAAAGAAAAAATGATTGGTTTTCTCCACATTGTCATGAAGACCATGCTTGTTTCTGTACTAGCATTCAGATATATTTAACGAGTTTTTAGTATGATCTTTCACTGGTTTTTGGAGTCTTGTATAATGTTTTTTTCTTAAGATGATGGAAAAATCAAACTGCTAGCAACATAAGTGGCAGAGGAGAGCAACAAGAGGCCTCTTGTGTTACAAAAGATGTTTAAATTTAACGAACTGTGAATCCAGGAGGTCACCCTGACATTTTCTGCTCTTTACAGCTATTTGAGTCCTGGATATTACCTTTCATATTTTTGTTTGGGGGAGGGTTGCTTCACATCTATTTTTTCACTCTGAGAGGATTCTGACATATTGTGTATAAACTCTGTATCCTCCACTAACTTCAGGCAGAATCTACTGGGTTTTTGATGGGGGGCTTGCTGGTACCCAAGTCCTTACGTTCTCTAGTTTAACACTATACTCTTACAGAATATGAGCCTTTGCCTGTGAATAACAGGCAATATACTTGCAGTATCTCTGCTGTGCACACATGGATGTTTCATGCATGTTGAGCTAGCTTTATCACATTTTGTGAGCCAGACTTGTATTTTATACTCTTATACTTGACAATGGTTTATTAAGTGAATATGTCACTCTGAAGAAAACAGGCCCCCACGCTGAGACAACAGCAAAATACAGTGTAGCACAAGGATTCTTCACACTGTATATAGCATGTTGTCTTCTTACAGGTTAAAAAGATCAATAATAGTGTGAAGAACGTCCTTAATCGACTATTTAGAAAAATTTAAAAAATGAGGCTACCACCTATGCATTTCAAATAGCTTAAGCACCATTTCAGAATTCAAAATCAATTTATATTTCAATTATAGCATTTACTGAATAATATACTTTCAATTGTTTGATACAGGTTTGAATTCTTTAGCTTAACCTGAGTATGATGCACAATACCACAGACCTAAACAGAAATAAATATGTGCATTAAAAATATGTTAAATTTAGATTTAAATTCATTCTTATGCTAAAATTTGGTTACTTGAAAAAACATTAAAATGCATTTAAATGTGTAAAAGAACATTTCTCAACTTTAAATCCTCTATCTACATTCCTTCAAGTTTTTGTAGGGCAGTGCTACATGCCTCGATAATCGCATAAATTTTTTTTTTTTTTTTTAATCAAGCAAGCAAAAAACAGTTGGCATAATCATCTGAACCAATTTTCACTGTAGAAGAACATCCTGCTACAATTAAACACTACAGCACATTTTCTTTCGCCCACTTACTAGATATATGATCTTAACCAGAAATGCTAAATGTTTTTACTTCTAGTATTGCTTTCTTTACAGGGTTTGTACTATATTAGTCAAAAATGCTGTGTCTACTGCTCTATGCTAGACAAGGGAAATTACTCTGGAAATCCTGCTTTAATAAACACTATTTCACATCCAGGCAGAGATGGAAGAATACTCTTGCTAGAGCTCTGCATGTTCTTCAGGGAATGATCTGGATACTTCCAACTGCTAACCACTGGAGAAAAGCAACAAAAAGGAGAGTAATAGCCAATCAAATACTCTGCTCAACTGCAGGAGCAAGAGCTCGTAACTACAACAAAACTCAAGGAAAAATTCAAGGTGCCTCTTTGAAAATCCATTGCTTCCAATCTCATCTGCTTTAGCAGAGATTATTTCAATTCACCGTTTCAAATAAAGAAAAAGCAGAAGAGGAAAACTGGAGATGTAAAAGCATTTTTAAACCATAAAAAGATGTAAGTAACAAACGTTTGAGGATTGTACTTCTCTGTACAGTCTTTTTTCCTCTTCTAATTTATTTTTAATTTCAAAGTAAATTTTAATACTTCTCAATTCTTTAAGCACCATTCAACCCATCAGCTTCCAATATTCAGATTTACATATTTTAAAATATAGAATGCTAAATACATTGAGGACCCACTTCAGTTTTCATAAACACATTCAATTACAAGCATCAAACCAAATTAATCTAAAAATTCAGTGGGTGTGAAATACATGCTAAAGTTGTTTGCCAACAAGTTTCACTGGTGTAGCTGTATACACAAAACCTCTTACCAACAGCAAAGTTTATCCTGACTTGAAAAGACTTTGGCAAAATAGCTAAAAGCAATTCAACAAGGCAGATAAGCTAAACCAGCAAAATAAGATAAACCAGCAAAATACCTTTGTACATAAATATTGCATAAGAATCATTTTCTAAGACACTGAATGGAAACACAGTAAGTATCTTCCAAGTTTTAAGAGTGAACAAAACCAAACTTTGCCTGCAGTATGCTAAGGACACGTTTTACCAGGTTGGTGCCTGTGAATGTGTTTAAAGATCAGCAAATATATATATAAACTCAAAGATACAACATTCTGTTTGAGTATTTTAAATATAAGAGGAAGACAGATCTGAAAGTCTCTGTTGGGCTCAGTATCCAACTATCAATTGAGAACTTCAGGTATGTCTCCCCTACAGGGCCCTGAACTCTCCACCAAGAGAGAGATCCCAAATGCTGTACAGAAGGCCACTAGGACTCCTGTTACAATTCTTGCATCAACTGAAGGGAAAACAAAAACAACAACAAATGCCACACAAGTGATAAATTCGCAAAACATGAGGAGAAAAAAATGCAAGGAACTGAGAAGTGGTAAGAAGAGTCAAGAATAATAAAATGATAGTTATGAGGTTGAACATATATGAATATTTCACATATTTAAGTATCTTATTAATGCTACCTGTCCTACTCCAATCTGATTTCCCCATATGATGTTGTGGAATAATTGCCAGAGTTGATTTAGAAATTAAACTGATATTCACATTTTAAAGAAAAGGTACAGCAGTGAAGATGCTTCCAGAGTGGGGTGCAGCTGCACTACCTAAATGTTCCCTAGGCCTCCATCCTTAGGTGTTGGCCATACTAGAAAAATTTGGTGTGCTGGCTCTAAGAGGAACTGTATGGAGGGTGGAGTGGAGACACTGCAGCCAGGCTCTGTGATAAAATGGGAACTTGAAGGTACATCAGAACCAATAGCTGCATACCTCCTACCCTGGGCCAACGGCCTGTGATGTTTTTGACAAAATGCTGTCCTTCCGGTGAACTTCTCATCATAATGCCAAAACAGACCTCCATCCCAGAGGCTACCTGCCTCCAAAGGTGGCCACACCTCACTGAGACTGTGTTTTAAACTTTTCTAGTCTATACCTTTAAAAGCAAAGTGAGAAAATTTCAGGCCTTAGTTATGTATAACTAGAGTCACTTGAAAACTACATAAATTATGTTAAGGGAGAGAGGGTGTTACAGAAGATACCATCGTGTAAGGGAAGACACCTTCTGATTTCTGGGATTGGTCATTGATGGGCTCAACCCCTCCGGACACTTTTGGGCAAGATTCGAGCACTTGGTTATGCCAAGTGCCCCCAGGAAACTGAGAAATCTCTGTAGTCACTTTACACCCTTTACCACATTTGTAGCTAGGCAGTGTTACTTTAGGTATTTGCATGTGCTTTGCAGACAGTGAATTTATCACTGGCAATCCAAAGAACCTGTGTATGTACCTGCTGCTTTAATAAATTGCACTAGTCATTAATCTAGCCATGGTAGGTCTCATTGAACACGACCAAACTCTTTAAGCATGGCCATGAGACGTGACTAGACTGAGGGTGTGCTACGTTATTTGTGAATCTGTAATCGTGATAGTTCAGTGCCCTGAACAAGACTGGACTTATAACAATGCATTGGACATCACTCCCAATTCCTTTAACCTTTAACATAACAAATGCCTTCCAACATAACAAAGCACAGGGGAAGTAGAGATGCATATTCTTGGTATCCTACGTATATACCAAGCTGAAGCATTTTAAAATTGTAAGCAGTTTGCTTTAGGAAAGGTCTGAAATATCTAAAAATCAGACATTTTCCTCTCAGGACACACACACCACATTTGCAGTGCTATGAAGTTCTTCATGTTGCAATTTATCATTTAAGTCAGTTCTCGATAAGCCACAAAGCCAGTCTGAGATGCAGCTTCAAAAGTGTAATTTTTTTTTTCCTGGACATAATAGCCACAAAATTTGGTGCAGACCTGGCACTACAGTGTTTCAGTAAAAACTTTAAAAATCATTTTAGTAAGAGAAAAATCCTTTATTTTGTTAAAAATCTAACAGGCATGGCAAAACAAACTGGTTTACATTTTACAGTTAATGAACAACAGATTAATCATTGCATAGAAAGTGAATTTTTGGCAGCTTTTCACACCTTTCCTATGAAGGGAAGTTTAGTATTTCAGTGTCTACCCTCTGATGACAATACTTGGTCCTTCCATGCAAACTCCTAAAGGGAAACATACCTAATAAGTGTTGAACTATAGGGCACTAAACCATTTTACTGCGGGGGGTGCGGAAGAAATCCCAAACTGAAACTGTTGCAAACTGACAGTTTCCACAAAATGAATTATTACTCAACTTGGGGGCAAAAAAAAAATGATTGGTGGATGGAGAGGAACAAGGACAGAGCAGAAACTTCTATCAAGTCTCCTTGTAACCCTAATGCTGGTCAGTCATTTCCAATCTTTTTCATTGCTTTCCTTCAATCTAATGCCAAGAACCTCAATCTGAATTTAACTAAGCTAACTTTGGAGACAGCTTGCACACACCCAACTTTTTTAAGAGGTAAAAGAAACTACATGAGTTTTTTGTTAGATTCTTTTTTAAAATGAATGTGCCTTTAAATTAATGTACAAAAATGAATGTACAAAAAGATAGTGCAAGTCCTTAAATTTGTTAAGGAACTAGTTTCAACTACCACAACAAATTGTAACCACAAAAGCATGCCTGAAATCCTCCAGGCAGTGAATGGTCTTTCTGAAGAGAAAAGAGCATGTAGCTGCATGTTATTTGTCTCACTCTAATCCTCAGAATTCACAACCTAAACTCCATGGTCTAGTTTTGTTGCCTAAAGATTAATATTTATACTTCTCTAGGATACTGTTCAGTCCTTGACATTAACCAAGGTGGGCATGGCTATGTTTGAGGGCTGAGAGACATGCTTTGTATTTACATGGCTGAATGTGTGCAGAAAAATTAGTATGCTGCTCACTGGACAAAGCAGCAAGTCTAACACAGGCAGCTGTACCATTTGGTTGTGTTGCTACCACTTAAGATAGTATATTCCACAATCTGTAGAAAGCTGCAGGACTCAAAAATTACATTGAATGACAGACACATTCAGCAAGGTCTGAATTTTATCTTGAGACAGTGCAGTATATGGAAGGACAACTCTCGTAATGCTCACTTTCGGTAACTCTTTACAAGCATAGATATACTTAAGGAATGCAACAGCCTCTGACACTCTTACACAAGTTACTGATGTCATTACAACAGTTTGAAGTTACAATAGCCTAATCTTACAAGTTCATACAGGTGCAACCTGCAACCAACAGCTTAAAAAGCCACCTCAGGACTCAAAAGAGCTTTCAAGAGGCAGAACAGCCACCAGCTTGCTGGTCATCCAACACATGTTCAATGTTGAAAGCAAAAATCATTGCTGTATCTCCAGAGCCTGAAAGGCATCCAAGGGATTCTACTTTGCTGGTAATGAGTAAAAATTATTAGAGTTTGATGTAACAAGAATAATTTTCTCATCTTATAATACCAATATTGTCATTCCATCACAGTACCTTTCGAAATAAGCATAACCCCATCAGCACCAGAGGTTAGGAAGGTTCAGCTCCAAATACGACAGCTCTCCGTAAGCCAGGGGTGCCAACAAGAGTTCAAACAGATGCATTAGAATAACTTCACCAGCAGTAAAAATGCTACAATGCTGAGTGTTTGCGACTTATAATAGTTATAAATACTTTAATGTAAAGTGTTAGCAGAGGAAGTTAAGATAAACATACACTGCTTTTGAACTTCTTAGGAAGTTTCTTGGGAAATTAAAGTGAAGACTCCTGATGGGCTGATGGTTATTACCAGCTGGATGGTAAGCAGCATGTATAAGGAAAGGAATGCTGAGGTTTTGCATTTTGACTTCTTTCAGTAGCTGGGTTATCAATGTATTTATTTCTTATACCATTGATCAACCTCCTTTATTCACCACTTTTCTTAAGTTAGTGGGTGAACAGAACTAACCAGTAGTCAATAATTAAGAAAAGATCCAAACACACAAAAAATATGAAGATTTAACAGAGAAAGGTTGAAAAACATGGCAAACAAATAGAATAGTGAAGGCACAGCTGAATACCAGCTTATTTTCCATAAAATATTCCAGTAACAAATAAAATGTTCTTTAACAATTTGGATTTTATTCCCTCTGTTAAAGTAGTTACAATGCAATGATCACTTACAGAATTAAATGATGCAAAAAAGCTTCCAATTTTAATGAGGTATGCTTAAATATCGCATAAACAATGTTTTACATTTTTGCCATCTTTCTTGCAAGTCTGACTTAGTAAGTGAACAGACCTCAGAAATGTAAATATAATAAAGACAAAAAATAGATATGGGAACCTTAATCAACTTTTACCTAAAAGACGATGGGCCAGCAAAAGATTTTAATTAAATGTATTTTACACAAAGTAATTAAAAATAAGAAAATTTTTCACTGTGAAGAATTAGGGCAAGGGGGAGAACGTTACCATGTCTAATAAGGCAAAACAGAGTGCAGCATTTGGACAGATAAATTTTTTTTAAACTCTAATTAAAGAAAAAAATGTAAAAGACCTGCCTACATGGGACTCTGCCAAGCCAGATCCTGACGTCCTCGCAAGCATATATACACAGTTTATATAGGATCTGGAATGCACTTGCAGAAAAGAAATCCATCACAATAGATACGGCTCAGCAAAGACTTTGCTAGCACAGAAACTAGAGGTGACAGGCATGAGGTTATATTCCAAGTTTACAATTACCTTCAAACACTCTACAGGAGCCATACCATGGACAAGAAGAAGTTATATAACAATAGAAACTTAAGCACTCTACAACCTGCAAGAAACAAAGACGGCTGTTGACACAACTACCTTCTTTACAGAGCTGGCCTCAGCGAAGCATACTAGATGGCTCCAGTCAAACACAGAGCACCTACGGCACAGAAGTACTCCTGGTACTTTGTTTACACTGGTACTACATTCACACACATGTAGCAATCACGGCTGCGTGCACATTTTGTGATTCTCTAGGCACCAAAGTCAGCTTTTCAAAGAGTTATTCCCCAAACGACAAAAGCAGCCTCTGCTTTGGAGAACGGTACAAAGTTACTTACTGGAGAACTACCAACCCTCAAGCTGAGCACAACAGCACTTGCCGTTTCTGCCCTCCTGACAGGAGTGTTTGTACGGAGGGTCACCAAGGATTTGATGCAGGCATTAGAGAAGTACAGAAATTTTACCAGAGAGAGAGAAAGGGGAGGGAGAGGTGGAGAGAAAGAGAAAAAAGCACAAACAAACAAAAAAAAAAATCCCAAAACTCAACACTCTGTCATCCCCCTCTTCAAAGCTTTCTTGTCTATGAACAGTATTCCCTAAAGGCCCCATATGAGAGTAATCCAACAACTAAAAAGGCCCAGTCTATACAAATATGTACAATACTGGTTTCACGATACTTAAAAGCTGTTGTTCCTGCTAATTCATTTTAACATTTTACAAGTAAAACTTTCTGATGAAAGGAAACAACCATTACGAATTCTGACATTTTCTAGTTCTGGAATATACACTTCAGAAACTATGTTACGGCCTTTGGGTCAAGTTTTATATCCTGACCAAAAACTGCTAGATACTTTGAAATGGGCAACTTGGAAAATAATAATTATCCATCTTAGATACCTACCACACAAATATAAACCTATACAAAGTTGCCTATAAAATTTGTTTTCTTCTTAAGAACATTTCTCCCCTTGCAACCACCAAGAAAACAGCTCCATAAAGATCTGATATGGTGATATATTTCTTAGTGTAGTTAGGAAATCCAGTTGCCTATCTTGCAGCTAAAGGTTTCTGAAAGAGCCATGAGGTTAAACATCTGTCATTTTTGTTTCATTAAAAGAAAAAAATATTTTCAAACTACAGCAAAACCACCAGGTGCCCAGCACTTAGGGCCTTATTGTACTAGTACTGAACTGACACTTCCAAAGAAGTAACTGCGTACTAAAATTTTCATATGGCCAGAAGCTACGGCTGTAGGTATACATTTCAGATACCTGAGATCAGAAGCATCTCCAAGAGTATTTGACTGCTAGGAAAAGACAATACTTCTCCGCTAAATCCAGGGTTTAATGGGATAATGCAGTTATATAGGACACTGCACAAAACTGAGTGACAGCTGAGTTTATCAGTTCCTGCCGTTTTTTCCTCCCAAAATTAAAAATTTAGAGAACTCAACATCCTCCATGTCAGCAAATTCCCTACCCCACAACATATTTTCCAGCATGGGAACCACACTTGAACTGCTCACACGTTACATTTAATTTAAGAGAAAAACATGCCTGAAAAAGTGATCTCAAAACCTGAAAATCCCGATTTCACTGTTTAACTGCTGTTACTAGCAGACAGCAGATCAATACTCAGACAAACAGAGGAACATCAAACAACTTACCTGGGCTTGTTACCAGGATAAGAAATTACAACTATACATCACTAATGAACAGAGCCTGGGGAGAGGATGGAGGAACTACATTGATCTGTAACTAAATAATATCTGACAAACTTTTGTTAGTTCTTAGATTATAAATAGGAAATGTATAAACCAGTGAAGTACAAACTTCAGCTCCTGATGTGTAACATGCAAGTACAGAAAAGCAGACTAAATTCATTTGGATATAGATCTGCAAAATTAAAATAACCTGACACATTTACTCAAGAACGGGATTTTAAAGTCAACTGAAGCCCTGCTGCAAACGTTAACAGCAGAATTCCATTTTCAGATTTCACAGAATTTGACAATGCTCATGAATTGTTTGTGGCTAACAACTCAATTCCCAGCACCTTCTTGAGAAGTAAGGATGCAATATTCAACATTTCAAACTACCAGCACCTATTTTGGAAACTATGAGGTTTTCTGAAGTTAAATATTACCTGTTACTAACCTCTCAAAGAGCATGCTCTTAATATTGATATCAAACTGCTGATTACCATTAACAGAATACTCCTGCAAGAAAGCGTTCAATTAGTAATCAGGAACATTCTGCATTTGAAGAATGATGACGGTAATAGATCAGCTGGATCCATTACCACAGAATAGAGTATGCTTTCTTGTTTTAGTAACACCTTACAGTTAGGCCAAAGGAAGGTTATTCACCTTCTTCACAAGAAACATAAAAAAAAAAATCTTACCACAGTCTTAAGGGTCGAGCGTTTTGTGTAAATGCACCCAGAGAAATTTATTGCAGGCCTAATTCAAAGTCCACTGAAATTAATCTCAAGAGTCATCTATTTCAGTTTTGTTTGGATTAGGTCCCATGGAAAAATGAACCACCTTCCTGCAAAAAGCCCAAGTGAAGCTCTCCTGAAAGTGCCCCAGAATTTTAGTTCCTGCGCCTTACTCAAGTTATTTCAACATGAGCCATACAAATTGTATGTGTACATACGTATACTTAATTAATGTTTATGGAAGCCATAAACCAAATTTTCCCTCCCCCCCATCCATTACTGTCAGAGGTAATGGCCCATAGGGGCCACGCATCTCAGAAGAAAAGTTAATACCAGAATTAGCTTATAAGCTCTAGTTCTACTGACTCAAATCAAGCTCTAGAAACTTAATATAGCTCTGTTACAATTGTGTTTTGTAATGGTAAGTCAAGAGCATGTTTTGATCTCAAATATCTATAGGCACTATACTTCCAGAAGATGAAACCTTTTAAACTGAGTTCAGGTATTGATGCTATTAAAACATCATCCAGAGAAGGAAGGTGTGTATTACACGGATTATTTGCAGTAGAGTCCTAATTACTCACGTGGATGTTATACTCAGAGGCCCAGCAGGTACTCACAAATAAGCAAATTACTCTCTGGGGCTCCTACTCCCAAGAGCTTGTCAGAACTGATGCAACAGCGAGGGAAACACCAGAGTGTCAAATACTCAAAACGACCACGAATGATGGCTGAAAAATATTGGGGCGCAGACCCCAGAAACGCAAAATGCCTGTAGTATTAGACGTGATCCCTCTCAGAGAAGGGCACCGCACAGGGTGGAAGGCCGTGGCCATTACCCTGGCCTCGCCGGGGGGGAGCTGCGCGGGCTGCACACGCGTTACCTCCCGCTTACTCCGGGCTACAAAGGGAACGAGCACGGGCGCTGCCGATGAACGTGGTCGCTAGGGGGAGAAGCTGCATCCTGAAGAAAAAGACGGTCCTATCCCACCTACCTCCCAGCCGAGGACTGTGCCGGGAGAAGCGGGGGCACGGCACAGCCCCGGGCCCCCACGGAGGGGGACGAGGGGCAGCAGGAGGACACCTCCCGGGGTGCCTTCCCCTCCCCTGAGGATCCCCCTTTTTTTTTTTTTTTCCCCCAAAGGAGGATTTTATTTTGGAGGGGGAGGGAGAGGGGTAGGAGGGGGGCGAGGGAGAGCGAGGGGAAGGGTCGCGGCTACTCACATGGGCTCCAAGGTTTTGCTGAGCCAGGATTTCAGCGCCTCGAAGTTTTCTATGATCATTTTAACCACCATCCAGAGCGGCCCGGGCCCCCCGTCTCAGCCCCCCGGCAGCAGCAGCACCACCACCACGGACAAACAACGACGGCGGCGGGGCCCGTGCCGCCCCCCCGGCCGGGACCCCGGCAGCCGCCGCGCCTCCCCCCCTCGCCCCCCGAGGCTGAGGCCGATCCCGCTCCCGAGGCCGCCTCTCCCGGTTCGGCGGGGGCCCGAGGCCCAGCGCCACGAAGGGGGCGGAACCGAGCGGCGGCGGCTGCTCCCCGCTCCCTCGCCGGCAACCGCGGCCCCGCGGATCCCTTCCCCTTCTTCTTCTTCTCCTTCTTCTTCCCCTCCCCTCCTCCTTCTCTTCCTCCTCTTTCTCGGAGGCGGCCACCGGGCACGACGAGCTCCGGACCGCGCCGCGCCCCCCGCCCCTCCCGCGCCCCTCAGCCGCAGAGCGAGGCGGAACGAGCGAGCGAGCGAGTAGCTAAGATGGCGGCGCGGCGCTCTCGCGAGGAGAGCGGGTCTCGCGAGGGCTGGGCGGCGCGCGGGGACGGGCGGGGGGCGGGGCCGGGCCGGGCCGGGCCGCGGCTGGGGGCTGATGGCGCTGCTGGAGCCTCCTAGGGAAGGAGAAAGGAAGGAAGGGAGGGAGGAGCTCGGTTCTCGCTCCCCCGTGGCACAAAATTTCTCAAGTGTTTACAGATGGAAAATTAAAAAAAAAAAAAGAAGTTTCTTTTAAAAGAAAAAAAAAGTAAAAGTTTCTTTTAAAAAATAAAAGTTCTCAGCATTTTCCTCACCAGATCTTCATGCCCCGTGTTTTTATACTGGTTAGAATAAAGATTACTTTAAAAAAATAAACTTCTCAGCATTTCCCTGACTGATTGGTCACATCCCATGTTTTTATTACTGTTCAAAACCTCGAGGGAGGAGGGAGAGGTATTTTACACCCACCGGTGTCCATCTGGGTAAAAAACACCAATGTGGTCATCAAATCACTAGGGCTGGAAAAGCCCTCTAGGATCATCTGGTCCAACCATCCCCCTACCGCCAGTATCACCCACTAAACCATGTCCCTAAGCACTGCGTCCAACCTTTCTTTGAACACCAGCAGGGACAGTGACACCAACACCTTCCGATCACAGTGTAAACCCTGCCACAGCATGTGGCACTGCTTTTGGGAGCACAATCCCAGCAAAAACACATATTGATCTCAAAATGGAGGTTATCCATACGGTTCAGGCCTCGCAAGGCATGTTGAAGCTCTGCTCCATCTCCCCAGCCTCGGGCTCATGGGTTGGGCCCCCAAGAGGAGAGTCTGCAACAGTATGGGATTGGCCTGTGAGACATCTGAAATAGCAATAGGTGCTACTTATGTTTTTTTGTTTGTTTGTTTTGTTTTTGTTTTTGTTTTTCTGTACCGCACATTGACTGAGTAGTAAACAATAATGCCTGATGTGAGATTTCCTTCCTAGATTCTATCAGACTTCTGAAAGGTTGGCATCAGTCCTGAGAGGAGTGTTTCATATAGTTGATAAACAAAGGCAGATATCCGAGGAAATCATTCACTCTACCTGTCTGAGGACAGAAAGGATGACTATTGAGCTGCCTTCCTGTTTGTCTCAGGTTTTGAGGGACTTTGGGTGATCAGGCTAGATTAGGCAGCAACTTTGGTCGTGGCCAATCTGTCAATTGATCAGTGTCCTAATGGTCTATCTCTGTCACGTGAAATCGGGATAATAGCAAAAGTAGTCCTGGAGAGCACTGCTGATGGCAAGATGTATTCAGACATTAAAAATGCATGGCTGTTTTCCTGGTTTGGGAACTCCTTCAAGATTTTCTGCTATCTTCATTCACCCTGTCGATGGCAACCCACCACAGTCTGTTGGTACTTATTTCCACTTGACAAATCTCAACTATACCTTCACCTCTGCAGAGAAAGTGTTAAGAAGTCTGATATCTATGATAGCTAAATAAGAGTTGGAGGAGGATATGGCAGCTGCGTGTAATTATTTGTACTTTGACTGTTATCTTCAAAATTTGTTTCAAAACTAGAAAGTCTAGCAAGCCAACCAAATAAACTTCCAGCTTAGTGGAGGACTAAGTGAGGACTTTCCAGTTACAAGATACACTCTGATTTCCTTGAATAGTGGAGAGTGAGCAGCACATCCAGTCTGTAGACAGAAAGATACAAGCACCTGATATTCCCTGGAGGCTGTTTTTTACACAAAGACCTCGGCTCACAATCACCAACTTGTAAGTAAATTCCCCCTGAACATATAAAAAGGGACGCTAAGCTTGGGATTCTGATCTGTCTTTGAAGGGACAGGCACATAGAAATTAGGCATTATGATAAGAATCTAAATTTGGTTTTGGATCTGGCCATTAATCCTTTGCAAAAACCAGTGTCTAGTGGAAATAATTCAGGCAAATACTGTCAGTCTGCTTCACTCTCATCTTTTTAATGACCTTTGATCCTCGAATATACAACAGACAGCAAGAAAACACATCCTCAAAGTCTTCCCTTCATAAAACGCTTGGATATAAGCATGGTAGTAACTTTTCTGTGATTGACACTTCCTTTTCTAAACTGCTATTCAGAAGCACAGGACTGTAAGTAAGTGAAATTTGTTATCCACAAAAGTATTTCACAAGCACATTTTATGCACTGCGTAAGACTTGTCTTCATGTGGTAATTTATTGGCATTACTGTGTTGATATAAGCATGGTATTATCACCCTTCTATGGCAATATCAAGAGTAACTATAATAAATAATTACAGCTGCTAAGATTCCCTGCTCCAGAGTTTGCAGAAGAAATCTTAAGGCCCTATAAAGATTTAGATCCAATATATTCTGAAGTGACCACAATGTTCTGTAGCATTTTTGAGGCAATCTTTATTTAACTTCATGGCAGAAATTAGAGGAGTGCAAAGTGAAAAAAAGTATTTATTACATCTGAGAAAAAAAAATCTCTGTAATATAAGGTGGTTTCTATACATAAGGTGGTTTCTATTTAAGACACAGCATCTAAAAGTGTTTCTTAACTGTAACTATTTCTTGATAGTTTAACAAAATACAAAATAAGGAATAGTCTTTGCTTTGCTAAAACTTTAGTCATACATGAAATCAGCACTTTATCTAAAAAAAAATCCTGAAAATCATGTTTAATTTAATGGGATTATTTAATAATAGAGATTCAGTATGATGGGTTGAAGTAATAATTAACTTATACAATGTCATATTTCTGTAAGACAAGTAAGCTGTTATTTCTCCTGTAGCTGTTCAATGTAAAGTTCATAAACTATCCCAGGGGAAAAAAAAAAAAAAAAAATGTCATCCCTACCTATACAATGAAAACCACAAAGAAAATACCAATGAGAAGAATTAATCTTTGAAAAGACTAGAAAGCAACAAATGAAGAACTAAAAATGTTGTTCTTACACTGCAGTGATAAGAATTTTTGGAAAAGGCGGAAGGTACTGTGAGAGAGGCTATAAAAGCCAGGGAGTGAAGCAAACCTCCTTATGCTGTTTCAGCAGAAGTATCCTAAGAACTTGAGTCAAAATAAGAGGTATCTAAATCCTCAATTGTGTCTTCAGATGGATCTCTGGCTGAAAATGGAGTTGTGAATGAGGAAAAAACAGCTTCCGGGGTTAAGGGGAACACAGGAGACAGCAGGGCTTTCAATCAGTTTGAAAGTGCCTTGAGTAATGGTTCTAAAATGTGCGATACAGATCCTCACTTAAATTTACTAAATGCAGACAGTATTTGCCATAAAGATGGTACTCTTGAGGCCACTGTCTTAATAAATAAATAAATAAATAAATAAATAAATAAATAAATAAATAACATTTTAGTTTAAAAAATCAGTTCTTGTTGTTAAATGATAGTGATATACTGTAGGTATACATGTATGTATGTGTACATGTGTATGATCAATAGGAACCAAACATTTAATTGCAACTAAATTACAGATATCTCAAAATACAGAAATAGACATATACCATCTGCAGTAATACAAAAGGTGTGTTTTAACATCAATAATCTTAAAATATAAATACATTGTCAAAATATAATAATTGTTGAATCTAATTTCCTTATTTATTCATGTATCAGAATTACCATTACTGATTCCTAATAGGCCTTTTGGCTTATCAAAACATTGCTAAGTTCTTCAGTGTATAGATGTTTTCATATATCTCTGGAAGTTCACAGGTTTGATGTGTGCCTAGCTTGTAGTAGTCTTATCTAACACAATTTAGTCACTTTTGGTTTCTAAAAATAATGAGCTGTGTTTATGCACATTTTCATATTTTAGCCACTTATGTTAGAACTGAAGATTGCCAGACAAGACAGAGATTACAATCTTTTTTTTTTTTCTTTTTCTTTCCAATTCCTAACTGACTGTTTTCCAAAGCCAAAGGAATTTTGATCATAGACACACTTTGTCAATGTGTAAAGCTTGGATTTTTAAGCATTAATTTATTTTTTTTTGAAAGGTGGCATTTTTTTCAATATCCACAAATCTATATTTAACTCAGATTTGTCCTTCAAAGTGATTTTTGTTTGTTTGTTTGTTTGTTTGTTTTTTAACAAAAAAATGGCTATAAATGAGGATAAGTTTTAGGAACTTTTTATCACTCAGTGTTTTTGTCATAAATAAAATATTTTTGTTTGTTTGTTTGTTTGCTTTTCTGTGAGTTTATTTTTCTGAAGCTACCACACTGCTCTATAGCATTATGAAATTCCTTAATTTACCCACCTAATGCTTCATATTATTATTATTATTATTATTATTATTATTATTATTATTAAATAGGAAAATGAGATTGCATAGGTAGCTATTCATTTCTGGTTGTAGCTTTTCTACTTGTGTACTAGTTTGCACTGTAGACCCACCAGTTACAGCCATGAAGCCTGTCATATCTCCCAGAAATCCAAACAAATTAAAGAATATAAGCATTGCAGGCCTCAGGAGTATCTGACGGAAGATCTGGCAATAGAGTTTCATGTCCTTGCAATATACCATGCCCTGTAGCATGAGAGCATTAGCTGAAATAGCAGGGTCAATGAAACTGGATGGCATCAGGGTGGTTTTATGGAATAAAAATATCTTTTTATGTTGTTCAGATTTTTAGTCGGCACTTTCTATGAGTTTTGTGTTTTGCTGATAGTTGCTCTTTAGATATGTGTAGATGCACATCTTACATCTGTAGAATTACTGCCTTTGCTCTATGTAGGAGAGGTCAGATGATACTCCTCACGATATTTTTTATCTGCCTCACACACTGTAACTGTGCTCAGCTCTGGGGCCCCAGCACAAGAAGAACAGGGAAGTATTTGAACAAGTTCAGAGGAGGGCCACAGGGATGATCAAAGGGCTGGAGTACCTCTCCTATGAAGTCAGGCTGAGGGAGTTGGTGTTGTTCACCCTTGAGAAGAGAAGGCTCCAGTGAGACCTTACAGTGCCCTCCAGCATTTAAAGAGGGCCTACAGAAAAGCTGGGGAGGGACTCTTTGTCAGGGTGTGTAGTGATAGGACAAGCAGTAATAGCTTTAAGCTAAAGAGAGTAGATTTCATTTAGACATCAGGAAGAAATTCTTCACTCAGAGGGTGGTGAGGCACTGGCAAAGGTTTCCCAGAGAAGCTGTGGATGCCCCATCCCTGGAGGTGTTGAGGGCCAGGCTGGATGGGGCTTTGAGCAACCTGGTCTGGTGGGAGGTGTCCCTGACTATGGCAAGCGGGATGGAACTAGATGAGCTTTAAGGTCCCTTCCGACCCAAGCCATTCTATGGTGCTAGGATTCTAGGATCTACTGTATCATTAGATATTTTTTCAGGAAGCATAAATATGAGCTGTGAGGAGAATGTCATGGAACAGGTGTGTTTCCTCGTGAATACACTTACTAGTACTGCAACAGAGTGGCAGGTTGGCTTTGTATTACTTGATTGTGCATCAGAAAGATCGGTGTTTATACAAATGTTCACTCATTTGCTTTTTACTGTTGAATCCTGCATGGGGCACTGAAAAAAACCGAGGCATTGCCACGTAAAAACCGGGGCCTGTAAAAGCTCTGAGAAGAGCAGCTGGTCTGTAATGTCGCCCTCTAATCTTGAAACCACACATTTTTAATCATGAAATAGGCAGTGGACATTAGATGACTTCCTGTTATGGTCTTTCTATACTATAGACCTAACTGATGAGCTTGTATATTGCTCCTGCTTTTTGTTGCTGCAGGAAGCAGCCAGGTGATAGAGCTGGAGAAAAGGACTCTTGGATGGCCCTGCTTGAGCGGGGGGGGGAGGGGGGGGGGGGGGGGGGGGGGTTGACCAGAGGGCCTCCAGAGGTCCCTTCCAGCCTCAGCTGTTTGGTTCTGTGAAAGGCTTCTGTCTGGTTGCCTCAAAGCCAGGCAGAGTTGAGGCTCTGTTTTCTGTCCCTGTGTCTATCTTACAGATGTGCCGGGATGGACAAAGCACTTCCATAAAGAATAATCTTGGGGCCTTGCTGTACAAAGGGTACATGTAATCTCTCTCCATAAAGTTACTGGAGTTACTGTGTTTTGTTCCTTTGCCTTATTTACAGGTAGAGAATCAATCTCATGCATTTATATTTTTAGAATCAACATCTAAGCTTTTTGGGTATTCTCAAAGTATAAGATTCCCAGACTAACAGATTAGTGGATATTTCTGAAAATGGCTATTATGTTGTCCTGCTGCAGTTTTCACATATGTAAGCTAGGGACATTGGGGATAATCACCTTCATACACTATTCAGTCACTATCCATGACTGAAAATCTGTGAGTTGTTATTTTTATTCTTAATTTTCTGAACACCTGAGTAACAGGTCTTTGAGGTGTTTGTAGATGCTGCATGTTACATTTAGCCTGAGTTTGCAGGTCATAGAGCTGAGCATTGCTTTATTGGACTGACATTAACAGTTGTTAAACAGGTTTTCTTGAAAGTCAAGGTCAGAACAAGTAGTTACAGTCAAAAGTCAAATCTACAAACTCTCTGTGTTATTATTGTTTAAATATAGAGACATTACCAGTAGTGGATATTTAACAACATTCCTCATGCTTCTCAAGTCACAATATACTAAGTCTATATGGTATATCTCTAAATGTTACTGTGTTCAAAAAAATAAAATGTGTCAGTTTTGCAATACAAGATGCTCATGCTGTGGAGCCTCATTAGTTTGCACTAATGCAGGGACAGCTTGTTGTGGATTGCTCCATTTTGCCAATGGCAGCAAAAGTAAGCTTAACCCCTACTTCTGCTATGGGAAGAATGACTGAGAAAGGGCCCAGGGTGTAATTAATACATCCTCTTCTTCCCCAAACGAGGTGGAGCAGGAAAGGAAACACACAGCTCATAACTCTGCCCCTATGACACCAACCAGCAGAGCTTCATCTTCCAGAAAGCTTCTTGGTGCAGTCAGCAAGTACCAGCTGTGTCATTCTGGTCTCTGCGCGAGCAAACAATTACGGGGCAGAGCCACACCTGGATTTGTGCCTGCACATGGGCTAAGTGGCTGTGCATATTCCCAAATTCCTTTGCAGGAACACGGTGACTGGATGAGCCTGGTCAAGGCTGGATGCAGCTGTGATGCTGATGACAGTACTGTGGTCTCAGCCTTTGCATCATGTAGCACAAGCTCTGTACAGGGGATTTCCCACTGGAGAAGAGAGGCTGTCTTTCAATTAATTTTTATTAATTTCTATTAATTATGTCCATCCCAAATGTCATTCGCAAACTCCTGTCTTCCATGCATCTTACATACCAGCTAATGCTCTGATCCATTTGGGGCCATAAACCTGCAATTTTGTGACACGTTGCACAGTACATGGACTGTTGACTTGACAGATTTTGAGTTGGTACTACCTGATGTATTTTGGTACACAAATCCTATGTAGGTATACAGAAGGCATAGTACCCTTTGAAAGTTATATGTTATATATAAACCATGGGAGGAAGCAAGCAGGATCTTGGTTTTGCCCTTCCTGCTACCTAGGCTGGCCCACCTTCCTGTTAAATTGAACAAAAGTGGAGACTTCCCCACCCCCCACCCCCCAAACCAGTGTTTGTGCGGGATACATCAGGCTGGAGTTGAGCCGTTCCTGAATCATGGTGTGAACCATTTTCTGCCTCTGAGATAGCTCAGCTATCTAAGGTCATAATCAAACTTGTAGTAAATGAGACAATAATCACAAGTAGCAGAATGTACTTTACGCATTTACCTTGAAACCACTAATTTAATTATAAATAAATGCTTGTTTCAGTTAAAACCGAATGCCAGCCATCTTGAAAGGCTGCTCAGACAGGCCACATGACTAATCCAACAAAGATGGATTCGCACTATGGATGGAAGAGATCTGTACTCAACATATTCAAAGCACTGACAAAGAATTTTGAAGGATACATTCACATTGGAGGCGAAAGTCGTATTGTTCACAGCACCCATTGTTCTTCACAATAGGCTACTGTATACAGAATCAAGTATAGCAAAGCAGTGAAGTCTCAGTTGTGTGAGTTCTTACTACAGAAATGAACAAATAAATCACCCCCAAGGGAATGACTTTATTTTTTAATTTCTGTTACTATTTGTTCTGGGGGAGTAATTGGGTTTACATATTAATTAAAAATTATCTAATTTTAGCATTAAAAAAGTGTGTGTGTGAAGAATTAATTCAATAAACTATGTTATTTTACAGTTTTCAGATTGCCCACCGCAGATACCAGGATTTCAATAGCTGTTTGGATTACTAAAAATTACTCCAGTGTTAAAATTACTGAAAAACTGCTGTCATCCATTGTGCAAGACATTTTTATATTTTTCAACTGTCAGTCCTTGGGGAAAACAAACAAACAAACAAACAAAAATTTAAAACAAACAAACAAACAAAAAACACCACTTTGGAAATACAATATATTTTTGTAATGATTTGTTTTTCCATTTGAAGCCACTTTTAATTTTTATGTTACTCTTTAGAGAAGGTGAAACAATACGGTGCTTTTCATTTTAATTCTCTGTTGTGCTCGATGTCAGCATATCTTTTTTTTAGGTCGATGCTGCTGCAGAGCCAGAAGAGGGAGCACAAACATTGTTTCTTGTTGGTCATGCTGTAGGGGCAACCTAGATGATTTCTCTTGGGGAAACCAATAAATCTTTTTTTCCTCTCTCTTTTTATTTATTTATTTATTTTCCTTTAGGGGAGGCTTTCTAAAATATTTTTACGATCTCTTTTACAAGATTTAATGAAGGTGAAACTAATATCTAGATATTATCAGCAATTCTTATCAAGCATAAAAACTGTTGATAAATAGTAAATAAAGTATTCTGATTTATAAAACCTTTTAGTGAGTGGTTTTTTTTTTTCTTCTGCAGACACTGAGAAAGGGGAAACTTATCAGAACCCAAGTATGCTAGAAATGTTTGAATCACTTCAGTCTAATATTAGTGTCTTTAAGCATGTTATTAACCACTCCTATGGTGAGCTATATTTGTGTTCTACCCTTAGATCACATACTTACTGAGAATTTTCAAATATAATTATTAAAGAGTATTTTAAAGACTCAAAATATATATAAAAACTTCCTCCAACTTTTAAATATTAATTGTTATAATTGCTCAAATCTCATATAATTTCTCACATTTCTCAATTGTTGTAATTTCTCAAACCACTTAGATGTTCCTAACTTTATAGAGAAAGTCACCAAAAAATTATTTGTTGCACCTTGATTGTCATTTCTACTGCTTAATTTACAAAAAGGGGGGTGGTCCTATCTTCCTGTAGCAGGAGCTGCATGAATTTTGTTTGTTTGTTTTTTAGGGAACCACTGAAATAAAATAGAATGTATGATCTGTGTGACAGCTTTGCACTATTAAAAAAAATAATTTCCTTTTACCCCGTTGTTTGTACTTAAAATGGCTTTTATTTACTAAGGGATGTTATATATGTTTTTTAGTTGCTGCTAGTTTACATATATATATATATATATATATAGTGTTTTGTTTGTTTGTTTGTTTGTTTGTTTTTTGTCTGCAAGCTGTTTTATTTTGATATCTGACCCTGCTTGAGAAAGCATCTGACCCCTCCTTGATCTCAAGAGGTCCCTTCAAACCTCAACAATACTGGGATTCTGTCATTTTCTAGTAACTGTTTAAGAAAATAATTTTTTAAAAATCCTTCCAAACACACATTCAGGTATGACCTAATTAAACATTTATGATACAGTATATAGAAACAGAAAACTATGTTCAAATCACCTGCTGGCCTTCTCCATTAAAATCCTTTCTGCAAGCTATGAATTGTGAATTTCATTTATTAAGTTCCTGACCTGTTGTTCTTTTATTGCACTGAATAACAATACTTGTCGTTTAAATAGCTCCATTTGCTTTAATGTAGACTTTCAAGAAGAGTAGTGATTTTCAGTGTAAGAAGCAAGGCAGGATATTTCCCTAGGAGCCAAAGTTACTTAACACTTCCAGTCTTCAGAGTACTAGCCATGAACAGCCGGATAAGGGAGTGTGAGTAGGATCTGAGATCATCTATGGATTACTCTTTCCGAGAGTGGACATTTGCAAGTTGTACGCAGCATTATGATCTTGGTCTTGCCCTCTTGGATGAGCATAGTTAAATACTGCTCTTACTCCTAAAATATTGGTCCTTTTGCTACTCCCTGTGGGTGAAATTACAGTTTCATTAAATGAATGGATTTAACCTATGAGTTTTGGCCTTACAAAAGGGTAAGTAAATTTTGCAATAGATTTAAATGAAACTTACTTTCTTTCTTTCTTTCTTTCTTTCTTTCTTTCTTTCTTTCTTTCTTTCTTTCTTTCTTTCTTTCTTTCTTTCTTTCTTTCTTTCTTTCTTTCTTTCTTTCTCTCTCTCTCTCTCTCTCTCTCTCTCTCTTTCTCTCTCTCTTTCTCTCTTTCTCTCTCTCTTTCTTTCTCTCTCTCTCTTTCTTTCTCTCTTTCTTTCTCTCTCTCTTTCTTTCTCTCTCTCTCTTTCTTTCTCTCTCTCTTTCTCTCTTTCTCTCTTTTTTTCTCTCTTTCTGAAGTCAATGTTCTTTGCAGAACTGCATGCAGGTGGTCAGATAATTAATGAAGTTTAATCTTGAATACCATAGTGACTAAGCATGAAATTCAGCTTCCGAAGACATTAACTCACAAAAACACAAATAGAATGATTTTGGTTGGCATCAAAAGAGACGGGGAAAATGTTACTTATATGTTACTTATACCATACTTATATGTTACTTACTATGTTACTTATACCATATTCTGTATATGATGGTGAATGGATTCTATTTTGAGAACATATTTCGCTGGTGCTGCAGGATGGCAGAGTTCACAAATCCTTTGTGCAAGTTTATGTTAGCATAGTTCTGTGGAAGCAAATGGAACTGTAGCCTACAGGAAGGTTTTTAATTTGGCCTGTTCGTCCCTAGAATAGCTCTACTGCAGTAGTGACTGAATTTCTTTGACAAGTCCCAATCTTTCCAATAAGACAATTCAAAGAAAAAATAAGGAAAAGGGAAAAAAAAAAAGTCCACAAAACCACACAACAAACTGAATAAAAGTGTGTTGAACCCCACACAAGGGAAAGGATTTGTAAAAGCCTATTATGAATTAAGTGTGAAGGTATGCCTTGTAACCAAACAAGAACAATGTTTGTGTTAGGCACTACATAGACACAGAGTAGATTATTAAATCCTCAGTAAAATTGAGGGGTTTCTGGTGGGCAGAACTGTGCAATTTGAGAATCCTGTGGTCACAAAAGAAGTCCTTTGGTAGAAGGTCCCCACCAGCAGTGGTTCCCATTTTAAAAGTGCTGAATACTCCGCTGAGCTCCCTTGTGGTAATTCTTCTATAATTAAACACTGGAGAGAAAACATACCAGAGAGGAAGCCACAAACCTTACCAAATCCAAAATAGAGCAGAATGTTGAAGTGCATATTTTGACAACTGGCACAGATTTCATTGTCCTTGAAGAGATGCAATGGAGCAATAACACCCCAAAAGCATAGAGAATTGCAGCAAACCAAGCCATGGTCCTTCCCTCTTTGCAGAGCATCAGCCATGAATGTAGACACAGAATACCAACACAGTTTGCGATTATTGCAGGATAAAGCCCTATTCAAGATGTAAGTTTTCTCTAGAGATTGTCAGTGGCCCAGGTCCAAGCAACATGGAGTCTCATAGGTCATGGCTATAAGATTCAGCTTCTTAAGCGTAATTGAGTTTCCTCAAAAGTTAATACAGCAAGAACACGACCTTAAAGGCTAATCTGAAATGATGAAGTTACTTTCTAAAAGAATCAATAACTAGGTATTTGCTACCTGCTGTTTATGGAAAAAGGTGCAGGATTTTGCCATTCAAAAATTAAATAAATAAAAAGGTAAATCCCATCATCCCATCATTCCACTTGATATAACAAATCTACAACTTTTTTTTTCTTTTTTTCTTTTCCCCCTCTCAGGCAGAAGAAGTTATGAAGTGCACACAGAAAAGGTAATAATCACAACAGTTTCACACTTCCTTAAAGCAGTCTGACCTGGCCTGATCTACAATGATTTTTTGCACCTAGCTTATGATTATTCTGGCAAAATGCCCATTATTCTTTCCACTCTCCTTATTGCAGAGTTGGCCTATCTTGCCCTTCAGTCATGTGATGTGACAGAAATAAATAAATAAATAAATAAATAAACAAACAAACAAATAAATAAATAAATATCCTTCTCTTCTGCCACTAGAGGTCTCTCCCAAAATTCTTGTGGGGGATGGCTCCAGTGACAGAGACTCTTCTACACTAGATAGGCATTTGTAGTAGCATGACAGGCAGAGTAATGTCTAGCCTGCAAGGAAATAAAATCAAATGTCTGCCAGGTTTTGTAAAAAGATATTTGCTTATTTTAACATGGTTGTGCACTTGCTGGGTGTTTAATTCAATGAAACATGCACAGTCTGACATATGAAGCTGGCAGAATTTTTGAAATATATATTTTGGATTTGAAAGAATAAACAGAATTTCTACAGAAAAAAAAAATATTTATCTTCGTTATCACCCACAGTAATATGCCCATAATGTTGTTGGCTCAAGAAAACCTTGCTGTGCTACAAATCTGAAACTAAACACTTGCACCAGCACTCAGTAAATATGTTGTTGAACTAAAAATAGGAATTACTGTCATCAGCAAAGGGTATCCATGAGGGAGTGATATTTCCTATAAATATACTAAGATACATGTGGATTAGTTTAATCTAATGAAGGATATGTAAACAAACCAAACGACATACCTCTGAATGGAGGAAGTAGGATGGATAGAAAATGTTTGAGGGAAACTACTCTGCTTGTAAAAATCCTTAATTTTATGCCTTGATTCAGACAAAATAAGAAGAAGAAAAAAAAAAGTTTCTTGTTGAGCAACTATTAAAATACTATCCCCAAGGATGAATTTCTTGGGGAGAATTTTGTTAAGAATTTCATTCAAGCTGGGTTATCTTCTATGTCTATCTTACATTTTCAAATATTAAACTGTGGTTTTAAGTATCTAAATTTCAATTTTCTATCTGAGATGCATCAAAAGGGGCAAATTTTCATAGGATGATTGCTTAGTATTTTCTGATTGTAGCATTTTCTCAAAACAAGATGCATTTACAACTCAGGTAAGGTTTCCAAAAACTCATTCAGAATAACTGGTGACATGTTAAATGTAGGCCATGGAATTAAAGGCATTAGAACATTTTATAAAGAATAACTTATTTGCCTACTATTGACCTTTTAATGCTTCCAAATTTATCTGTAATCAGAAAATGATTGCTATAAATTGGTTAGTTATTCACAGCATTTAGGCAAAACCTGTATACGATAAAATTTCAGTCTCTTGGCTGTTCACAGTCTTTGGGTCAGGACTATACAGTGGCACTGTCCCACATTTGGACATGAGGAGTTCAAATTGAAGAACGTGTCAGATACTTTTTGGACCATAACATCCATGACACAAGAAAAATACCAAAGATAAACAGATATCACACACACAAACGGTTTATTGTTATAGCAGTAATGCAAGAAACACTCAACATATCAAACATATTATTTTGAACAATCTGAAAAAAAATCACGCATTTAAATATTAAAAAAAAAAAAGTTTTAAAGTATCAATGAGGATAATACTGTAGATAAAATACAGAAATAACTTCTTTAAATTTATAAAGGCACAGACACAAGACACTGAGGCAGAGCTCTTTAAGCTGCGAAGTTTGACTCCTGTCAATATTTATTCTAATCTCTTTGGTGTAAAAAACAGTGTTCCACATTATTTATTCAAAGTGGGAGGAGGATGATGGAAGCCCTTAGATAGGTGCAGTGTCCAGCTGGACATGGGAACATATCCAATGCCCAGTGGGAGCATGAGGAGCACCCAGATTAGCTGAGTAAAGAGTTCTCTGCTGTGCAAAGCAAGGCAAGTTACCAGCCAGCTTTGAAGCCCAGCCAGATTTAAGCAGGTTAAATTAGTTCTAATATTGAACTAATAGTCAGTAAAAAAAAAGTCATGAAAGTCAGCTTGTATTTAGAGTCAGTGGGCAGTCTTATCTAAGGACACAAAATACCTTTAGAAGACATAATCTAATTTTTTTTTAATGAAAGTTATAAAGCTAACTGTACTGTAACTTAAGTAGAGTACAGTTAATCTCATCACTGTCCCCAACTAACTGTTTTAATAAATGAAATGAAAGCAATAACATCTTAGGATTTAACATATGATACTAGTGGCATACGCGAAGCAGTAAATATTGGGCCATATAGGGAACAAACAAGTGTTTTAAGAAGGGAGTTGAATGAGGAGCGAGGATTACGTGACAAGTTACAAGCAGTTCCAAAATGTTTTGTAGCACCATCCGTAATAAAGCACATGTGGTGCTGTGTGCACAGTTGAGTTTGCTGGGTGCTTTAGGGCTTGTCTGTGTCAGGGGCAGCCAGTGAGGGGTGTTCCACAAGGGTTGGAGGCCAGCTCCTGGGGGCTGGCAGGGCAGTGACTCACGGTACCTAAACAAGGTGAACCGAGGAGGGCAGGTGATGGTGAATAGGCCAGCCAAAAACCCAGGTCTCTGGATGTATCTGCAGCAGCAGGACAGGTCTGGGTTCAAGCAGGAAGTCTTATCAGTAGATGGGGATCATGTCTGTGACAGCAGCCAAGGTCAGCCACCCCTCCAGTGATGTCCAACCATGTCCATAGTGATGACGTAAGTCCGAGCTCAGAGTCCTGACGGAATGGACAAATAGATCGAAAAAAGATTCTTGCAGCCATTCAAAATGATGATGTACTGCAGTTTCTTTGTTATTAGTATACATTTCATCCCAGGTATTGGAACAATGCTGTTGCCAGCAACACGGCTAAACGCTACATTGCTGGTTTTGTTCTTGATTGTTTCTGTTTTTAAAATACCTACAAATGCCAGCTGACACTGAGAACTTCGTCAGTCAGAATGCCAATGCGTATGGAAAGATTGCAATGGAAAAGTTTACAAGCTAAACAGAAAATACAAGTACTATTAGCCTCATTTTAAAATGAGGAACAGAACTTGCTCCAAGTTATACAAGAAGACTTTTTGGCAGAAACAGGGCTTGGACTCAGTTTAACAGTTTATGTGCCAGACCAGCCCTCTGTCCATCACTTGGCTGGTAAATGGTCCAGGTTCCCTGGTAATGATCAATGACTGCATATTCCCAGCTGGAAGCTGCCATGACACAGATCTGTTGTCAGTATTGAAGGGCTCCTGTGATCTGACCAAACCATAGGCAAACATTTTTGCTAACTGAGCAGTGTGTGAACGCAATAGCAATGTTTATATTATCAGACCTGGGGTTATTATCATGTTCCTCAAGCCAGATGCACAGCCAGCTGTGAGACACAGGCACACACTAGCATCTCTATCTCCTTGTAGACCCTCATTTTTGAGGGAAAGAAAGAGGTATAAACACAAACCAGAAAACCATAGCTGCTTCCATGTCAGTTCTATCAGGAGTTCAGGACCCCACAGCATGACCCCAGTAGGTCAGCCTAGACATGAAGAAAAAGACTTACATATTTGCCTAAGTCCTATCACATATGCTACTTCAATTAAGACATTTCCTCAACTCTCAAGTCTCACGTTTATTCCAGTACCATCTAGCCCTTTCCTGCTGCATGCAATGATCACTAGGTAATACAGAGCATCTAGATATCTATTTCCACTCAGTTCTTTTCCTCAAATTTCTATGAGAAAGAGTGTTTGTTTTTTTTTCAATTGATATGGTTCTGGGAGATACAAGAACCATCACTGGACAACAGGCAAGAGGAGTAAACTGTAGGCTGGTCACAGATTTGGTTTGAATAACAGCATTGTTTTGTAGTCTCATTTTATTTTAAGTATATACAGCAGACTTTCAATTTAATGCAAATTAACTGACTGATTTGTTTAATAACTATATGTAATGGAGCCCTCCAAATGGTAAAAAAATTCCATACTTTGCATGTTAACATTATATGCTAAAATTCCAGATGTGAGAACAGTTGCGGACATATTATCTATTATGCAAAATTTCTTGCTCTCATAGTGTGTTTTGTGTATTAGTGCTGCCCTGCAGATGTTAAAAACTACCTAATTTTGGAATGGTTTATAACCTATAAAAGCTGTAATAGACTAACTCTGCATCTTCAATTAGCCCATGGAGGTTGGTATGTACATATGCAATAAATTAGACATCATATTTTATAAATTTTTAAGGATACTATAAAACTATAACACATAGTACAAAAAGTGCTCGAAGTGATAGTAGTTTATTAAATGCATGCAAATTATATATTATTGATTACTGTTATAATTTTAAATTGTATAGAGTTCCCAAATGACTATGGGCTCTGAACAAATAAATTATATACATTTCAGGCTACTAAAGCTGTGAAGTGCAAAGAGAGAAAAGGTTAAAAAAATAGATAAATAAAAGACAATAGAAACAGAGAGTTGCCTAAAGTCATAGATCAGCTTATTAGAGTATCTTCAATGTGCTAAAGATTTCTAAGAGCTTTAAGACTTTGCTGGTCATAATGCAGTAGACATATTTAATGCATCCTTCATCCTGATTTAGCTAGCTGTTTCATCACACAGTCAATTCAACTATGGTTTTAAATCCAATTGAAGTCATCAGACTTAAGCTCTTCTTCTCCTAAAATTAACAGGCTCCAAACCCCTCAAAGAACAATGCTGACAAGTGACCATTTACTCTCTTGGCACTCTTATGGCATCTTTATAATTCATGAGATTAAGCAAAAATGCCTTCTGTTTTGTATCCCACCCAAAGGACTGTCAGCTTTTGCCCATCTCATAGTACAGAATGGATTCACTTCAGCTTCTCATCTCTACATGTGGAAATGGTTCAATGTATAGAATAACCATTTTCACTGAAGAAAGTGCAAGGACATCTACCCTGCAGATGTGCAAACACCAGAGCTGGCACCAGCACTGGCACCATGTGTTTTACAGGACACCAGAACCGAAGAATGTAAGGCCCTGAGTGTAGAGTACTCACTGAGTACAACACAAGATGGGATGTAAGAACCTATTTATTTTTTCACTTTAGACGTAATTTAGGAACCAAAATAAACTTAAAGAAAATTCTTTAATATTTCGTAAATCAAAGACACTTCTCTTTTCATAATGAAACAGTCAACTAAAGCTGCATAAATGTAGGCACCCACACAACCATTATCTTGCATAACATGCTTAACTTCTAACTTACCTTTGACTTAAGCCAGGTGATATGAACAAGAGTTATGATTCAATATACCTAGTTTTATATCTTTAGGGTCAACAAGAAAACTATGGGACTGTAACAAGGAAAATGTGGACTTGCTGCTAAATGGTGTCAGTGGTTTAGTTGCAACAGGCAGAGATAAGCTTGAGAAACTTGATAACTTCTTTCCCTCAGCCTTCACCAACAAAGTCTCCCAGGCCCCTGTGAGGTTGAAGGAGGAGAGGAGGAATCAGCTGTAGTTGAGGACCAAATCAGGAATTTCATCAGGAGACTCTTTCCAAACAAGTCCATGCAACCCACAGGGCTGAGAGAGCTGGCTGAGAAAAGGGCTGAGAGCAGGGCTGAGAAAGCTTTTAGAAGGCTTTCTAACATCTTTAAAGTGTCACAGAGATCAGGAAAGATCTCTGATGACTGGATGAAGGCAAATATTGCACAGATCCTCAAAAATAATCTAAAAGGGTGTTCTGGACAATCCCATCAGCTGCACTGGGAAAAGCATGGAATGAGCCCTCTGGGAACATAATTCTAGACACACAAAGGTGGAGAAGTTGTTGGGAACAGTCAGCATGGACTTACTATGGGCAAGTCATGCCCAACCCTCCTGATTGCTGTCTGTGATAAGGTAACTGGATTTATGAAGGAGACAAGAGCACAGGATGGCATTTACCTTGACTTTAGGAAGGCTTTGATGCTGTCTCCCATAATATTCTTGTATCCATGTTTGAACACTGTGATCCAGATGGGGGAAGAACCAGTTGGATGACTAGTCTGAGAGGGTAGCTCTGCTTGGAGGCTGGTAACTGATAGGATCTGTACTGGGACCTCTCTTGTTTAACAGTTTTAGGAGTGACCTGAAGGAGGTGAGGCACTCCCAGAAAGTTTGCATACAATACAAAACTAGAGGTGACCAGTAGATAAACTGGAAGGCAAGGCTCCATCCGAAGGCACCTAGACAGGCTGTGTTTACAGGAACTTCATTAAACTAAAAAAGAACAAATGCAAACTCCTGTTTCTGGGGAAGAAGACTCCCTGGCAGCGATACAGCTGTTCTGGGGAGAAGGTCCTGCAGGACAGTGAGCTGAACATGAGCCATCAGTGCACCCTGGCAGCAGAGACAGCCAGCAGCATGCAGGGTAGCATGGGAAGTGATTATCCCCAGCTTTACTTAGCACTTGTTAGATCACATCTAAAAGCTCTGCCCAGTTTTGGGCTCCCAAGTACTGGTAAAGACCCTGATAAACTGGGGTGAGATCAGCAGAGGGCCACCAGGGTGTTTGGGCCTGAAGCGCTTTCCCTGAAGTGAGAGGCTGAGAGAGGAAGGCTTCATCCTGGAGAACTGATGGTTTCAGAGACACATCACAGCAGACCCTGGTGCCCATGGAGAGGTCAACAGGGAGACGCAGCCAGGCTTTTCACAGCAGTGCGTGGGGGATGATGGAACAGGCACAAACTGAAACAAACTGGGTATCAGGAAAAATTTTTCCCCACAAGGGCTGACAGGCAGTGGAGCAGGTTGCCACGAGAGGTGCTCTTTCCATCCTTGCTGGTTTTTGTGACCTGACCGGACAAAGCCCTGATGAACCTGTTCTGACCTCAGGGAGCAAGTGGTTGGCCTGGAGATTTACTGAGGTCACTCCTAGACTGAAGTATCCTGCATGTTTATGGTGTATGTCTCTGTTAGTCACCTTGGACTCTCTTTATGATTAACAACATTTCTAGGATGTGATTAATTTGACCTAATTATGAGAGGAATGTTGCCATACTACTGCCTGTTTCTTCACTATGAAGATAGTCTAGACAGCTCAGATTATCAACATGTGAGGCATCTAAAATGAGGTCAGATGGTCCTTCTAAATATCAGGAAGCACTTCACTCTGTGGCTGATGGAGCACTGGCACAGGCTGCCCAGAGGGGCTGTGGGGTCTCTCCTCTTGGACATCTTCAAAAGCCACCTGGACATAGTCCTGGGTAACCTGCCCTGGGTGACCTTGCTTGAGCAGGGGGATGGACCAGATGAGCTCCAGAAGTCCTTTCTGACCTAAACCGTTCTGTGATTACGTGATTTTGTGAATGTTTGTTTTCTGGGTGTTTGCTTTATGTGTGTTTGTGCCAGCTCCTTGAAGGCCCCAGCTGAACATCAGGGAGAAGAAATAAGTTATTTCTGTACAATGCCACAGCAGCTACAATGCTTGCCTCAAAAGAAAGACACTTGAAATCTGGACCTTTATTTATTTATTTATTTTAATCCAAATCCTCATTGGTACAGAACTAACAAATGCCCATATTGTGGATTTCTGCATTTCTCTGTTCATCCTGTTTTTGTTGGTGGTGGTGGCGGTGTTTTTTTGTTTTTTTTTTTCATTTTTGTGTTTTGTTTTGTTTTGTTTGTTTGTTTGTTTGTTTGTTTGTTTTTGCCTAATTCTGTCTCTGGTCCCCAAGACCTTGCACTGGGCTGTGCACCATGCACTGTGCACTGTGCATTGGGCTCTCACGCTGTGACGGAACCATGGCTTCTTCCTGAGAAAACCACAGAACCAGCTCTCCCTTTTCCTCAGGAAATAGTCCAGCTAGTGAGCCTAATACTGGCTTGTCTCAACACCAGCAAAATTATATTAAAAAAAAAAAAAAGAAAAAAAATAAAAAAAAATTGTTAATGTGCTTCTGGTGGGACTTCATTTTCTGGCAAACAGATAATAATTTTGAAACTGATTTTTTTTTAAAAACACCTTTCTTGATGTGATTTGTAAATAGACTACAGAAATAACATTTGTGCTACCACAGTATCTTGCACCTTTGCCAGTGTAACTGTAGCTGACAGAATCTGTTTACATGTACAAACACATTTTATACCTGTAGCCATAAAAACTTGATCATGTTTATTTATGTTACTAATAACATGTTGATACCAACAACAAAATTAAATACATCCATAAATGATAATAGGTATGATACTATTGAATTTTCCCTTGATTACTCCATTCAGGTTCTATATTAGAAAAAGTTCAGTAGTTTTTAATCCATTTCAACTTACAGATCAGGAGAAAGAAAACAAAAAACAAGTAACAACAAAACACCTTCAAGCTTGCTAGAAACATCTTTGCTGTTCTTGGTTATTTTTATTGCAAATAAATCCCATGGTGTGTCCATAACATGCTACAACATAGCCTTTTCAAAATTGTGCCTTTAGCTTAATTATAGCCATGTTTTTTCATGCCTTATTATAGTTCTGTGATCCATGATCTTTTTTCTTTTCTTTTTTTCTCTTTTTTTGTGTATTCATTATACAGACACCTTACTTTACATTATTTTTCTTCTATCACTTTGCATGCTAGTAACCTTCTCCTTTGCAATTCAAGCAACAAACATCTTTGTTCATAATAATTCAAAGCAAGAATGTGATACTACATTCAACATTGTAGGTGTTCCTGACACAACTCTTGCTACTACATGGTGTATTTTGTCTTCAAACATTACCACCCCAAGGCACACATATGTCTGAGTCTTGGGAATGTGTAATTTCTTTTGAAGTTTGTTTGCATTTCTAATTCACAACAGGGTGCAAAGTTAAGTTTTCTGAGCACAGAAATAAGGACTGATTACCATCATTTATTTTCACCATCTCAGCTATAGATGTGTACATAATGTTTGTAATTACTGTGAACTGTAGACTTTGTACATACTGACAGATTAATTTTGTACTAGACTATGAAAGAAAGTCTGGTTTGCATTTATTGTGCTAAATTATTAGAAGGAAAATACATTCTAAATAACAAAATTGGTAAAAAATCATAGCCACTGAAATAATGTTTGTTGGCATTCTAATTTTTAAAGATAGTATTTTTACCTATATTAAATGTTATTGAACAATAAAGATTTAATTAAAAACATTGGATTTAAAGATGTGATTCCTGTGACCTCAAAGAACTTAAATGGGTGCTTAACTTAAAGAATAAAAATAGTGCTACTGTGTGTGCCATATTTAGCTATTTTTTAAAAAACTTGCATGTCTTTAAACACATACTTAGATACACAATCGTGCTGTCAAAGCAAATTGAGAACCCTCAGCTTCTTTCAAAATGTGTTTAGCTCTCTTCAGGATTAGGATGCTACTTGGTCTCAGATTTGTATGTCTTTAGAATAAGTGTGTGTTTTATCCTGTATTGGGTTGCAAGGGATAGGAGTTTTTTGCTTGTACCCATTTTCTGATGCTTCAGAAAAGGAATAGAGAGATAAAGTGAGGAAATGATTGTTTTAAAAGAAGAGTGTAAATTTAAAAACAACAACAGAAAACACACACATAAAAAACCAACAATAACAACAACAACAACAACAAAAACCACAAATCTTTAATGACAGAGTAAATGGAATTACATTTTAGATACCTATCCAAATAATACCATTTTCCATTTTCACTTTGTGAATATGCACACCTTCAAAAGTCATATTGTCCTATTTTTTGGTGTTCAGTCTTGGAAACACATATACAGTGCTTCAGTTTCAGACATCTAAATAGAACTGTTGTAAAAAGTAACATTCCCATGTAAAATTAACACTTGGGAAATTCTATGCTGGATAAGTCTTTTTGGAGAATATTTGAAGAGTATTTAAACTATATTTTACAAATTTCTCTCCTACTCACTTTACTCAGCACCCATGCTTTATAATGTCAGAATATCTTCTGTATTATACCGTAGATCTGTCTGAGAAAGCAAACACTTGAAAGGCAAGAATGAAAGTAAGCAAACTCTTGAAAGGCAAAAATGAAAGTAAATGGTATTAAAATGTGCTCTCATACAGGCCTTGCATATTTCTGATGAAAAGCAAGATTGGTAAAACTAATATTCATGTCCTTATTTATTGAAGCACACACTGTTCAAATATGGAAGCAATTATGCCCATCCAGTTGTTTATCGTTCCCTGCAAAATATATGTTATGATAATTGGGGGGTTAGAACTAGATGATCTTTAAAATAACAGATTTTTCTTGCTTGTTTCATTTTTTAGAAAATAGTTGTTCCATAATGACCGTGTTTGTTGCTTATCTGTTACAATGTCCTAACACTATATTAATCTTTTTTTTTTTTTTTTTTGCTGCCCAATTAAAAATAATTTAAAAAAATCATCAGTATATGTGAACATGTAACCATTCTGTGCATCTTTTTGTTGTGTCTCTCTATTTTTCCAGGTGTCACTCATTTTGTAGTTATGTTACTGATGAGACACATACATTTTGAATATTATAATTTCAAATGTACTAGTGAATCTTGAAACTAATGTGCAGTCTTTTGCATAGCCCGATTGTGAAGACTTTTAAATAAACAAATAAGATTCAAGATTTCAGTAGTTCTTATATACATGAAATACCCTCATTAGTCTGATTGACCATGCTAGGGACCATAAGGAATTTTTGAGTATAAACATTAAACATTTATTTGCTTTGGGAAAAGAAATCTCTGGATAGTTCTGCTTAGTTCATGGGCAAAATAAAAGGATGTATTTTACCCTGCATGCCATCTCTGAGGGAAAAAAAAAAAAAGAGAGAGACTGAAATCCTTTGATTAGAGAAAAATATATTAAATAATTTCCATCTCCTTTTTCTATCACAGCTGATGATTCTCAAGTATTGAATTCTAAGGCTTCCTACACTCTTAATAGTGATTAGTGTCTTTTTACTTATGGGGGAAAGCGATGCTTTAATCTTAGTTTTTATCGCCATTTGGCTGCTCTCTAATATTTTAGAGCTCGGATACATAGTTTCAAGATCTCTTGTTCAAATAATACCATCCTTAAATTGATACCAGAAGTAGATAGCTCTGACAAAATATGGGTTTTGATAGCAAATCAGGAGGAATAGGAGTACCTTTTATGATTTTTTTGTGGTCTTCATCCAAATGGAAGATAAGAAAATGTTTTAATTACATTTTAAAATTACATTAAAATTACATTTAAAATTACATTAAAATTACATTTTAAATTATAATGATTGAACTTGGTTTGAGTCAACTTTCAGGTTATAATTGTCAACTACAGAAGAATCAGAAGAATTAGACATGTTCTAATTGCCACTTTCTTCAAAATACTATACTATATTAGGCATAAATATATGTAGACTGCTTTTCTAAGACTTCTGAAATATTAAAAAGAAGCAATCTCAGGTCTGAAATATTGTTTTCTTCAGCCACTTTAACCCAACTCTTTAATACTTATTAAATCTAGGAATTTTCCTGCCCCTACGTTTCCTTCCATGTTATACTGATGGCAGTGCTGAGAATGCACTTGTGACTCATCCTTCTATCTTCAGATGACACTGTCCTTATAAGCATGTCTCATGCCTACCCATGCTGGTCTTTATCTATAGAAGATTGGGGAAATAACGATACAGTTTGTCTTATAAGCAAACCAGCAATTCACAAAGCTAACTTTGTAAGAGTTTTTTGGAAAGTTCGTGACATTTCGTCTTTCAAACCAACATTATTTATTTATTTATTTATTTATTACTTAGAAAGCTTAAATGGTCATGAAAAGATGTAAATACCTGGTTGAGTGATATTTCTCCTTCTTCTTCTTTTTTTTTTCTTCTTTTTCTTTTTTCTGTATCTTCAGTCTTACCACAGATATCTTTAGTTTTTAACTTACAAACCAGCAAAGTAATCTATTTTTCACTTCCTTTATTGATTTACTGTGTTGTGAAAGGTTAAAGTTAATTGACATTACAATCATAGAACCATGGAAAATAAGGTGGGAAGTGAGTTCCAGAAACTATGCATACCAGTGTTTTTCCACCATTGTTTTTTATTTCCACTACAAGAAATCCCACTGATATTAGTGGAGTACTCAGAGTAAGATATTGTTTACTACAAGCAAGAGTATCATAGGACAGGCAAGAGTAAGTATTGCACAAGTCCACTTCTAATTTTCCGAGGTTAATGTGTAACCCCCTTATCAAAGAAAGGAAGGTGGTGAACTGCTGGAAAGAACTTCCTAGTTTAGTGGGAAAGATATGAAGATCTTTCACTGATATTAAAAAAAAAAAAAAAAAAAAAAAAAAGACAAAAAAAAAACAACTTGGCTTTTACAAATAGGAACTAAAAAAGAATGAAAGGAAATGAAAAACAAAACAAAACAAACAAACAAAAAAGGAAAAAATAAAAAAGAGACCTAGAAGTGTCACACCTGCCTAGTCATGCCTGTACTAGCAATTTTAAGAGGCTAGGAAGTATCTCAGGCATTGTAATTCAGTGGCTTATATCATTAAACTGCAAGTATGATCCTTGGAGAAGTTTTGGCTTTCTCCAGATTTCTAACAGTTCCTAGGCACATGGCTTGGGAAATAACATGGGTGAGAGGCCATTCCCAATTTAGGTCAGGATACCTTATTCTGGAGAGTCTGGTAGCATAGGTATGGGAGTGAGGGGCTGCTCCATGCCAATTGCCTTTATTGCCAGAAAACAGTCATTTGATTTCTTAATTTAGAAATGTGGAAATTTCCAGATGCTTGACAGTTCCGAAGTCTGATTACTTAAGTTGAAATGTATGGATTGATGGCCTAATTATAGACTTCATTTTAAAATGATGTTGGCCTGAATAACTGAACAAGTACAGGGCAAAGAGTTCTTCCCTAATGCTGAAGGGAATGATGGCTAGGAGACATGCCAGCTCCCAGCTGGATCACTCACTATGAGCCCTTTATTGGCTTTCCCCTCCTTTGGCTGCTCAATAAGTGCTCAGAAATGCTCCTTCCATCGCCCATTTGTACATGATTTATGTACACCGAAAAGCTTAGGTTATAACCAGCAAGCAGTTGTGACAAAAATAGCAACACGAATGACTTGACTTGGTTTGCTTATACTCCTTTGTCCTCTTTGTTACAGCAGTACATTTTTGAGGAAAAAAAAAAAAAAGAAGAAAAAAAAAGTAGATGAGCTAACAACTCTAAGGTTTCAAATAAGTAAAAGAAATCCTCATGTTACATGCTCAAAGAAAAAAAAAAAAATCACCATTGCCCAGACTTCACTCCTTGGAACATACAGCTGCTTTTGGCTTTAATGAACACAGATAATATCATGGGTATAATTTGCACCTGGGTACTTGGATCTTCATAAATCCTCAGGTTGCTTGAATTAGAAAAACAGTTGTATATGTAGGTACCACCTAGACATTTTTCTTTGTGCCCTTCCTTTTGAATCTATTTACTGTTTCAAGGTATTCTGAAAGAAGGGAAGGAAAATTCAAATGATAATTAGGTTTCCATAAATTTATTGAAAAAGAAAAAGAAAAAAAAAATAACCTATAGATTGTTTCTTTATTTTATGATATATGGAATTGTCTTTCTTCCTTATTACTTTTTCTATAAAAGACAGTCTTTCACAACTGATTTTTTAGAGCTAAAATTGTCTAAAGAAATATTAGAAGCATTCAATTTCTGCAACCAGGCCTTAATTTACTCTGTCCCCAGATAATTCTCAATTAATGCTGGTAAGCATTTAATCTGCTTTAACTTACTGATATTTATGTTTACAGGTTAATATTGTATGCCAACTTACAACAATAAGTTTGTTTTTCAGTTCGTTGATCTTAACTCCTTTTTCCTAATTCAATAACTTTTTTCACTCATCTTCTATTTCTCCTATCATAACTAGACAACTAGCATATCTAAAAAGATGGTAGAATTCTGTAGTTGTGACATTCTGAAAATTTTACCTTATATTAAACTATTTTTTTCCATAGTCACTTTGAAGGGGACAGAGTATTTCCCAGTGTGTTCATGAACTGATTACAAAACAAAGAGAAATTTCCTTCCCTGACTTTGCAGTGTATTTTTTCAGTTCTAAGCATGAAAAAGTTCTGATTTTATCATTCAACTGTTTTATTTGAGATTCCAAATATTTCATCAGAGCTCAAGGCTATTTTATGGAATACCATAGTATTTTCCATGTTTTTCTTGAGCCACTGACAAATTTAAAATATTTTATCCCTAAGGCTACCTTTATTCTAAATCCTATATTGATGTTCTCTTCTCTTTTTTTTTTTTTTTTTTTGAGATACTTTAATATAGATAGCATACATGGTAGAGATGGCATAATAATCTTTAGATTAAATTATTAAATTATGCTTTCTCATAATTCGGTATATTAATTTGGTATATGTTAATGTTTTTCTGTTCCACTGAGATACCTCCAGTATCCTTAACCTAGTTCTTTTTTTTTTCTTTAATTTTATGTGTTTAATAATTAATCAATAGATTTACCATTATCTGTTAACAAGCTGTTCCCAAGCAATCTAATCTTTTCTACAGTTTCTTTAAAAATTTACTTCTCCCATTTTTTCTTCCAGAAGGAGTTTGCTTTTAAGATAATTAAGAAGCTTACTGAAATTTTCCCTCTTTCTTTCTTTTATTTTTTAATAAGACTGTTATTTAAAAAATAAGAAGGACATGGACCAATTTGAATGAGTGTGGAGGAGGGCCACAAGGATGCTCACAGGGCTGAAGCACCTCTCCTACAAAGACAGGCTGAGGGAGTTGGGGGTGTTCAGTCTGAAGAGAAAGCTCCAGGGAAGCCTTATAGTGGCCTTCCAGTACCTAAAGGGGGCCTACAGGAAAGCTGGGGAGGGACTTTTTGTCAGGGAGTGCAGTGATAGAACAAGAGGCAATGGCTTTAAACTGAAAAAGAGTAGATTTATATTAGATATAAGGTAGAAATTCTTAACCAGGGGGTGGTGAGGCACTGGAGGTGTTCAAGGCCAGGCCGGATGGAGCTTTGAGCAACCTAGTCTGGTGGGAGGTATCCCTGCCCATGGCAGGGGGTTGGAACTGGGTGATCTTTAAGGTCCTTTCTAACCCAAACCATTCTGTGATTCTATGAAAATATTCCCATTTTTTGCTCTCCATCAGAACTTCTTCTCCAGTTCAAGTATCTTCCCATATTCCTGCTCTATCTCCTTCACAGAGGAGACAGACAGATGTGCAGTGCTTTTAACACCAGCACTTCACTGGCTCTTTCAATACCACGCTTAAAAGGTCTGAAAAAGAGAAGACCCAACTGAGATATAACAGCAGTCTATACAAGTAGGGGGAAGAGCATGAATAGAGAGCAATTTTTCATTGTCTCGGGTGGGTGGGGGGAGAGGTATCAAATGAAGCTGGCAGGTGACAGGTAAAAAAAAAAAAAAAAAAAAAAAAAGAAAATACTTCATCATACAGTGTAGAACCCTTGGCAATTTTGCATTGGAATATTAAAGGTTTACAAGGGTTCAGAAAGCAATGCACAAATTTATCGAAAAAAATCCTACCAAGGCCTGTTAGATACAAAGCTCTTTCATGTGGCTTTTAAGCCACAAGTTGCTGGAATCTGGGAAAATATGCTGGGGATGCATTACTAAATGCCTATTTAATTCTTACCCTCTTATTTATGCAGCTACTACAGACAGACTTTGTGAACAAGATCCTGGGGGGACCTGGACATTTTCTGTGACTTGGTAATGCTGTCCTTGTCCTCTCTTCTTTATCACATTTTTCAGAGATTCTGTTTCCAACAACACATGATCTTTGATGCATATCAGTTCTCAGTTGTTGTGTTCCAGTCTTCATAAATCCCGGTTCATATCATTCCTGTTGCCACGCTGACAGTCTCCATGTTTATGTCAAGATCAGCCATAACATTCACACTTTTAAAATCCACAAGTCCCATTTATTACTGTTACTTGATATCCCTGTCTTTATTTGGATTCCTCAAAATCACTGTATTTTATGAGCAACTCAGCTATTTTTTTCCTATTCTTTATTGTGCCCTATTTTTTTTTTTTTTTGAGGTTGTTGGTTTTTTGTTTGTTTGTTTGTTTTTGTTTTGTTTGTTTGTTTGTTTGTTTTCACTGCCTTGCAGATTCACAGTCAACTTCCCTTTCTGGTATTCTGGCAGACAAATTTTAAGTGGTCACCAGTTGGCATCATCATTTTTCAAAGCATCTGCTGAATTTAGTATATGTAAAGCATATCTATATATTCTATATAGATAATAGAGGAAAAAAGTAAATATGAGTATGCTAGCTAAAAATGTTCCTTAAATATAAAATGTTTGAGAGGTAGACATTATTAAACTAGTGTAATTACTGTCCATAGCTTTTACTTTTCATTAATACTTGATTGGAACCCAGTCAGATTTCAGAATAAATATTATATGGCCAAATATTCTTATGGAGCTAGACAAGAGAACTCCCATTCAGTTCCATCTTAGAAGCCCTCAGGTTTCTCAGATGGATGCCATCTGACACCTAAGAAAGCTGAGCCTAGATTCTGCCAATCTTAGTGGGTTGTCCTGAGGTATCTTAGGGCATTTCAGATGACCCTCACCTAGGGTCTCAAATGCTGGAAAAAACACTTTTGTGTGGGGGCTCTTTTGTTTTTGTGTTTGTTTGTTAACTAGCATTTCCAACTGATTCAGTAAATTGTGTAGTACAACCAAAATATCAAGGGAGAAAGAAAAGAACTGCTTTAATCCAGTCTTACTATCCCATCAGCTGGAGTCAAGTCTAATGACTGTCATAAGTTAATAGTGTTTTACAACTTTTTTTTTTTTTTTTAAATTCCTGTGGTCTACATTCTGATTCATGGGATAGCTGTTCTATGCCAGAAAATATTAAAAATAAATAAATAAATAAAGACATTTTGGAGCAATATAGCAGCTTGATGGCACCTGAGAATTTCTCTCAGAGGGAGTTATGAACCCTGTTTTTATAGCTGCTTCATGCCTTTGGGCAGATCAAAACTGTTAGGGACATGCAAAGTATCTGACCCTTACAGGTCAGAGATGTTTATTTTAGCCTTGCTTATTTTAACCCTAGGAAGTTCTGCTATTGTGGGGTTGCAAAAGGCACTATTATCTTATTCTATGCTTGTTTAAATAGAAATGATAGTGATTCACTGAATGAATTATTCATACTTGGCTGAAGTGACAACATGTTATTGTACCAGGATACAGGAAAATATAAAATTGTATTGGTTTCTTTAGCTTTGGACACAAGGGTATTAAAAGAAAAAAAAAAAAAAAGAAAAAAAAAAGAAATACTAATGTGTACCTTGGCACAACATCTTTAGTATTTGTGTCTCCTTCTGATAAAAGGTGATGCAAGGTCTTTCATGCAGCCTCTGTGCAGACAAGGACACTGCTTCAGGGGAATGCCAGACAATGCAGTAGCTCTTCTACAGTAGCCAGGGAAAACATACTTCCCCTTTCAGTTAGCTGCAAAGTAGCCTTGTTTTTATCCTCTTTCCTTTTTAACTACCCAATTCTGCTCTCATTGATGTATGAATGAGATCTTTCACAGGAAATTTGCTTTTGTTCTGTAGAAATCTGAAGGAAGGAAACGGGGCTTCAGGAATTCATTCCTATGAATTTTATGAATTTTCTTTTACAAGGTTCACAGCAACAGCATTCCCACTGCATTTACCTGCAATTCAGTAATAACCTTAAACTCTCATTGCTGTCAACTGCACATATTTATGTTTAGCTGCCTTAATATTTTGCCTTTATGAAGCAAGATATTAAGGATCCTGCTATAGCCTTAGAAGAAAGATTAATGTTAAGTGCTTCCTTAAAACTCAGAAAACTTTTATTTATGTCTTTTTGCATTCATTGCCACCTTCTTGATGAGATACCTGTTGCTGAGATACTGTGCCTCTTTTGTTTTGCTCTTATGAAGATGAACTGGACAGCCTTTGTCCTTGTATCTTACTATGAGAGAAAACTACATTACAGCTTGTTTTTTGAAGCAAAAAGAAGAGAAAGGGTTGTTTCTTGTTGTTTTGTTTTGTTTTGTTTTGTTTTGTTTTTTACAGTCTACAAGAGATAATGAGACATGGTGGGACTATGCAAAAATCATAAACAACCATTGCACTCACTTTTGCTTGCTTCATTTTCTTAAAACAGCAGAGAGCCACTGCAGATCTGCATCTTTTCTTCGTTATCACAGACATAAATCAAAGACAGATTTGGAGACAGGTGTTTCAAATCTCAAACTCTGCATGACATTCAGTACAAAGCCAACATAAAGTGGTATGTTTTTCTGAAGAATCAAGTTTGAGCACTTGTTTAGGAATATTCCAGTTTTGGCATACATAGTGCACATACTTAAGACACATTTTAGTTAACAATGTCTGTTGGGATTGTGTGCTTGTGTCCTTAATATTGCTAGGCTCTCTACTGAAGACATGGAGAAAGAAGCCTAGCCATGGATTAGGGTTGTTTTACTTTTTTTTTTTTTTTTCCCTATTCCTGTTGTTGGGAAGTAAGCTAGTTAATGCCACCTGGTATTGGGGGCATGGATTAGACTCCTTGATATTTTTGCTCTAGTCATTTGTTTATATATATGTACATATATTATTATTTTTTTCCCCTGGGATTTGAATTGAATCTCAGTCTTTAATTTTAAGAGCCTATATACATTGTGTCTGTGACACAATGATCACATAAACCAACTCTAATAGAGTTTACAAACACAAGCACTGAATATAATTACTTGCATTTAGTGGTAACAGTACTAAATAGTACTAAATTAGTACTAACTAGTGAAGTGAATCAGCAACTTGCTATATTGGACATTATTCATTTGCCAGATAGATTTAGACAAAAAGAATATAGAAGAGCATGGTATCAACATTCTTATATTAAAAGATAGAGGATACCAGTACTGATTGCCTCAATACTGACTAGTTCACTGTTATTCTCTCTGACATATCAATCACCGGTACATTTGTCATTAATAAACATCAGGAATGATGCTTGGAAACAGTGGAGTAACAAGTTAGAACAAAGATTCATACTTATTTTCCCTTTGTTAAATCTGAATTTTTGTATCAGTTTTCTCTACTGTGATAAACAACCTTCTCAAAATTTATACAGGCTAATTCTGTAACACATCTCTAGACTCCCATTACACAAACCTCTCTCCTACTTAAGCAGAACTTTTCTTTCTGTGATTCGGAGAAAAGCCTTTTTTTTGTCCTGTCTGAGCTCTGTTCTTATGTTCTTCCATCTGGTTCAGATGGAGTTAAGGGTTTTCTAGTTCATTCAAACATCTTGTGCTATAAATATTCATGCCTTGGTAGGATTCCAAACTTTGGTGTCCACTGGCTACTTTTTCTAAAAAATACTGAAGTGAGATTTACCCTGTCTGGATGCTTGGTCAGAATTATCACTGTACCTCCAAAGCCTGCTGAATGAGGAAGAAAACTGATGTTGCTTAAAAGCATTTAAATAGCTACACTGAGTCAGACAAAAAAGAAGAAGAAAAAAATGATTGGCACCCTCTCTCTGACACTGATCAACAACACATGGCATATTCGATAGGGCTAGCATGATTACACATTGAATTTTTCAACCGTTCATCAAGTTTTGTATAAAGTTAGCGAAGAAACCCTTCTTACAGCCAACAGAGAGTTGTGAACTCACAGTTGTGGAGCATAGATGTGAACTCCAGCTAAAACAGATTCTCTGTATTTGGAGGTAGATACCCAAAATTTGACTAAGCAAACCCTGAGTAACCTGACCTAACTGGGTCTAGTCCTAGCAGAGAGTTGAACTAGCTGACCTCCATGTGTCCTTACCAACTTACACAACTCTGTGATTCTGTCCTTTTTATTTAGTGTCCATACATTGCTAATCCCTTGGTAGGAGAAAAACAAATCTTTCTAGCACTCAGCTGGGATCTTTTCAGTTATGCAATGCGAACATCAAAACACACATTCTGTAGCATTTTGAAGGCACACAGGCTACAGCTATACCTACTAGCTGAATTTGGGTGATTTCTGATTTGTTGCATGGCAAACTTAAAAAGTCAAGATCAAAGGACTGACTATACAAATAACTAGTAGCAATGACTTGTTTACAGATTGATAATTTTCCCTCTGCTCTCGTGTCTTTTATGATAGGTGATAGCTATAATTTCTACAATCCAATGGTAAAAGAATTACATTGAGATCAGTTTTAATGTGAGGTACCTAAATGATAACTAAAATATAGTTGTCTACAAATGAGCTGGATGCCCAAATTCCCACTACAGTCAGTGGATATCAAATTAATACAGTAGACAGTTGCACTCAATTTTAAGAATCTAGGTTGCCCACATTCTCTATAAACTAGTTACTAATTTGTTGCATTTAAGTTACATCTCAGGTTGCTCCTGCCAATTTGGTGCACCGCAACTTGTGCAGTCTATGTAGGTCACACACGTTTTATGCAGAACTGGGAATTTACTGCTAGTCTAATTAAAGTCTTGACAGTCTAATCAAAGACTTATTATTAGTCCAGGTACAATGATACTAACAATTATATTTCAAATTATCCAATTATTACAGCTCATCCCATGATACAGCTAAAACCAGAACACCCAAACTTCCTAGCAGTCATTTCTTTCTCTTTCTCTGATATCATGCTCACCCTTCTGTTGACACTGGTGACTCAGAGACCACCTCTTCAGGCTGATGGCTTCAGTTGTGGTGTGAAGGTGTCACAACAAGTCATTGACATCCCGCCCTTCACTGGCAAAGGTGTGATGTTGGGGGGTTCATTCTCCTTTTTTTTTTCTTTTTTTTTCTTTTTTTTTTCTTTTTTTTTTCTTTTTTTTTCTTTTTTTTTTCTTTTTTTTTTTTTTCTTTTTCTGGAAATACAATGAAGGTGTTGATGGTTTCTTCCTCCTCGCTTGTGGGTCTGCCTTGTGTCATTATTATATACTGGTTAACACGATCTTGATCTTTATTTATTGGTTCGCTATTCCATATTACATCCAAATCTACTATGTATGGTATTTTTTACATATATCAGATACCTGTTCCATGTTCTTTTTGTTCCCCTTGAACTGTTTTACCCAGCTCCCAAGGTTGCATTCCTTTTGCAGACGGTAAATGACTACTGCTGAGTTGTTTATGACCCAGGGACCTCTGTTATCATCCCGTGTCTGTGCTTTCAAGGCCCAGTTATCTTCCTGTGTCTGTACTTCTCTACACTGCATTTTTATTCTAGTGTCATAGTTCATTACAGAAAGAAAAACTACATGCAGTGAATATCTATAACTCATAAAAGTGTAAATTACAGCAAGTCTTACACCACCCAGTTGTACAAAGCTAAGCAAAGAATGAAACAAACTGAGTAATAGTTGTATGTCAGATAACACTTGCTACAGCTAAACAGAATAAAACAAGCTCTAGGAAGGCCAAGACCAGCCCAGATGAATCCCAACATGTCCTAATGCCTGTGTTGTCAGCTTAACACAGAGCCTGCAGCCTGTTACTGGTAACGGGAGCACTGTATGCCCTGAGCTGTACAGTTGAAGAGTCTGGAGTTCAGCTCCCTCTGTAACAGTTACCTCCCTTTGAACAGCTCAGACCCACATGTAGTGTCCTAAATCTGTTTTGAATCTTGACGATGCATTCCTTGATCTTCAAGGAGAGTGAATTATTAACATTTTCTTTCTCCATTTCTGCTAAGATATATTTTTTGTTTCTACAAATCTTCCTGAAAAGCACAGGCTTGGCAAAACTATTTTGAAATGCAAATACCATGGCCTTATCTACACACGCTTTACCTCTGTGAGAGTTCATACGTCAGAACAACTGGTATCTTACACGGTTGGAACCAGCTTTTCAATCACTCATAACTTTGATGTTGTCCAAATAAGCCCAAGAAATATTCTACTTCTTTCATGACTGGAACATTTGCCTCAGAGTAGAAATAGTACAGACCAGTATGTTCTTCTAAGTAGACATTGGTGTGCTGAGATAAACAACATTCTTTGTTGCTTGTTGACACCTGAATTCCAGTCATATTCCTACAGTACTTGCTGACTTTTTGCTCTACCTGCCACATGTGGATTCACTGCTTTAGATACATATATATGAAAAAAATGTGTCTCTCATTAAACCAAAATTATGGGCTTCATTGCTGTTAAAATTTGGTATGGTATATGCCAAAGGCTGGGAAATTTGTTATGATGCATGCCCGGGGTCTGTCCTTGAAGAAGAGCTGGGTCATTGTTAGGGAAAACAGGGCCTAGGAAAGCAATCTTCGACCCATAAGTATAGAGAGCAAAGGACTATTTCTTAGTTACAGGCAAACTCTCTCAAAGTATCAGCCAATGTCCTAGGCAGTATGGTTTCTCACATCTGCTAGTTTCTAGGTTTTCAAAGGGTCTTGCAAATAATTTTTCTCCTGTTTCCTTTCTCTTTGATACCTTCTCTTCTTTCTGAGACTTAACAATGTCTGCAGATTTTACAGGGTCTCCCGTTTTCATTTCCCAACATCTTGTTTCTTATTACATTTGTCAATGCAAACAGCTTAATAAGAGTATTATCAGCACATGATCTGGCATTCCTGGGAGATGTCACTGAACAATATTCCAGAACACAATGAAATAAGCTCACTTAAGTCTTATTTTATCTAATTATTAAACTGTATACTTATTTGCTAGAACATGTTGTGACTGTGATCATCAGTCATTCATTCTCCTGTCTGAGATGGGCACCTGGTTTTCTTTTCTGCTGTGGCTGCATTGAAGAACTGGCATGGTGGTTGATACCCAAAAGTTTTTACTTTCAGGAGAATATAGCAGGCATGTAGACACAGTTCCAGAAGGACAGCAGACTAGTTTCCTATGCCTATAATTAACCTTTTGAATATCCTTTTCCCATTTCATTTTCTCCCCCTTATGCCTTGATGAGCAAAATTATCTCTTAAGTGGGTTATTCATCACTTTTCCAGCCAGAAATACACAGGATTACCTCTATTATATCTGCTTAGAACTAATGCATTTAGAGGAAGACTTCAAAGCCTTCAAAGGCTACAGGAGCAGATTGAATGAACCCTAGAAACTAAAGCAAAGTGCCATTAAGATGTATTAAGATCTAATCAACTGAGAGCTAATCAACAACAACAACAAAATGAGACTCAACATGGATGTGAAGTAGCTTCTGCTGTTTTTCTAAAAAACACACCCTAATCAAGTATACACCCTGTAATTACTTTCCCCTGCTTCCACATCTTGTGCACTTCCTTTTTATATCTGAATTCAGTTAGGAGCTCTTTGCTCCTCCATGCAGGCCTCCTGCTGCCTTTGTTTGATCTCCAGCTTGTCAGGATAGGCCTTTCTTGAGATCGGAGGAGATGATCCCTGAATATCAACCAGTTCTTCTGGAATCCCATGGGATTCTTCCATCAGATCTCTGAAAGAGTGAAGTCTATTCTCCTGAAATGCACTCTTTTTTCTTGTGAGGATGTTCAAATACTGTAACAACTTACCAAGTGGAGTTTACACCTGTTGAGATTCTCAAAACAGGACATGGTCCCAGGCAATATTTCTAGGTGACCCTCCATGAGCAGGGGGGTTAGACTCCGTGATCTCAACAAGTCCCTTCCAATCTCAGCCATCCTGTGACTCCACAATTCTGATTCTGTGGTTCTGTAACATGCAGAATGGTCAGATTTCAGTATCTGCTTTATGTGGCATTTGTCATTGACAGAAGTGATGTAGCTGACACTCCTTTTAGAAGAACAATGCCTTGGTCCTCAGCTAAGGTCACTGCTTGTGAATAAAGAAAATCAGCGAAGAGCAAGCCCTTCAAGGATGGACTACTTACATGTATTTACCTCAATGTAACTGTAGTTGTCTGGGACCTTTAGGTTTTGTTGGCAGGGATGGGACCCAGGCTGTCCCTTCTGATGGTCAAGAATTTTCTAGTACCATAGAGGTCTATATGATTTATTCTTATGCTATTACTAATCTTTTTAAATTAAGATTCCGTTTTGGCCAATTTACCAATGTACTGCTCAATTCAACACTTATAACTTTGGCAAGAGGCACAAAGGAACTACGTGGTCCTACATATCCTCACTGAGTACCAGTAGCCAACGTGCTCTGACCTTGACACATGGTCACTAAGGTAAAACTAATTTCACCGAACTCCGTGTGTCTATTGTGTCAACATCTACAGCCAACCTATTCATCAGTGTCTGCTTTTGTACTCACGGAAGAGAAACAGAGCAACAGCCTGATCTGATCTAACTGATTTTAGGCATTTATCTTTGAATGAGAAGAAGAATTGAATGCTGAAAGTGCCTGTTTTTCTCCACTGAGTATAAAGAATGCCCAGCTATCTAGATCAGATGCAGACATCTGTAACAGAAACATCTACATTTAGGTGAACTAACACCTCTGTAGTAGAATAAATCTAGGCAACACAGCTGACAATATTTCAACATAAATGTTCTTCCTTTAGCTAAACTAGCATAACCCTGTGTGGGATCAAGCCCTGACTGAAACTCAGCAGCATTTAAACACTCAAGCGTAGCACTGTATTTTTGCCTCAAAGCTAATGTGAGTGCTGAAATGCCATGCCTGAAGCTATATACATGCACCACACAACTGACTAAAAGCTAGCTTCAGTGGAAACTGTCAGTGAAGATGATTTCTCAAAATTCAGTTTTACTTTCTGTCACTGCAGTCCTGAGTCACTGCAGATGCTGAAGGACACTTCCACTCAAGACTGAGTGCATTGATCATTTTTTCCCAGAAAGCTACCTGCTTTTGAAAACATAACTATGGGAAAGACTTGAGCAATCTTAATTACAGATGTCACTATGTGTGTGGGTATTACCAGTTCCCAAGGTGTGTCTGTATAAACTTTGGGTGACTGCCACTATTTAGCCAAAATAGTACAGTGCAGCCTGGCAATGTAGCACGTTTGACTGTTAACCTGCTAGTCCAGTGAAAAAGCATACTTTTGTCCATGTTTAACAAGTTGCCTGTTGAAGTATTCAGCCATACTCAGCTTTAACTCCCATCTAAACACATCTACCTAATTAATAGCCAAAACTATGTATGTCAGAAATCCTCTAAATGAAGGGCTTTTCCTGATATAGAATACTTATGGCCTATCAACAGAAAACTCAAAGCATGCGGCCTTAGGCAGAATTTATTATTAGTGTTGCAACTGGCTAGATTCAGTTTATGATATGGTAGTAACGATAAGGTAATGATATATTTTTGTTTATATTCTGACTTACAAAGGAAGTTAAGCTAGCGTTATATGAAGCCATTGTATCTTTGTGCAGCATTGTATATTTTTAATGCAATTGTATTGCAAAAAGGAGAAAATGGTGCTTCCTAATGTGAGAGGATTATAATTTGTGCAGAGCTTTATTTTATATAGAAGAAAATCAATTTGGGCATAAAGTCTGCTCAAAAGCCGTATGTGAAACATATATAAAAATGAGCAAAATAAGTGTTATCTAGAACAAAACTATTATCTGTAGTGTGCAGGACAGCGTGTCATGGGACATCTAATTTGAATCATCAGTATCATTTTGATAATGAAAATAAAATTTTCATTTTATAGATTTTTCAAGCAGATTTTTATATTGTTTTATAAGTGTTAGGAGAAATGCCAATGCATTAAACTTACTGACCTAGCAGTAACTCACTCTGAATATATATTCAGCTTCCCTCTGTTCCTGTGGGACAGAGACCACACATTGCAGTTAATATTTCAAAGCAACATTGGAACTACAAGAGCATGGAGTTACTTGTGTATCTATTCCTTGGCCTCTCCACTTCTAGTTGTATAACAAAATGATTTTCAGACAGCATCCAGGCCTTTACCGCTTAGATTTATTGCACACTTGTTCTCATGTAATTTAATTTGGGGTGTTTTAACACGTAGACAGCATTCACTTAATTCCAAGAAGACTGAGAACAACTTTTAGACAAGTAACTTTCAGATTAATGGGTGAAAAAAATATTTGAATAATCTCTTTCCTAAGTAATACATGCTAGAATTGTTTCCTACTTAATCATACCTACTTGTCAGAACAACAACAACAAAAAATACAAGTATTGTCAAGATAGCAGAAATACCTTGTCCAAATAGGACTTCATAAGAGCAAAAGATTTCTTCTTGCAGTATCCATCTGTATTGACTGTCAATGCACAAAGCATACTGCCATCTGTATTTTCTACCATTTCTTCCATTTTTCCCATCAGACCAAGGGTTTGGGGATTTTTTTTTCGTTTATTGTTTTGTAACAGGAGATATTTTCTCACATATTTACTACATGACTTCATAATTTGGCATATATTTACATTCTGTATTTCTACTTTACTGTCATCAGTTTTATTTGCTCTGCCTGACAGAGCACATTCCATTCAGCTCTGTTTGCTAAACGGAAACTTTGAGGCCATATGGGGATTTTTTCTTTTTCTTTTTTTTTTTTCTTTTTTTAAACATTGTTTATTTCCATAACATAACATGTTGGGTATTGCCAAGACTAGGGTTTTAACATCATACCTGTACCTGGAGAAACACTGAAAAAACTATACCACACACATTTTTTAAAATTGTATTTAATTCAGAGATGTATTTTCTCAGGTAGTGCTCACCACCTGTGTTTGTTGGCCACAAATATTTAAATGATTATATTTTATTACAAGGCGTTTAAAAAAGTTATAAACACATAGATTTTAAACAGATAACTGGTTTTAAAGATAAAAGAAGTTGAACCTGCATGCAGGTTCACAGAATCACTCCTGTGATTCTTCTCTTGAAGCACACATACCTCTCCGATGAGGTGGAAGCAGATGCTTCTTGCTCACTGCTAGAACCCCCTCTGCCACTTGTGTCAAACTCCGTCAGTTCTTGCATTCGCTCTTCACAGCAACATCCAGTTTGTATCACATTACATAAAAATACAGCTTTTAGGAAGAACTTCTCAGAGATGAGCACATGCTGCAGCAGCCTTTATTTATGGACTAAGTCCAATTTCCTCTGGCTTCACGGATTACTCCACAAAATTGGCTATGAAAACATAGCTCTGTGGCAGCTTGCTATGCCTTTTTTTTTTTTTCCCAAAACACCAAGATATACTGGAGAAGCTGCATCAACGCCACTGTGAGCATTGGCTTCCTGAATCTGTCTAAAGCATGGTTATGTCTGTTTGGCTGATCATTTTCCTTCACTTCTTTGGATTCCTCTTTTATTCATGCTCATGGCAATTAGTGTTAATTGCCTGGGAGACAAGAGGGACATAAGGATCTGACCACACTACAAATTTAGACAAAGTATTATTTGCCTAGCTGTGACAAGCTTCTCATTATATACCTGAACTAGTTTTAAACTGTCTCTGTGACTAACAGGAAATAGCTGTGGCAATAGAAAGATCAGCGCAGACTGCAAAATTCGTCCTAGACCAAGGCAAATATTTGAGACGTTTTCCACCCTAAGCATTGTGTTGCAGTAATTACAGTTTAAGCTTGTTCAGATCTATCTGCGTGGTATTTGGACATAACCAAGGACCAGGTTTGCAAGACATTTATATATACACTCAACAAAGATGATGACAATGTAATTGAAAATGCGTATTCATCTAAAAAATCTTAAAAGTAGATGCGTGTTCCTGTTAGTGATAGCTCTGGTATTGCCTGTGTTCCCTAGGAAAGGAGAAGAAAAGATGAAGAAAGCCAAGCCAACCTCCTGCTGCTTTTTTCTAAGAAATTCAGTCCCAGTGGCTTCTTTAAGCCAACTTCCTGCTTAAAGTATCTACATCCACAAAGAGATCAGAAGCTGTACACATAACCAAGAACTTGGAATTGAAACAAAGTAGTTTATAATAAGAGGTTGAAAGAAGTGGAGAAAATAAATACAGTCAGTAAATTCACACCCTGGTTTCAGATTGATCCACGACTAAATCAGGTACATTAATTTATTCAATTTGTATTTGGAAAAATCTATATATTTCCCCTGGCATTATTTGTATTAGAGATTTGAAAACCACTGTTCAAGATGCAAAATGAAGCCACAAAATCTGGCATTTTTTTCTCTTCAGTTTTTGAATATCAAGGTACAGCTTTTATGCTATTTTTTTTATATATTACAACAAAAAAATAGCACAGTAAACATAATATTTACTTAAAATAGTGTAAAATTGTAGAGCGATATAAACATGCGGCATTGGTTTTATGTATGTTTATTAAGATAACATTAGCCTAGTTTTGATATCTATTTTCTTAATGTGTGTGCTCCAGCAGAAACAATAAAAATTCGAATAGACTTATACGGGTGAAGAAGTGTAAAGTTAAATATAGCCCTTCCGTACTTGATGACCACTGATAGAACAATGAGTGAAAAACAAGTTTAAAGTTGTTAAGTCTTGTCCTGCTTGCCTTTGTGTGATTAAGTTCAGACTTGTCTGAATTCAGATTACATCCTTTAAGTCAGCTTTTCACAGAACTGAGCTTGCAATAGTTGTTACTACCAAAAAGATTCCTTTGTAGGCTCATTTGCATAGTAGAGCAAAGTTTAAACTGTTGCAAACTTGCTGACTAAACGCAAATAGGTTTCTTCTTTCCTGAAACAAATCTGAAACAACGTATTTTTTTAAATGTCATTTTGACACTATTTTCTTTACATGGTGAACATGTTTTATAAACACAGCTCTTTTACAGTAAACAATTTACTGCAAAATCCAGAAAACAGGGATAAGTGTTACTGTCTCTTTAGGCCCTTAAGGTTTAAGAAGGTCAAGCTGAAAATGTAAACATAAAAACTAACATTATTCAAGTGTTTTAGTCAACACGACTTGTTCATCAAAGTAATAAAACCCTAATAGTTCTGAAGTTAACGTCTTACATTCAATATATACTTATATATACTTAAATATATTCAATATATACTTATATGTCTTAGTGCTTGCTGATTACTTTGCCCTGCACTACGATTACTGTCACTTAATATTATGTCATAGTCAAAACCTCTGGCACCAGACAGTTAAATTAAAATACAGAGATAGCACTATTTTGAAAATATGAAGATCTGACAGAAATGCATGACCTTCCTTTTTTAGCTTTCTATCAGTGCAGTGACACAGCCACCTACTCAGCTACTTAGAGATAAAAAAGAGATCTACAATGTTCCAGAAAGAACAAGAACTGAAAGATGGACACATTCAAAGCCTAAATTAGTCACATTGTCTATTTTGAGGGTAGTCCCATAGGCACTTTGATAATATTACTAAAGAAAAAGAAGCTGGGTCTCTGTGTATCTTCTCATTTGCATCACTCATCCAAAATTTATCCCTAAGTATGAAACTCTCTTCCCACACAAACTTTCTGAATCCACTGCTACCTCTATGGGTGCTTTTCCCAAGCTTCTACAGAATATTTTTAAATTTTGCTATTAAGACCTTCTAGATCTTGCCTACAGTCATTTATTCTTTTGGAAGAGAATTAATCTGTAGAAGTTCAAATATCAAAGTTGCATCTGAATAAATGCTTGCTGAATTGTACTCTAACATTTACAGAGTGAAATGGTATTCGGAAGCTATTAACTAATGCCCAAGTTTGAGTTTCTAGGACAGTGCATTCCACAGAGCTGAGAGGTACATTAAAAAAAAAAAAAAAAAAAAAAAAAAAAGAGGTTGGGTGACATTTTCAAAATGTGCCATGAACACTTCAGAAAGGGTTTACTTTTGGGAAATTTGTTTTGAGCAGTATAGAAGACATGGAGTTAAACCTATTATTACATGAGTGATCTAAATTCCATTTGCCGTGGAATCTGGTAATACAATTAAGAGATTTTCCTTCTATTTGGTAACAGAAGCACAGTACAGGACTCTGTACATACTATTTCTAAACTCAACATGACCTTTAATAATAATTGTTCCTTTTAAGACAGAATAATTAAACATAGAAACTTTCATTATGTATAGAGGGAGAGGGGAAAAAGGAGGAAATCCTGCTAGGAAACTAATAGCTTTAATCCGTTTGTAGCCCATATGTCTCTGCCAACTTTGTTTCCAAACCGGCAGGGCTTTACACACACAACAAAGTTCTAGGAGAAACAATAAGAAACACAAGAAGCAATAGAGAAGTCCCCCAACATCCCACCTGGGGCTTGTTGGGGTCCCTTTGCTGAGAGCTGCGCTAGGCAGAGGCTGGCTTCAGGAGGCCACCAGGCATCATATATCCACCCCCTCCTGCCTCATCATCCAGCACAGCTTCACTCCCACGCCCGACTGGGGACCAGCCACGGAGCTCTCCCTCCACCTCTCTGCCCTCCTACACGCTGGGACTTAAAACTCAGCTCCCTCAAGACTTTCTCCAGGCTGCCTGCATGAAAGCTCTCACCCCGCAGCTCCAGGCGGCCTCCAAGTAAACCAGCGGCCTGGCGAAAGGCGGCCGCCTGGATGGGATAAAGCTCTGCCACAACAGCGATGGCAAGAAACCGCTTTCTGGAGTGTTCCCCTCTCAGGCCAGCCATGCCCCGTGCTGTGTGCGAGCGGCAGGGAGCTGTGCTCTCAGCATTTTCCAGGTCGCCCCACGCCGCAGCCGCCCAGCCCAGCGTGCGAGAGCCCCGGCGTGACTCATCCCAGCCCTGCTGTGGGCGACCGTGTTTCTCACTGCTTCTGCCCCGCCAGGTCATAAAGCACGCGGGCGTGGAGAGGCTTTATGGGTTTTAGGAAACGTTTATAGGCTTGATGAGACGTTTATGGGGTTTAGGAGACATTTAAGGGGAAAAGGGGAAGGAAATGGCGGCAGCTTGCCCCCCTCTTCTCAGAGTGTTTTGAACTGAGGGCACACCAGCCCAACTGCTTAATACACAGAGAGATGCCACCTAAAGACACCCCCAGGCGCTGCCCTGCTGCCTGTAGGGGCAGCGCAGCGCCCTGCAGCTGCTGGGCCGCCTTTGGGGGCGGCCACAACCCCACAGAGCCACACTCACCCCCCCCCACTCCCACCCCACCGCTCCCTCAGCGGCCGCAGCCCCGCGCATGCGCGTCACGGAGGCGGGGCGGGGCCGCGGCTCCGAGGGCTCCGCCCCGGGAGGGGGCAGGGCCGCGCTGTGCCGGGGCGGCGGCGGCGGCGGCGGCTCCGGTGGGGCGGGGAAGGGAAGGGAAGGGGAAGGGACGGGGACAGGGGCGGGGGAGGACCGGCACGGGAAGGGAAGGGTCGGGCTGGGCCGGTGGGGTCGGAGGAGCGGCCAGCATGGAGCACCACCAGCCCGCCAGCCGATACCAAGTGGTGAGCGCCTTGTCCCCGGCGGGGAGGGGGGCGAGCCCTTTCCCCACCCTTTATATTTTATTTTTTTTTAATTAATTAATTAATTATTATTATTTTTTTTCCACCCTATTTTTCTCGGCCGCCTCTCGCTTGGAGGCAGGGGGCTGTGGGTCGCAGGCGGGTGACCTTCAGGCGTTGTGCTCCGTACGGGTTTGCCTCCTGCCCGAGCTGCTGGCACCGCCTGCTTTATTTTCATTATTTTCATAGTTGTTATTATTTTGCAGTTATTGCTTTATGGTCGGTCGTGCCCCTCTGTGGGTCTTGTCACCCGTTATACTTGTCTAGAGCCCTGTGATTGCGGACCAGCCTCGTTTAATATCAGTCGCTCGCAATATAAAAGGTTGTTGGTCGAAAAAGAGGATGTGAGCACAGCCCGTGTCCCCAAAAGTTTCCATTTAATCCCTCGCTTCCTTCTGCTTTATGGCTTTGCTGTGTACATAACTTACGCTGTGAAAGCCTGAAATCTCTGCTCGTAATTCCTGTTTCTTCTATGATTGTTCGCCCAAGTGCTGAATTTATCTTACTGGTTTGTTTTTGTTTTGTTTTTTTCTTTTTTACATATCAAGTATTGAAAATAACGTCGACAGAAGTCATCACGTCCACTTCTGTGCATACATTGTATGTCCGAGGCTTCTTTACACATTTCTCCAGATATAAACGTTGCCTCTGGGTTGCAAGCGATCAGCTTGCTTTACATTTTAATGTAGAAATAAAAGCTGATGTCTATATTCAGGTTCCTCAGTCGTGACGTACAAAACTGTAGCAGCAAATACCTTGTTACAGGTCTGGCATATTTCTGTTGAGAGCTCGGCAAGCGGTGTGGGAGGTTTCTATATGCTCCTGGGTGATGGTACACTGGGACTGCCGTGGAGCTGACGAGCAGACCCAGCAGCCTGTGACTTCTGAGGAGCGTCGTGTGCCTTGCGTACAGCAGCGGGTCCCAAAGCGCTTTGTGGGTCAGTGCTTCTCTTCCTGTGCCACATGACCGTAATTTAGCTAAAGTCAGCAGAAGTCCTGAAGTCATTCCTTCCTTTTTTTTTTTTGGAGAGGAGAATGGGAATGCTGGCAGACTTTTTTTTTTTTAACAGCCTTCAAATGCTGTATCCTCCCCAAGGCCTAAAATAACTTGGGTATGTTTTAAAAGTTAAAAAAAAAAAATAATAATAATTCTGTTACTCAAAGGAGTAGAATAGAACACGGGAGGATGGAACAAAGAAATAATTTGTCGCTAGTGTTTTAAGTTACATCTGTAACTTCCAGCTGTGATGCTGATGCCTAGCTTTGCAGAAATGCTTCTTGGTGTGGCCTTCCGAAAGGGCTGATCTTGATGTTAGACAGTAGGTGTTAGCCCATTCTCTTCCCCATGTATGTTAAATTTTGTGGCCAATTTATGTCACTGAGGTTTTGTTAGAGAAGTGTCTCTGAAGCCTTTGCAATTACAGCACGTTAAGTTCCATTGAATTTATTGTAAGTCATAATGAAAGTGCAATTTTAATCTCTGATGTACTCTGAAGTTTAAAATACCTTTCTAATTACTATCCCATAGGTAAGACCATGTTGTTTCATTTTCTCTCCATTATATCTGACTGTCAGACATCGAGATTTTTGTAATACTTACTGTGTTGGGTCAGAGAATGGAAGGAACCGAGCAATTGCAGATGTACTTAATTAGCACCTGATTATTCAAGCTTGTGATCTTAAGTGTTATGAGGTATTGGCTTATGTAATGTCTGTGATAGGTAGTAGGCAGTAGATTATTGCAGATTTTATGGTCATGTCCTAATCCTTGAGGACAAAATATAGAAATGAAATACTACTTAACGTGGCTAATACTGCATTGGTTTTGTGCATGTACCACTCCCTAGTGCTAAGCTTATGAAATCTGACCAGTTCTGGTATGTTCACTCTACGTCCTTTACTTTTTGCCTTCATGAGTAATAGCAAGAACTCCTTTTTTTTTTTTCTTTTTTTTTCCTCTAGTTCTGCCTTTACTGTTAACTGATCTTTTTATTTTCTTCTTTCTCTATTCAGTGCAAGTTCTCTTCTAAGTAAAAACAATTATTGGCTTACATTTCTGTTCATAGCAGTGACAGTAGGACTTCAGTGAAGTTGAAGGAGCTATCTCACTGCTCTCTCTTCTTGTTTGTGGCTTCTTTAAACAAGTTAAAAGGCTTTAAGAATTATGGGCACTTGAATTTTAAGCTTTTGCACCACAAGCCACTTTTAGCACTTTTAATGAGATAGAATATCTGATCATAAATTTAGCCCTCATTTTTTCTTATTTTTTTTTCCTGACAAACACTACTAATGCTTCATTCAGCATCCTATTCTTTCTTTTGCATCTGTATTTTATTTAAAAAGCATTTCAAAAATGTTCAAACGATGCAACTGCTAAAAAGCTGCTGTTTGGAATTGCAGCGAAGTAAGTGTTGTAAACGAAGAGTGGGCAGTAAATCAGCATTACGTAACTGTCTGCCGCAGGCATGTGTGACTTGTATTGCTCTCTGCCCCTCCTTTTTTGTCCTCCCTTTATAGGGCAAAAAGACAACTAATTGATGGGTAAGAACTTGTCATGCTTTCCTGCAGGAATATGACATCAGAAATAAATCAGCCAATCTTTGCTGTCTTGCTTTACTTCCTTTTCTTTTTTCCCCCACTTCTTAGTCATTTACATACTGCAATTCTGTTGGTAAATGACTTAAAACTTCAATCCAGGCATAATCAGTTCAGTTGTTTTCCTTTCTCCTTGCTGTCTTTTTTTTTTTGTTTCGTTTTGTTTGCTTGTTTTCTTCCCCTATTCTGCTTGTTAGTAGACAAGCGGAATGAGGCATCAACTATAGGAAAACGATAATTAAAAATTCTTCAGTGATCACTTTCCTGATTCTTTTTAACTTCTTGCTCTTTGTCATCTGACTTTAATTTGTGCATTGCTATCTTGCTGTCTGAAATGTTTGCTCATAGTCCAACTTGTTTGCAGAAAAAGATGACTCGAATGATGCTTTGTGAATCTCTACTGAAGCAAAGCAAAAGAAAGGCAGCTGTTTTCTGCAGTGCGTAAAACTGAGTGAGCAACCAAGTCCTAAAGCTTGGGATTGCCTTTTTCTGTGAAATGTGGTTTTCCAGGTAACTGTGTCATGAGGGAAGACTTCAAATATATGTGAGTAATCTAGGTGCATAAAACCCATGAAAAGCTCTAGAATTTATATTCTGAACTGCTTAAGAATTATAACTCCCCCCTAGACATTCCTGATGAAAGCTTTAGGTTGTTTTTCTGGGATCTGGTAGCCAGCAATCTTTGATTTGTATGGTAGGTCATATCTATATAGGTGAATGGTAAAATGGCTAGGTAGGTAGAGCCAGAAGCAGCTGTCCACATGGGTGTCAGTTTAGCTGTCACTGGACTTGCTGTTGCCACAGGAGCACCTGGAGTTTGGTGGGGTTTGGGAATGCTGCTGTGATTTGTGAGTGTTGTGCGATGCAAGACTCCCAAGACCTCAGCCTGCTATTGTATGGCACTATATGGGATTAAAGAAACTTTTTTTTTTATAGGTGTGTCAATCTTATATAAAAGTTAAGATATGTATGCTTTTTAGGAACAGGATGAAGAAATGAAAGTTGCTGCTATAAATACTTCATTCCAGTTAATTCCCCTGCGTAGTGCTACACGTAAATAGTTTTAAAATTATCTCAGATAATGCTTAATGATCTGCATCTCTTCTGTGGTGGGTTGACCTTGGCTGGCTGCCAGCTGCCCACCACGCTGCTCTCACTCTCCCTCCTTGGCAAGGCAGGTGAATGGGAAATGTAGGAAAATAGGATGAGATACCTCATGGACTGAGATAAGGATGGGGAGATCACTCACCAGTTACTGTCACAGGCGAAACAAACTTGATTTGGGGAAGACTAATTTATGGCCAATTAATAAGAGTAGAGCAGTGAGAAATAAAGAGAACACTAAAACTACATTCTCTCTGCCCCCCTTCTTCTAGGCTCAACTTTAATATTAATTCTTCTACCTATTTTACCAGCCACAAGTGGCACAGGGACATGGGGGCTGCAGTCAGAACTTTGTCACTGCCACTCTTCTCTCCTTTTCCTTCTCTTCTCCTGCTCCAGTGTGGGGTCCAAGTCCTTCAGGAACTTCTCCCACACGGCTCTGTACCATGGGGTCCATCCCCCAGGAGCAAACTGCTCCAGCACGGGTCCCCCACAGGCGGCAGCTCCCCCCAGGCCCCCTGCTCCTCCGTGGGCTCCTCTCCACAGGCTGCAGCTCTGGCCCAGGGCCTGCTCCTGCGGGGGCTCTCCCTGGGCTGCAGCCTCCTCCAGGCCACATCCACCTGCTCCACTGGGGGCTCCTCCATGGGCTGCAGCATGGAGATCTGCTCCATGTGGGACTCATGGGCTGCAGGGGGACAGCCTGCTCCACCAGGGGCCTCTCCAAAGGCTGCTTTGGCCATCGGTGGGTCCCTTTTGGAGCTGGCTTGAACTGGTCCCCTCTGACATGAGGGAAAGGGGGGCAGCTCCCAGTCTCAGAGAGAAAACACCCCTGCAGCTTCCTGCTACCAAAACCTTGCCACATAAACTGCACATCTTAACTCCATTGTCATTGACTCTTTCCTCTCACAATGTTATCTGGTTGAACCTTAATCAAAGTCAAATGGTCTTTGTAGGTCTTACATAAACATGAAAGTCAGCCTACACAGGAAATGTGCACAAAGGAAATTTTCTACTTCCTTTCTTTTCATGGGACGAAGTAGTGACTGGCAAATAAATAAAACCAAACATTGATTATTCAGCATCTTTAAAATGAGAACTCTAGCCTATATCTAACATTTATTGTCTTTGGAGCGCTCTTATGTAATTGGTATTACCAAACAGATTGAGCCGGTTTACATTAGGGAGACTTCTGTTGCTTTCCACAGATCTGATTGTGAAGTCAGACCTGGAGATAAGATGTCGCACTTACGAGATTCAGTTTATGGTACTGAAGAATACTGAGTAAAGATGCATTAAGTGATAAGCTTTGTCGTTGCTCGCCTATGACAGTTAAGCTGGCCTTTCCAGGGGTACAAACCTCGTATTCATTGAAGATAAAGTTTTTTCAGTGCACCTTAATTTTGTACTTGAAGCTCCTAGTGTGGACCTTTTTAATAGTTTAGAAGGACTAATGAGGATCTACTGAAATGAGGTGGATTACACTTTTAAAGAATGGACTGTTATTACGTCTCAGATATTTTTATGATGTAATAATAAACAGAATTTTGAATATTTCTGTAACATTTTTACCCGTTTACATAATTTACCTATTTAAAAAATATTTTAATATTTTTATAAACTTCCCCTATTTGTTAAGGAATCTTGTCACAAATGAAGATGAAAACTTATTAATGCTCAGGTGTGTTTTCGGATATGATAGTGATGCAGTGAAATTTTAAAAAATAGTAAATCTTAAATTTTTCACTTTCAGTTATGTTTTTTGAATGCTTTTCTGTTCCATATGAAACAAGGAACTAAACCTCAAATCTCCGTGTGCACCTCTCAAGTCAAGGAGATGAGGTACCAGATATTTACAAGGAGACAGAAGGTGTTATACCTATTAAGCAGGATGCTCTGACTTCAGTGTGCTGTCCTTGCCATGGTTTTGGATCCCTTTTTGGAGGACCACAGCTCTAATAGCCAGCTCTGTGCCTGATTCAGAGGAAGAAGCCCAGTCTCACTGAATGAGCAGGAGTGGCTGCAGCTACAATAGCTTGCTGCTGCTTTGTGTGGGCGCAGGTTGTGGCATGTGGGCAGCTTCCTGTCTTTTTGGTGGGGGCGCGAGGGGAAGTAAGGTGGTTTTCATCAGCCCTGCGTACAAACTGGATTAGTTATATAGGGCACCAGTATTACCGTACTGAACAAAATGAGTAATGTACACTAGTAAAATGTACCTGGGTTATTCCACTCATGTCTTTCTCCAAAGGTATTCTCAAGCATAGATTTAGGGTTAAGTCTGAGCAAGAGAGAGAGGCGGGGAGGAAAGGATGGGAATATCAGTGTCTGTTCTGGTGCAGCAAGCTGTTGGCTTGTGAAAGCTGTGGGGGTTTTTTAGGTTCTTAAAAGAAGGATGTGCCTGCCCTAAGATGTGACATTAAGCTGTGGAAGGTAAAAGGAAATCTTCAGGCTGTCACGTGTATCTGACACGTCTAGTAAGTCTTGTAACTGTGAAATAGTAATAAAAGTCAGAAGTTCGGTAACGGGAAGAAAATGCTTTCAAATAACATGTTCTCAGCAGAAGACACCTGTAATGTGGCCAAGCTTGATCTGTTCAGATCATGCAACTTTAAAAAAGAGGAACTTGAAGCACTCTGTGAGCTTCTTTGCATGAAAAATGAGGTGGGGAGTACGTTAGGAGGGCATCAGAAGCGTAGTACTTAGAAAGTGCTGTGTTAATGCAAAATTTTAGTACTAGTCTTCCAGGTGGGATGAAAATGAGGCACTTAGCAGAAATGCCTAATTCTAGGCTATTTTTGAAACACTATTCCTAATGACAGTGTTAACAAAACAAGGAAGTATGTATCATCAGTACAACTGGTAGTATGTATTGCTAATCCTAATTTCTTGGGACCTAGTCCCTAGTTTTCTGTTGTAGATTTGATTGTCGTGTTGAGTTGCATAGCCTCCAAACCTCCTCCTAGACTTCAGGTGCTTAAACTGCTTTGGAAAGGGGAGTGATGAAATGGGCACATACCAGCACACCCACAGTGGGCAAATTGATTTCATGCTGAGAAGAAAAGTAATCTGAAGAGGAGATGGGCAAAAAAGAATGAAAAAAAATGGCAACTTGTTAGCTTGGAGAAGCACTGCCAATGCTTCCTACTAAAGCTGAACTATTGTACAGCCAAGACTGTGGGTTTGAGCTGCCTCAGGCTTAGGTCTCCCACTTCCTGGACAAGTACTGTAACAGCTAGCATGTTTTAATAAAATGGGCACCCCCTTTGCCAGCTGTGTTTTTAATGAAAATGACTAACTTCTTCTGTTTTGTGCTGAAGTCATTTCTGACTCGCACAGCCAGGGCTCACAGATGTCAGGATGTGGATGCCTTATGACTTTGAGTCTTATAATGAAAGTGGAAAATATATTTCCATTTTAACATTTAACTGTTTATTCCACTTAAGCATCATTTCCATTATCACAGGCTAAGATTACCCTAAAACAGGAACAGTCTAACTTACTTTTCAGTCGCTCTGTAACCAAAGCATTATATGATATCCTGAGTTGGAAAGGACCCATGATGATCATCAAATCCAACTCCAATTAGGTATTGAGCCACCCCCTTCCTCCTCTCCCCTCCCCTCGTCCCTGACTGTGCCTCATTCAGCTGAGGAATGGACAGGATGATTTAGAAAACAGGCCTCAAAACTTTGATGTGGACACAACAAAATCTGGTCAATATCCTGTATGTTACTTTTTTTTGTTGTTTGTAAAACCACTTTTCATTTTCTTCGTTTACTGTTGGAGGTGCTTGGCAGAGGTTTGTCATATTCCTTCTTGTAAAACACGGCCTTCCAGGAATAAAAAGAGAGGAGAAATCTCAGTCTCTGACTACTGTGTAGTAGTTCACAAACGTAATTTGTCCATTTTAGCTTTGAAGAATATTTTACATTTTGGCACTAAACCTGTTAATGTTAACTGGAAGAGGGGTCATAATCAAGTTCTTCGTAAAGCTGTGTATGTAGCCTGAATCAGTGAACCTGTTTTTGCTTTTCCTTGCTGAATTTGAAAAGAGTATGTAGAACAGCCTTGAAGAAGTAATAGACGATACTGTAAACATCATTCTATCTCTTTATTGAGAAATAACCTTTTAATTTTTGCAAAGTAGCGTAAGCTTGCATTTAAACATTGCTCTGGTAATGCTTAGTGTGGTTAACACTTATTTTTGTGATGTGAGGGATGCCTTAGATAACGCACAAGACGGTTAGCATAACAATGCTGGGTATTACTGAGGCCAGTTGTGCAGTTGATTGTGGTGTCTGTAATTTATTGTCATTTTGGAATTTAAAGGAAAAAGTACCTAAGGTATTTTTAAGGAATGAACCGAAGCATTAAAATTTTCTTAGTTAAAGTTCTAACATTGGGGTCTCAACATAGGCTTGCACCAAATGCAATTAGGAAAAATATTATAAGCTGTTTACTATTAAAAACCTATTCCAAATTCTAGAATGAGAGAGCATAATTCAGACAGATCCTTAGGCTGCTAAGGCCCTGCAGTGTTGGTCTACAGCTGGTGATGAGCATTGTTCCATGTTCCTTCCCTGTACCTCAGGGTCTGCTATTCTTATCTACTTACTGGGGTTCAGAGGTAGCACCAGTTCGGTGATCTGCTACTCTCCTCTGAACAGTTGAGCTTCCTCCTAGACTGTTATGGTGCTTTGTTTTGTTGATGTTTAGCTTCCTCACAGTTAAAAATTTGACCTGCTGGAAAGTACCTGCTTCTAGATGTGTGCATCATCGAACAATTGAGGGGTCCAGAGAATTGTCCTTTGGGCCATGTATTATGTAGACCTGTTTTCAAACACTCTAGCTCTATCTAACAACTATCTGTTGAGACATAAAAATGCATTCCTTAAAGAAAGGGCCTATAGGTCGTTGTTGTTGTGTTTGTTTTATTAAAGCTGTGTATTCTGTAGTGGATGGAGAAGGACAAGACCATAAATCAAAGTGAGGATTTCTTCAGTAGAGTTTGTTCTGCTGCATGTAATGCATAGAAAGTATGTTCAGGTCATATTGTGGATCTGTGTGGGTTTTTTAACCTGTTGTAACATCTGTCTCTATTTTTTCCTCTATAGTTTATTGCTATCTTAAATTGATGAGCTTGAAAAGGAGCTATGCTCAAAAAATCACGTGTAATTGACCTGCTTATAAGGAGTGAGTTAGTTTTTACTGATTTGATAATTTTTTGATCTGTGTGTTGTTTAATTAATATTTTTGTTTTTGAGCTACTTTGTGGTGTTGAGTAGGAGACTGTTCCTTCGTGACTAGCTTTTTCAAATACAGAAGAGAGAAAACCTCAGTGTTCTCAAAAAAGTTGAGACACTTGAAGGTTTTTCTTAGTTCCACTCCAGAATTTTCAAGGACACATAATTACCTGTGATATAAGAGGCATAAACTGGAGTCTGTTTTTTTTTCTGCCTAACTTTGGTCAGGGATTTAAGGTGAAATTTTATGCTCCTCCTGCAGTGCAGTTATGATACTTCCCTAAGAGAAAAAACAAAACAAAAGACAAACCAAACAACAATAACAACAAAAAACCTACTCTTTCCTTATCCTTCCCCCTGTAAAATGAATTTGCCATTTTTAGCACCCTCCTGCACTGTCCTTGTTAGGAAACTGTGTGTGAGCTGTTCTACTGTACTTTGGCTTTTAAGTGAAGCATGTATTACATTTACAATAATACCCAGCTTTTTGAATCAGCACTGATTATTTTTCAGCCCAAATGAATGCAAGCTAAAATGGAAGCTGGAACTAGCTGTTGAATATTGAATTTGCTATTGGTGAAAGCCCTGTCTGTTTCCCAAATTTATTTTTTTTTGTCATTGTTTTTTAAAAAAAATTACAGTTTACTTGTTTTGTTTGTGTCAAATGACCAGAATATACTTTGTGAACAGATTCTATAAAGCTGCTGGTAAGTCAGGGGTGCCTCTTTTGATTTGTGATTCCTGGAGCTGTCGCTGATATTTTGCTGGAGCTGTTGGTTAGTGGCAGCTGCCAACAAATCCTGACGGAACATTGGCCATGACCATGGAAGATACTGAGAATGAACAAGAAGGCTCATTGTATGAAACCTGGGAACTGCCCAGATGCTGGGTACTGTATGCACTTGGGGATTCTCACAGGAGCCTGGTGGAGCTACAGCAGGCAAAGGGAGGCAGCCTTCTTAACGCTGCAGTCTAAAATGAGTGGTGGGAGTTGGAAGTGACCGGTGCTTGCAGGATAATCAAGGCTAAACCATTGCAGAGCTGTTACTCACCCCCCAAAAATGCTGAACTTTGGTTTAAATCACGGGAAATAAGCTACATGAAGAGAAATGAATATATGGAGTTTGTTAACACACAGGATCATTGAGGCAGATACTATTAGCAGATTCAAGAATGTAAATTCATGCACATCAAATCCATAACAGATGCTAAATGAACGAAGCAGAGATGTACCATTTACCAGCCATAATATAACAGCTGGGAATGTTAGAGAAGTTTGAGGAAAATGGGTGGCAAATAAGTGACTAAGGTTTTTGTGTGCTTTCCATGCATCTCCTGATATCTCCTGATAGTTGTGCTGGGGACGGAACGTTTCCTTAGACTGGCCTCTGGTCTGAGTAATACTATTTTTTTTTTTTTTTTTAATAGAGTTTAAACTAGTTCCTCAAACTGTTCTTGACTTACCATTAGACAAACGGGTAGTTAGGTGGTACATGGTGATCTTTTTAGTAACTAGAGTTACTAGTTACAATTTCTTACTGTGCACAGGCTTTAAAGAAAGCTTTTATAAATTTCTAGGAATACTTTTAGACTAGCAGAAAAAAGATTTGGAAGCTGTTGGTCCTAATTGTCCTCTTTGTTAATGTTAGAGACATCGGTTCTTTGTTGGTAGATTTACAATTAATTCCTATAATCATGTGATAGGAAAAACTTCTAGAAACTATATCTGACTTGAAATTTTACAATAAATATGAAAGATATATCTTGGTCATACCAAAATTTAAGTATTCAGAATTATCTCTGAATAATTCTGTATTAGAGAAGAAACCTGAAGAACTAAATGGGGAGAAGTGCAAGTGTTAACACTGCTAAGAATGGTTTAGTTTTTAGAATATTTACTGTTAGAAAAGAGTTCAGATACTGACACGTGGTATGTTGATGTCCTTTATGAGCAGGTTATTTGCTATTAATGTAGGAGTCGGGAAGGTATAGATATCTAAGAAGCCATAGGGAATGAATGGAAATGCTTATGTCATGCTATCAAATGTGCAATTGTTTAAATTTGGATTACAATCCAAAAAAAAGTAAAATTGTATGTGTAAAGTAGCCACTGGGGGAGATGAACGCTTTCCCTTGAGGAAGTCTTGATCAGCATTTCTAAGTACCACCTCCCCCGCTGGCTATAGGTTTCTTTGAGGAATAATTTGGTAATTTGGTAAATCCACTAGGCTAGATCTCTAGTTAAACAGAAGTGACTAAAATTATTTAACAGCTTCCTAAGTTAAGTGCCTATAAAACCTTTTCAGTGTCTGTGGTTCACCTTAGTTTTAACATGGGTGTCAAACTTTGGCAGAAAAGCCATCCTGTTGCAACATATTTTTCAACAACATTCAGTATAAATCTCTTCGGATTCTGTTCAGTAGAAGTTTGCCGACAGAGGTTGCGGGTTTCCATGGTACCTAATCCTTATTTAGCAGACACATTTGGTATTTCTACACAGCTGTGGAATGGCAGCAATGGACTTCTGTTCTGCTTTTCTGCTTCTACTGCAGATTTTACACCTTTGACCTCAAAACATGTTGACTACTGTTGAAAACTTTCTGCAGAGATGTAGCGTTTTAAAAAATGACAACAGACAAAAAAACAGCAACAAAACAAACAAACAAACAAAAAAAACCACTCCACTATCGTGACTGTCACTAGATCTCAGCATGTGATAGTGGAGACTTGCCAAGTGATGGGATGGTGGAGGAAAAAAATGTATGTTTCATGTGCTTGGGAGTGCTGATTAAATTTGATCAGTTAGTTTCAGATAAGTAACAAAGAATTAAAAGCAAAAGGTAGCTGGAAGTTGCCGGACTACGGTGTTTTACCGGAATGTACTGAAGTGCCTTATAACCTTCATTGCTTCAGGGTTTGGTATTTATTAAGAGACTTTCATCTTCAGAGACTTTCAGTGTTCTAGAGCTCTGTGGCTGTGGCCAGTATTGCGTGTTTCAGGAGAGCTTGCATGTGATGATGCTGGACTACAAGGAGCTTGCTTCCTAACTAGCTGGGAAGCTGGCAGTCTGCTCTGTGTGAGTTCGTGTTGGGCTGGTGTTACAACAGGAGCTTGGGGAAAAAGGCATCATCTTGTTGTAAGCTGTTCTATTGGTAAAGGATGAAAACCTGTACTTAAAATAAAGTTAGCAACTTAAAATGCAATGATGTGTGCTTCACCCCCCGAATATTATTTTATTTTAAAAAACTGTGAAAGATTTCTTCCGAATGCTGTTGTGAATTTTTATTTTCCTTCTAAGAAAATAAGAACAGTTCTTTAGTGGAAGGATTTATGTCTCTCTTCTGCTCTTGTATTTCTTGTCTAAGAGTATTTATAGATTATTGGCTTTAGTTTTGATTGTTCAGAGGCTTTTGGTGACCTAAATGACAGTTGATTGATCTTAACACTTGAATGGCACTTATAGGTTAACGGTATGGTTTTTATGTTTATTTTTTTCTAAAAATACGGAAGCAATTAGTGTGTAGTGTGAGCTTGTGAGACCATAATGCCATTCAGAAACAAGAGATAGGGAAGTTGAACTAAAAGCTCTCTCTAACATGAGCTATTTTTACAACAGGTTCAGAATTAAAAGCAATCTTGAAATAAAATTTGTATAAAAAATAAATAAAATAAATGTAAAATAAAATTTTTATTTTTTCCCTAGAAAATTCAAAGATAAACACTTTGCTATTTGCAGTTGAAGAAATCCTACTTTACGCTACTAAAACTGAAAAAGGCAATGCAAGATGTGGTTACAAGACCAGCACTTAATATGCAACCCTTAAGTGGTCTAGTGAAATTGTTTTTATGTTAATAGAGCCTTCTCCTTTCAAGCTTGCATTTCTTATGAGTAGCATCTCGTTTGTATGGAACAGTTAAGAATAGGTTTACAAATAATTACCAATAGGCAAGTGTAAAAAAACTTTTTTTAGTACATAGAGATATCATGTGTAACATAAAAAAAGGTTGAAGCTTCCTGAAAGCCTGATAAAGATGATGGAAGTTCTCCTGTTAACCTGCTGTTAGTTCCACCTCTAATATTTACTGTGTTACAATTCCTGTGGAATAAATACCTGTGCACCAGTATGGAAGGGGTCCTGAATCTACTGCAGAAGTGTTGGATAGCTGTTAAGCACTGCAGAGGCAATCTGAAAACGAGTCTTTCCCTGCAGCACCAGAAGCTGCAGTAAGTGGATATTTTTGGTTGGCCTTTCGGCATGGTCTGAAACTTGCTCTAGAAAAATACAAGTGTGGAAGTGTTAACTTCTCCAAAGTGACAACGATGAGCCTCTGCTGCTGAGAGCATTGCTTTTCATGGAGGAGGTGTACCAGTTGACTGGCTTAGCATGCAAAGGTTGAATTTGCATGATCAGCTAGATTATGATCAACGTTTTGAACATTTGCATGATCAACTAGGTTATCTCCATGCTTTCACTTAAAGCATATCGTAAGATTCAGTGTTTTGGAGTTTCTGTGCATTATATTCATTTTAACATCATTGGGACGAACTCATACACTGATCAGTGTGAGGTCAAAACTGAAGGAGCCAATCTGAAAAATGTTGTAGTAATATCATGGGAAAGGCTAGAAAGAAGGACAAATTCAAGTACTCAAAATTGAAAATTGCTGGTGAGAATGCTGGTCTTCGGTGTCCCACGCAGAACCATTACTACTGAAACTTATGCAAAAGTTTACCTAAAAGTCAGGCTGTGTCAAGATGAGCTGGTCATAAAGGTATAAAAAAGACAGAAGACGCAAGCTAGGTGGATGCTTTTTTTGTCTGTGACAGCATCTTCTGGATAATCTTATGCTACACTGAAGAAATTTTATAAATAGCATGAAAGTAGCTTATATTTTTAAACAAGGTTTTTATGCCGTTTGTAATGCGCCATTGAAATTATGTTGCAACAATTTTACAATGTACTGAACTTCTGTAAATCATTTTTTTTTTTTAAATGGAAATCTACAACTTTTTAAGGAATGTGCAGAAAATTAGTCACCAGAGTTACTGAGTGTTTTTTGTGTATGTTAACCTATCAGTGCGAATAGAGCTGGCATGTGTTACTTTATCTATGTTAACCAGAAAACATCATTCTAATCTTGTGCAAATAGCAAACATGTGGCATTAGACGTCATCGCATGATATCTTTTTCCTGTGCCCTTTTTAAAATTTAGTGTATTTTAACAACTTGCCTATATTGCCACTCTTCTACAAGTCAGTCAATGTATCACATACGCATTGACCGGAGTAATGGATTTAAACTGAAAGAGGGGGGATTTAGATTAGATGGAAAGGAAGAAATTCCTTACTCTGAGGATGGCACTGGCACAGGCTGCCCAGAGAAGCTGTGGATGCCCCATCCCTGGAGGTGTTCAAGGCCACGCTGGATGGGGCTTTGAGCAACCTGGTGTGGTGGGAGTTGTCCCTGCCCAGGGCAGGAGGGTTGGAGATAGATGGTCTTTAATGTCCTTTCCAACCTAAACAGTTCTATGAAATGAAGCAAAATGTTACAGCAAAGTTCTGTAGGTCAGAGAAGATTACTGTTGCAGGCAAAAGAAAAGCGTAAGCAGAGAGTGAGGTAGTTCTCTTTTTTTGTTTACTTTTTTTTCCTCTTCTTTGAAGGCTTAAAGAGTGAAAATATCCATGCTTGTCCCTTCAGGAAAGGACCCTGTACCAAGCACTTTCTTCTGGTTCATGTTCTGTATAGTGTGTAAGTAGATTTTAGGTATCAATCTGATTACTTTGGAAATAACTACACAAACGAAATAGAGGACTTAAGGAAAGGAGAAGATGCAGCACCTAAAGAAGTGATTTGCAATAAAAATTAAATGCTAAAATAGCTGTATTTTCAAACATTTTTATGCTGGAATTTCTGTCCCTGATTTTTAGCTTCTTATGGAATGAAATAGTGAATTATTGTTTTATAGACGTTTTCTGCGAAATAAACTGAAGGTGTATTATTTTTCTTCAGGTGACTTTTACCATGTGTTTTTTTCTACATCGCAGATATTCTCTGGCAGTCTCCCTGAGATCTTGAGCGTTTGTCAGAAAAAACATTGCTGCTATATCTAGCTTTGAATTTTAGCTGTGCTAAGACAGACACATCTTGCAATGTATCTGCTAAGACAGATACATCTGACTCTTCAGCCTGGAGTGTACTGTAGTTCAAGGGCTGTGAAAGCTGGAGTTGAAATACTTATGTGTATAGTTTAAGAGAAATACAGGTCTATTAACAAATATTCCCTTTTTAATTGTAAAGCTTCTGGTCGGCCAGATACACTGCATACACCCAAGATTTAAAGGAATCTGCTTTGGATTTTATGAAGATGAATTTCTAGACAGCTAACTATTGCTAGGTATGGCCAACTAAACTACAGTCACAAAGGAAAGCATTTTTTCAGAAGAAAGTTTGATACAGAAATAACAGGGAAAAATGTCTTTGCATCCCACTTTTAAAATGCTGTGATGAGGGCAGGGGAAGGTGGTAGCTTGCAGTTGCTTGTAGTTTAAGAGGTCCTAGCAATTGTGTTTTGTTTCTTTTTTTTTGTTTGTTTGTTTATTTTTTTGGCTGTTATCTTGGCAAATGCAGTTGTATTGCTTACAACTATATAGTCGTGGTGATGGGGGGGTTGAACTGTAATCTGTAATTTCCCCTTATTCCTTTAATTAAAGAGGCGGGCAAAAGTAATGTTGCAGTTGGAAAACTTTCTAGGTCTGATTTCTTCACTTTTAATGTTAAATACTGCAAAGGTAATGTTTAAGTACGTAGCTTAAGTAATACCTTGAAACAGACGTTTTCTGTTCCCTTCTGAGTGTTTTTAGCCTGGTTTCTATGGAAATGAAACCAATGCAGTGTGTCAGGCCTCTTCTTCCCCTGTCTCCAAAAATACCTTCTAAATTTACCAGCCAGTATATGCCAAAATTAAACGGGCAGGGGGAGGTTTGAAGAGAGTTGGGCTCCTACAGGTTGCCAGCAAACTGGTGACTCCACAGAGGAGGACCAGCGCCCTGTGAAGACAAGGCAGATAGAGGCGGTTGTACCGTCCTGTCTTGCAGCACGTTTACCCTGTTGGCATAAGCAGAACTTCCAGCTTGCCAGAGCAAGCTATGCTTTTTGTTTTATTTTTAATTTTTTTTCCACTGGAGTCTGAGGAGAGCAGAAGAGCTGAAGTTACTGCCTTGAGGAGAGAGTAGGAGACAATACTTGAACCAGCACTAACAAAAGCTAGCTTCTGCACATGGGACAATTAGTATTTATTACTCTAGCTGTAAATACTCAAGCTTCTTAAGCCGCTTCCTGTGATTTTAATGCTGGGGTATCCTGTAAGGAATGTTGTGATTGTCTTACTGCAACAGGATAACCTTTATACACTTCAGAATTTCTGAAAGGTCTATAGAGTAAAATAAAAGACAGGATCATAAATAGAAATACTTAGTCCCTGAATGAGTCATAATAAACAACAGTCAGAACTATGCCTTCTCAATGCTCTAAAAGGCATAACAGGACTCCTTTGTATAAAGCCTGTAGTATGGAGTTTCTCTGTTTCCTAATTGCACTTGCTACAACAATTGAATGACTTGTTAACACTGAAGTGAAGCAGTCTTGGGTTGGGAGAATAATATGCACCTAATGTTACCTCCATAATTTGTAGCTGTTAATAAATTTTAATCTGGAGGAAGGTAGCTTTCAAGAAACCGAGTAGAAGAGACAAAATTAATTTCCTCAGTAATGTCAGAGTGGGTATTGAGCAGTGATCTGCTCCTTGACCAATTGGTGCTGTGAATCTTTGTAGAATGGTCACAGCACAAGCGGTATATTGGCAGGAGGAAAAAAAAGCTATTATTGAAGCAGACAGCAAGAAGGAAGGAGGAACGAAGATAACAGACAGAAATACATTAACTAGGCTTTACTTCCCCTTCTCCAGTTTGTTGCAGTGAGGTAGTCAGACCTATGCATGCATCCCAGATGCCATTTGTATTTTGTGTACTAGCCATTAATCATAGAATACAAAAAGCCAATAATTTTGTTAGAGACAAAATTCTGTTGTCTCATTGCTAATAAAATGACAATTTTATTTAAAAGTAGTTTTGTTAGCTATATCAATACCATATTACCCTTGTGAATGATTTTACTTAATGTAGAAACCATGAGGTTTCTATCTTTCAGGATATTTCTCTGATCTGCTTGACCTTTCTAGAATCAAGTGTCTTGTCTTCTCACATGCTTTCAGTATCTCTAAATACATTAGGTTATTTTGAAGTGGTTTTCTTTTTTCAGGCCTTAACTACTATAAATAGCTTTACATATTTCTCAGTTTACTGCTTTTCTGGATCACTGATTAGGCACTAAATGACCTGACTGCTCAGTACCCAGAGACCTTCAATAACCTCTATCAGTTCTATGCAAGGTGACCTCTCTAATAGTGTGTGCTTGTGTGCGTGTATGTGTATGTATGTAGGTTTGTGTATATGTCTGCTATATATACAGATAAAACCTTTCCTCTTTAAGCTATAGGTCTTTGGATGCAGTATTTGGAAAGACTCTTGAAAAAGGCTTTAACAAGTAACTTACCACTTTTTCAAATTTGACAGCTTTAAAGACAATAGCATAGAAGCCGTATGAAAATCTCATGAAGTTGTTCTGTCACAGTAACTTTTTTGAAGTATTTTCTGTTTGCCCTTGACCTGTCTTTTCAATTTACCTGTCTTTAGTTGAAATGTCCTCTTTGCTTGTAATTCGTTCTGGTATCACTAGTTTATCATTAGAAAGAAAAGCACAGAATTTATAACCTGCAGAACTTAGATATACTCTGGATATACAGTAATTTTTGTAAGAATATAATGCTAGGTAATAAGATTTGTTTAGCATTCTTATTTTCCAATAATCTGACTACACTTTGCCCAATACAAAAGTAATGATATGTTCTTAGTATTTTTTTGTTATTGCTAGGACAATAATCTTCTATAGCTTTGACAGTTTCTAAAAACATCGTACAGAATTCTTGCTTCAGATATGTTCAATTTATTCACTTGACTTTGTGTGTTTTAAATATGAATGCCTCAGTAGTCATCATAGGCATCTCGTAGTTTACCCTGGTGTGAACACTAATGTTCAGTATGTACTAATACTTCTTTTGTATCAAGCTTGTACTCTTCCTTCTTAGTTTGATTCTAAACACTATCAATTTAGCTAAAATAATCAAAAACACTTTCTCAAAGAAAATACGTTGGTTGATATATCTGAATTCTATTGTTATAACAAATATGCTTGCTTATTGTAATTCTCAGTTCTCCGTAAGCTTAAGTGGACGTGTCCTTTTAGAACTACATTTTAAAAAGCAAGCAAACCAGCATTTTAAAGTTTTATAGGAAAGGATTCTTTCCAGAAGGTAGAGAAATGCAGAATGTTTCGGAAAGTCTTAAAATCTGAGTGGAGAAGCTCTCTAATGAGACGCACCAATATAAGAATTACACTCATACAAGTAGTGTTATTTCTTTATTTCCTCTAGACTGATACAGTCAAATTAGTTTTGCTCACCTGTTGTATTTTAAAATCAGTTAATATATTTTATTAACATATTTAAGAAGATTATTTAACAGTTTAAAATACTTTCTATTCTGTTAATATTTTAAAACTTAGCATTTTCTCAATAGAAAACATTAAAAATGCAGATTTTTAAAACAGTTCTGTGAATGTCACTGAACAGAAGTAATCGGGGGGGGGGCGGGGGGGGGGGAGGGGCAGTTAAGATTACTTTTGGCTGTTTACTTTAAAAGTACTTAACTGGGCTAAAGAAGTCATGTGCTGTTTGCCTAAATATTTCCTTTGGTTTTGTGGAAGAGCAATTTTCTCTTTTTGATCACAGTCCTGCAAGTGTTAGGTGGTTGTGTAAAGAATTGCCTGAAATTTGCTTGTTTTTCTTTTAAGCTTCACAATGAGGATGACCCACCAGAGTCTTCAGCAGCTGAGCAGTCTTCCACTTCTACGGAGACTACACAGACTCCTCAGACAGCAGCCGTATCTGAAGCAGATACTTCCCCCCCACCTTACTGTAGCATAGCTGTAGAAGCAGCTGCAACCTCAGGTATTTTCCCTTACATAACAGCTTGTCACAGCAGAGTGTGTATGAATCAGCACTTGGTTCAGAGTGGTACGGTGCTGCAGTATTTTTTCTATGCGCACAGTTGCAGCAAAAAGCTAGGCTTTCATGCACAGCCCTTTGTCCAGTTTATTCAGAAGCACGCTTCTAAATTACACTGATTCTTCCAAATTGCTAGACTAAATGGTTGTTCATTAATTAGTGTAATGATTAGCTTTTATTTAAGTTTGCCTGTAGTTCAGTTCCACATTTAATCTACATGTTTGAGTAGTGCTTCATTATTAGACCTCATTAGGATTTTTCATTGCCTGTTTAACACCCCTCCACTCCCCTGTCAAACCTAAGACTTCTTAAAAGTATGTGCATTGTTTGGTGAAAATATTGCCATGAAAAAGATTCATTTTCCTTTAAAGACTCTTCATAAAACTTCTTGTGAAAAATTAGAAGCAGGACTTTTTCCCCATTTATTCAGTACTCCTTTTCTGATGAGACTGTGACTTTCCTTTAGGGTATAGGAGACTTAACAGCAGGCAACATCAAAGTCACTGTTTCAGCAAAGTTGCCTGGATTTGCATCTCCCATGTGCCGAGTAAATGTTTCGGAATTAATCTATGACCTAATTCTTTAACGTTGATTAAAGAAGCAATTTCCTATCCCTGCTCTGTCAGACAGTGTTTGCAAGTGTAACATGTGGCTGTGCTGAATTAGCCCTACGTGAAACATTTTTGTAGTGTACTGACATATTTTTGCCATGTGACCTGTGCTGACAAATCTTTCCCATGTAAGCAATCTTGTGCAAACTATTACTGGCTGTAGGCAGAAGCTTGAGGTATATTGTAAATAGATTTATTCACTTCATTCGTGGTTCTATGCTATATTTACTTTGCTATTTTGATATGTAACAATTAAGTCTGTGGTTTGTTTTAATATAAGGAACATTTTTAAAAGAATATGATGAAACTGAGTATCTGGAGAAAATGAATTTCATGGAACAACTGGAGTTAGCAACAGGATCTTGCTAATAAAAATATAGTGTGATTATTAATATACTTAACTAATTGGTTAATATTAAAAATTAAAAGCTTTATTAGGATGTTTCTTTGCATGTCTCCTGATTTTATAAAAAAAGACTTTGATTGGAACACCTGGAGATATAACTAAGCTCATGAATTGTTTTCATAAACTGTTTCTTGAAGCATCTATTTTTAAGGTTTCTGCCTTGAGTAGTAGCAACTAAGAGAACCATTAATATGTTCACCACTTAATTGCATAAAAATGTTTCAAAAGTTTATAAGAACTTGAACCCCACATATAATCAATTTCAGACTATTGAGAATATGCACTTTAAAGTAGTTTTAAAGTAGCTTTATGCACATAAAGCTTATTGTTCTTGACATCTTTCTGGTTTAAAAATGCATAACCTCTTTATTTTGAACAGAAACACACAATGAGTTTTATCCTGTACCACCTCCATACAGTGTAGCTACCTCCCTTCCTACATATGATGAAGCAGAGAAGGCCAAAGCTGCAGCAATGGCAGCTGCTGCAGCAGAAGTTGCCCAACGAGTAAGTGTTGTAGTTCTTTATTTCAACTTCGTGAAACCTAAGGCTACTCTAATTGTTTATAGTAATTGGGATCGTATTATGGCCTATTTGCTAAAAATAATGGTGAACAGATGATTTTATATATTTTGTATATTTTTTTAATAGATTAAGTTCACTGTACTATGGAAAGTGTATAGTATTCACTCTGTTCTGAGGCATAGCAGCTGGCTAAACACTTTTGAAGGCCAAATATTGCCCTGTTTTAATAATTAATTTACTATCTTGTCACCTTTTAAGTATCCACATTAATGTTAGTTTCTAAAGTGAGTGCTGATGCTGAGTGTTTCAGATGGTTTAAAACAAAAATTTAATTAGTAAAGAAGGTAGAGCTTTGGAGAAGAAGGGGATTCCAATAGTTTGGAAGGGTTAAAATACCAAACAGCAGGGATCTTCCAAAAGGAAAAATCCCTACTACGTGGAAGCTTTAATACTTAAGTTTGATGGAATGTTCCAAGTATCCCTGAATGTTCAGGCTGAGGGAGATGGGGTCGTTCAGCCTGCAGAATGATAGAAGGCTCTAGAAGATCTTACAGCAACAGGGGGCCTACAGGAAAGCTGGGGAGGGACCCTTTTTCAGGGATGAGGAGGAATGGCTTCTACCTGAAAGAGTAAATTTAGATTAGATATAAGAAAGAAATTCTTTACTGAGAGGGTGATGAAGCGCTGGCACAGGTTGCCCAGAGAAGTTGTGGGTGCCCCATCCCTGAAGGTATTTAAGGCCAGGCTGGATGGAACTTTGGGCAACCTGGTTTTGTGGGAGATGTCCCTGCCCATGGCAGGGGGGTTGGGATTAGCTGATCTATAGAATTCCTTCCAACCCATTCTATGACTTAAAAATAAAATAAAAAGATAAAATCATGCACCCCGAGTTATAGTAAACAGTAAATGAATCGGTATATAAGCAGTATTTTTAATTTCGTATGAACTAACATTATAAAGACTGCAGTATTCAAAGTAAAACCAAAAGTCTGATATCTGCAATTAATGTTAAATATTAGTTTTGTAATTGATGATTTTGTTCTTTCCACCTTTCAAAATTTGGGAGAGAAAAAGAGATTCTGCTATTTGATAGGATTGGCTATAATATGCTGTATTTAATTTAGGCTTCCAGTGCTTTCACTAGAAATTCCCACTTTAAGAACAAGGTGATTTGAGGTGGATTATAAGGTGGTTCCTCACCACCTCAGATGGATTTTAAAGTGGTGCTTCACCACCCTCTGAGAATAGGTTGCCCGGAGAGGTTGTGAATACCCCATTCCTTCAAGACCAGGTTAGATGAAGCCCTGGGCAACCTGGTCTAGTGAGTGACATCTCTGCCTATGACAGGAGTGTTGGAAGTAGATGATCTATGAGGTCCTTTCCAACCCAAGCCATTCTATGATTTTATGATTCTAAAATCTTACTGACTGGGTTGTAGCTGTTGGGCACGTTTTGCCTGTGAATGGAAAAATTTTTTACTTACACAGGTGGAGTCAGTTTCTTCCTTGACTGCCATGCAGTAATCAGTATATGTAGCTAAATTTAAAATGGGTTTGTGTAACATCACCAGTGAAGGTGTTGTACAAGTCTATTTTACTAAATGTAGCAGTGAATCTGGAATATTTTTCATGGTTACTTGCCAAGTTCCTGCTAGGAGGTGGTGATCTTATAACCTTTTAATCCATGCTTCTGTTAGAGTAATTAAGTTGTCTGTTGTTACTGCTTGTAATATAAGTACAATTTATGACGAAATACTGATCCGAAAGAAACCCTTAATCTGAAATTATGTAAAAACCTTTAAATTCAAAACATTAGCAACCCAAACCTTAATTTTAAGGGTACTGTTACCAGTCCTATGACACTTCAGATGGGGCACATGCAACTTTATTGCAAGATTCCTGTTGCTTTGAACTTCGTACATCTGGAACCCTATGGGGTGAAAGCTTTCGACATAAAAGCAATTGTCCCTGACCTGAATTTCATTGGAAAAAAAAACTTAGGCTGGGATTCAGCCAATTCTAAGAATAGAGTTAAGCAAAAACAATAGTTTTTAAACTGTATTCTTAAGCCTTTTTATTTTGGAGCACTTGAATTCTCTCATGTTTAGGTCACTGTGTCAGCAACATCTTTTCTCATTCTCAGAAAATCTGCCTGACTTTGGCCAAATTCAGTTATTGAAAATATGAGTTTCCATAGTACATGCATACAGCTTTAAATTTAATACATTTGTGGAGATGGTCTTCCACGAACAAGTTCAGACTGCTCATAAGTCTGAAGGAGATGGGACTGCAGATGTTTTGTCACCAGAGAACATTTGCAGATGTCTTGTATCAGAATAGGATTATCAGGCTAAAAGTAAATGCACTATACGACTGCTCATGACTACTTTTGGTGAAAACACTGGAACTGTGAGTTTCTGGTGTGCTGTGACATAGTTTTATTATTCTTGACCTTTGATCAGTACATAACCACGAGGTTATTTGTATTAGGTAGAAGGGTAAAAGGACAAAGACCGAGTCTCTAAAGCTTACAGCTTTTCTTTTGTGAAGAGTAGTCTGGTTTCGGTTGGTCAAAGAGGTTACTTAGTGAGCACAGGCAGGGTGAGGGTGATGGGTCTAAGTCAAAATGGAAACAGGCAAAGCTGAATGGAGAGCATCGGTATGTAAGGAGCACAGAGCGATCTTAATGAGAAGCAAGAGGGAAAAGAATAAACTGGGATTGGTGGAGAAAGGAAACCAAGTGAAGACAAAATGTAGTACTGGAAGAGCAGCTGAAGTGGGTGAGTGAGAAAAAGGGAATAGGAATGGAGAAGGAACACTGATAAGATTATGTTGCTTCGTGAGGAGGTACTTGTGGAGATGAAGAAAGGAAATGACGGTATTTGGAAAATGTGAACGTATTAAAAAAAAAAAAGTGAGTAAAATGATTGAGCAGTCAATCAGTAAAGAAAGAATTGCCAAGGCAGAAGAACAGTAAGTAAAATGGAGGTGAGGAGGAATCTAGATTTTAGAAATAGGAGAGTAGGTTATGGTGACAAAGGGATAAATGAACTTTTGCATGAAGCCTTGTTGGTATGCATGCTTCTCCAACACGCACAGAGGAACTCAGCAAGTGCTTACACTTACATGAAATTTATAAGAATTTCACCTACTTATGAAGAATGAGTAGGAACACATCATCATTGCACCAAAGCAAAAATTAACTGGAAAGTTGTAGACTAAGGCAGTACTGTATCAGAAGCTGCCTCAGTGTACCTAAGGGCCTCAGACTGCTAAGGATCTCAAATTTGATAGTTTCTGCTTGTTTTGCTTCTGTGTTTTCTCCTCTCTTTTTCCTGTCCTTTTTTTCCCTCTCTTTTCCCTTTCAGAACACACTCATGCATAAACATACAAGCTATATTAAAGACTTGGTATTAAGACTGTGGAAAAAGTCACATTATGGTTAGGGTGGTGGTTTGCCATCTGGAGGGGAAGGATTTTGATCCTTAGCTCTGCATACCTGTGGAAGGTCACGCGGACTTTACTAGCTTGCAATTATTTTCTCATTTTCATTATCTTTGAGACCACAAGCAGTGACATCTGCACGCAGTGTCTGAATTCTGTATTACACACTTTGCAAAATGTACACAAACTACATAATGTATTTTTTCCATTTTTAATTTTCAGGTTTATGAAGTTAGTGCTTTAAGGATTTAAGTTATGTTATGATGTGCCTCTAGCTTCTTGCTTGTAAAATGAGGATATAGTGTTTCTTCACTACTATAATGTGGACAGAGTCAGAGCCCTTATCTCGAGTGACACATGAAGCTGGTAACTATTTCATGGTACAGTCGAAAGTGTGCAGTAAAGAAGGCTTCAAACCTATTAATTGAGCACAAGAAAGGAAAATGGTATAAGAAGATAGCACATTTAATGAACTACTTTCATACTTTTTTCCTGAATGAGATGGGGACGATATGAAAAAAAAAATTACCGTGATCACATTATAGACTTCATAGTCCCCACATCCATAGATTGTATGAACAATCCAAACTTAAAATTTATGGATACTTTTTGTACTTGATTTTGTGTATTTAATCTTAAAATTTACACAAAATCTATGTTTCTGTTTCTTTCAAATTCTCCCAGTTAGCTCAATGTACCAAAGAAATTGTAGCAATCTTTTGTCATCAGTTGTGATAGCATTAGTTATGCTGGCTTTTCATCTTTTCCTTTTCAAATTGTAAAGGTCATTTTAAAAAGGTCAATTTAAATGGGCAAACATATTGCTAACAGGTAAATGGCTTGTTTGTATGTTGCAATGAATGGCTTTTACTTAATGCTCTTCAGTTGCATTTGTCTTACGTTTTTCTGTTTTTACATGCTTAGCACGCCCAGTTTAGGGAGTCTAGGAGTCTGTTTGATGAAATATTCCTCAGTCGTCCCGAGGTATGGTATAGTTCTCTCTAGTTTAGACTTTAACTATGATTTTTCCTATTGGCAAACAAATGCTTCTGGGTTTCATTATGCCCCCCACACCTCCTCCTCCTTAACTTCTCCATGTTGTTTTGTATGCGTGAAGATATCATCATGAAATTTTTCTCTGTAAATCCTCTGCATTGTGAAGAGTTACCAGTTCAGCTATCCAAAGGGTTACTGAAAACACTGTTTCTTTCCTTGAGTAAAGGTGTTTGTCTCACAGTATGCCATGCTAGGCTTCAGTTTAAAAGAAACTACAAAACCTTGGGGGGAAAAAAAACACAGCCCTCTTCTTGTAAGATAGCTACAGAGAACACTGTTTCCAGAGGAGTTAATAGGTTTGCCTTCAATAGATGCTGTGTACTATTTCATGTTTTTTAGCTTAAAGAAGTTCCTTTGTTTGATATTCATGTTGATAATATATTTTGCTATTTAACTGTTTTCCTGGTCATAGGAATACATTTTTTTTCTATTTATACAAATTTCAGCATATTTAACAATCAAATGAATTCCCTGTGATCCTTACAATGGCTAATTTTGTCAAAAATCAATAGTTTGCATGTGTATATGTATAAACTATGTGTAGATAACTAGTTGTCTCTCTATATAATTAGATATCAATGACATTGTCACAAAGAAGAAAATATAAATATAATCATTCTCATTCAGTAAATGTCATTAATTGTTCATTTTCTGAGCATCAGCTGAGAGGACAGAGTCATTCTGCATTGTCCCTTTTCGTTCCTCAAAAATGGGACCAAAAAGGTGGCAAACAATTATACTTTGAAGGAAAGTTAAGACTGTTGACATTAACCAGATTAAATGAGAGCACTGTCTTGCCTATATTAGTGGGACCTGAGCAGTGGGACTGACTGTAAAACCAGATACTAAGTGATGTAAGCAAGGGCTAAATCTGGTTTAATGTTAGGAAGCTATTTCATTTTGTTAAAGATTCTGATAATTTCAATATGCCAATTTTTGGAGATGGTAAATAGAGCTTAGTTTACTATCATTGTCTTTTGCAATAGAGTGCAATAAGTTGTTCATGCTTATTGCAAATGCCTGTTCTCATGTCCCTGGATTATTTATTGATTCACATTTCTTACACATGTAAGCCTTAGCAACATGCATATAGAGAAACCTGTTAAAATTGTTACTGTAGCTAAGCCAAATCTTGTTTTTCAGAGGGAACAATTTGCATAGAGCAAATTTGATAATTGATATGGAAATGCCAGTATGAAGAACAGTAGCCAGCCAATTATTTAAAAAAAAAAAGTTATTTTACAGAGCTTTTGAAATTAAAATTGAAAATAGTCCGAACTTTTGAGCCATATGTTTCTGATATAAACATGTTCAAATGTAGTCTTTTATTTAATGTATTTTCAGTCCTTCCTTTACTTTTCCCCATCAGTCTTGCAGCTGTAGCAAAATTGTGCTAAACAAACTAATATTTTCATAATCATTTAAGATGACCATTTAGGGACATTTGAAAGTTTATATAGTTGAATTATGGCTTCTTAAGATTGCGTTTGACTGGCTTTTTGTGATTTCATTGGAAAAGCAATGGTTTTAAAATACCTTGTGATACAGAGGCCTGGTTAATTAATCTGAAAGGAAAGAGAGCAGCTGGAATTTCACGGCCATGTTATGAAGGGTAGTGCTGGCTGCCTGGAGTTGGTACAGTTTGTTCTAGCATACTTCTAACTGTAATCACTATACCCTGGTAGATTAATCTGCACTGTTCACAAAGGTGAATATGTCAATCCCATGACAGAGCTCTAGATCATTGTGACTGTTTAATGCCCTTTTAGTTATGAATATATCCATATATTTATATATATGGATAAAACATGCATAAAGTAACATTTGGTGCAGTCAGTGAATAACGTGTTAAAATCAGAATTACATTATTTCATTAGTAATTGTTTGATCTGGGTCAATCAGCAAAATAAATTATCAAGGAAGATTAAAGATTTTTTTTTATTACTATTTTAATAGAATACGCCTTATCTCAGTTCTAAGTCACTAAGATCATCAGTTGGAGAAAAAGTACAGGAAAAGTCAAAGAATATTACTCCTGCTTCTGTATAGACCAGATTGCTACTGTTACTGGCAGCATTATTTGACTTGTATCATCCTGTGTTGTTTTGCTGTTGTTTACTTAACATATTGTTTAACTGTTTTTTATAGTTTTCATCATGCTCTCTTTAGTGAGAGCTGTCATACAGAAAACTTTCCCAGCCTACAGAACAGTACATAAGATTTACCAAGTCCTGTTGACAATCAAGCACTGAAAAACAAAACAAACTCATAATTTCCGTATTTTAAGATCTAGTATTTTGACATGACCAGAGAAATTTATGCATTGTTTTGACTGATATCTCTGTTTACTTTTGTGTAAGTTAAGAATTGTCTTTTCTGAGTTTAGAAGTCTTTAAAACAATCTTAACGTACTCATGCCCTCTAGTGTCCCTAGAGATTTTCTTTGCTTTATGTCTGTTTTGCAGCAGGTTGTTGGATAATCTATAAATTGATTAGTGCTGTGCTTTTGCATCAGCAATATTAAGATACACCTTATTCTAAATCTTCATAGTTTGTAAAGTATTAAAAGGCCTTTCTGTCAGGGGAAAAAAAAAAATGGATAAAATCATTACATAGTATGCTCTAAGTTTTTAACATCTTGGCTGCATACCAAGATAGTTTCAATAAGAAAGGGGAATTCTGTTGGTTTTGATTTTTAAAGTACTCATCTGAAATAATTTCTATTCTCATTTAAGATGAATATACGATATGTATGTATCTTCTACAGCAATTTTGATTTACTTCTGGTCTCTGTCAACATAAGCACCAATAAGCCTCTTTTATTGATATGAATTATTTTTATTCTGGAGTTCCTTGATATAGACATATTACAGAAATGTCAATTCTTTTCTAGATTTAGAAACAAAATAATTTAGTCCTAAAGATAGTTATTCTAGAATAAACTTTTAATTAAATTATCACTAACCTGTAAATCCAGGAAGAAGAGTATCCACCACGAGATGATTTCAGTGATGCAGATCAGCTTAGAGTGGGCAATGATGGCATCTTCATGTTGGCATTTTTCAGTAAGTTATCTGGTATTGCAGACCTATTGAGGTATATCTTAATTTTACCTTATTTCTATGGAATATGAAAGATAACTGTGATAAACTGAATTAATGTACTGTAATGAATTACTATTACTTTTACCTGTACAGAGATGTAAGCACTTACTGTTCCAGATGTAGCAAGTGTGTTGCACTTATTTTTCTGTGGCACCTTTCATAGATAAGGGGACGAAAAATCACAATGTTCTGAGATGTAGTAAGACTGCACTGTTAACTGTGAATTGAGTAATCTTGTCATCTTCTAGTTTGACTACAACCTTTAAAGGCTGGATCACAGAAATCTGGCCATCAGGTCTTAGAAATTTTAGAGAGAAATGATGTGCCATATAAAAGCTACTTGTGTCAGTGTAGTGAATTAAGTTAATTATGGAACAAATCCAGCCACGCTTATTTTGAGGTTAAACTAACCACTAACATATAAATATGTACTGTCTTAGGTAATATGTGATTGCAGCTGGTGCTACTTCTACAATTATTCAGGCCCTGTGTATGTTGTGCATGCCTTGTCTTAAAACTTACCTATTGTGTTGAGCAAACTTGGATTTAGCCACTGGAAATTACTTGTAGAAAAAAGCTGTTTGTTTTCCCACTTGGATACTTTATCATTTCTAAAGATATTTCCCTGTTCTGAAATGCTTCTCTGGCAGCCTTTATGAAAGTTTGGTGTGGGGGATGCCGCTGTTCGTTTTAGCATTCATCAGGATGAAACCTGATTGGTTATCTACTGAAATCCCCTTTGTCTTTCAACCTACATTTCATTTTAGTTCATGTACCTTTTATGTCTTTTGTAGTCTCTTGATTTAAAAGCTAGAGGTACAGGTTATGAAAGCTCTTTAGTGTTGATATATAAATCACTAGGATAACTGGGGGGTTGAATCTTTGGATAATTTTTTATAATTTTTATATCTCTCATAGCAAATATACAAATATATATGTATGGTGACAAAGTGACTTTTGTAGTCTGACCTCTGTCTGTGGTTGGACCAAAAAAAGGGTATGTATTCTTGGGGTGAAGGGTTTTATTCATTTTTTCTTTTCTTCCCCTGCCCTATGTGCTGCAATGTCTTGTGTTTAACCTAGTATTTACTGTGGAAGTTCTTTATTGTGTGAACTTGCTCTTGCAAGTCCTGGTCCAGGCCTTCATTAGCACTGCACTGGGAGGTCAAGTGGGTGAATTTTTGGGTCTAAAATGTTTTTAAGTCCTTTTTATCAGAGCTTAAAACAGACTTGTTAGCTTGCAGTTAGGAATATGGTAGAAGTAACATTCATGCTATGCAGAAGCAAAGACTCCAATGATACTCAAATGCAGTTGGCCAAAACTGCACACCCAGAACCTTGTACACATCTTCAAGAATGGAGAGGCTAACTCGGATGAACTGGCTTCTTCCTCTTCAAATCAGTCATTTGTCTGAGACAGTGCACGGAGCACTACTTCTGCATATTTGTCAAAAATACCCTGTAGATCATATTTTTTTTTCTTGATCATTTTGAGACTATATAACTGTCAACTCTGATCAGCTTTGAATGAAATGCATAAAATGAGTGCTTTCAAAATAAAACAGGTTGCAAGGTATATATAAAAACATATGCTTAATTGGTCTCTGTGTTAACTGTTACTTGATACCAGTTATGTATGGGAATTTATATAGTTTACTTGGTGTTTGTGTTCACAGTATGAGGAGTTAATGAAAACTCGTTGCATGTATAGACGTGAAAAAAACTTGGAAAATGAACATTATATGGTGAGATTAGAGAATTAAATAAAAATGAGCTTAACTTAATAAGGTTAGATTTATGTAGACTTAAGGGAGCAGGAGTTGAAGTGAAATTTTCAGAACAGCTATCTGTTTTTTTTTTGTTTGTTTGTTTTTTCCTGGGTGGAATATGTTTAAATGCTGGAAGTAAAGGTGGCAGAACACTGAGAATCTAGAGTAAATTTCATCATGTAGTTAAAATTCAGGACAACAATATCAGGAGCTGTGGTGTAGTAAGAGAATCGTGGAAAGAATGATTCATTCTGGATGAGCTCTCCTGCATCCTTTCTGTGACTGTTAGGTACAACACTTGTAGTAAGATCCTGGGGGTTTATTACCTTTATTTTAAATATAAAAACAGAATTTACTTTTTATTACCTCATTTTATTCAGCCAAAGTTTAATCAATTAAATTGATTAAACTTTGATTGATTAAATTGATTAAAAAAATTAAACATTTTTTTTTACCGTTCTTGCCTACTTGCTACAATCAACTAGTGATGAGTAGCTACCATCTAGTGGTAGCTGCCTAAATTGCAAAAATATTTGTCTTGAGGCCATCTAGTGGCCAGATGTCTCTTCTGTTTTGTCATTTTGGATCTTGGTGCGTGCAAATTACAAATCTGTTTCTCATCTAATACCGTTGTGTTCAGCATAACTAAATAAAAGGAGACAATATAGTTTAAAGAATAAAATCCCTTTACATGAGCAGGTATTTTGAGCATCTTTTCTGTGTTTGTAAAATGTTTTTGGGTTTTGTGTGCTTTTTGCTTGAACACTTCGTTCAGAAACTTTGTAGAAAAATTTGGAAACCGACCTATTTTATAGCTTAAGTGGTGAAACTGTTTTAAGAAATTGCTGTCACTTTTGAAATCTGTGATTGTGTTAAGTGAATAATCTGCTCTCCAATGGTCAGGGCTAGTGTCTGTCAGTTTCTAATGTGAAGCTAAACTAATCTATGAAGTCAATGCAGCAAATTATGCCACCAGACCACTTAATATATTTTTCATTTATGTATTTTAGTCAGATGTGCCCTATACAGCATAGTATAAACTTTTCAGAATGCCAGTGAAAGAAGTTAGTAGGTGCGTTACTCAGAGTAACTTTTTGTATGCATAACAAAAAGGAGGAACTTGTGAGCTGTTTCTTATCATTTTGAACATGGCTGTAATGGTGACAGAGCAAGTAACTGTCATGCCCAAAAATGTTTTCTTAAATTTTTTTTACTTACTGTGCACATAGTGGAAGTTTGAATCATGTCCGATTGGCTTATCCTGGCTAAGTGACAGTAATAAAAGTTTTTTTCCCTTGTATTTAAGGAGTGCTTTAGAATATTACTAGCATTTTCACCCCAAAATAATTGTGGAATTCATTTGGATTTTTTGAAACCATGGAAGAGGGCTTTGGGCAATCCTTGCTCTGGAAAAACTAAATATTAATTCGAATCTCACAAATGGGTTGATAAGGAGGTAGAAAAGGAGAAAAATGTTTGAGACAGCTGAAGTTTAAGTTTTCATCTGGAGATGTGATTCACTTTTGAATAACGTGGCCAGCCAATTTAAACACATCTACAACTCAACAGCAAAAAAAATTCTCACAATTCTCACAATACAGAGAAATGTAAATGTAAATTTAGTTCAAGATGTTATATTGGAACAGAAAACACCCATAACAGTAGTTCAGAAACTAATGTCCACGCTGTTTTAAAACCTAGTAGATTGATCAAATGAACAATAAATTGCACACAAGCTAGGATATCTACCTGGGGCATTGCAAGCAGGCATAAATTGGGAGGCAGAATTGTAGCCCAAGACCCAGATGAGCACAGCCTCTTGTTGTATGCTTCCTGAGAAATGGTAAGCATGGTCTAAATTGCCAGTGGGAGGATTCCTTGGTGTGAATTTAGGAAACCTGACTTCTTTGTGCGTGTATTAATGCTATGCGGGTTTCCCTTAGTCATGCAAGAGAAACTAAGGGGAAGTCGTTTGACTGAAATAGCAAATGTTGGAAGGAGATAGATGCAAACAAGCACAATTCCTTTGATCATCAGGGGAGCCTGGCTGACCTTCGCACACAATCACTTCTTTCTTTATGGAAGGAGGAAAAATGTATACCAATTCAGGAATGGAATAAATTCTATGCAGGAGTGGGAAGAGCATTTTCTGGTGGTGCATGTAAACCTAGGGAAGGTATGAAACTTTAAGATCTTTTGGTGTTTGCTGTATATTTAAGAAAAAAAACACAAGTATTTGGACAGACAAAGCAGGGAATAAAGGACATAACTGAGCATGGTTTCATTATGTGTATATAGTTGCCATTTTAATCATGTCATAGACTTGACCTGTATTTAAAATTTGGAACCAGCATGTGTTTTCAGACCAGTTCTATGTTTGGTATCATGAAAAGAAACTGAGTGGTGCAGTCGATACAACAGAAGGAAGGGATCCATCCGAAGGACAACCTTGAGAAGTGTTCCCATGTGGACCTAATGAGGTTCAACAAGGCCAAGTGCAAGGTGTTGCACCTGGACTGGGGCAATGCCAGACATGAGTACAGGCTAGGAGAAGAACTCATTGAGAGCAGCCTTGCAGAGAAGGACTTGGTGGTTCCAGTGGAGGAAGAGCTTGACATGAGCCAGCAGTGTGTGCTTGCAGCCCAGAAAGCCAACTGTGTCCTGGGCTGCATCAATGGGGCCATGGCCAGCAAGCAGGTCAAGGGAGATGATTGTCCCCCTCTACTCTGCCCTTGTGAGGCCCTACTTGGAGTACTGTGTCCACGTCTGGGGCCCCTGGCACCAGAAGGATGTAGGTCTGTTCGAGCGGGTCCAGAAGAGGACTATGAAGGTGATGAGAGGGCTGGAGCCACCTCTCTTGTGAAGAAAGGCTGAGGGAGCTGGGAATGTTCAGACTGGAGAAGAGAAGGCTCTAGGAGACGTTATCATGGCCTTTCAGTACTTAAAAGGAGCTTATAAAAATTATATCAACTTTTTACACACACAAAAAAACTTTTTTTGAAAGAGGTGGTACTCTTGATGGATTAATAAAATAGTAAAGGCAAAGTATACTGCATCATACATAATCTTTGCTTTGCCCTATGTCTATTACAGTATAAAAAATTCCAATGATGCAAGGTTGTTTGCAAAACCAGGTTGGATTGTGTTACTCCATTTTTCTTGGAAGTGCAGATGAATAAAACATTTGTTTTTTATTATTTTTGATATCAAAAATAATATGCTGATCCCTGCCCCTCAGAAGAGGGCTTTAGTTTTTCAAATAGTTTATGGATGACCTTGTTTGAAATGTCAAATTCTGAAACTTCTGTAACATTTAGAACATCCTGCATTTTGTATTTCAACTGTTTTTTTTCACTACAAATCAGAAAGAAATAAGATGTTGTGAGCACTACACGATATCAAGAAGACTTTACTGGAGAAAAAAAATATCTTTAGCTTATCCCTCTTCCTCTTGTAAAGCTGCTTCTGTCTTAAATTTATTGAAGGGAAGAGGCCAGTAGTAGGAAGTTGAGCTCACATAGGAGTCTGAATGTTAATCATCTCAAGGACAGGCATCATAAAATCATTAAGGTTGGAAAGGACCTCCAAGATCACCCGGTCCAACCATCACCTTTCCGCCAATGTCATCCACTAACCATGTCCCTAAGCATCAAGTCCAACCTTTCCTTAAATACTCCCAGGGATGGTGACTCCACCACCTCCCTAGACAACATGTTCCAGTGCCTGACCACTCTTTCTGAGAAGAAATTTCTCCTAATTTTCAACCTCAGGAACACTTTTTGTTACAGAATGCAGATGGTAGCATCTGTTGCAACAAGAAGCTTGCACGATTTATTAGTCCCCATCTTGCAGACAGAGAAGGCAGTAGGTACTTTGTTCCATTAGTTTCTCCTCATTTTATTTTCTCTCTTGGTGTGGTGCGGAACTCATGCTATGGTTTAACAACGGCAATACGGAGATGAAAGATATAGACAACTTTTATTGCAGTAATTATGTGAGACAGAAATTTTACATAAATTTACTTTAGTAACTCTTTCCAGATGCGGTGTAGGCCACAAAACTCAGAGAATTTGCATCACTGACAGAGGATATACATGGAAACTATGATGGAAGAAGATAGATAAATGAGCCTAATCTTGATGCAGAGAGCAGTTTGAATATAGATTTTTAAAAAATAATAATTTGTTGCAGTCTGCTCAGAAACTGCAGATGCATTTCTGCAAGGAAAGAATTATTATTTTTTTAAACAGAATGAGACAATAAAGATGATTTTAGAAGTAGAGATAGGACACAAGGGAGGGAAAAAAAGCAATAGGAAATATTGAAAACACGTTGACTTCAGCATTTGTTAAGGTGATGCAATGCCAAGGAAATGTTGGGGGAAGCTCCCTAGGGTGTTGCTTAAATTTTACAGAGGTAGAAGTAATGATTTTCTCATATTGCTGAAGACATGGATTTTTGATTAGGTCCTCACTGCAGAATTTTTCTAGAAATGGACAGAAACTTATACAGAAAACAAATCTCAATATTTATAGTTCTTTTTTTTTTTTTGCAATATGTGAACTTGGGTAGTTTACAACTTTTATATAGTTTTTTTTCTTTCCTGTTTTCATTGTCAGTTTGTAACTTGATGGAACAGCACGCTGACTAAAGGGTGGGGAGGGGGAGGGAAGCTGTTGTGAACTGTACTGGAAGATGATTCCTTGTCTTTCAAGAGTTGGGCAAATAACATAAGGTTAAATACCTTTCTAATACTCATCCAGTGACTGGATGTCTAATACTCATCCAGTGATTCTATTTTGAATGTTTTTCTAGGTTAATTTGAAAGGACGATAAAATTGTTGATGTGTTCAGATTTCGTTATAAGAACTTTTTTCCCCTTCATATACTTTGATTGGGATTTTTTTTTTATTATGTGCAAAAATAGCTATTAGGTACTTTAAATCCTTATCTTTTTATGTACACAGTAAAATTGTAAGTATGATGGGGATTCCCATAGCCCATTAGAAACTTGCCTGTCTTTTGTCCTCTTTGGCATGCCTATCAGTGGAGCCATGATCCGTCACCCTTTGTAGCTTGACTAATAGGGAGGATGGGAGAGAGCAGTAACTTGTTATGCTGAGGCAGGAACAGTCAGATGCTGAAGAACTAGCTTCCCAAATCTGTTACTCTTAAAAGTATGTCAAATTCAGAGAGCTTGCTTTAAAAAGGAAAATCTTGCATTCAGGACAGTGTATCCAAACTTTCTCAAACGTAAAAGCTTTTCTATTTTGGGAAGCTAGGCAAACATTAAGATTGCCAACATGCTGTGCTGTAGCTGTTATGTGATAAAATGCTTATTCTTTTTTTTTATTAGCATTTGTTCAAAGTTTTTCTTTGTTTTGAAGATTTGTAATTATCATAAAAGTAAGCTTTCTCATCGCTACCCTAGGCAAGATGTCTTCTCACTTGTACAAAACGACTGTGGCGATGATGCAGAGTCTTCCAAAATTTCTTTTGGAACATCAGTTTCTTTACAGTTCCACTTCAGTTTTACAGACTGTTTGAATTTTGCGTTTGTGGGCTTGGACATACATCTAAAAAAGAAGACAGTAACCAGTAAAACAGCAGCTTCTCAATTTATCTTCATCTCTATACTGTGTTTAAAGAGCAAGATCAGATACTTTATTCTGTTTTATCCAAACTGGATAAAGCTGAATATGCAGCCTTGACACATGCATTTATGTGTGCACATAACTCTGGTTTTGGTTATAAAAGTGTAGCAAGGTTTATTTTTTGTTTTAATTCAGATTTGTATGCTATAGCCCTCTGTTTGCATTTACCTTACTTATCTAGCGTCATTTGGTCAGACTTCTGTAGCAAAGTAATACTTTCCTCAATGTTGTAATGTTCTCTTGTTTAAAGTAGTAGGTTACAGCCTGTTTACCATTTGCTTTATTATTAAGTGACTATACCATTGGGAATACCTAGGTTCAAAGTAAATCTCTGAAGTCTTGAATTACCAGAATGGAACTCCTACTGACTGTGTAAGCATGTCCTTATTAGTTTATAAGTGAAATTAATGTTAAGTCTGTTTGCTTAGCTATGCAGATTAACAGAAGCTACTGTTTCTTTTATTTTATAGTGGCATTTATTTTCAACTGGATTGGATTTTGTTTATCCTTCTGTATAACAAATACCATAGCTGGAAGGTATGGTGCAATCTGTGGATTCGGTCTCTCCCTGATCAAATGGATTCTCATTGTACGGGTATGTTTTTTGATTCTGCTTGTAGAACCAAGCCATAACAATTTATCCAAGCATCTATAGTAAAAGAATTAAAAATAACTATATTAAATTCTGCATTTAACAGAGTGAGTAGAACTTTCTCTAACCTTCGCTTTAGTAGGGAATTTACTTACTATATTTTCATAAGTGCTTAAGAAGAATGAAACTGAATCCGTCTTTATCTGATTTATTATTTTGTGTTGATCTTCCAGTTAAGATAAATGGAGTGACTCATTCTTATTATTTAAAAATCACGCAGAAGTGGAGCAAGTACCAAAAATGTCAATCGTATTACTCAGAAAGTATTCTAAAAGAGAAACATAAATGGTGCAGTCTGTCAGGGGAAAAAAAAACAAAACAAGCAAACAAAAGCATTTCTCACTTGTATCTTACAGGACAAAAGAAAAGCACATACATACTAAATCGAGTCAAAATCAAATATGTGCCTGCATTTTTACTAGCTCAGATACTCAATTTCTTGATGCTTTTAGTGTGAGACTAGATGCTTTTCGGAAAGGTATGTTAGAAGTTCCCTAGCTGACTAAGTGGATGCTAGGTGGAAGTTGGTAATTCTTTCTGAACTTGAGTTCTACGCATCTGAGACACAATGTTAAAATCTCATCCTGTCTAAGGATCTTTGGTCATTAGTCATCTTTTATACCATGCTAACTCTGAATTATTTTTTTTCTGTATGTGCTAGTAATCTAACTTGATTGGCTCTTAGTACAATTAGCGCAAGGATTGTAGAGAGGAGAGATTACCTGGTCCTTATGGCAGACATCCTGCATCCTTTTTACAGCTGAGAGGTAGTTTTTTGCTTCCCCAGGGCAGAGGAATCCTACCAGATCAGATGCAGTTCTGGTGTAATTAGTTGGAATTTGGAGTTTGGAATGGAGTTTATCTCAATGGGCATGAAGACATGAATTTTTCAACTGTGTATCCATTGGGGCTATTTTGAACTTTCCTCGAGGCATACTAAACAGAGGCCAGAACTTGCTCATTGTGTCAGTTTTATTATTCCTGTCTACTTGAGAATGTGCTCATAACAACCACTAAAATGAATACATGCTAAACTTCTTTAAAGAATTACTGAGTCATAGCCTGCATTTAAAATCTTGTGTATAGTCTGTTACTAATCTCAAAATATTAGAGCTGACCAGTTCCAAGACCTCGGGGCTGCTTTCTTCATAGTCAAGATAATAAACCTCCTGTGTTGTATCCTCTTCTGGAGAAAATAACAGAAGTGTATAGGATATATGCCAACAATTTTGTTTTAATGGTGACATGCAAGTGTGCATTTATACATAAAATTTTATTTCCTTTGCTTCAAACTTTTCAAAAAGCTTGCACTGAACTTTCTCACTCAGGCTCAGTGGTACTATAGTAGACACTATATACTGTCTAAACAGTTCTAGTTTACATATGCTTTCTCTGTGTCACTTTTATATATCCAGAAAAAAGTGTTTTGTTTTGTTTTCTAGAAAACAAAAACATAGTTTTGTTGTTCAGTGAATTTTGCAGCAATGATTTCTTTTGCTTAAAAATGTTAGAGTAATGCATGTTAGGCGAGTAATTGATTGGTCAGTGGTTTTAATACATCTTCTTTCCAATTAAATGAAACTGTAAGTTTTAAAAAAAAAAAAAAAAAAAAGGAAAAAGAAAAAAAGAAAAAATACATGCTTAAGAAAATTTACAATATTGGCTACCAGGTGAAGTGGGATTAATAATGCAGTAAACTTTCTTGCAGTTGAATATTCATTTGGTCTTTTAACGAACTGTCAAAATACAAAATGCTTAGTTTGCTGAATAATAGATATGCTAGTATTTATATAGTGATAGTGTAAATTGTTCTTTTCATTCAACTTGGCAATGCTGTTTCTTTACCTTACCTTTTTTTTTTTTTTATTGAGCCTGATGATCTGGCTTTATTGTGAAGAAAATGTGAATCTCAACGCATTGTTACTTGAGGGGAACAAAAACCTAACAGTTCTTTTAACAGCTCTGTTTTTTATTTGGTTGAATATGTTGTCCAGTATCGGCTCTGGTTATTTTAGAGAAAATAATGCCTGAATCACATGATTTCTTGGTTGGTAACTACAGAAGTGCACTGGATATGACAAATAGGATGTGCTGTGGCAGGATGCAGTAAACATACTGAATGATAGTAGGATGGGAAGTGTATGAAAAGTGTACAGAGCTACTAAATAGGTTATTTTATTCCTTCTGGCAACTTTTCACACATCTCCGCATTCCTACTTCTTGTGTGAGTTTTGGAGACATTTGATTAGCCTTTTTTATCAGTGAAGCATGCAGTCTGGAGTCTGGTAAAGGCAAAGATACCTGTCTCCAATACCATCACACCCTGCCTTCCAGCTGCCTCCCACATCAGAGAGGACAAAACTGTCTACCATGGTCACTAACAGGAACAGTTGAAATGCCTCTTCAAGGTTCATTTAGTTGCGTTCAGCTCACTGCTGGGAACTGAATGCTGGTTTGAAAATGAAAAGACTTTAATGAGTTGGGGGTCTTTATGGGGCTGGTATTCTTGGCAGCGATTAACAGTAGGGGGTATACAGAAGGTCAAAAGCTCTTCTTTTGAGGGGTCAGCAGAACATCCCTGTCTGATAAGATTAAACTAATGTGGCTTTTGGTGTTAATATCTAAAGCAGCAGGCTGCCGTAATGTGTTCAGGACAGCAGGCATTGGGTGGGGGGTAGGAAATTGACAGTGGTGATTCATTATAATAGAAAAAGTCAGATGATTCTGGCAAGTAATATATGCAACATACATGTATATACATGTATATATACGTGTATATATATCTTAGAGCTTTTGAAATAACTTTGCCAAAGACCACCTGGTACTGGAAGTGTTATTTGTATGGTAAACTATGGCACAAATACCAGTTTTCTATTTTAGGAAAATACAGTATATATGTATTTTTTAATTTAGTTTTTCCTCAGCTTCCTGTATTTGCATAAAGCATTAAATGTGTCTTAGTCATCTTTCTTGCTACAGAATAAAAAAAATTCATACTCTTCTGTATGAATTCCAGTTTTCAGATTACTTTACTGGATATTTCAATGGACAGTACTGGCTTTGGTGGATATTCCTTGTACTTGGTAAGTGGCAATGGAAAACATTTCTGTTTTGATGAAGTACTGAAAGGTATATCATGTCCGTGTAGCTAGAGTTCTGTAAGGTGTTTAGCTATATATTTTTCTTTTGCTTTTGATAGTTTTGTATGCTGTTCTTATTTCTTTAGTGTTCACCAGGTTATTACCGTAGTGTTACTGTGTGGACTGCAGACTATTCAAATAACATCCAACTCAAAATGTTATTCTACATTTGTAATTACGTACATACCTGAGACTTGTAGCTTGTGCTTTTTAATCTGCTCATGCTCATCTAAGGGTGCAGAATTGTGTAACAAAACCTCTAGGCTTTATGCAGAGAACGCAGTGAAAGTAAGTGATACCAGGTACTTACATATATATGCTTGTATGTCAAGTTTTAAATCTTATGAAATGTGACTGATCCTGGGAAGGTGGAGTCAGTTGTCTTGTACACAGGTCATGAAATGTCCTTTTCTACTCCTTTGAAATGCATGCTGCATCAGTAGTTACTCAGTCAGACAAGAGAATGGCTTCATGCTTTCTGATCACAGTGCTTCCATGACGTCAGCTTTTTCTGAAGAGGTCTGCATGCCTGTGTTCAAAGCTTTATACACATCGAGTTCTGTCTTTCTATCTGTTTTTAATTTTGATATTTCAAACGCCAACCATTATAATTTTTTTTCTTACTATGGATTTTGTGATTTGAATGTGAAGTCTGGAGTGATATGCTTTTACAGGAGTGAATGTTGCTATCCATTTTATTTTCTTGCTCTGGAAACTGTAAGCTGCTGCTGATTCAGTAGATGGCAGTCTTCCCTTTGAGTCAGTTCAGCTGCGGACTTACAACAAATGTTGGAGTAAAATGTTGAGTAATTTTTTTTGAGAGAGAGATTCTGATTGTTTCTGATTTATTTGTTTCACAATAAATGCCAAAAATCCTTAATAACAATAAAAAAAAAGTTTTCCATATCCTTCTTTCAATACAGTTTAAGAGTATTCATCAGATTTCTTAATAGCTTGCTCTACTGTTGGCTACTTGAGGCATATAGAAAAAGTTGTGCATTTGTAGTTCTTTTTACTAGTCTTTCACAGCACTTTTCACATTCAGAAGCCAGATCACTTAGATTTAGGAAAGCCTTATTTTCAGCCTGAACTGTTAGAAGACTTTTTTTCTTAACCTCACAAAGCGTGCAATAAAAGGCGCTGTTAGTTAGCATAGCAGCAGTTAGCATTCCCTTGTCTTACAAACATTTTGTATGACATAGACCAACAGCATTTTAGAATACTACAGGAGGATTTACCCCCATAGACCTACTTAGCAGGAAATGAAGGACTATTATCAAGTCATGGGAGTTCTGCCAACCAAGTCTGTGTTTCATTGTTTCAGATAACTTCCCAATCAGAACATGCGAAGTAGTATATCCTATGTCTCTTTCATAGTGAATAAACTGGAGTCTTTCTTTTGGATGATCCTTTGACATACTTGAGCTCATGTACTGCTATCTTTTTCTCTCTTCTGGTGTTCACCTATCTGTTTATGTTCCCTTCACTTCGTTTAAAGTCTGGAAAAATTTGCTCACACTTCATGGAAATGTGAAATGGTCTACTTCCAAAGACCTGTCATGCACAGTGAACAAATTGGAGAGAGAGACAATTCTCATTTTAAAATTTAAATGTTAGCCAATGTTTCTTTTTGAGGAACACAATGGAAAGTGTTTTTTTTTCTGTGGTGTATTTTTTTCCCTCCTCCATTAAACAGTGAAACATAAAAGTATGGGTTGAACTTGGACTGTTTTCCCAGCACGTGTAATGCAGAAAATATGCTTTCAGGCACCTGAAAATCTTCCTGTCCACCTTTTGCTGTTTCAGCTGCTTTTCGGTTGATTGTAGGGCTATCTCTGATAATGTCAGTGTAGCAGCTTTGGTAGAAGACTTTTGATCCAGATCCTACTACATTATTCTCCATGCAGAATTCAGCTTAATCACATAAATGTATCTGTTGTAGGTCAAAGTTAGCAGAGCATTATCTGGATTTTTTTTTTTTTTTATTCTTTGGTGTGTGTCCTATGGAGACTTGGGTTTAAAGAAGCAAAAAAAGTAAATGCTTTTTGCTTGCCAATTTCTATTTTACAAAATAAATGAGCGTAGGAAACAGTCAGGGTCTCAGCAGGGACAGCAGGAAGAAAAAGTGCATCACATAGCAAAATACCAGAGTAACCATAGAGATTGTTTATTAAGATGTAAGAGAACAGGATGTAATCCTTTGCTAAATTTGTTAACTTTTGTTTGGATTTTCATTTGAACTTCTGGAATCTCAGTAAATATGTGTATATATCTTAAAGGAACCTACATGTTCATTTAAACATATAAATGAACCCAATCCCTGTATAATAATTCTACATGGAGAATTGGGTTATCTAGTGCAGATGTATTTATGATAAACTTAAATTTCTGTTTGTGGTCAGATTGCTTTTTAAACACCGAGGTGCATAGCTAAGCTAACCAAAGACTTTTCCTGGTGGATTCAACTCAACTGAGTATTGATCTTATCCAGAGTGTTGTCTTACAAGCAAACACCAGATGCGCTGTAAGAAAGTACAAGGATTTAATGTACCAACATCTCAGTCTTAGATGATGAAAAAATGTTAGGGGTCTCTTTTTTCCATAAACTTTGAAAATATTTAACAATACCATATTTTTTGATGCATGTCAAAATCAAAAATGAGCTCTCAAATGAATAGCATGACATTTATAGTTAAGGGAAACACCCTAGTTTCTTCATCTGCTCTGCCCTGGACCTTTAAAAATTGTTTTTTTTTTTTTTCTGTCTGAACCACTGGCAGTAGTCCCTCGCTCAACTGTGGGGAAAAAAAAACAGGGACCTGCTTAGAGAGTACAACCTGTTCTAGGATAAATTGCTCTCCAGATTCTCTGTTTTATGTATAATTCAGATTTCAACCCCAACATTTTGGGCAAATCCATCTGTTGGATCAGGGAAAATCTGACAGAGGTAAAATAATCTGTTGGAGTCTACTTAGCAGAGAATGGAGCAAAGAGAGCTGTTCATTATACAACAGCGTGTTTTTCTGAGTTTGTTGCTGAAGTGTCCAGTGTGTGAATCTGTGTTGGTTTAAAAAAAAAAAAAAAATCATATGTTAGTTATTTCCAGTGTTACATCTGTAAGTTGTGTGACAATTCTTTATCTCTTGCTCTTATTATTAGAGCAGAGATATTATTTCAAATGCGGCTAAATTTAAACATTTAAAAATAATTTAAATTGTGCTGTTAACAAATAAATCATAACACAAGTTGAGCAACTTTCTTTGAACTGACTGCTCTTCTTTCTCCTCTTGGTCAGGTGCATATTCCTGGATGGTTAAATCTCAAGTCGTAATCTCCTATAATTTATCATTGGCTTATTGCTAGAACAATTTGTACTGACTTGTTTCTTCTTTTCTCTTGACTAGCAGTACATTTTTAATCTTAAACATTTCCAAAGCATGCTTGGAGATAATGTGGAACATATCTCTTTTTTCTTTTTTTTCCTTTATTTTTTTTTCATGTCTTTTTAGCAGATGGTATGTAAACTGAGAATGAGTGCAAAATTTTAGAAAAGGCTTCCATAACGATATATTCTTATATCACACAAGATCAAAGTGGAAGACTTGCTTGTTAAATTTGTGAGTGATGTGTAAAGATCTCACTGTTTTTATAAAATCTGAATTTTTTAAATAATCTTAAGAATTTGTAGGGTACTTTAGGTTGATATAATTAATTTTGTGCATTTTCTACACTTCCAGGACTTCTCCTGTTCTTTCGAGGCTTTGTCAATTATCTTAAAGTTAGAAATATGTCTGAAAGCATGGCAGCTGCTCACAGAACAAGATTTTTTTTCTTGTACTAAAGGTAAGCAATTTTTAGTATTGAGATGAGATTCTCCCAGGCAAACTAAGAAGAAAACAATACTTTCAATAAAGAAAAAAAAATCAAACTTGAGTCACACATCAAGAACATCTTGCTGTTGCATGATTTTTCAACATCTGTCATGAATGTTGCATATGTTCTACATGTACTTGAGACTGTCTTAAGACTCTTGAAATCATTAAATTTGAAAATAAACAATGTGTCCTCGTTGCTGCCCCATGTCCTCCCTGGAACTAATGATCAGTAACAAAAACAAAGCAGAACTGGTTGTTTATCCTATGCAAGAATCCTGTCAGGATACTGTACTTTGTGTAGGAAAACTGGCTTTAATAGTCAACCTGTTGTCAGTGTGCTAGGAAGCACCAACCTGCCTGCATATTAAATCTGATTGACATGGGTCTGAACATGCAAACAGTAGATAAGTATTGCCTCTCTTTACATGACTGGCTTAAGATAGTCTTGTACAAGGATGATTATTGTGTATGCAACAATGTGCTTTATATATCCTTCAGGTAGCTGACTAATCAGTCTGGCACATACTCACTTTTTTAAAAATGTTTTATCCATTAGGTGGACCTATTGGACTTCTATTTATCTTAAACTCAAGGTCTCCATTTGTGTTTAACTTCTTAAGTTAAACTGCACGATGAGTTAAATTTAAGTCCAGAAATAAGTAATGTAGCATCTTCACTGTTCTGCATTTTACTTAAAATGTTTTAAATGCCATCTTTTGACTTAACTGTGAAGCAGTGTTGTTTGTAATAAAGCAGACTTTCTTAACTTTTTGCAAGATTGCACGCAGGATCAATATGAGGTAACCAGTGACACGTTGTTGGAAGTCTGAAAAACACTGAAACGGTGTTTGCCTAGAAAAGATGATTCCTTTTATATAAGACAGTGATATACATATAAAAACAGCAATGATAAGTAATTGTTCTTGATCATGGAATGAACCTGTTAACGTCATTGGGACATATTTATTTTTAATGTGTCGTTTTGCCAAAGCTATGTGTAAGTTGAACGTAAATAATAGTATATTGCATTTTAGTAATCAACCTAAAATGGCACCTATATGGCAGCATTTCCTTTTTGTAAGAGTAACGTGTCTCTCACTTTATTAGTAATATGGTAACCCTTTCAGAATGCTGAAATTCATAGAATAGAGACTGTATGAAAACATATGTATATCCATTAGCTTTCAGTATAATGAAGTGTAAAAACATTTTAAAAATCATGAGGACTAAGCGGTATTTGAAAATTGTACCTTGTAGAGAAGAATGAGAGTGTAGAAAACATGGTCTGTGATTCTTTATTCTCCTGCTATTTAAAATCTGTTTTAGGGCAAAACAGTAAGGCCTTAGTCAGTATTGAGTGATGTTAATGAATTGTCCTACCTGACTTCAATGGCTTCTTTTAGCTATAAGCATTTCTCACCACCGGGATGTACGAGGTGATAAGGGTATGGAGTTTCCTTAGAGAGCTGGACACCTAAATACTATTTGTTGAAGTGTCTTAAGTATTGAAACGAGAAGTTCAAATTAATTGCTATCACACTTCAGTGGCCTTTTTCTTAAGTAGCCTGTTATCTTCCTGCACAATGTCTATTACTCTTAATAAACAACAAATGTTAACTCTAAAATCATAAAATATTCTGAGGTTGGTGCTAGGAAATGTAGCTTTGACAAAATAATAGTAAATTTTCACTTTTTGTGCCATCCTAACATGGGTGGGGGAAGGCTGTTCTTTGCTGCTTCTACATTTAACATCATTTAGTAGTGTTGCTTTATGGTTAATCACTCCAATGAACTGAAGTACGATTCTTTCTTTATCTTCAGACTGCATCGAACAGACATTCCTTTCCTATACCAGTGTGAGATTTCCAGATGATCTGTAACCCTCCAAGTTAATAGGATAGAAGACTACTAAAAACAGAAGACAAATTAGTGAAGATACAGCTTCAAAAATGAATGACAGGATGGCTTATGCTCAAGTGCCCACTGTGGTCATTCTAGTAAATATTTATAATTGCTGCCTTTTATTTCAGCACATTTGCATATGTGCTTATTAAAAAGATAGTGCTGAAGTAAGAACAAACCATCTGTTAGTATAGATTAGGTACAGTCAGATTTGGTTAATCTGTGATTGTTGTATCTGACAGATGTAAGTGGTAACTTGTTTCACAGCACGTGTGTACCACTGACTTGTTGACCTGAAGTTTGAGTAAAATGAAATGCATTAAATGATTCAGATTAACCAGTTCAGGCAGTTTTTTCTATATTTTAGATTCATCTAATTATATAATTATGTAGAACTTTTTTGTTAAGTTTACTAAAACCCAGTGTTCCTTGGTGTCACAAATTTGTACTCATCAATATTTTATCAAATTCAAACCAGTATACTGTTTTACTTAAAGCTGATGCTCCATGTTGAGTCCCCTGTAAATAATTCTGCATAAATTACTGTTTGAGTTGCTTCTTAGGAATTACAGCAAAATATATTTTGCAACAGCATGTTCTCCAAATTATGTTTAATCTTCATGTGACTACATATTTTCTTGTTAATTTGGCCATTAAGGGTATAATTACTGTTAGATGTAATTTTGGAGGTAAAAGCATTGAATAGTTTGTCTTGTCACAACTTTCCTCACATGGATTTTTATTATCTGTTTTGGGCTTGATCCTGAAAGCCCTTATTTTTATGCACAATCCTATTAAAAGATGGAGTTCATGTTAGCAGGGATGGACAGCCTTGCATCTGTAGCCCTTGGTTATGCAGTTAGATCCTTGTGTGTGCACCTTTGTTCCTGAAACAGAGTATTGCAAATGTATCCCCTGACTTATAACAGTGGCTCTGTTTAAGAAGTCTCCAGTTTAATATAAACTCAACACCCACTCTTAGGGTATAATGAAAAAAAAAAAGCTGTCTTAGAATGCTTGTTTAGAATAAATACTCTATCTCGTAAGAATAAACTAATTTAAGCTAAACCTTGGAAATAGCCTATGAAGGAAATCTTACTTTTAAAGCTCTGAAATTGGAAAAAGTGTGTTGCACTTCTCTCAGTATTCATTTAAGTTATACCATTACTTTCCTATAAATATCATCTCTTTTAAGGGGTACTCTCTTGTGTTCATGCACATTTGATTTCCTTTAATGTTTAATGGTTTATGTGTCTACCTAAGTAGGAGAACACATCTCTCAGTCCTTTGTACAACTGGAATCTCAGTTGCAAAATACATTGGTTGCACCTTTGGGGAAAAATTACAAATACTTTCCTCCATTTTTTCTTTTTGTATTAGAATTTTGCCTTTTATTACTAACATTAAGAATGAGGTTTATGTTGTTTTAAGCTAGTGCTATATTCAATTTTGTATCTATAATGAATGTTAAAAATGCATATGTAAACTGGTTACATTATTCATTTTCTTAAACTTTCAGAGGTACTGAAAGTGACTAAAACTTTAGGGGCACCTTCACTTCCCAGCTTTTTATGGAAAATAAAATTGTGTTATCTTCAATATCTGATTGGAAGTTCCTTCTAAACTTAGCTGTTTGTTTCTGTGTTCTTTTGCATTCATTGTCCTTATGAAAAAGAAATGGAGATAATAAAACATTGCTTTGTTTTGCTAATTAAGACTTAGGCTTTTTGTTTTGGGTGTGGAGGTGGGTTTCACATTGAAAATTGCACACTGCAGTACTTCTGGCATTACAGACAAATTAGTTGGCAAAATAATTACTAATCTCTATTCTCTGCTCTTCTCCTTTTCATCTTGTGCTTTATGGCAACAGTACTGTAAGAACATTTCTTTTAATGAGTTAATGCAACTGTGCAAAGCATGCAGTATCGATTCCTTTTCTATGTTTACTAGTGTCAGCTAGTACTATTTTCCATCTGTATCAATTTTCCTAAATTAAATAGCAGTCTTCTGACTGATTTTTTGTTTGCTCTACTATGTTTTTATGGAAAGCTTCCTACAGATACTCAGTTGTTCCCCCCCCCCCCTTTATTTTTTTTTATTTTTTTGCTGGACTAACTTGCAAAAATTCTCCTTTGGACAAACAATATGTAGGGTTAAAAATGTACACGTTACCTAATCCTGTTTAGTTGATGCAGCAGTTTGGTAGCCTGAAATCTCATCAGCAGGAGGAAGGGAATTGGGACACAGTTTTCAAAGACTCTCCAATCTATTCCAGATGTGTCAAATGCTGCATATTTTCCTTGCTATTTCCTGTGAGCTTGGTTAGGAGCAGCTGGCTCTGTGGTTTAGAGACACCTGGCCAGCTTTGCTTTGTGTCTTAGTTGGGCTAAAAAAAAAGCTTCAGTATCACAGTGAAGTTGACTGTAAACAGATTTGGTATGAATGTAAATAAGGCTTTGAAGTATGGTGCAAAAACAGCTGGGGGGGGGGGGGAGAAAATGGAAGGAGAGAAAGGAGAGAGAAAACTTAATTTTATTCAAGTAACTGGCTGAATGTAATTTCTTCAGTTTTTGTCATCTTACTTTTATTGATGTGGACACCTTGGGAAGATGGACATCATGAATGCGATTCAGGTAGCCTGCAACTCACGCATCTGAGACGATCCATCATTAACACTTCCTGTACAGATACCTGATGAAATTATAATTCTTGGGGAAAGAAGGTTGTCTCCAGTCTTTCATTTCACTGACTCACCTGGAGTGTGGGTGTAATCCTTATTCTACAACGCTTTTTAACCCTTTTTGAATGCCATACTCTTTTTGAATCTGCCTCCTTTGCTATGAATGAATGACAACAGGTGAGGAAAAGTGATTTTAGTAACATACTGTCAGAATATCAGAAAGCTTTTAATCTCTTTTCCACCTTTTGTGAATGTTCTTCCATTAATGCTCTGCCTTAGTCCCTCTTGTGTGGTTGCTTGCTTTATTCACTTGAACAAAATATTCCTATCATGAAATTACTTATTGCTTCTTGGACTTCTGAAGAGTGAATAACATCTGGTATGGCAATAGGTATCTTTCAATAAAGAAAACATTTCCAATCATCCTCAAATTGGATTAGCATCTGTGCACAGCTAGCCAGAAATGGTGGAGTCTGGTATGTCCTATATATGCTATTCTTTTCCATTATCCCAAGATAATGGATCATTTTCCTCAGCTTCCAAGGATACTTTCATTGTCTATATCTTCTCCATGTTGCATATCTTTTCCACTTTCATGTCCTTTCTTATTTCTTTATGCACTTGTCAAGTACATAAAGGACAGTAAGGACAGGCAGAAGGCTATGCTACTGCATGTTGGCTGCAGCTGATAAATAACCCACTGAGCAATTTCCATTTTTTATTAACTGCAGTGATAGTTTGTATTTTTGTAAGTCCATATTTTACAGGTAAGCTAACTTTTCAAGATCAATGACTTTCAGACAGCTGAAAACATGTGAAATATGTGACTGCACCATCCAGCATTTGTAAGTATTGAATGTGCAAGTGGCATTAAAAGGGTGGCAGAATTTGTTGTAGGTATATTTTCCTTTATCTCCTTAAGGGTCTACATGATCTACTGTAAACCATTTCCTGATATATATTTACCTTTTTCTCCCACCCCTTCCAAATAAAAGAAAAGTCAGCTTTCCTGGATTTTTTGTTGTAGTGTCTAAAGTTGTTCTTTACTTTAGGAAACTTACAAGCAGTGAGACTTAAGTATTCAAAACAGCATCAGGTCTCCAGCTATCGTTCCTTTTGTGGAAAATAGAAAAGTATATATTCAGAAGAGAAAGTTTGGATTTTTCATATGGAGGGATGGTTGCAGTTATCCTTATTATTACATCTGTTCTTGTAGTCTTCACTCTCAATTTTTCTTGTGGTCAAAGGAATATGTTTGTGAAGATATCCTTAACGTAATCCAAGAAGTTCATTGATTCATCACTATGCATGCCTGCACAGAGGCCCATCCTGCTTCATTTTCTAGGTTGGTGTAGTACCATGACTTCTAAATGGTCATTTTCACATGGAACAGACTGCTGATGGTATAATTTGTTTAACAGCAAAATAACTGTAAAACACACTTCACTTGCACATGTTCATTAAATGAGTATTGCAGTTTAATGTAATTGTAGTAGCACTGCTGCTTTCCTTAGATCCTGTCCTTGCATGAATGTAATGTTAGGCCACTTCTGCTGTATGTAGCCGATGAGCGCTCACTCCTAGATTCTGAAGTTTTCGGTGTATTTTTCCACTAGCAGTGACAGGATAGTTGAGTGAAGTCTGCTGGAAGCGTTAGTAGAATAAAGCTGATGCTAGTCACTGTGTAATTGTAGAACAAGCACCTGTGGGGTCATTGCTCAGTTGGTCTGCTCTTTGCATCCCTAGGTGACTTCTAAGTAGCTAATTAATCTGTTTCTTGCAATTTTCATAGAAACTCTTTGTGCTGTTTTTAGTCTTAAAGGATGAGAAATTGTTTTTGATCATTTTACCTCTGCAGCTCTCAGAACAACAAACTTTTAAAGGCAGGCCTATCATTTCACTTCCCACTGTAACGGGGATCACTTTTGCAAAAGAAATTGAGCCAAATTCTACTACTTCTTACCTGAATTGAAAATCAAATCCAACTTAAAAGCTGCTACTTTGACGATAGGCTGACACTGCAGTTAAGCAAAAACAGGATTTTGTATTGTAAATAATTACCAGCAGCCAGTTGTAGTGTTACTTTACTCTGAATTCTGAATTGCTGCTCTCTTTCTGCTGAGGAGTCAGTTTGCATGTTTTAGTAATTTTTTTTTTCTAGTTGGAAACTCACAATGCTCATACCAGTTCTGCTGGTATTCATTGCAACGTGGGTACACGTTAAATACAAGAAATACTGACAGCATAATCCCCTGGTTAAAAAATTGTAAGCGTAAACATTCAAGAGACTTAAATGTTTGTGAATTCTGGCTGTAAGCTGACTGATGTGCCATGTTGGACTCGGTTACATGTGGCTTGGCTCAGGCCTGTGCCTGATTCCTCCTCCTTAGGGATCATGAGCGCTGCTATGCAGCGTGCTCAGGATATGTCCTAGGTTCAAACTGAGACTGCTGCTGCATGTTCTCTTCCTGCATGTTAGGCATATATTTACAGCATAGGGATTAAGGGAGGGAGAGAAACTACTCAGACCTTTAACTCTGCATTTGCAGCAGCTGATTTAGCAGGTGTTTCTGGCAACATGATGTGAGCACATTTATGTGCAGTCATCACCCTCTTTCTAGCCAGCTTACCAGCACTATGCCTATGCTGCTTTGTGTACCTACGTAATCTGTGAAAATAGCCCTTAGGTTTTCTTTGCTTCCTGGAGGCAACTAGAATAGCAAATCCTCCTCCACTTGGACAGAGGAGAATAAAGGAGGTCCCATCTGGATGTCCATGAAGGCATTTGGCCAACAGCTGTTAGCCTAGCTGGCCCTATGGGAAAGGCCTCTGGCTGTTTCCCTGCCTTCCCAGGAGGAGTGTAATCTTCAGCCCTGGCTTTGATTATAGAATCTGCATGGAATATGCAGCCTTTTCAACTCTTGCAATATCGAGGTTTACATTAACAAAAAAATCAGTGTTGTCAACATTTATATTTTGTCACAAATCTTGTGAAGCTGGGAAGCTTTCTTACTGTTTTACTTAGAGTGGTAGCTACACAAGGTTCAGCTGAGGGATTGGGAAAAAGTTTCTTCCCAACATATTTCTGAAAATCTTTTAGGTTGGTGCAATATATCCATAAACATTTGCTCCTAGTCTTTTGTGGAACTTTCTGTAACTACCTGATACAAGGTGGGTACTGTGATTCGTGACTGACTTCTTAGGAATTACCATTTTACTCATAAAATTTACACTTTGTAAGACAAACTGGTGCTTACTAGAAATATTATCTATCCAGTTACAGCAACAGCTGTAGGAGGAATATTACCCAGAACACTAATCATTCTTGCTAATAGTGTCTAATATAATACATGATTTCAGTGAGAAAAGAAAAATCCAGCACCATGTTAAACTTTTCATGTTGGATTGATTTATTTTTTTTAACATGCTTTCATTTGATTTTTGCATTTAATTTCTTCTTTGGGAGATGTAACAGCTAAAGGATGAATGTTCTCAAAAGCTGGGCCATGAAATTTGATTCTTCTTTGAAATGTGAATGTAAAAATGACTAAGGGAGTTTTCTAGATCGATGAGTTATCAAGAACTTAAGAATCAAATAGATCAAGAAGACATACACAAGAAATAAAGTCAAATGTGTGTGTGTGTGTGTGGAATCTCTTTCAGTTTTTCCACTTTCCATATGCCAGTCATGCTAAACTAACTTTAATTCTGCAAGGTCTTGTCTTGCAAATCATCAGTATTAATAAAATCTCATCAGAGGAAAGAATCCTTCCAATTATCTTCTCACAATTAAATTTGTATTTAGGCTTCCCACAGTCAACGTGCATACAATCTATTTTACAAAAACTCAGAAAAACAGAAAATTGGTGATTTTGTAAGTCAAGAAAGGTGTCCGTCCTATATTAATTAACCTAAAATTTGGTGCACTTGCCATTTTATGAGAAATGTCTTTTTTTTTTTTTTTTTTTTTAATTCCCCTCCTATGATCAGACTCTTTAAAGCCATATTGTGAAGCGAGTACACTTAAGACAGGTTAATTCTGACAAGCATGTGTGGAGCAAGATATATAATTCTTGCCTTCTTCAATTCTCTTGAAAACACATAACGCAAGAAGATACTTCAGCTTTGACTCTGTAATATAAGAAGAATATTTTTGGAAAATGAGAAGATGCGTTCTTTGTACGCTTTGTGCTTCCAAATCAAAGAACTTAAAATAATTATTTAGTTACTCTTTGTGATAACATTTACTGACAGCATGTTTTTTGTATGTTTGTTATTTTCCCGCAGTTTTTGTAAGTCTTTCTAATGATGAAAGTTGGGCAAAATATACAATGCATGTAAAATTTTAGCTGTATCTGTGGTCTATACCCATAATGACTCCATACTCACGGTGATGTGTATTTTATACACATACAGTGTATGCACTTCTGTGATGATATCAAGAGAAAAAATGGCATCTGTATAAAAAATAATAATAAAAATCTAATGAGTTTTGTTTTTGGGTTGTTTTCGAATTTTCAGCAGGCCATTTACCACTTCTACATCTCTGCCCTCAAGTATAAATTGTAGTGATAATGGTGATTTTTGCTTCTTGATATCCTTGTAGAATCATAGTGTGCTTTTTTTTTTTTTTGAGTCCTGTGTTAACTATTGTGCAGTGCTGAGCACAATCCTGCACCACATCTTTTTAAAGCATCTAATTATACAGCATCTGTGTTATAAAAGTGATTAAACAGCCAGTGTGTATGATTTAATCCAGATTTGGGGCTTGTGAAATGCATAAAATGCAATCCATTAGTATTTGTGCTCCTAATTAGTACAGAATTGTTTTGCCCTTCGAATGAAAAATGCCATACAGTTAACTCTCAATTATCCAGAGGTAGTTTATCTGCATTATAAATCAATTAATGCCATGGGCTGACACCTGCAGTGGTTTTGTTTGGCTGCCAGCTCTGCATTCATCAGTTTAGTCACAGCAACGATACTGCCTGTGAGTCCTGATTTAGGTTTGAGTTTGGAAATGGCACTGCTGCCACTGTATGTCACAGATCCTGAGGAGGTAAGTCCGCTGAACCCAGGGTAGCTGCATTCAGAGCTATCCTAGTCTCTAATTTGTTTGTGTGTTTGGACTAGCGGAAAACACTCTGCAGAGATTTCAGTGTGGAGTCAGCTTGTGTCATGGCTGTAACTCGGGTAAAGCAAATTTGGTCAGGCTCAAACTTTTTTGACCATTGAGCATCAGCATCATGCTCTTTAGCACATCTTCAGTATCCATATCAAATAGATAATTTTTTTTTTCATGGTAGTGAGAAATGAATATCAAGCTGAGGTATATAGTATTTAAGTGTTTTTAGGAACCTATGTTTTGGTGTATAGTTCAGGTATACAACAGGTAGAAGCTGAGTTTCTACTGTCAGGATCATTTCTATGTTTACTGTGAAGGAAAATATCATCCCCTGAGTATCCCAGCTCCTGACTGAGTGCTACTGCTAGATTAAAGAGTTAGTTATTCTCTTACCTTCTTTGCTTTGGACCAGCAGTCTCCACACTTGCTGCAGTCAGTCATTCACGTTGGAGGGGAGCACGGGAGGTAACCTAGTGCAAGCTCCTGTTTGAAGCAGGGCCAGTGCTGAGTTCAGATCACATTAGGACTTTGTCAGCTGGGTCAGTGATTTCACACACCCTCTGGACAGTTTGTTCCAGTGCTTCGTTATCCTCATTCATGATCATTACTGACCTAGTTTCCATGAGAGATACGGTCAGTGACTCCTTCCACAGTACCCCACAGCTCTGATCTCTCTCTCTCCTGGCATGTGAATCCCAGGCTTTGGGGCAGGAGGAAGGATGTCTTAGTTACTGAGTAGCCATGCAAACTGCTCAACTGTCAAGTGTAAAGAGGGAGAAAGAGTATTCAATCTCCAATGAACTGCTGACATTTCCAACACTGAAAAAGGGATGGCAGGCCTTCTACTTTTTTCACTGTCAGCTTCCTCAAGGATCTTACTGCCCAGAGCTCTGGATGCTGTAAATTCTCTTAATAGTTCCTAAAATTGTCACTTCTAGGAGGCCTCTTGCTCCCTACATGGTACTTTAGGTTTAAGTACCTAAATCACTTGGAGTGGGATTTATATCATCTAATTTCATTTACTTAAAAGTCTAGTCATTTAGTCTAAGCTATTCATGAAGGATTGCTCTGCAGTCAGATCAAGAGGCTCATCTGCAAATGATGTTTTTTCCATACCCAAAGTTTCCTGTCACAAATGGAGTCAACTGAATCAGTGTTGAAAAGTATTTGGACTGTAAGCTGCACCTTTCAGTACCTTTTAAAGAATGTGCCCTGCAGATTCTTAAGAAAACAATAGCTTTTGGTCACATTGAAGCTTGTTGAAGAGTTTCTCATTTATAGGAAACTGGCTTTTTCTTTCTTTGGCATTCTGTTGAGCAATTTACCCCTGCTTCCAGTGTTCCTGCCCTTTGGGCACATCTGTCCTGTGGCTGAGGATACTATAACTTCCAGAGCTGCCAATTTCTTGGGCTCCCCCAGGATCCTGCCTTGTATTTGGCAGTAGACTTCAGTCTGTGGTGTTTCAAATTAAATGGTTTGGGCGTTGTGAAATCCTGTTTTCCTACTGACTATTTCACAAGTAAATAAGGATCAGCTGTTTGCTCTTTTCTGATCCAAGAACTGAGGGAACATAATGAAGCAAGTATGCAGATGTTGATTTTTTTTTTTTTCTTCACAAAATATGACATTGAGCTGTGGTACTCCTTTCCCCAGTATTTTGGTATATTGCTGTGATTAGAGTGACCAAGTTATTTACAAAGACCAGAGAAATGAGAGAAACAGCTTTCCATGGTTATGCTTCTTTTTGGTATGGCTTGTAGGGTCTGTATGTTTTTGTGATAAAGCTGGCGAGGTGTGTTAAGAGTGCCAAGCAGCGAGCCTCCAGTCAAAATTTGTCATGTTCCCGGCATGTTTACCTAGTTTATGAATGGCATTTGTAGCTGTTATTTCTGGATTAATCACTACTTTAGATAGGCTTTGAGATTTCAGGAGTTCACCTAAGTTCTCTGAGACTTATGGCCTCATTTGACTCTTGGATACTTCTCCCATGAAAGAGATCCATCAGTTGTGAGTCTTAATTGGTAGGATAACATTTGTAGAATAACAAACCCCGCTCCACAAATGCTGTTACGCTGCTAGAAAACACTTTCAAGATATGAGCTACCTGAAGTCTAAATTGAGAGTTTCTGAGAGTTTCTGTGGCTTTTAGTATATTGCTAACAGTGTCACTGGCAGAAAGGGATCCTTGGTGCATGGCCAGTGGTGGAGAGTGGCTTACATCTGCACTACTGCTACCCAGCAGACCTGGAGCGGGCTGGCTGCATCCACACTACATAAGTCCACAGCACGTGGCCTTGACTGTAGTTGAGTCCTAAGTCAGAAGTGTTATTTTTGCATTTGTGTTTTAAGTCAAAGTGTCTGAAATGTGGCCTACACTGCAGCTTTTCAGGCTGGCACTTAGTGTGGAGCAGATGGTCTGCAATATTTTGAAGAGTTCAAAGGTTCAAAGGCTGCCGAGACAGTGTTTGGAGGATTCAGACCTGGTGCAGTCTTAGCCATGCTGCCTTTTGAGAGCATCTTCTGGAGTACAGTTTCTCGCCAGAACTTCATCCAAGTTTGGTCATGGGGAGAGAGCCTAGCTACAGCATCCAAAACAGCGCCGGAGAATGACCTAACAGCTCAGCAGTGCAGAAGATCAGGGCTCCAGTGCTTGCATTCAATCCCCAACTCTTTCATTTAGCAATGTGAACATAACCTTAAAACCTATTTCCATTATGATGCAAAATTACTTAGCTACAAGCTCAAAGAAATTTAGAACAAGCCTCTATACTGTTGAAGAAATTGTGTAGGTTCTCTGTCTCTCAGCTCCAGAAAACTGTTTCAGCTGCTCCAAACTAAGCAGAATTTAAAGGTCTAAATGTTTCAGTCTCTTATAAGAAATTATTCAAAATGCAGTGCCATAAGCTGAAGGACTTGAGGAGTGTTTAATTTTGGCTGCTGGGGAACAGGAGAGCCTACCACAACTCAAAAACTCAAACCTGACCTCCCTGCTGCTCGACAAGTTAAAATGCTGTTTCAGTTCCAGGCAGGTAGCAGGAGATGCATGTTAATGTTTAATTTCCATCCTGTAAGATGTAGGAGTGCCTCCCAGCTCCCGACTCGGCTTTGCATCCCATCTTTTGGCACGCCGGTTTCCGTACAAAGGAAGGGAGTTGCAGCAAGCTCTGAAAATATCCCTGGATCTGAACAATTATGAAAGGAAGGTGTGTTACAGAATACACTTGCCCTGCCCAGCCAAAGAGACCAAGTTCAGATAGTTTCACAAGCTGTAAAGTCCCGAATCCTGCCAACATTAGCACATAATCTTCACTCTACGTTTGTAAGTGGTCCCCTCGCTTTTGAAGAGGAGGAGTTAAGAAGAGAGGCCTCTTTTGTACGATTGGTTTTCAGCTGGATTTTTTTTTTCCGTCTCAATTAGTCTTTTTGGTTAAAAAGAAAACACAGCAAATGTGACTCGTTTAATATTGTAGTCAAGTTTTCCTCCTTTAGGCTTCTGTAAAGAGGTACAAAAATGATTTCAGAGCTGTTTACACAGGGCTAAATAATAACTGACCGCTTAGAGAGGGGCTAGATAAGTATCTGAAGGGTAATGCTTTATGTAGGCTTTGGATTCAGCCTGATGCTTGTGCCCACCCAGAAGGCTCAATAAAACCTTTTTTTTTTTTTTTTCTTTACCGTTGTTCTACTTAGAGGAGGCTTCCTGAATTCAGCTCTATAAACTTTTAATGAGTGACCTATTTGCAAAACTCCTTTCCGGATTGGCAAACAGCGTTGATATGGAGCTCCTGATGCTTTCTGCACCGTAACCCCCCCCTTTCCTCTGTGTCCCCTCGAGCTGGAACGTGACCAAGGCAGAAATAGCTTGAACTGAAGTCGACAGCAGCGAAATACAGCGCTGACAACAGCTGGACACAGCATTTCTGCACCTTGCTGTATCAACATCAGAAAAAAATAGGCACCTTGTGTTGAAACTGGTGTTGTGTACTGTCTGCCCCAGCCGATGAGAGACTTTTCAGCCCTAAAGTAAATAGCTCCTGCTAAATGCTGAGGCCTGTGCTATTGTTGACATAGTGATAAAACAGCATTTGTGGCATACAGTGTGCTTTCTTTCACTGCTTTTGAAAGGTGTAATAAGTCCTAGCACCAAAAAAGAAATGGGGTTGGATCTGGCATGTCGTGCTTTAAAAGGAACGATCCCGATGTCTGTCTGGATAGAGTATAATGTTCATTTCTGCTTCCTTCTCCTCACCTGACAGTCTGAGAGTTATTTTTTTTTTCTTCCAAACATAGGAAACATTGGATTAATTTCTTCATTCAAAGAAAAGACCATTTCTTGAAAAAATATTTATCACATGTTGAAATTCTTTAATCTTAATGTATTCCCTAAAAAGGGGGTAAGAGTTAGAACTGGGGGAAAAATATCCCCAAACCTGAAATGATCACAATAATTAAGAAAAAGCGGTTGGAAAAAGGTAAAGTGAAGTTGCAATGTTATACATTGTCTGAAACCCAGGTGACTTCACACTGTGCAAGATGGTATGGCAAGAGAAGTTTCTAATGAATAATCCAGTTCATCATATGATAGCCCATTAATGCTGAAAATCAGAAATATTGCCCAAGTCGGTGCAGTCAGGTGTTTTTTTTTTTTTTTTTTTTTTATTTTTTATTTTTTTTTATGAAAATATTCTGTAGTTAACTCCTATGGAGAACTGTGGTCAGAATTTGTCCCTGAGACAGATAGCTAAGGATTTTAAAAGAAAACATCACCAGTAAACTTCCATTATGTAACTTTTCCTTTAACAGAAAGGAGCTCATAGACTTCACTGGTGACAGCTTAATTCCCCATCTCTGACAGACTTAAAAGATATTCATAGCAAAATATATACATTATGTATGTTGTAAGGAGACAGGATACATAAGAGAATAAGCAAGCATCCATTACCATCTGGTTTCACCTGAGACATGTGGGTTTCACATCTTGGACTTTGTTCCATTTTAATTACGTATAGGCTTTGTGAGAGACCAGATGCACATGCTGATTGCAAGCAGAGTCCATCTTTCATGTCTAAGGTACCTAAAAACACAGTTCAGTGCAGTACGTAGGGAAAAGGACAAAAACATGAAATAAAAATGTCCATTTCAAGTCCTCAGCATCACTCTGTGTTTCAGTGGTTTTCCAGTTAGCTGCCCTGTAGGCCCATTTGCAACTCAGCAAAAATTGCTGTTATAATTTGTTTCCCAATATTAGGCCAGCTATTTTTCTACAGCAATTACAAATCGTACAAGACTAATGTCCATTTGAACAAGTGGCCTTGAAATGCCAAATTTTGATTACAATGCAGTTTAAGGTTTGTGTAAATGTCTTCAGCCTGAAACCTGAGTTCAAATATTGGTTAATTCAGCACGTTGGAAAGAGCTTGAGAGTTTGTTTGTGTGCATCTCAAAACCACTGCATAGTTTGGCATGGGAAGGGAATAGCAGAGAATTTGCAGGTCAAGAATGAGGTCAGCTGGCAAAATGGTGAGGAAGCTTGCACAATACCTGCCCACAGTTGGTTTGGCTCTAGCTGATATGAATGTCCCTTGCTGTCATGAGCCCTGAAGTCGTTGACAAATGAAACAATTTTAAGGAAAAACTCAGTGAGTTGTAGTCATTTGTATAAAACTGTAAAAAGGAATCAAGCTTATTAATGAAATGGGATTTATCAATGGAAATGGGAATCTGGATTTGGGGGAAGGGAGATTGATGGGAGATGTTTTCTGGGGGAAGGGAGAAGAGGAGTCCCTTCTGCACAGTGAGATTCATTCATCTGGAACGTCCCCACCAGGTGTTTTGGTGAAGTTCTGTGTAGGAATGTGTAGTCGTAAAAAATGGAGATTCAGTGAACAAACCAGCAGGCAGAGATAGATTTATGTCCTTGGCAATTCGGGCCGTTCTCCATATGTTGTTAACATTAGATGGTGAGAGAAATTAACTGTATCATATGCTGTTGCACAGCCTGTATTTTGAGCCTCTCTTGTTTAAAAACAGCTTAAAACAAATGGAAAAGATAAAACAAGTATTTCCCTCAAGTGAGAACAGATGGCAATGTTTTCAGGCTCTGGAAGTCAGAGGGAGGCTTTTTCATGACCAGGAGGCAGAGGAGGTGGGATGAGTTCTCCTCAGGGCACCGGGTGACTTCTTTCTGCAGCAGGAATGTCTAAAACCTCCAGCAACATGCTTTTTGTCACAATAATGTGTTCTTCATAACCAGCTACCCTCCCTTTGCTTTACTATGTCTTACAGATGAAAATATGGGTATAAAGTTCATTGACAGACACAGTCATTACTCTTGCTGATGGTTTCTTAGACTTCATTTTCCAGTTGTCCCTCTGCAAGACTTTTGGGTCCTTTAATGTGGCACGGTCGAGCATCTCAGTTTTCTTCCTCTCGTATGTATCAGGAAATGTGGGAGTTTATTATTGATTTTTGCAGTGCCTGTATTGCTCTCAGGCAGTCTATTTGGCCAGCCGTTACCTCCAGCCATTCCTGGACCGCGGTGCCAAGAAGCAAAGGAGCTGTGCCTGGCTTTGGGTGAGAGACCAGACGTTGGCAGGACCCAGAGATAACCTGCCACCTGCATCCAAGGGCCCGGGAATGAGGCAGGGAGGGTTCTTTTGAAAGCAATTAGCTCAATAACTCTGTACTTCAGCCCTATGTATAATTAATTTGTTAAATACGTGGGCTGACTTGAGTTCCTTAAAAGCTGTAGTTGCAATTTTGTTTAATGATGTGAATTTAAAAAGGCTCTGAAACACAAGCAAATGGAAAAAGAAAACAAACAAAAAAACACACAGAGACACACACAAACCCAATTCCCATTGTCCAGCAATTTTGTCACTAGAGCACCTGTCTGAGGAAGCTTCAATCCTCGTTTCACCATCAGGCAATTTAAACCATAACACTTACCTCCCAAAGGGGTGCCCCAAGTAGCAGGCTGACTGGGGGCTATTTTCACAATCCCGCAATCCCTGATGATGACGTTTTCCTTCTTCAATAAAAACGACTGGCTTACTGAAATAATATCATTAATGAATTATTCACTGGTTTGCTTTACCTCCCAGTAGAGTGCCCTAACTGATAGGCCTTAAAGTCATTTCCCTCTCTCTTTGTTCAATGTATATTTAAGTAATTACCCTATACAAAGGGGTGGAACAGCTCCAGGAGGAGAGCTTGGCAGAGCATGGCTGCTTTGTCATGGCGAGCAGGATCCTCTTCCCAGAGACGGCTGCTGTGGCTTTCAAATCCCCAGTGGGGAAAGCAAGAGGTTGAACTGGAATCTCCCAAATCCTGCACGTGGGCTGTTAAATAAGAGCGGTGCTGCCTTCATTTTGCAAACAGTGTCTAAGCACGGCTGTTTGAACCATTAGAGAAGAGATTCTGCTTGACCTGGAACAGATTGTTTTGTTTTATTTGAATGTCAATGAGAACCCCTCTCTTCAAGCCACAAAAAAATGTCTTTTGAATTTTTCAGTGGTTTAATTCCAAGGCTTAAGTAAAACAAACAACAAAAATGAATTTGTTCACACATCTATAACTACCTGGGCCTTGCAGAGAAAAGACAGAGAGGGAAATGCAGCTGCAGGTTGATCCCTGCAGGGCAAAGAGAGGGTTTCTCGACATTTCATTTTCCATCTGCCACAAGATGATGAATTTCACTGCATCTGGAAAATAGTCATGGCTATAGGATCGCAGTTCAGCTACAACCTTCTGCGTAGTTCATAGTGCTCAGGAGCCTGGTGATTTGATGGGTTGCACTGCCTTACGCTTAGTAAACATTTTGAAAGCTAACATTGCAGCTCCAACTGCTAGACTTTATTTTTCAGTGTAACCTGAGATTGGAGAGCATATTTTGCAGAAGGGTGAAACGTGGGTATTCATAAAACACAGAGCAAAGGCTGCCATCGTTTGTTCATGCCTGTATTTCTAATCGCTGAAAGTCTGGTAGCTACCAAAGCACTTTACAGCCTCTGCAAATGAGAACAACTGAAACACTAGGCCAGCCAAATGCTGTGATATGACTACAAATAAACTACAATGTCTGGACAAATCTAGGGTGGATTATCTGTCTAATCAAAATTTGTAAAATGTATTCAGCAGTACAGAATCTGAATTTCTCAGCAACAAGTCATCAAATAATTTAACAATTGGCCAGGAAGCTAACTGTTTACACTAAAACAGCTTTCTTTCAAGACTTTGGGTGTGGATAAAGCATAATATTTATTTAAAGTCAGAGATAAAAATTTACCATGCACACACAATCTTGTATGTACATCTCTGATGTAAATATCTTCTTATTCCTACTGCCTCTAACTGCTGCAATTATGTATTATGTGCTATTTATACAATCAGAAAGATAAAATTAAAAGAGAAAACCCTATACATATTAGAGTGTACAGAAGCACCTGATGCAGGGAATCAGAGTCATTGTGTTCTTACGGATTTCACATTTTTAGTGAAAAAATTGGTTTACAAGCACAAGGGTTTTCATCTCCCCACGCAGTGTCTACATGTTACGGTACAGGTGGCACCTAGAGAAAATGAATCAACTTTTTTTTTTTTTTCCCCATCTTCATAATAATAGTACTGCAGGGACTTGTGAGCCTTGCCTTTTCTCCTTTGCTGGGTTCAACCATGCAGTGTCTGCGTGCTCTGCAGCCCATGGAAATGTTAACAGCGAGGCGATGGCTGCAGCGAGGAGATGCTTCACAGGCCGGTTCCAGCAAGGCACACGTCTCCCTTACCAAGGGTTTTAAACCTGTTGACTGGGAAAACCCTACTTGCCAGAACAAGATCTTTTTATACACAGCAAGAACAATCTCCTATTGTCTCCAGGGATAAAATGATGCCAATAAAAGATAACAAACCCATGCAAACACGGTGATACATAACTATGTTAACTGCTTCACCACTATATTTAACCATGAGGTAAAAGCCTCTGAGAGACTTTTTTTTTCCATCTCACACATCCAAAGGAATCAAACATAGCAATTATATTGAAATGAAAACAAATGTTTCATTCACAGCTCCATAACTATACAAGAATGAGTATTGCCATTTTTGGGGGGTTGTTCTTATGTCCTGGCTGAGTGTCTTTATGGCAGGGATGGAAATGCTGAGCCTAAAGAGCCTCATGTGTTATCTTAGGGACCCAAATGAAAGAATTGCATCCTACCTGGGAACATTATCCTACTGTTGTAGTGTTTCTGAAAGGATGGGATCTGTCACTAATGACAAGTTAACATTTTAATTCTCTCTAGCTAGGAAGAAGATGTTCTAAGCCGACATTTTCATGGAAAAGCACCGATTCTTGTTCCTTCTCTCACAGTTGTTCCTCTGCACCTACAGAAACAGTGGCTGCCTTGGTTTCCCTCAGCACTGCACTTGTTTGGTGTAGCCAGCATTTTCTGGGGAGCAGAAGGAGTCTGGGAAAACATTAGCTAGAAACTTGTGGAAGCTGTGTCTGATATTTCTTATTTCCCCTCTCAGCTTAAGGCCCTGACTATCAGACCTTAAGGTCAGGCTTCCTCTTCCCCTGACTCCTCCTTCTCCTCTGATTTCTACCCTTGGCTACATGGCGGTCTGTCCCTAACAGGTGAGGTGGAGAGTGCTGGCAACATGCACTCTACTTTTCTAGATGAGGGGATTGAATGCACCCTCAGTAAGTTTGCAGATGACACCAAGGTAGGTGCATGTGTCGATCTGCTGGAGGGTAGGAAGTGTCTGCAGGAGGATCTGGATAGGCTGCACCAATGGGCTGAGGCCAACTGTATGAAGTTCAACAAGGCCAAGTGCTGGGTCCTACACCTGGGGCGCAATAACTCCAAGCAGAGCTACAGTCTGGGAGACAAGTGGTTGGAAAGCTGCCAGGCGGAGAAGGACCTGGGAGTATTGGTGGATAGTCGGCTGGATATGAGGCAGCAGTGTGCTCAGGTGGCCAAGAAGGCCAACAGCATCCTGGCTTGCAGAAGAAGCAGTGTGGCCAGCAGGGCTAGGGAGGTGATCGTCCCCCTGTACTTGGCTCTGGTGAGGCCGCACCTCAAGTACTGTGTTCGGTTTTGGGCCCCTCGCTACAAGAAGGACATCGAGGTGCTTGAGCGGGTCCAGAGAAGGGCGACGAAGCTGGTGAGGGGTCTGGAGAACAAGTCCTACGAGGAGCAGCTGAGGGAGCTGGGCTTGTTCAGCCTGGAGAAAAGGAGGCTCAGGGGCAACCTTATCGCTCTTTATAAGTACCTTAAAGGCGGCTGTAGTGAGGTGGGGTTTGGTCTATTCTCCCACGTACCTGGTGACAGGACGAGGGGGAATGGGCTAAAATTGCACCAGGAGTGTTTTAGGTTGAATATTAGGAAGAACTTCTTTACTGAGAGGGTTGTGAGGCATTGGAATGGGCTGCCCAGGGAAGTGGTGGAGTCACCATCCCTGGAGGTCTTTAAAAGACGTTTAGATGTAGAGCTTAGCAATATGGTTTAGTGGAGGACTTGTTAGTGTTAGGTCAGAGGTTGGATTTGGTGATCTTGAGGTCTCTTCCAACCTAATCAATTATGTGATTCTGTGATTCTGTGATTCTGTGAACATGGTATCTTTATGTAGACCTCTTAGGTGAGAGGAAGCTGAAACACCTCTAAGAGATACTGTCCACCAAGGGCATGAGGTACTGTATGTGCCAGAGCAATTTCCAGATGGGACACTGAATGCAGCTGCACCTCTTTTAAGAGGAAGAGCATTTAGCTTTCTCAGGCCTATTATATTCCACTCTATGGATAAGGTCTGCAGGATGTGAAGCTGGGACTAGCAGAGCATCTTCCTGTGGCAGATGGATTGAGCCTTGTTGCTGTGCTGATGCCTTTTCCTGGAGATCACCCTGCCCAAGGCTGTGCTCTGGAGATGCCTGAGCTCACCAGGCAGATGCTGATAGACTGCAGGATCTTCAGGCTTAGGCACTGCTGTCCAGTAGAAGCTTTCAGGGTCCTTTGGGTAACCACAAGGAGAATTTGGTGTTCTGAGTCTTGCTCTGTGCTTTTGTCTGATTTTCCCTACACAAGTTGCAGATTGATCTGGCAGTTTTTTAAAGAAATCTGCTGCTTTTCCTTTGGTCTCCCATTGCTCTTCCTGTATTGTTCAAGCCCACTTTGTAAGATGGCTGGAGGAGTGACAGTATCTTTCATGCTGACAGCATTATGTTTGAACAGTCCTCAGCAGTTTGCTGAGGGGCGCCTTACCTTCAGCCGTTTCTTTCCTTGTTTCTCTTTTTATTCCACACTTCCCGACTCCAGCTCCCCTTCACTAAACTGAAACAACATGTTGCCTAAAGGTCAGGTAGACAAACAGTTAACAGCATACCTTGCATATGTGTCTATGTACAATACATGTACATATCTATATGCATATAGAGAGAGAGCAATGCAGAGTATCTCTGAATGCAGCCTAGCCTCTAGATGCTACTGCACTACCAACAACCAGCCCCTTTTTCATTTTTTTTTCTCTCTCCTTTTTTTTTTTTTTTTTTTTTTCTTCGAATGTTTAGATATGCTCATTGTGGGGAGCTGGCCCCATTATGGGGCTTGCCCTTTTCCATTGATTACATGGCACCGAAATGTAGAATTGAATGCAAGTCTAGGTTCATGCTGAGAAAACCCTGCTAACCTCAGGGAGAAGGAATTAGTTGGTTTTGGAATTTTAATTTGGTCCCAACTGTATTTCAGCTTTCTTTCAAAAATCTGAAAAGCATAAAAATCAGGAAAACCATGCTACATAGATCCATGTCATTGAGTTAAAATGTTTGTTTGGAATAAATAAAGTGAAGTGCAAACCACTCCAAACAATCTGTTTGCAGATTGTTGTCAAAATTATATACACACATGTATACATTTTCATTTCCTTCCTCCTCAAGATAAATTATCCCTTAAGCTTCTCCTGTGGAACACATGTGTCTCTGGAATTTAAGGAGACTAAAATGTGTGGAAATGCAACATGTGAAATCAGAATTACATCTGGTTATGTACTTTTTTGACTCCAGTATGGCTCAGCTTCTTGCTTCCCAACAATGTTTAGATTATGCCCTTCAAGATGAAAATTGATTCTCTTTGTGTCTCTGAATTTTCAGTCAGAGAATTAAAAACAACAACAACAACAACAAAAAAGGCAAGAAGGAGACTTTTTATTTATTTATTTTTTTTCTGGTTTAATCTTTTCCTGTTTTGCTCTACATCTTTTCTAATTGGTAAAATCGGCTGTTATGACAGAGGCAACATCATAAATAATAAGCAGCAAGCTGTCCAACTAAGAGCTTCTTTCTCACGCTATTTCCTGCAGAGTCAGATTGTATGGATGCCTGCAAATATCTAAACTTGGGGCAGTATTTGAACATCCCTATTACCTTTATGAGCTTTAGAGCCAGCTCTTTGATTTGTTCTCTCAAGCTCCTTAAAGCTCCTTCTCTGCCAGTTTGGATGATGTGTAGGAGTCTGTGATGAATACGCTCATTATCTAATACAAAGTGGCATAAAACACTCATGCCATGAACTCCGCCACACAGCTATACCCTGCTGCAATTCTCTGATTCATGCTGTACGAGATTAATAGCATTTATGTTATTCATATATCTTGGTTGACCTTGATCTGTTAGAAACTCCCTCCTTTTTATCTCTGTCCCATACTGGGGAGGTTTTGTCCTACATTAACAATGGATCTTTTGTACTTCAAAGCACATTCCCCCCACGCCCAACATCCTGAGTTTTAATTTTCCTTACATATATAATATCTGTTCCCTTCTCTTTCCCTCTCATATTCTTACCTATGTTTAATGGGCTGATACTATCTCAGGAGCTGTAAGCTTTTATTTTATTTTTGAAAAACATCATCCTAAGTTAACCCTTTGGAAGCTAAATGCAGGAAAAAAAAAATAGAAGATTTTAATTCTGTTCTAATTCTGTTCAGTTCTTCTACTGAAGGAAATAAAACCATGCTTTAAGATCAGCCAGGACTTATAGTTCTCTGTGGAGGTTGTAGGACAAACTGTCATTGCAGCTGGGAAGATATATAAGAAGACATATGTATGTATTATGCATGGGAGAGAAAGCTGATACAGGAAAATAGGGGGGGGGGGAGGGTCACATAGTTATAGATGTGATTTTTCCAAAAGCTATGGTTTCTGCATTTCTCTTCAGGCTCACTACAAAATGCAGGCATGATCCTGTCTTGCATGATGCTTCTGTACTAGGAGGTGTGAGTTGCTCTCTGCACTCACCCGCCTCCCCTTCTCCCTGCTGCAGCATGCTGCTGCCCACTCACAGGGATGCCAGGGGCCCCTTGTCAGGAAATTCTTGGAATCACAGAATGGCTTGGGTTGGAAGGGACCTTAAAGCTCATCTAGTTCCAACCCCCTGCCATGGGCAGGGACACCTCCCACCAGACCAGGTTGCTCAAAGCCCCATCCAGCCTGGCCTTGAACACCTCCAGGGAAGGGGCACCCACAGCTTCTCTGGGCAACCAGTGCCTCACCACCTTCAGAGTAAACTATTTGTCCTATCACTACACTTCCTGACAAAGAGTCCCTCCTCAGCTTTCCTGTAGGCCCCCTTTAAGTACTGGAAGGATGGTGGAAATTTGGGTGGTGTAGGAAAAAGTGGGCTGGTGGTTGTGTATGAAGCGAGGACAGATTGCCTTTGGCTCTGGGGCTGGTCTCACAACTTGAGGAGTCACAGCTCTACTGTGGACCAGAAGTCTACATCCAGCAGCTACATGTACCCTGCCCTCACTGCCACCTTCCATATTAGTTGGAAGAGGGGTGCAGCTCCATTCCCATCCAAGTGTTTCAATTGCTGCGACACTGCTGTGGGTAAGCTGGGAGCTCCAGCCACCGCAGCCCCACCTTGTCTCCTTCTGAGCACACACCAGTGCTTAGAGCTGTCAAAACAGGTACACGCCGAGGTCCAAAACCTGCAACTGGCAAGGACCATGCGAGGGTTAGAGCAGCTTTCCAGTCTGTTTGTTTGTGTACATCTCCGTCTGGTTTATGGTCAGTGGCCCATTAATTTTTATTTTCCCGTCAGTGTTCTGAAAGTCTGGATGAGAAATGTAATGGCTGAAAATGCTGATCCAGAATTATATGAAGCAAGATTCATGGGGAAAAGCAGTGTCTTTCATTAGGCACACTGAAAAAAAAAAAAAAAAAAAAAAGAGAGACAGCTTTCAGACATACTGTCTCGTCTTTAGGTTGTAAGTCTCTCTCTCTCTCTCTCTTTTTTTTTTTTTTTTTTTTTTCCCCCGGAGTTATTAGTTGGGTCTAACAAAAGCCACAACATCTCCTTCCAGATTCTTCTTGCTTATGTCCCCAGATTGTCACGGCTCCAACAGTGCTTATCACTGAGTGTCTGTGGACAGAGGGACAGAGCTATAGAGCTCAGAGCCGTCCCTCCCTCAGGCTGTCTCCAGCCCCAGCTACCTTCTCCTTGTCACCCCCATGCAGCCACCCTGCAGCCCCTGTGCTGAGCTGCAGATGCCCCTGGAGCAAGGGATGTCTGGCCCTGCTCCACATCCCCAGTGCTGCACCTGGCTGGCCCCAGGAGATTTGCTGAAAGGGAAATAAAATGGTGCAGAGTAAATAAAGCAGGTCCTACCCACCTTTTGTTGCAATGTGTGGTGAATTCTGCATATTTTTACCTGCTGTCTGCTGGTTGTTGCTTTTTGTTTGGTTGTGTTTTTGTTTTTTTTTGTTTGTTTGTTTTTTTCTTGCTTTTTGTTTTTTGTTTGGTTGGTTGTTTTTTGGATCATGAGGTTTCAAAGAATTTTTTTTTTTTTTTCAGTGAGTTTTCCTTGTGTATGTGTTGTTTTTGTCCCCCAGGTGTGACTCACACTAAGATCCATTCATGTTATAATCCATTAAATTAGCTAGGGGAGAAAAAAAAAAAGGTATAGATTTTTATTATTTTTATTTTCTAATCTCTGCTTTAACACTGCACAGAAAAACTTGACACTTTCTAAAAGAAATCTTAAGTGATAACAACCTTATCGGTTCTAGACCCATGGTGTAGCTGTGCTAAAGGAAAGCTCTGTTGACTCTGGATTTGCAACTGCACATATACTAATTTCATGGGATTAGAAGCCCATATACTTTGGCCTTGTGAAATTGTTTTGCTTTCTCGGCATGTTCGAACTTTTTGAGGAAGTGAAGGACTTCCTCTATGAAGGGCTGTGCTGACTTCATTCCTTTGTGCTCCAAGTACTGAGACAGCAAGTTCCTTGGGAGATCTGTTCTTTGTTCACTTTGGGTTTATTTATGACATGCATCTGCCTGTCTTTTCCTCTCTGCATTCAATACTAAGAAGAAAAAAAAGGGAAGGAAAAAAACCAAAAACAAAACACAATGAAAAGAAGCTCTTGGTGCTTCTACAAAACCATATCCCCTAATCTTTATTCAGGGTTAGATTGTCACTTTAAGGCACAGTTACAAACTAAATTAAATGGCAGGGTGCAGTGCCAGCAACTGTACCTAAATATCAGTGGGGAAAGCATCCTAAACACTACCACCCTCCTAACTTTGAGGGAGATCTGAGAGATCTGTTTTTTGTTTGTTTGTTTGTTTGTTTGTTTTTGTTTTGTTTTGTTTTGTTTGTTTGTTTGTTGGTTTGTTTTTGAAAAGAAACAGGCTGTGCATCAGTATGTCCAAAGGTTTTCTAACCTTATGGTCTGCCTTTTAGACCTAGTTAATAGGTTTGTCGTCTGGCTTTCAAATCCCAAGTTTTTGTCTACATTTTTTCATGTAACTCCATGTGACAAATTTTTTGTTTCCATGCAAGTCATGTGAATTTCCACCAGTGCTACAGCACGTGGGTACTGCTTGCAAAGAGTATTGCTTGACAAGATAGGGTCCTAATACATTGTACATAGGATGGAACTATATTGCTGCTGTCCTATAACAACATGGGACACTTCTTGAAAAATTGTTAAACTTAAAATTTAAATTAGAAAATTAAATTGCTTTAATTTTAAATATTGTAATCCCAGAGTTGGTTGCAAAAGTTAAAATTTCTCTATCTCCATCTTAAACTCATCCTTTAAGGTCCCTCTGTGGTTGAGAGTGATGGATTCATCCCACTCAAGATGGATAGTCTAAAGCAGATGGAGCGAATCACTCTCCAGGGATCTTTCTCTCCATCCATTCATGGGTAACCCAGCTTAGACTCGCTGACTGCATTTTACTTGCTCACATTTAGACAAAGTGAATTCCACCAAACACAAGTGCTTCCCAGCTGGAAGCCAAGGTACCCAGACAACGATCAGGTTAATACAGAGATGCTTGCAACAATTCCTCAGTAGATCCTATAGCACAAATCTACCCAGAGGACTTCCTTAAGAGATAGAAGGAGCTTCTACCTGTAATGTACATGTATATGACAGCATGTACTTACCAAAGCTACTTGCTGATGCAGAGCATAATTTAGTGAAGATGTAGCAGAAGTGGGGGAAGAATGATCACGGAGTATAATTGATTTCTTCCAATAGGAGGGGAATCATCTGCTTTTCAGATTCATAGGAACGAGAAGTAATTTCATTAAACTGGAGTGAAGAAGGTTTTGGCAATAAATAAGAATAATAAAAAAGTTGTTCTGATGACTAAATGCTAAACTGAATGGAAATCTACCACTAGAGTTTTTTCAGTAAGAGGTTATACAAACTTTGGTTTAGTTTGGATAAAGAAACAAGATCAGCTGAAGAGAGATGGATCTTTCTCCAAAGTTACAGCAAGGGCTTCCCAACACACAAGTTCCCAACACTTTCTCTGGGCACAGAAGTCTCCTTTCTACTGCTTCTGTGGGGAGCAGGAATCCAAACGAGGAGGCTGACTTGCAAGGCGTTTGAGAATGGCTGAACTGATGAATCTGAATTTGTGGGAAAACTTTATGTAGTGCTAAGAAAGTGTGAGTACAGGGGTTATAACAGAATTCTGAATGAGCACTGCATTGCTCGTGAAGAACTGCTGAAAAGCCATTTGAATTAATGAGATACATGACACAAACCTGGAAACCAAGCAGCCAAGCCCTGACTGACTTCAATTTGCCAACTTGGTAAAACATGTTCCAGAATGAATATAGAATATATAAGTGTTTATAAGAAATTTTTGGAAATGCACTGAACAGAGGTAGCAGGCAGTGTGACAATGCAGAGATTTCTAATGTTGTGTCTTCCTGTGCACTTGAGTGTGATAACACAATGATTATATAATGTTGTATCTTGCTGCACATGTGTTCATGTATCCCTGCCACTGTGTCCCCTAAAACCATCTGCAGTTTTTGTCTGCCTTCTTTGGGATCTGGACAGTGGCTGTATTTTCAGCTTGAGTTCAAACATTGTCAGTACTTGGCTCTGCATTGCACATGCTCTTGCCGTTTCCAATATTCTTTGTTTGGGACTGGAAAGCCTTATATAGTCTTGACTTGGAAGATAACATTTTCAGCTTTTACAGTCACAGGAACTGACAGACTGATTTACACTCCCTTGGTGTTGAGGATTTAGATAAAGCCTTCAAAGACCTCCCAATATTGTTGAGTAGAAAATGGGAAACTCTTCTAACTGGTACCATATTTCACAATTTCATTGCATCTTGTTTCTTTTAGAAACTCCTCCTAGAAGTGGATTCAACCCAGTATCTTAGATGGGGCTATTGTGGTAAGGGATGTGGCACTGTCTGGAAACACCAGTTCCTCTTCACTTACTGTAGAGGGAGCCTAAAGGACTAGCTTAGCTTGCACATTCATCTTTCAGACTGCTGACATCAGATTAGAGGCATCTAACTCTTTGCCACTAGTGAAATCAAACCACTAGGAGAGAAAGTGCCAGAAAGCAAATTCACAGAAGTCAGTACAGAGTGGAAAAACTTAGCTGGCTGTTAGGAAATACTTATGAGATAGTGTGGTTTAGGCAATACTTCTGAAAGAGCAATACCTACTTTGAGGCTGCAAAGAAATGCCTACTGCTAACTGGGGTCATAACTATGAAACAACTCTCGGAGCTGGTTACCTTAATGTATTTTTTCTCACAAAGGTCAGCAGAAGATGGGAACCACATCTCTGGACAGCAATTAAAGTATTCCCTGGCAATGTGAGAAATATAAAGCCTGACTTTCTGCTTTTTTTTCTGTCATTTGAGACAAAGGGCTGGTTTAATAACTGAAGTCCAAGAGAGAATTCTACACATGGAGGGATGCAGGTTCCTGCTGTTCAGACATAGGTGTCTACTTTGTTCTGAGAAAAGTAGAAAGATGGCACAAAAACAACACCCAGACTGGAATTTGCAGGCAGAACTGTGAGCAGTTTCTCAGTTTTCTGCCTGTAGATGTGAATTGTGGGTCAGCTTGCTTGACACCATCACATTTTAGGTTGTTGTGGGAGTGCCCAGGAGAAATGTATTTTGGTACCAAAGGAAGTTTACTATTGAAATAATGAGTTAGGTGCCTCCAAGGTGACATGGCATCTAATCAGTGATTTTGAAAATCCAAATTTAGCCCTAGAGACATAAAATAGCAATAAAGCAGTTCTGGAAGGGGCATGTCCTAATATCTGCTCTGTATGGCGACCAGGATCACCCTCTGAGTCTTTATCAGATTTCACTTATGCAGTCTGCCATGAATTGCAGGGTGTAGGGGCTACAGGACTTCCAGTTCCTAAGTAACTGGGGGGCTAGAGAACTTCCAGTTCCCAAATAACTAAATAATAGGTGGGCCCATGATGGCCTTGTGGAAGCAACTGACTTAATTGTGGTTTGCTGCCCAAGTTATAAACATTTCTACATATGCTGTAGGGTCAGTTTTAACTATATTAGAGATATAGACCCCATACATTTTCTAGACCATGCTTTTAGCCCCTGAGACTCAGAACCTCAGAGGCATTAGGATTCTAGGTGCATCTGAAATCCTTTGTAGGAAAGAAATTGCCTGCAGAGAGAAGGTACCACTGCCTTTGAGCTGAGGTGCCTGGGGGTTGTTCTGCTTGATGTGGGGATTTTATCTTGTGCTATTACCACAAATGACATTTCACACTTATCTTACAAGCTTTTCTTTACACTGAAGCCAGAAGCAAAGCAATGCTTGTCTTTCATAAAAGCAATTAATTTGGAGACAATTTGAATTCATGTGTCCTAGGTATAGATGTTTTGGGGACAAAAATCTGATCGAGTGTTTTGCACTGAGAGTCATTTCATAAATCTCATCATGTTATATGATGCTACTGGTCCTCTGTATTTACTTTCAATTTACATTGTTAGCTCTGTTTATTGCCTTTCGTTAAAGTTCATCATGATGATTGTTTTTAAGTCCTGTTATGAGAAAGATGAACACCAACATGTGGAACAATCTAGATAAATAAACTGAAAGTAGTTGAAAGCTTCTCTACTTAGAAGTACCTTATTTGAACTTCTTGCGTGGGAGTATTTACTTGCAAAAGACAGGATATTGATGATCAAACATACAATTAACTGAAAAGGTTCCGTGTTCTTTGTATTAAACAAAAGTATATTACATAAAAGCTCTGGCAGTTTATTTTTTTAACTCTTTTTTCACTCCTTTAAATGAATGAACACATATGTTGCAATATGCTTTACCATAAGCTGACTAAACGTAGGCACATTTAGTGAAGGAAAAAGATCAGCTTTCAATGATTTAAAATCTCACAGAACTGTTGACATAAATTGCTTCATCTGTGCAAGCTGATCTGTCCATCTGTTGTATTTTATACAACTTATTTCTATATTTCAGTCAGAGGATTGTTATGAAGATCCTATATCTCCTATGCGATGCAGACCATAGGTTAACTAACAGTTCTGAATCAAGCCTATAGTGTCTATAGAAGTTGGAGTGTCTCTTAAAAGACATCTCATTGACTTACAATGCCCAAAAAAATGTCATTTTTGCATATTTACCATGTTACTTTGCCTTATTTATTCATTTTAATTACATCTAATTAATTATAATATATTACTTATGTAAATATATATTTACACAATGTCAATAACATTAATATAATAATAATATTCATATAACATATGATTTATATATAATTTATTATAATTAATTTTATTAATTATTTTATTTATCTATTTTGCATTATTTTATTACCACCATATTTTGCACATTTACCACTAAATATTGCATATTTACCACTTCACCACATTTCAGAAATGATTTTACATTACTATTCTCCTTCTGTGCCAACCTTTCTAGAGCACTTCCTTTCCTTTCCTTTCCTTTCCTTTCCTTTCCTTTCCTTTCCTTTCCTTTCCTTTCCTTTCCTTTCCTTTCCTTTCCTTTCCTTTCCTTTCCTTTCCTTTCCTTTCCTTTCCTTTCCTTTCCTTTCCTTTCCTTTCCTTTCCTTTCCTTTCCTTTCCTTTCCTTTCCTTTCCTTTCCTTTCCTTTCCTTTCCTTTCCTTTCCTTTCCTTTCCTTTCCTTTCCTTTCCTTTCCTTTCCTTTCCTTTCCTTTCCTTTCCTTTCCTTTCCCTCCTTACAAGAATCTGTATTCACAGTTTTTCTGTCTGTATTTTACTCTGCTATCTGACACCCTGTTTCTGGGCTGGGGTGTACTTCTACAGTCCCAGTCTTTCCCATTTCCTGTTCAGTTGTCATTTTTATCTGACCCTTTACTACCAGATACAAAGTTACCTTTGTGCTTTTGACATCTCTAGCAGATGTCTTTATCTGACCTGAGTGCTTCCTAGCACCTGTTAGCTTTTCCCCAATTCCTGTTTTAAATAACCCCTTCCCCTCCCAGTTCTGTCATCTTTGAATAACTCAGCTCCACCACACTAAGTACTTCTTTCTATGTAAGACCCTTCCTCTCCTTATTTGTAGTTTAACCTGTATTTAAGAAAAGTAACCTTCCTTTACACTTCTGCAAATATCCCTACCATTTGCTACAAGTCATGCAGCAATGAAGAGCAGTTCAGGAAAGGATTTATGTGGCAATTTCATACTAGCAGAAGCCCTAAGGTCTGTGTAGTCATACTGTGATAAAGAGATGTGTGCAGGGATAAACTGCATTAATATTACACCAGTCATATTACTGAAGTTTGGGCATGGCCTAAGATCATAAGGTTTAACTGGCAAGTAGAACTGAAAGGGTTTGAGAGAGGATTTAATAACCTAGAAGTCCAGAATTCAAGTCATGTCCTTGACAATCAAAGTGTTACTGCCATGATTGTTAACTCCTCTCCAGATGTGTGGTACAAGATTGTGGCCAGCAGTGGGGACCTGTGGATACATGGTAAGATACTTTTTAGTCCTGTGATGTTACTGCTGCAACTGGGAGCAACAACTCCTTCCCTGTAGCTGATGCTGCAACCACATAGGAAAGGGGAATATGACCAATTGTTGATCTTTCCCAAACTTTCTGAAGCCCATAAGAGAGTAGCCCAATTTGATACACCTCCTGGCCACTCCAAACCCAAATTCTGACTCCACAATAGGAATTGCCCCTTTTTAAAACTGCTCTCCCCCTTCCCAGTGCCCTAGCCTTCTGCTTTTTGCTTATTCCCACCCCCGTGTGAATGTCTCTGAACTATGCTATCCCTCTCTATGGATTTTGGAAGCATGGTGCAGAAATGCCCAAGCTGGCCCTGTGTAAACCTGCCCATATTCCATTTATTTGCTTAACTGAACTGCAACTCTCATCTTCTGGAGTCACATCAATGAGACATGCCTCCCTACTTAGGAACCAGTGGTACAGGCATCAGCTTAGCATGTAGAACAAACCTTTAGTTCGATTTAAAAGTGAAGAAAACTGTGCTCTTTGAACTGTGTGGTGTGAACATCTCTTCTAAGAAATGTTTGTTCTAAGTGAAGAGAGAGTGCGTCATGTGCAAACCCATCGACAAGTTCTCTGCATGTGGAAAATATGATCTCTCTTAAAATCCAGCAGGTGTATTTATATTTAATAGAACATGTTGAGGTTCTCTTTTCAAAACGTATTTCTTATTAATCAGTACTGACAAAGTACTGCAAGGTGTAAGATTTAGCATGCTGGTATCCGTAAGTTTTCCGGTCTCTTCCCTTTCTGCTTGTCCTCTCCTTAAATCACAGGATGTCTTGCCCTGTCCCTGAGCTGTCCCACTAGGCAGTGGCTATATTTGGCTGCTGATCCTTGGTCATACATCGTATGAGTGATCTGTTTGTTTTATACAGGGGCTGAGAATGTTTAATAGCCTGCAAAAATACATGGGTGACATGTAGGAAAACACCCTTGATCACTTAAATTGCCACTGAAATGTAGCTATTTTAACTGTTTTGGGCCTGTGTGGCCACCTCTCTGCATTATTAGCAGCCTACAGCACATCTGTTCAGGACCTGCAGCTGCATTAACCTTGGGATTATGACATCAAGAATGGCATTTGTACAATTAAAAATGTTATCGCACAGGGCAGCCCTGCTGCCCCCGGCCACCTTCGGGTAAATTGTGTTGTAGGAAAGGTTAAAAAAAGCTGCTGGAACTAATCCTTTTGATGAAACATTTAACAAGTATGTCAGGCTGCTCTGATCCTGGCCATAGCAGAGTGTAGCTCTAGTTAACGTCCTCAGCGTTAACTCACCGTCTCAGATCCTCTTTCCTGCAGCGTGTTTTCTTCATCAGTTTGTATTTCTGCCAGTCAGTGTCACAAAGCACTTCCTGTTTCATCCCCGCTTGACAAGGTTAAGCCACGCTGATGGTCTGCAGTTGTGCACAGCTTCATTTTTCATAGATTCTTTCTGATAACCATAACATGAACTCTGGAGTATGTGTTAGGAACTGAAAACAGGCCAAGTGTTTTGTATTAGAGCCTGTATTCCCACATTCACCAATTCTCCAAGGGTTGGAAATGCATCAGTGACATGTATGAGAAAAAAAAAAAAAGGCTGAAACCGAAATCAATTTTCTCCCCTCTTGCCTACATGAAACAAAATTAAAAGCACAATGAGCCTTATTCTTTTTTCGTTTAAGGCTGAAATTCCACTGCTGTCTGTGAAGCAACTCTTGTTACACCACCGTAAGTGGATGGAGAATCAAACCCAGTGTCTGGTGCAGATGTTTGTACCTTAAAAAAAAAAGGAGAGAAGTACACACAGATTTTCTATTAACTCTTTTTTTTTCCTCTCTCTTTTTTTTTTTTTTTTTCTGAAAAAGCCAGTAAATATTTTATCTGTGTGGATGGAGCTAGACCCTGGAGAACTATATTAACCAAGCTTTGTAACTCACTCTAAATGAATGATTTGATACTCCCTTATACATGGCTGGCTTTCAATATCGCAGTACATATTTTGACCTTAAGCTGTCAGTTTAATGCCTATGTTAACACAGATCAAAGGAGAACTGAAAGAAAATATAAAAATATAGCAATAAATAACCTCATGTGCTTTCTTATCGCCAGTGAGAACTTTATATTAGGCTGGTTTATTTGCTTGGTATTACACTGTCTTCTTCACTTCCGTTGAAAAAACTGAGGTGAAAAGCCACAATAATCCTTCAGACAAAATGGAAAGAGTTATTTATGCCTGTGCTATTAATAGATGTCTCTTCTTAGAAAACAGCCATTTGCGGTGTTTTTCTGTAGCATCAACTGAGATTTCACAACCCCCCCGCCCCTCCTTTTTTTTTTTTATTATTATTATTTCACTGTAATGCAGACCCATGTTAACAATTCTGCCTTCCTGGCTGTCAAAGAGATTTCCTGTGGTCTGTTTTTGGCTGTGCACTCAGCCAGTTGCAGTGTATATTAGGCATTTGTTTAAAAAGTAAACAGCTACAGCCATCACCAGTATAAAAATTAACCCATGCCATTCAGGATTTTTCACTTTCCTTGTGCGTAACCACCTGAAGACTCACGGAAAGATGGACACAGCTGAGGAGCTGAATGAGGCATTTGGGGGTGGTTGTTGCTGTGAGAAAGACAGGACAAGTGTCATTGTTAAACAGGGGTAACAACAGATGTGCTCACATGTTTTGGCCCCTCTGCGCTGCTCGGGCACAGAAAGAGATGGAGGAAACTGCTGAGGTCTCTGCAGCCGGGGACAGGGCGTCCCTCCCTCCCCGTCCTGACATGACAGCAGCAGGCTGTGTGTGTTCAGTGCCTCTGCAAAAAGTCGGGTTCATTTTCTCAGAACATGTCTGCTAAGAATATTTTTCTCAACATTTTTTGAGGAATAATTCTGGTTTCACACACTGCTTTTCACAGTAACACATGAAAAAAAGACTAGATTTCTCTATCTTGGTCTGGATGCAGGGGTGCGTAGGAATATTTACCAAATGCAGTGCCTTTAGGCTTAAAAAACTAATCACTCAATTATTTTTTTTTCTCTGCTTCAATTTTGAAACAAAGTGCCTAGTCCCGTTTTAAAGATCAGATCACTGTCTGGCTCTATCTCACAGTTCCTAAGTATTAAAAATGTTTTTTTGAGGCTTGCCAAGAATGCTATATGAGTGAGTAATGCCATTTGATTTATTGAAAGGGCTCTAATGCAACATTAATTCAATGTAACAAACATCTCACTGAGCAGTAATACACTTCCTTTTAAAAGTCAGTGAGATACCATATTATAATGTCTCAACCATAAAGATTTGTAATGCATCACTTTTAGACCTGGCTATTTAAAATTGAGCAGCATACAGATTAACCTGCATAATTATTAACTTTAACTTTGAGAATGAATCAGAGTATATATTTCTGGCATTAGACTGTACTTTTAAAATAAGTGTCATTGGAGATAAATGCCTTTGTTTGCAGTAGCAATATATGTTAACACATCTTCAAAGAAAAGCAAAACTGTTCTTTCTGATACAGAAAACAAAACACCAGTACATTGTATAAAAGAACATCACTAGTAAAATGAAACTCAGGGTTATACAACTAAATTTTTCATATACTCAAAAATGATGTACTAAGTCATAGTACAGAATAATTTGGGTAGACCTTATTTCACCCAAATTTAGCTTTCAAAAGGTTAGGCACCAGGCCTCAGGAACTTCTAGACAATTATACATCCCATTTTTATGTTGGAAGTCTAAGACAGTTAAGACAGTTAAAAAGGTTCTCATCTGAAGTTTTTTTTAATTTCTCTCCGCGCCCCCCCCCCCCCCCCCCCCATCTAAATATCTAAACATCTAACACATCAAATGAGGAAAATCTATGAGGAAATACTATAAGACATGGAAAATGTAATGAATTAGAAAAAAAGTGTTTTTGCTGGAAGTAAACCCCTTCAAAAATGCAGAAGAAGAACCTCAGATTTCCATATAGGCATATCAAGTATATTTTAGCTAGCAGTAGGTACCCGTTTTTGAAAGCATGTTCCACTTGCAGATACTGGTGTAAATGTGTTTCATGAAAGAAAGGAAAGACAGGAAACAAACTCATGCAGTCTGGTCTTGGCAGCTCCATCTTTCCTCTAGTGTTTGTTAGCTCTCCTCTTCTTCTATTATTGCAGTGGCGAGCTCTAAGATTTTATGTTCATCCAAATGAACAAGGGGACCATCCTTTCCCAATTAGTTCCAGACCAGGTCCAGACCAGCAAGTAGGAAAAAAAAAAAAAAAAAAAAAAAAAAGAGAGATCCCAGGGAAAATGAGTAATTTGTAACTTGTGTGGTGCTACACAGAAAGGCCAAGGAGACATGGTGCTTGTGTTTTGACCAGGGGAGTGGGCTGGGGGGAAGGCGAGGATTTAGGTCTGTGCTCAGAGGATAGTTCTTTTCTGTCCCACACCCAATGTACAAGGCACATGCAGTCCAGCTGAAGGACTGTCCAAAAAAAGAGAAGATTTCAGGGGTTCTCAAGCCAGAGGAAGAGCAGAAATGGGAATCCAATATTAGGAATTAATGTTATTCTCAGAGCAACAGGAGTGCCTGGCTTAGAGGGCGGCTTGGGAAAACACTTCACATTTGGGGGCCCTTTATGGGATGTGACATGAAATCACTTCCTAAGCTGAAACCCCATACTTCAAGTGCTGATGAAGATGCCATTGAAAGTCACTCATTTCACATATTAAGTAGATCACTTATTTTGGCTCTCTGACCTTCCAGTTCCAGGAATGCCCTGGGCTTTTTTGTTCCCAAGCTGTATTTCTTTTTGCACAGACCACGAACTGAATTCATTTCTCTAAGGAACATGAATAAAGTTTGTTTTTCCTAAATTCCTGGCAAACAAGTTGATGAAATCCATATGGATCACAAAGACTGAACGCTTGAGTACAATGTTCCTCATGTGAGCAAACACTTGTCTTTTAAAATAGATGACTTTTAGCTGTGCGGATTATATATATACATATTTAAGATCCGTTCTGCGAGCCATCAGCTAGATTTCAAAAACATAAGACAGGAAGCTGACTGCCTCCGAAGGTGTTTTCCTTCTTCCTCATGTTAAACATACATGCATTTCAGATAAAGGTTGTTAATTTTAATTTGTCATCTTATCCAATAATTAAAAAAGGAAAAATAGTTAAAAAGCAGTTTGAAGCTGTCAGGCCCATGCCTTCACCCTCACCCCTTTACTCGTTTTAAACCCTCAGTCTTCTTAGTCCAAATGTCTCTGAGTTTAAACCTTATTTTACAATTGCCAAAACCCCTTCAACACACACATGTATCCTGCCTCTCCCACCTTGGTCAAGCTGCAGACAATCCAGCCTACTGAGGCTTTGAATCAATCTCTTTTCAATATGTCCTGTGTGTGTCTCCATGCCCCAGCACGTCTCCAGCCCACACCTTCCTGGCACCAGGCTACCTGAAACCATGCTTGAGTGCAGGCTGGGATGGGAAAGAATCCTGGGGGGAGCGCTCTGAGAGGCTGCAGAGAAAGTGCTTTCTCACACCTCTCTGGCTGCTGCTGCAGTGAAGGAAAACTATGCCCTTCTCTCCTTTTGGAAAAGAAAGGGATGACTAGCTTAGATAATTAACAACTCGTGGGCTTTTTGTTATTTTTTATTTGTGAAATTAGTAAAATGAATTGTCAATTAGCAGAGCTCATTTGTATATACTTAAAAGCTATGTGGTGCTTTCTTATCACTGTCTGTACATGAAATGTAGCTCAGATGTTAGAGCACACTGGGTCACCAGCAGGGGATTGTGGCCTTCTGTGGCTGCACCCTCTTTGGCATCCCCAAAATCCTGCTTCACAATGCACAACCTTGCCCCTTCCGGAACAGGAGTGAAAAGGTGTGTTTACTCATATTCCCTACTGTTTTATCTCCTAAACGCCTCAAAAGAAGAAAGAAGTGGAAATAGTAGGAAAAGCTCCTTGTAAATGTGTAAGATAGAGCTGGGAGCCAAAAGCATTGGTGGGAGGAGAGTGAGTAGCAAAATGGGGAGACATCTAAGTGGGAAGGTTAGATCTGAACAGACTCGGGGGATGAGGAGGAGGTTAGTGTTTCCATCTTTCAATCTAAAGAGGCTGGGTAGGGCTGCACAGCTGCCCTTGCACATGGGGGTTGGAGGTGTCTTCTGGCAATCCACAGTGGCTCTGCACAGTGGTGCATAATCATCACTTTATCTGCAAAATAAAGCGTAAGCTTTTTAGTGCACAGCCTCGGAAACCTTTAAAATGACTTGAGAGAAGAATAAAAGCAATTAGCAAAATATGTGGTTAGAACCAAAGCAGTTTCCGCTGTTTTTTTTCTAAATGTTTATTTTGTAAAAGTGGAATGAACAGTGTGCAGCGAAGAAAAAAAAATAAATAATTGAGAAAAGTTTTTCTTGGCAAAAAGAAAGCATTTTAAAAGCAGCAGAAGACGAAATGTCAAGGCAGCTGTTGGATTGCTGTTTCTATGGCAATCATAACACAACACTTCAGTTAGGCACATGATGGAGACTCTGGGTAAGAAATCCGGGGGGGTGGAAGGGAAGGTTATTGTTTTTTTGAGAAAGTTTTAAAAACTCAGTGCAGAGAAGAGTCTGGCCTTTTTAAAGGACAATGCATGACAAGTTTTCTCCTAAAATGTGTTTGGACACATATTTTGCCACTTTGAAAAGACCCTGTCTTAAAGTTAATCATGGGCATTTCTTGTTAAAATAATGCTTGCGGGACAAAAGGATGATTCCCTCAGTATGGAATCTGAGCCTTGCACGTCTTTCACATATTTGCATTCCCAACACCCTGTGGAACAAGGAAGCCTTTTATTGCCATCTTTCCCATGAGGACCAAGAGGTGCAAATTCATGAGCAAACATAGGTGTTTGGATGCTCTGCACAACCTAGCATGGCCACTTCCAATGTGGCGAGTCAGCCAGCGCAGCCTCAAAGGAGCCACCTGCCTGGTCAGCTGGAAATGCTTCACACTGGGGTCCTACAGTCCTGGATGCTCCTAGAGACATTCCTAAATGAAAGACAACTAAACACTTCATGCCTCTGCCACTCAGCAAGTACAAACTACCCACCTAATTAATTAAGTCCACCTGTGTTTCCATTTTTGCAGATAGTGGCATGAAAGGAACCTGTTGAAGGCAAGGCAGAGCCTTCCTTCCAAGGCAGAGCCTTCTCCACTTCCCACAAACCAGAAGTGATCCCTAAATACTGTGTTGTTATATAGAAGCAGACACTCCTTCCTTCCACTCCACATTTTGAAAGGAAGGAAAAAAGGATGAACAGTTTTTGAAGAAAAGCCTGACTTCTCAGTTTCAATAGTAGATCTTGGAAAAGCTCTTGGTGGAGCTGAGCAAGGGTATATTCAGGTGGAAGAGTGTGGACAAACTTGGCATCAGTATCTTCCCTGCTGCTGAGCCTCTGGCTCACTGCAAACAAGGACATTTCAACATAGTATTTGTGGTTTCTCTTCACACCTTTTGTGTGTTGTGTTTATTTTGATTAGAAACTCCTTAATAAGGTGGTAAGGGGTGGGGGGGACTGGATTTTATTGCATGTGTGCACAGCACAGTATACTTCTGAGTTGATTTGAATGTTGTAGGTACATATCACCACTGCAAACCAAATAATGTGATATATTACTTTAGTGTTGAAATGTATGAATCACCTAGGATTACATATCACCTGTTTATCCATTCATCTTTCTAAAAAAAGACAAATCAAGATCAAATTTAGGTGTAGGGGTGTGCGGGGGGTGGACTTTGAACAGGACTGACAGGCCCAAATCTTGTGAACAGTCTTCACCAGGGAAGATTTTCTTACCTCTTTCTGAGTTGCTACTAATTTCATGGACTCTCAGAAGTCATGATATTAAAGTCTCCACTTTATTTGTCTGACTGGCTTGCAGGACTGAGACCTCTGCGCATGGTCTGAAAATTCACTTCAGCCCCAAAATGCTAGAGTAATACTGAACTGTAAAGGAACACTTAAACAAACCCACAAAACCTAGAAGGGAAGAGATTTAAATCCTGTAACTGCCCAAAGCTTTGCTAATTGTGAGACCACCAGCTGTGATAAAGGAAATTGATGTCATCAGTTGTCAGTCATCCTTCTTTTATTAATGATCAGAAGTTCACATCTCCTCCAGGCAGGGCAAAGTCCTTCCCTGCTCTGCTCCTGTCTGTTATGCTGAAAGATCTGGCTGTAGCAAACCCTTGTATGTTATACGGCGAGTTTTCTCTCTCTCTCCAGTGGTTTCTCCTGCTGGGATCACGCTGAGACGAGCCCTTGTCCTGATGACATCATTCGGAAGTTTCTTGTCAGGCTTGTTGCTTCACCCCTTCACTTATTAACTAATATATCTGACTTCTGGGGCACATGTTGCCTGTGCTGTGGCTAAACTGGCTTCTGTTGAACACAGCTAGACAGCTACAGAACCCTGAAAGGGTGTTGCTAAGTATGATGGGTAGCACAGAGATACTGTACTACACTGACGGCTTCTAAGAAAAAAAAAAGAAAAGAAAAGGTCTTGCTTCCTTTACTTTTACATGAAATTGAAGTAACAATAGTCGTATTGTTATTGTTATGCATACTGCATAAACTCCTTTTCTTTTCTTTTCTTTTCTTTTCTTTTCTTTTCTTTTCTTTTCTTTTCTTTTCTTTTCTTTTCTTTTCTTTTCTTTTCTTTTCTTTTCTTTTCTTTTCTTTTCTTTTCTTTTCTTTTCTTTTCTTTTCTTTTCTTTTCTTTTCTTTTCTTTTCTTTTCTTTTCTTTTCTTTTCTTTTCTTTTCTTTTCTTTTTCTTCTAGCAATGTAGCAGGGAATGTTCCTCTCTGCCTCTCCATTACTCCAGTGTAAAATTAACTCTTAAGAAAGCTGTTGAAAGATGGAATTTTATCAGACAGGAAGGTGAAATTTTACTGGCTGCATATCCATCAGTTCTTGCTTGTTAGGCTTTCAGTTTCAGAGAGATGTGTATTGACAAGGTCTTGGAAAAATGAGAGAGGGCTTAAAAATAATTTTAACACAATGAAAAAGTAAACCGGAATAGGCATGTTCTTCTCCCTCTTCAAACTTAACAAATGGTTTTGGCAATGCTTTTCTAGCACTGCTGACTGGATCTATATGGAAGCAAAAGCTATAGCAGACTTCCAAATTGTCAGTACTGAACTTTATTCTCAGTGGTAACAGATCATTAAAAAAATTACTGAAGGAACATTCTGAAAAAAAAAATAAATGTTGGGCATCAGATGAAATTTCTGCTTATATGCTGACTTTTTTTGTGTGTCTCTTTTTGTTTACTAAATTCAGACTTGTCCATCTAAGTTTTGGACACCTGCAGTAGGGCTGATGAATCTTATGACTGCAGTCTAATGGAAAAAATGGTACTGCAGTAAGTTCTGTATTTAATCAGTGTTTCCATGAATTGTAGGGTCATGCATCTTCAGTGCTTCAAGCAAAAATACTGTTGACTCTGGCACTGGAGAATGACTAGAGAGAGGGGAATGAATGGATAAAGTGGGGCCTTGGGATCTACACAGACTGTGTGAAATAGTAATATTTGTTAATTTTGCTGGTTAATTAAAGACTTGGGAACGATGACCTGTGAAATTCGCTACCTTGTTAAGTATTCATATGTTAAAAAAATGTCTTTTTCTAATCGCAAACATTAGCATCTTGGAGACTCTCAAAATATTTTAATGTAGCATTTGACTTGTGGCTTTTTGAGTAAAAATGTAACTTTTATGAAAAAGTGTTAAGGAAATGCATAATGTGCTCTAGAAATGGTAAACAATGTGGAATTAGTGGGGTGGAGTAGAGAAGATAGGGGTTGGCAGTGGGATTTTGCAGAAGGATAGTAAGAGTGGAAGATGGCAGAGAAGACAAGTGGAATAGGGTGAATTAGTGCGGTATAAAACCTCATTGGCCTCCATTCTTGAAGAAGAGCTGGGCCTGCAGGGTCAGGACCTACACCCTCCAAGTGTGAAAGAGGTTGAGCTTGAGTCTCACACTGCTGCAGCATTGTGTCAGGGGTCAAAAAAAAAAAAAAAGGGATTTGATTGCTGCCTTTTATGATGTGCAGAAAGCTTCTCTGGAAAGCTCACATAATGAGCTCTGCAGAGTTCCAGGAAGACTGTTATGGCAAGAAGGAGAACATTTCATGTTGTACTTTCTCATCACTGTGTGACCTTGATATGTTTTATTATTTTAAATACTTAATTGTGTTATTTAAAACCTCTTATAATTACTCCATTCTCTAGAGGCATACTTATGGCTTTTGCACAACAGTCCTGAGTAGATCCTGAAGAAATTATTGAGGAAATCCTGTGAAATACTATATTGTAGAAGCACTCTGTGGGTTAGTTATAATAACTACAAGAATGTACATAATGTGCTAGCTTACTGCTTCTTGATGCCTGCAATAGGAAATTGCAGTTCCAAAGGGGCAATACAAGGGGCAGTATTGCAGCCCCTGCCAGAAGTGCATTGCTCCATAGTCACTACCTAAGCTTTGCTTTCTACCTGAGGCAACGTCTAGCAGTACCAGAGTCCAACTGGGGTGCAGACAGACAGGTCAGCGAACAGAAATGTTAGTCATTAAAGTTGTCAGATGACTCTTCGGATTGAATTAACAATTATTCTCCTGTTAGATGCAGTTATAGATTCAGGCAGATGTACTAAAAAGTAATAAAACAAATTACAAGCCACTTCTCATCTTTTTTTTTTTTTTTTCCTTTTTTTCCTTTTTTTTTTTTTTTCTTCTAGTATCCACTTTGGGATGTGTGTGATAATTCTTCTCTCTATAAAGTTCTTGTGGGACTTCCCTCCATTCTGTGTGTTTCAAAGGCTTTTCTTTGTTTTGTTGTAAAAGCTTGAGGGGGTGCAAACCAAGCACAGTATTTCAGTGTTGGCAGCTTGCTGTGACACCACTTCTCATGGAAGTGCCACCTTTTACAGGCAGGAAGCCCAGGGTCCATTTGAAGAAGGTCTGCAGGGGAAAACAGATATTTTTAGAGGCACCCTCCAGCAATGAGCATTTTTTTGCCAGCTTATCTCTATGTTTAAACAATAATCGACCTCTTCCGCTCTCAGTTGGTGATTCACAGTAATTTTGTCTTATACAGGCTCTAGATTAGATGAAGGCAGCTGCATACATTTGATCAGATTCTCACATTAGCTGGGTTTTGACGGGTTGGCATTGTCCTGTTTTAGCACTGTCCTTTGTGCTCACAAATATTCTGGCACAAGGATTTCCTAAACTACATGGGTAAGGCTGACCAGCATGGGAACCCTGCTACTGCAGGGAGTGAATAAGTGCTGTGCCTACAAGGTTCAGACTGTTTTGTTTCCCATTTAGGTCACTACACTGGAAACGTGATATGTCCAGTTAATCTTCAACGGGCGATTTCAGACGTTATAGATCCACTTATACCTTGTGATGAATTACTTCAGTGTTTGGCAAATATTAAATAACATTTTTTGTTGACATGGAAGTGTGACCTGCAGGCTGCAGCTGGTCCCAGTGTTCGGTACTGTTTGTGTCCTGCCGTCTGGCTCTTCCTCCCTCTGTTCTCTCACTATTGAAACACAGCTGGTTTACGTCCATCACAATCAATAGAAGGACATTTCTGAGCTGGTAATTGCTGAGAGGATCCGGTGCTGATGGCTTCTGGAGCTGCCAATCCAGGGAGCAGTTTTTGGCTCCCGCTGCATACAGTATGTCTGCAGTTTGACCATTTATCTCACTTTACATACTTGAACTGAAAGAAAGGTTTGTGCAAGCACTTGCTGCTCATTCCCTGGCATGTCTTTCTCCCCCTCCTTCCCTCCCTCCCTTCCTCTCTTGCGTGTTATCAGCTATTGCAACAGTACTAAATTGTGTCATATAAGGTGAGTGATGTTGTCTAGTTCCAAGGTAATGCTAATAGGGAATAGAGTCACAGTATAAAATATAACTGAAATAATCACTGGTTCATGATTACGGGAAAGGGTATACAGTTGTACTGGCTACATTCTAATTGATTGCTATAGATTCAAGCTGTCAAGATTTGGTGGTTAAATGCAGCTACAGAAAATGTATTTAGGCATTTTCATAGGCATTTCTAAACTCAAAAGCTTCTGTGTTAAGGAAATATGGGAGGTGGAGAAACAATGAAATCAGGCTTCTTCTGTAGATTTTTGAATTGTTTCATTTAAAATATCACAGGAAAAAAATTTCAGAGGGAGCCAGTCTGCAAATCGTGCTAATGCTAAGACAGATTCCCCAAAGCTACTCCATTTCTTGTCTTGCTTAATTCTGTATGCACCAAAATTCACTAAGCCTCTAAGCCAACTACCTAGTTGAAACCTCTCTGATGTAGCTTGATTTTATTCACCTGTAAATGCTCAGATTGCTGTTGCTAGGAAATGGGTGCCTGTCTGTCATCCAAAGCAGTTTGTGATTCAAGCTGAGGAAGACAGGAGCTCAAATGCTGCCCAAATCCCTCAGGGAAGAAAAAAAAAAAAAAAAAAAAAAAAAAGCCACCTGAAAAATGAGATTTCATCAAATCACTGATTAGTTTCCTTTGACAAAATTACTCTGCCCATGTGTTGCTGATTAGCTTGGTGTCTAGCATGCTGACAGAAGGACGATGCTGGGTGGTTAGCACACTGACAGAAAACTGACAACAGAAGATAAATGCTATTTAGCATCTTTCATTCATCCAAAGAGCATGTGGTGCCCTTAGAGCTCCTACTGGAGACTAGCTAAAACCAGCTAACTGCAAAGTGATTAGATTATATTAGTTTATTAGTAGATAAACAAGAACTGTCATGGGAGCAGGGACCAGAATAGTAGGTGCCCACTCTTTTCCCTTCCACTCCCCAATGTTTTCCAAGATATTCAGACATTCTATGGAAGAAAACTCTGAAATAAAAATTTTACTCCCTTCCCTTCCCTTCCCTTCCCTTCCCTTCCCTTCCCTTCCCTTCCCTTCCCTTCCCTTCCCTTCCCTTCCCTTCCCTTCCCTTCCCTTCCCTTCCCTTCCCTTCCCTTCCCTTCCCTTCCCTTCCCTTCCCTTCCCTTCCCTTCCCTTCCCTTCCCTTCCCTTCCCTTCCCTTCCCTTCCCTTCCCTTCCCTTCCCTTCCCTTCCCTTTCCCACACAGAGGCCACATGTGCCTGCCTGTCCCCATGAGTCAGGACTGATGTGGCCTGATTAACCTCTCTGAGATAGCTCCCCCTGCATTCTTCTCATTCTCAGTCCTGTTCATTACTGTTATTTAATCTGTTTTAACTTTAACCAGATGCTACTCTCCATCACAACTTTCACGGTCCTGTTCTCTCCTTTGCTGATTGGTGCTTACATTTGTACAGGAGGAATGCTATCTTCCTTCTCTGGCAACTTCTTTGTTTAGCACACCTGTTGGTCAAGACTATTCACATCCATTTGCTTCTCAGGCTCTATAGAGACTACATATAAGTCCAAAGTGAGGTGACAAAGTCATCATAATGTGGCCTGTTTGCTTCAAGTCAGATATTGAGGAAGTTCTGATATGCAGCCACCAGGTAAGTGGAAGTAAACATCCTCCCTCTTCTATAAAATATAGAAAGTTCACAATAATTTCTCATTTCTTATCTCATGCCTTCAACAAGGTGTCACCAGACCGCAAGCATGGTAGTGAACTTACCCCAGCCTACTTTTTCTCCTTGTCATTTTTGTCATTAGTCTATTATATCAGCTCTGTACTAGGTGTTGGATGGATCATGCTTGATGGAGAAAGACACCCTTAAGGAACTACAAATATTTAATGTTTAAACTCCTTAGTTTAAAGAACTATTATTCTGATCTGCAGAATCCTTAGTCTATGTACAACAGGCTTCTCTGTCTGGCTGTGTTCTTGTATGCATATAGTGTGGTGCAGCATTTGGAGGAAGGAAGAAAAAGAGTGACAGTCTGTTCCTTTTTACAGCCCATGCTTGGGTGCACGCAACTCAGAGTTGCAACGAAAAGCCCTGGAAGGAAAGAGCTCAGCTCAACACTGCAGCTGCTCTGGCTGTAGAAATCCATTCCTGGTTTAGCTGCTTGCATATGCACAAAAAATAATAAATAAATTTTGTAATGACTTTCTGGCTCAGAACTGTTTAGTTTCTGAAACGAGTCTCAGCAATATGGAAGGATATTTGTGATTAATTTGACAACTGGCAGAAATACTCTTGTGATACAATCCGTTTCTAATTATTATTCAATTATATGCACTTATTATCTTTCCTAAAGTGTATTATTTGATGCTCGCCTGAACATGAGCTGGCAGTGTGCCCAGGTGGCCAAGAAGACCAATGGCATCCTGGCTTGTATCAGGAATAGTGTGGCCAACAGGACCAGGGAGGTGATCATCCCCTATACTCTGCTCTGGTGAGGCTGCACGTCGAGTGCTGTGTTCAGCTTTGGGCCCCTCACTACCAGAAGGACATCGAGGCCCTGGATCATGTCCAGAGAAGGGCTATGAAGGTGGTGAAGGGCATGGAACACAAGTCCTGTGAAGAGCGACTGAGGGAATTGGGGTTGTTTAGTCTGGAGAAGGGGAGGCTCAGGGGAAACCTTATTGCTCTCTATAGCTACCTGAAAGGAAGTTGTGGGGAAGTGGGCGTCAGCCTCTTCTCACAGGTGATAGGACTAGAGGGAATGGCCTCAAGTTGGACCAAGGGAGGTTTAGGTTGGAAATTAGGAGGCATTTCTTCTCAGAAAGAGCAGTCAGACATGGGAACGGGTTGTCCAGGGCAGTGGTAGAGTCACCATCCCTGGGGGTGTTCAAGGAAAGCTTGGACATGGTGCTTAGGGACATGGCTTAGAAAGTGACATTGATGCTGGGGTGATGGTTGGAGCAGACAATCTTGAAGGTCTTTTCCAACCTTAATGATTCTATGATTAAAGGGAAAGTCTTCTAAATGGCAGGACAAAATATGTGCAAAGAATTGCCTTGCCGACTTGTTATCAATATCCATCAGCTTTTTATGGCTGCAGATAACTACAAATCAAGCATAGCAGAAAAATCATGCCACAGGAGAGTATCAACAATAGCTAAACTGGTAGGCAACACAGCTCATAGGTAACTGACAAATACTTATTTAAAAAAAAATAACAAAAACATGCTTTACTCTTGTTTTCAATAGGACAGAGGAGACTGGAAATCCAGAACTTTTGGTATGATCTGGGATAGAATTGTTCCTACAATTTTGTAATTTTTTTTCTTTAATAGAAATTTTCTGTTTTCCTGAGTAGAGAAGATATTATAAAGAAAATTTGCAGGGTTCATGGTCACTTTCAGTGAAGTAATTTCTATCTTTTAATGTAGAAATCAAAAGTTTCTGTCAAAAGATTTGTTTTAAATGATGATGGGAATGTGTGTCCATAATAGGTAAATTGCAAGAGTAACATATACCCATAAAAATGCAAGCTTTAATAGTTCCAGGTATCATGGGAATACTTTTCTTTTGATATGTGGATAGAATTACTTTTTCCCCTATAGTTTAAAGTTGAAATTAAGAATTGTGGAGTATTGATTTCTTACTGTCTAGGACTTACCTGATGGAATAGAAAAGTTTTCCTTCATTTGCAAGATCTGAAGAACATTAACTGAATATAAATTTTGACAAAGTATCCATGAGTTCATTCATAAAGAAAGTGAGTAAACAGATCAAAAGAGAGACAAAGCCATTCACAGTTTAAATACTCCTGAACTGCAGTGCAGTTCCATATGATTTTCTTTTGCCAAGACTGTCTCTAAGACAATCATTTGGTATGTGTTCTTATTCTAAACCCAAACTATTCACAAATAAGAATATGATGCTTTTGTCTGCAGGCTTAAAGAAGAAACCTCTGCAATGACAGCACATTGAAAAAAACTGCAATAATGAAAAAAGAACTGTAGAAATTGATCTTTCTTTCTGTTTGCACCAAATAACAGCAGGTATACTAGTCCATGTGAGCTCCTTATGAGAAGAAAAAAAAAAGCTTATTCAGAAATTGTGCATTTCTTTTTTATTTCTCAGGGTAAACAGTGGAACTCTATATCAAACACCAGCTGTCCATCACATTACAGCATTGAGGCATTGAGGCCTAAACACAAATATTTGAATGTTGCATGAACACTGGATGTGAATATGACTATAGTTTCTTTGACCCTAATGAATGAATGAATGAATGAATGAATGAATTAATGAATATACGAGATGAACCAGTGAGTAGACTAAGCAGGGCCGATTCACAGGAAAATACTCAAAATGATAAATGACGTCTTCAAAACTGACTCTGACCGCTAATTCTGTAGCAGATAAAGAGGACAAAAGAGAAATAGTTACAGATGAATGCATGATTCAGGTTTGTCAAATTCAATTGACAATCACAACATGCCTTGGCAATGATTTAAATAGAGACTTTTTATCTTAAGGAAATAATGTATTCACTGTACTCTTTGGACATCATTGATTTATTTATTTTTAAATCCCTACTCCTTGCAATTCTTGTTCTGCATCTAAGACTGTAAAAGAATTAAAATACTATGTTACTTCAGAGATACAAACCTTTGTATCAGAGAGGATATAATTAATAATGACATAATATATGATTACATAGGTTCATAGAATAGCTTGGCTATATTTATCTCCCAAATTCTTTGGCACTTCTGAGACTGTCTTTTGCATTTGTTGCACAGTATAGTGAAAAGTATGTGGCAGAAAGAGGGATACACTGAGGTGTAAAGACACAAAAGTGGAGATAACATCAAAGGGAAAATAAGGGTGAATTGGGGAAGACGAAAAAATTAGCTGTTCAGGACAGCACCGAAGGTTCTTTCTCCCTATTTTCCTCTTTCCATACTTGTGTGTGTGTGTGTGTGTGTGTATGCGTATGCATATGCATATGTATACATGTATGTATGAATACATATGTGACATCGGTCTGTCTCTCACAGTTGATTGCCACTGTTTCAGATGTTCTTGTATCAGGGGTGAAGAAGAAGAAGACTAAGGTCATCCAGGAATCTTTTAGACCCCCTCTCTCATCCCCTGACACATCGTCCAGTCCTTGGTGACTATGTCATCCTACAGCTTCCCTCTCTCCCAAAGAAATGCTATGGTATAGGTCAGCTACCTGCCACTGATTTTCACACCATGTCTCATGACAAGATTTTGGGTCAAATCCTATCATCTGATACAGTGAGGGTGGCTACATCTGGGTTACTTGACCAGACACAGATGGTGGTCTAGTCCTCCGGTTGCCATCACCACATCATCTTGTTCAGAAGTTAAATGTGCGGTATATGAGTTTCTTGGAGAGTTATCAAGTTTTTTTTTTTGACAGAGACTTCTCAGGGAAGGTTGGATGACCATATGTGGGGAAGAAAATTGGATTACTTTCTCTTCAACTTCCATATTTTAGTGTCAGGAAATATGCCTGCTCTTCTAAAACAAACAAGACCAAATTATAACATTCTTGGTCAAGTTTCAAAAGTTTCTGTAAACAGGCTTTAGGATATTTTGTTTCACTCATTCATGCATTTGCAGTAATGCACCAAGTACAAAGTGGTTACTTCTCTTGTACTGTATTTATATAAGAAACTGAACTGTTGCTGAAGGTGCTTTCTTAGACTGTATTTAGAATGGTTTGTCTCATACACATTGGTTCTAGCATTAATTATCATTAATGGTTTTGCAAGCCTCCTTATTAGGCTCCAATGTCAACAATAGTGTTTGCTTGCTTAAATATAAAATAGTCTCTATACTATTTTATAATATATAAAATAGTCTCTAGGAAGTGCCTTTGGTTTGCAAAATTCTTTAAAATCCAACCAATGAATAAATTCTGATTCACTGATTGCTGTTTTGATCCTGTACTCTTGCACTGCACTGATTTTGATATGCTATCTGAAAATAAATTAAAATAAGAAAGGTAAACCCATGGTTCAAATGCTTGTTTCTATTTAATAAGTTAGTTTAAAAAAAATCAGAACTGAGCCTCTAGAATTACCTGCTTAACATATTTACTGTTCACATGAGCATGCATTTTGATCTATTTCATACTAAGCAGTGAAATTCCAGACTGTTCTCTTTGCCTTTCTTTCAGTTTGGTTAGAAGGTACAAAACCTACTTTTATGATCAAAAGTTTAATATTTAAAATCTTTACATTAAAACTATATTACAGATGGTAGTGATTTTTTTTTTTTAGCTCAACTTCCATTTTCTTTTTCTATTCTTCTCTTTCCTTTTGCCTCAGAAAATTAGCCTCACAAATGTGAGTTTCAAAAACATATTTTAGTAATTCTTACAGTCAGACAATTTTGCTAGAAAAAGAACATAATGTGCACAAACTAAACATTTCATTTTTATGCCCTGAAATATAACATCTCACCTGCCTGTCTAAAATAAATCATTAACACCATGAGTTCATAAATAACACAAATAACATCCTTTTTGAGAACATTTTTGACGTAGTCCAGTCAGGCTGAATTTTAAACATTCCTATACCTCTAAAAATATACATGCTCATGGTTTCTCCTGTTACAGATTGGTTATTACACTTGATACTAAAGTCTATACGCTAGCGGTTCCAACGTGGATTTTTTTAACACATTTGTTTATCTTTGTCTCAGATTTAGACACAATAACACTGGTTAATAACTGCCTAGTTGTACTCACTGTCTGAAATACATAGAACATTTTCTGTTCTGTGCTATGATAACCCAAAAAATAAATAGTAGCAACATTGATTAACTCTGATGGTAATGGAGTCAGACTGTGTAATTCAGTGAACTCTTTGTGAATATGCTTCTCTTCATTTTGGAGGCTTAAATCCATTTTCCACCTTGCTATTGTTTCATTCAGCTTTATTGTATACCTATTTCTGCAAAACTTCCTTCAGCATCTTAAGAGAAGTAATTTCCATTATTTAATTTTCCCCTTATTAAAATTTTTAAAAGAAAGATCAAACAAAATCAGAATCATTTTCTGCTTACAAACAGCATGGATGAAAACAGATAGAGCCTACCTCTCTTCTTAAAAAAGTTTTCAACTTGCTCAATGTAATATCTTCACAGTGTGAGTCTTAGGTTGGCAAGATAACAGGTATTACCAAGTAATTTCTTCTAAGAACACTAAAAACTTTCTGATATTCTGGGGAATAAAAAAAAAAAAAAGAAAAAAAAAAGCTCATGGGTCTTTGGTCATAGGAAGAAGCTTGGGACCTTTCAAATTCATTTCCCATTAAAAAAAAATAAGTGAATATGAAAACTTTAACTGGATATTTAGTCAATGGGATAGAACACATTTAAATAGTTGTGTTGGGTCTGTCTGAGCTGGAGTCACCTTTTCCCTGCAGCAGCCCACAGAGTGCTGTGCTCTGCACTCATAGCTGGAACAGCACTGATATCACTCCGGTGTTGTGTCTATTGCTGCATAGTGCTGGCACAGCATCAGGACTCCTTCCAAGCCCCCAAGAGCCAGCAGGCTGGGGGTGGGCAAGTGATGGGGAGGGGACATTGCCAGGGCAGCTGACCTAAACCAACCAAAGGGATATTCCATAACACCTGATGTCACACTCAACAATAAAAGGGGGGGCTCTTGTGGGAGAGGGGACTGTTCCTCCTGAACACATTTGGACTCTGGACACATTCACTGACTAGGTAGGAAGCACAGACCAAAGAGCCAGGTTAACAGGGGAACTCCATCACTCTTATTTGGAAATCCATCTGAAAAACAAGTGAATGAACGGAGTAAAAAGGAGGGCTTATAGACTGAGTTCCTTGTGAGCTCTTGATTTCTGAATGTGCATTGGTCAGCAGACATTTCTGTGGCACACATCTCTTTGTCTTGTATGGCTTTATCCTCACATAACCCTTGTGGCAGAAAGAAAGGTAGTGGCCACAAACAAATTCTGGTTTCAGATGGTCTGGGCTGGCAGGAGCAATGGTGTAGACGGAACCACGTGTGTCCAGCAGATGATGGTACATGCAGTCTAGAGGAATCTAGCAGATATATGTTCCCTGCAGTCCCTGATTCCTCATTGATCACTCAAGGGTAAAATATATCTCTATATGTTATAACAACTGTTGCCAACTCACTGTGTTCCAGTAATCTCAGAAGGTATGTCTCAAAAAGGGCAACTTCCCAGTTTCAGAGTTCAGATACCTGTCATTTTTCATCTGTGCTGTTCATGAGGGACAGATTGAGGTGTGCATGTTACTCCCAGTACAGGCCTGATTCTGCAAGGGAAACCTGTGCACGTGGTGAAGCCATGTGCATTCCCCTAGTCTGCATGACCAATGCACCAAGACACCTCATAGCAAACATCTGTCTGCTGTTTAGATGTGACTTGATGTACTGTATGCTGTAGCATAGTTTTCCCATCAGTCATTTTTTCTAGTTAGCAGTTGTTGAATTAATTCAAGTTCTGTCATGTTTGAGGGTTCAGTTGTCTGTACACGTTGGAGCTGCTGCCTTTATGTACCTTACTAGGCAATTATCTCACTGACATTCATGTCCCTCCTTTCTGGAATATGAAGAAAGTTTGCTTGTAAAATGTGTTCACTCACATTGCTAGGAAAATGACAAGCACCAGACTCCTGATTGTCCACACAGTTAACTACTATTTCACTTCCTGTCTGATTCTGTGTCATTTCCAAGTTTCATAGAATCAGTGAGTGGTTTAGGTTGCAGGTGAGCTTTTCAAATCTTCTAGTCCACCCACTCTGTTCAAGCAGCATCACCTAGATCAGGTTACCCAGGACCATGTCCAGTCAGGTTTTGAATATCTCCAGGGATGGGTGTTCCACAACCTTTCTGGACAACCTAAGCCAGCATTTTACCAGCTTCAAAGCAAAATAAATAATAATTAAAAAAATGTTATTTTGCTTTCAGATGGAGTTTCATGTGTTTTAACCTGTGCCTATTGCCTCTCGTGCTGTCGTTGTGCACTGCTGAGAAGAGTCTGTCTGCCTCTTCATCAATATATCCAAGTGTATTTTTATATGCATTAATGATTCCCACCCAGCCTTCTCTTCTCCAGGCTGATCATCCCCAGCTTTATTAGCCTTTCCTCACAGGAGAGGTGCTCCAGTCCCTTCATCTTCATGGACTTATGTTGGGCTCTCTCTAGTATGTCCATATCCATCTTGTGCTGGGTTTCCCAGAAGTGGGCACAGTACTGCAGATACAGCCTCACCAGTGCTGAGTGGGGATCACTGTCCTTGACCCAGTGACAACACTCTTTCTAATGCAGCCCAGGAGGCTGTCTGCCTCACTGTCAATTATGTCCACTAGCAACCTGAAATTCTCAGCAAAACTGCTTTCCAACCAGTTAGCCCTTCAACTACTGACGTTTGTGGTTATTCCTCTCCAGACATAGGACTTAACATTTCCCTTTATTGAATGACATAAGATGCTTTTTTTTGTCCAGCTCTCCAGCCTGTCAGGGTCCTCCTGAGTGGCCCAGTGTATCAGACTCTTATACCTTTTTTATTTTATTTTATTTTATTATTTTATTTTATTTTATTATTTTATTTTATTTTATTTTATTTTATTATTTTATTTTATTTTATTTTATTTTATTTTATTTTATTTTATTTTATTTTATTTATTTTATTTTATTTTATTTTATTTTATTATTTTATTTTATTTTATTTTATTTTATTTTATTTTATTTTATTTATTTTATTTTATTTTATTTTTGTGTTAGTGTTGGTGGTAGTTGTAGTTTTAGTTCATTAATTGGTTTGTTCTTTTCATCTGTGAACTCTCTGAAGGTGCAGTCTATCCCAGTGTCGGGTCAGTACTGGTCCCAATATTGCCTCCTGGGGTACATCACTTGTGATCTGTCTCCAACTGGACTTTGTGCCACTGATCACAGTCCTCTGACCCAATCTACTCTGCCAGATTTCAGTCCAATTTACTGTACACTTATTTGACCTGTACTTTGTCAGCCTGTCTATGAGAATGCTATGTGAGATGATGTCAAAGCCTTACTGAAGTTGAAGTAAAAAATATCCACTGCTAGTTCTACCAAAGTCAATCCTCCTAGGTGGTTTGGGTGATAGTTCACTCCAGAACTTGTTTCTGAAAGGTGTTACAGATGGCACTGTACAATGTCTAGCATCTACTAGCTCCCTACAGACATCTCATTTTAGTCCACCTGTTTTTGGACCCAAAGAAACACCTGCATGCCCTCATACCACATCACAGGTCATGCCCCACATACCTTCGAATTAATTTTGTAAAAAAAAAACACACTTTGTTGACTTTGAAAATGCCCTCAGTCTTTAGACATTGCAGACTGAAATAAACATACAGAATAGTCATCATGATTCAGGGCTGAGGGAATACTACACTTAGTAGATAAGATCAAGGCCAGTTTTCACATGGGGGGGAGGGGGGTGGCATGATGCTTGCTGAGACACATGTTGAACACCAAGGGTGATACAAAGTCCTTGCCATGTGGCTTAAAAGCCAGGGAATCTCTTTCTGTTTCTGCTTTGTGTGTGTGTGTGACTAGCAGCAGAGGCATAGCCAATTACTTTCTGCAGGGTTGCCTCTAAGTGTTTTTATTGGAGGTTAGAAAAACATTTACTTTTTTTTTTTTTGTGTGTGTGTGTGTGTGTTTTTGTTGTGATCTGATTAAGATGTGTGCGCTTTCACTGTAAAAACTAGTCTAGTGCAGTTTTGTTCAGTAATATATATTGTTCCATTAACATTTTTAAGGTACTAATTTTCAAATCATACATATGCAACTGAAAAAAAAAAAAAAAGGCTGTGTTCTGAGGAGTATTTTCTGAGCCCCATCCATGGCTGCTTCAGCTATCTGTGGCCTTCCCAGACAAAGTCAGGAACATTTAACATAACACCATAAGCAAAATTATTCATCTTTTGAGCACTTAGATTTTGGTAGGCCATGCATAAATCACTGATTTTCACTTCTGCTTTTCCTTCTGTCTGAGAACTACACTTATCATGGAGGCACCTATGGACAAGTGAGGTGTCAGGATCCTACACTAAATTTTGTTCCTTTTCAATAATGTTCCATGGTTTGTATCTTATTCCCAATTTTGAATTGTAATGGCCTCTCTCTCATGTTTTCCTCATCTGTACAGCCAAATAGCCCATAGTCCTGACCTTACTGTAGTCCAATTTCTTTCACCCAGTTGTTAGTCTTATTTGACATAATTTCTACGATGTTTATTATGAAATGTTAATTCTGTTTAGCAAAACATCTTTGGCTCATTCTGAAACTGCTCACATTCCTTAGTTGTGGTCGTCAATCATCTTTCCTTGGACAAAAACACTATTTACATACACCTTAGTAGGCTCTTTACCATCAAAATATTTACTCATTTTCATTAAAAAAACTTGTTACCAAATACAAGCTAGATGGTGATTTACTCTTCCAAAAGAGAGTGTTCAATAAAGACAAACCTGCTGCTGTGTCTCCAATGGTAGAAAACCGATGTCAATGACATCCCTGGGAATAATGCATTTAACCATATAGTATATTTACCTACCATATGAGCTATTGAAGGGTTGTCAGCTTTCAGGCTCAGCTCATCAGAAGTGCACTTTGTAGCCTATCAGCAAAGCAAGTGAAATGACAGGAAACCAAGCAGTCAGATTCTGGATGGAAACTTTCAGAATCATCAGACTCTGAAACCTAAGTGTGCTTCTAAATTTTGTCAGCCTCATATCATTTCTGAGAAATATTTCACTTTTGAATAATCACCTCTCTTCAACCAGAAAAACTCTACTGAAAGCCCAGAAGCTTTATTGGCTGTAATTTCAAAGAGGCTTACACATACATCAAGATACTTTAAGACACGATTATTTATTTATTTATTTTTTCTAGAAACATGGTGTAAAAACCCATTCTGCCTCACAGAGATAGCAAGAGACTGTTGACATGAGATCAAAACAGATGAACTAAAAAGAAGATAAACAATCAGACGGTATTAGTTATCATGTTAAACAGTGGTTCCAGTCTATCGGCTTATCAGTTTTTGACATATTTGAACTTCCTGACTTTTCATTTTGAAGTGATATTTTCACTCACAGTGGTGACCTAAAGTAAAAACTTTGCCATCACCACCAAAACAAGAAAAAGATTAAATTAAAAAGGGATGGGAGGTTAATTAAACTACAAATTAAATAGTATCTTTAGTTTGGAATTAAGTACTCCAAAAATCTTCTTTAAAACCTTGGGTTATTGTTTTGCCAAAAAAAATGATTTGACTATCTGGTTCTTTTGAAATTATTCGCACTTTCCCATTCTTTCTTTCTCTTTGTTTCTCTCTCCCTCTTTTTTTTTTTTTTTTTTTTTTTTTTTTTTAGAGATGGGGCATTTCACTGAAAAAAAAAAAAAAAAGAATATTCATTCAGTTCTTTTCTGAGATGACTGCTGTTGTTTTTTTTTTTTCTCTGAATATGTTCCAGTCCAAGCTGAGACCACAACTTTTACTAGGAAAGTACTAGTACATCAAAAGATTATTAAGAAACCTTTTTTATTATTACCGTTATATGAAGCCATAAAGATAGAATTGACAGCTATTGAGACAAAGTAAAATTATCCAGCAATTATGGCCACTCCTTCTGTTACTTATCTGATACTAGATTTTCTTAAGGATGCCTCCCCTTTTGGTTCAATTCATTTTGATAATTCCCTCTTTTGCATATCAAAAGCTTGTATTAATACATCCTGAAAATTTTTAACAAAGGATATATTATTCAATTCCAATTTGAGACATAAATGTCAAAGCTTTTGTTGCTTCTCTTTCCATCCTGAAGAAAGATTTCTGTAACTAAAAGTTTATCTAATTCTTCCACCCACATTAGCTGATCAAAGAAGACACTACATTTTTCTTCCAATATTTTTTTCCATGTATTTTTTTGGTTATCATTACAGCAAAAAACTACTTTTGAGAGAAGTTTTCTGGATAAAGTTTTTGAGATCCTCTCTCTCTGTCTCTCTTCATTGGTTACAGGGCAATGCAAGGCACCCTAATCTCCCAATTTAGGCACTTCATTAATTACTTTGAGAATATTCCATGCAAGATGTCTACTCCCATCTTGATGCTTCCTTGCTGTCTCATCATTAACTAACTTTATGCAAGAACGATAAAGATTTCTATGTCACATAGTCTGTATGTCAATACAGAAAAAAACATGCAGTACAAGTGTGAACACAGTGCTGAATTAATTTATGTTTTTAGACATCTAGCTACATACTGTCTCCTTGTCACCAATGATAGTGGTGCCTCAGCCTCTGAAGGCCTGCAGTCTCACATCATTGTGCTGCAGCTTCCAGGTGCACATTCCATTCAAAAGAGGGTGAAATCAGGGAATGTTATCTAAAATGTACCCTGGGTGATTTGTAATAGTCAGAAAGAATTCACTTTCTAAAATCATATTTTAGACAGATTCTCTTAAGGCATATATATAGAGAGATTTATATATGATCCTCTATCCCCTGAAATTGCATCTCTGACATTGCTGGAAAACTATCTGTGTGATCTTTAGAGATTCTGTGTGGTTCTGTTTTCTTTCCTAATTGTGCCTGGCTGAATGCGAAGTGAAGTCAAAGGCAACTGTAAAAGGCATGGCTGCAGAACTTAACAGGAAAGGTGAGACAATGGTCTCAGATAAGGGCTGCAGGTTCCCGGCTTCAAAGGAGTTCAGATAACAATGGCTAGGCCATCGAGTGATGGGAAGCATTTGCCTGTCTGGCTCCATCTCTTCTGGGATCAAAGACATGGAAAAACCTCAAAGACACTTGGAAAGGGAGGAGACTTGGTTGAATCAGGAGAGTGCCCAGATTGTGTCAGTGAAAAAACACTGGTGGGCTCCCTCCTCCCACTTTAAAGGAGGGAGTAGGCCACATCTTTTGACCCAGAAACTGGTAATAAAACAGGCCTTCCTTTTGATAGGGTGGAGAAAATTTGCTAAATACATGTGGGTAACATAATTTGAAAAATAATTTTCCTTGTATTGCATTCCTTCTGGCAAAACATAAACCAATCAACCAACCAAAAAACAAAACAAAACAAAACAACAACAACAAAAAAAGAACAAGAACAAAAACAAACAAAAAATAAAACAAATGCTCTTTCCTTAAATACAAATATTTTCCTTATTACTGTAGAAGATGCCTGGGCTCCAGGAAGAGGGGTCTTATAATGGACAAGAACAGTTATATCTGTCTCTAATTCATAGCTAAAAGGATGATAAAAAGTAGGCAGGCAAATTTTGGACGCTTCTCTAACAATGGTCTCAATGGAACCTGTCACTTTTGAGAGCGCATTTCTAAATGGTTGGTAGTGTCTTACAAGTATGTCATCCTGTTCACTGTAGTAAGAAAACTATGTAGAGAGAATATTTGCTTTTCCCTCAGGACACTCCTCTGAACACAAACATCGTGGTCATCAGATCCACTTGCTCAGCATGCAGGACATTTAGTGATGTCCCATAAATGTCCACATGCCATGTGCTCACTGAAAACACCAGATCATGAAAACATATGAGCAAGAGCAAAATCACCCCCACTGGCATGAAGCTATCTGATTCTGTTTAGACCTGTAATATTTATTACAAATATACCTCACAGGAGTTGTAGTTTTCAAGCATTCAGGATTTGATGATGGACTTTTTAGCAATTGTTCAGGAACAATCATGAGAGATCATCCTTTCTTCTCTAGATCTTGTTTTAGCACTTGTCTCTAAGATATTCCCATAGGAGTTAGTAATATTGGACTAATTCTGTTGTCAGTGGAAACAGGTATCTTGAGAAAATACCCATCATATGTCTATTAGATGTCTGGTTTTGGATGAGATGACTCAATCTCATGATTTATGTGTCTTTACATTGACAAAAGAGAGGCAGTCTTAGAAATCTGCCTTTCAAACTCTTCAGGTAGAGGAGGTGAATATTCCTCAATCTCTCCTACTGTCTGTAAGAAGCAGGGTAACTATGACTAAAAATAATATAACAATAATAAGTAAACCTTATAGAGACAAAGTCCTACAGTATATTTGCAAAAGAAGGTCTCATCCTGGAGAAGGTATAAATATCATTATTAATGTTCATGACAGGGTTGAGGAGTGTGAAACTAGGTGCAGAATAGGCTCTTTATTGTTTTTGTTACAGTCTGAAGCCATATGTTTATTTGCCTGTTTTAATTTCCTAGCAAGGTACAAGGGTATGAGCTAAGAAATGGTTTAGTGACCACTGAAGTGGTTGATTTACTGACTGAATTTTCTCATGTTTTACTTTTCTGTGTGTTGATATATGTGCATGTGATATTAGCGATCTGGAAACAATGACAAACAAGAAACTTTAAAACAATTGAGTATTTTTAATGTTAATAGGAAAAAGGCTGAAACCATGTATTCATCCCAAATAATTAAATGGTGGCTACAAAAAAGAAAATCAACTACGGTTATCAGTTAATTTGCTGCCAGTGCATCTTTCTTCCTGAAGATTTTTGAGGACAGAACAAACACCTGTCAGAAGCACTGAGCATTTGCCATGCATGGTCAGCTTCACTTCAAAAAGCAGAAGATCTTATGCTCCTTCTGCCCCTGTTTTCTAAGGCCACATCTATACTGCTAAGTCTGTCTAGGATAATTTTTTTCTGGCATGATGCTAGCTAGTAAAGAGCAGTGTGTATCCACAGTATTAAACTCCTTTGCCACCCAAAACAAGGTGGCCAACTCCACCCTACTCATAAGAGACACTGACCCTGTGACAACTGCTAAGTTGTGTGCAGAAATTGTTTTGGAGGCTGCTATGTCAGATAGTTTTGGGGAGATGCTTCTAGCACTTGAACAGTGTAAATGGTCAGAATTGTTCAGAAACATTCCCTGACCCAGTTTAATTTGCTAGTATAGATTTAACCTATAATTCTGTGGTCACGTCTACCCACACAATTATCAGAACCATTTTCAAATCAAAAAAATAAATAAAGCTCAGTGTTCTCTCCTCCTGAAAACAGTCTTTTGTTACTTGTACTAACTAATGAAGATTCTCTGCAGCTCTAATATTTAGACTTCTATCATTTTTTCTCAGTAGAGGGCATCCTTAGTACAGTCACTTCAGTAGACTGTATCCATACAGCAAAGAGTGGGAGCAAACTTCATATTGCCTCCAAAACAGCTGAAACTGAGAAAACACTTGGTACATATGCATATTTATGAAAAACTCTAGGTCTTGTGGATCAATACAGGTCAGTATTCACTAGAAGAGGTTTTCTCCTCTTCACCATAATAGGCAGAGAAGATGAAGCAGGGCTTGGAAACTAGAAAACATTTGTGAAAGTTTCATGCTTAACTTTTTTTTTTTTTTTTTTAGTTAAAAAAAAAAAGACACAGAATGAACATAGAGTTAAAATCACATATTTAAGTCCTTTTCAGAACGAGGAGGGGAGATTTCTCCATTTACTTTAATTAAAGTTCTCCACAAGCTCTTTTTTCCCCTTAGGTTTAGGAGTTTGGCAGGCTTTATGTTTTTTAAAAAAATCCAGCTTGCTCACTAGGCAAATTTTCCCATGCTTTCAAAGCTTACTGTTTAGGCAATCAAATGTTAATCCGACCACAGTCTAGCTTTTGCTTTCTTCCCAACAGCTTGATATCTGTTGCCATTAATGTTATACCCTCAGATGTAGGGTAGACAGTGATGTCGCTGTCCAGCACATAAGTGGTAACGAACTGCAGCACAAATAATGAGTTGATAACATGCATGTGTTCCTCACTGCCAGAGCATGTGCATGGGTAAGCCAGCTGCAAATGATTTATTCTACGTACTAAAGCTATACTAAATCAAGCCAAACAATATATATTTTTTTCTTTAATAAGAGTGAAGTATTTCCCACGAAGCTGGTAACTTCTATCTATTAGCTTATAATCTATATAACCCAAATGTCTTCCTTTCGTGCTAGTGGTAAGAAAAAAAAAAAAAAAAAAAGAGAGAGAGAGAGAAAGAGAGGGGGAAAGAGAGGGAGAGAGAGAGAGAGAAAGCATGCAACTGAAATGAAGAATTCATATTTAAGGAAAATGAGAGTATAAAAGTGAAAGTCAATGTAGTTAAGAAACCTCAGCCTTTGAAAGGCTTTTTCACTGAGTGTGATCTGCAAAGAGTTACCATTATAAATACATTGAAAAGCAGACTGATATGAAACCTTGATTATAGCACTTATATCTACCTGATCTGTATTGTTCACTATCAGTAGATTTTACTGACATATTTAATGTTCATCTAGGATTCAAGTTACATCTGGCAATAGGGAAAAATATAGGAAGTTTAAAAAAATATATTCTTCCATCTTTTTCCGGCATCTTCTTTATAATGGAGATTTGCAATGATACTTATGATAAAAAGTGTAACATTTATTTGTTAGAAGCTAAATTTAAATGACAATACTCTAGCTATGATTGTTTTTGATGATAAACTGGAAACAGCATACAGTGATCACTACCACATGTATTTAGACTTGGGTTGGCTAGACTTGTATTCTCCCAGGGAAACTGGATTTCATTTTTTAAAATTTATATCTCACTGAGAAATTTCCAACTTAGTTTCCAATCTATTTATTCACAAGAATTCTTAGGGTTTCCACTAACTGTTGCAGATGTTCTTTGCTAGCCTGGGTTCCGCAATCTTGGAACAAACTCTTGGGAGAGAAAAGTCCTATTTTATGGGATCACACTGTTTATTCACACTGAAGTCAAAAGGACTAGCTGTATCATGTTACAAACAACAGCAAGTTATCTGAACAGATAGATTCGTTTTCATTACATGGATAAATGTACTCATATACATACATGCACACACTGATAGACACATAGAAACATCCACACATATGCACAAACTGTTTGGGAGTAAATATGAGAAAAAGAATGAGGGAGGGATGAGGTTAGAAAAAGTTAATGGGAGAAAAATAACCCCCTCAGGCTTAACTCTGTTTCTGTCAAAGAGTAATAAAGGGGTTTTGTTTGTTTTGTTTTGTCTTGTTTTTCCCCCAATGAAAACAAATGACTGAGGCCTGATCTTGTTCTCAGAAAAGTTACTGTAAAATCTAGAATTGGAAATTAAGCAAAAAGGGGCACTTGTTGATGCTTTCCCAGAGAGAGGAACTTGAAGGTTGAGGGCCTAAAACAGTAGTGTGACATTAATGTCAGAAAGTTTGGACATTTCTTCTATATTTGTAAAAAAGTATCCATGTCTTTTTAGGTCCAGAAGTTAGATGGATACAGTGGTAACAAAGGACCCAGTTTCTCAGAGATTCTTAAGAGCTGCCAGATAAAATTAGGGTTTCATGAAAGGCTGAGAGAGTGCAGACGCTCATAAATAACGATGCTGTCCTCCTTCCTTCAACAGCACTGCAGTGGGGCTCTTCTGGCAGCAGGCACTATGTTAACGCTTTTAATATGCTTTAAAAATGAGTTTTATTTTTTAATGAAGTAGTCTTGCATGTTTTGAAAGAGATTTTTTTCTAACTGAAAAAAACAGAGTTATTTTTGTTGAAACAATATAGCCATCCCTCCTTCCTCCTTAATAATGTGGAATTTCTCCTTGGAAATAAAGAATGAACTACATAAACTGCATAGCCATGAACCTCCTTGGAGTCACTCTGCCTCCCAGAGGTGCATTGATGGATGTCAATTGCACCCCAGGTTCCAGCTTACTTGGTGGTAGGGATGGTTTGTTTATTGTTTTTTATATTTACAGTAAAGGCTACAATGTGCTGCTCCAGCTTTGTTCTAGTGGTCAACAGAGAGAAGGAAGAGAAGAAAGGTGGTGCTGTGTCTTCTATAATCCTTCCTCTCAGCCCAAAAACAGTCCAGTTTTATTTTCTTTTATATACATGTGCAAGTTTTATTTAATTTAAAATAATTACAATATGCGTATTAGTGATAGGCTGCAAAGTATCTACTATTTGGTAGTATTTTGTCTCCCAGAAAACAGTTATTTGCACTGGCCTAGGCATTGTCACATCAGCCAGTATAAATGAGAGTTAGGGGAGAGTTAGGGGAAAATGCCTTTTCAGGTTTGTTACTTTTACTCCTTGTGTGTGAGGAGAAACAGCAACAACAACAACCACAACAAAACACTATTCCACTAGCCTGTTTTTAAAAACAGATTAAAAAAATGCAAGCACAAATCACACACACACACCACATAAATAAATAAATAAATACATATATAAATAAATAAATCCACAAGCCCAAAGCCCCAAAGCAAGCACATCATATTTGTCTGAAATCACCCTTCTACTTGAACCAAGAACACCAAATAATTGAAGCAAGAATAGACAGCCTTCCCTTACTCTGGAATGCTGGCATCCACTGTGCACTTTGGTTTTGTTTAAGAAGGAAATCCACCTTCTAGCCATTCAGCCCCAGAAGCTCCTTGGAACAGGTGGTCTCTAAGCTTCAGGGGGAACCAGCAGGCTGAAAGGGAAAGCTCCCAACTGCCTCCTACCATAGCCCAAGAAAATACTTCATTATTTGTGTTTCTTTATTGAAATACAGTCTCTTTTATAGCTGAAGTGATACAGACAGCTGTTCCATGTATTTCAAATGCTCCCTGTTTCTGGGGTAATCATTTTGAGCTGGTAGCTAAATGTCTGAGCAGAGCCCGCTTGACTTCTTAAACAGGGATGAAAACCCAGAGTCTGGAGACTGACGGGAATATTTCTGGTAGTTCTGGTTAATTGTCTTAATTTTTCTTATTTTTCTTTTCTTTATCCCACAGCCAGACTGTCTTCCCACAGGAACTGAGGAAAAATAATAAAACAATTTGTAAAAGTCTGCTTCAAAACTGAATCTTAACATGTGATATAATCTCTCCTTGGGTGGGAATTTTGTTTTTCCTCTTGACCAGACTACAGTGCTGCCATTTCAGTGATTCCAGAATTTACAAGTCACACTGATCTGTGAAGGAGCTTGGGCTTGTGCATTGTCTTATATTGCATTTGCCTTTCCCATTGATTTCCCATCAGCGAGTGTTGTCAATTTCATTAGAAGGACTAACAGTTCTAATTTAGTTCTGGTTTATATCGGTTTCAGTGAAAGCAAGTATAGTAACCCTTCACTTTAGGTGGCACTAGTAGAACTAGATTTGTCATACCGCAGAACAGACAAAACAAAAACAAAACAAAAAAAAAACAAAAACAAAAACACAACACTTATTTCTGGGAAACAGACTTATTTACAAGTTACATTCTTGTCAGTGCTATATTTTCTTAGTTGTCTATACTTAACAGGCTTAGACAAGAGCTCTGGATAAGGGTTATAAAAGAGGTAGTAGAAGTAATGGGAAAAAGGGAAAAAATTAAGTGAAGTACTGGAAATTACAGAGAAACTCAACAACTGATGCCTACTGAAATACAAGTTTCAAAAGGATATTGAAAAGGAAAACATTGGCAGCATAGAATGTGGTAAAATTCAGGCCCTTTACGTTTCAAAAAAACCAAAACCAAAAACAGAACAGAGAGTGTTATGCACTGTATAGATATATTCGGGCCAGTCCAGGTGCATGTGGAACCTATTCCTTGGAAAAAACAAACAAACTAACAAAAAAAACACAACAGAGCTGGCTCTTGACACCTATAAAAATGACAGTTGAGCCCCTCACTTCCTTTTTCACTCAAATTTGTGTTCCTATTATATCTACATCACAATTATGTATATACATATACATATATATAAAAGTATGCTATATACTTATTCATTTAATAATGCAAATTATTTTGTCATGACAAGCAGAACCTGTGACAACATTTTTGAAAGAAAAGACAGGAACACCAAGTGTTCCTAGAGAACACCTGTGTGATGCTAATATATTAGTCCCTAAAAGAAAGAAAGGATTGAGCCATGCACTTAAGACATCAGAGAAATGTTGAAAACTGCTGGGCCTTGCCAATCTCTGAAGACACTACAAAAATTATAATTTTGGCTTGTGAGATAGGGGTTATGGGGAAGGCTAAAACATTTAAAGATTGATAAATAAGCATATGTGTTTTAAAAATTTGTCTGAAATAAGTCCAAATTGCAGCCTGTACTGAATTCATAAATCTGCAGTGCAAACTGAAGAAGTGATAAGGGGAAATTATGCTTTTCATTCATTGGCAAACTGGCAGAAGAAAAGATTAATCACTATCATTTTCTTCAGTAATTTCAAGGGGTGTGGAGAAGGCTCTCAGAACAATTCAAATATCTGAATTGCAGATACCAAATGAAAGGAGACAATTGCAGCTGATTTCTGTGAACTATTGCCCAATGGCAAAATATATTTTCTTTCTGAGGAACGCATATTCCAGATATCCGCTGCTGGCATTTTGTCATCTATTTCATCGGATGCTGTGCTTCCTGTTTTGGATCATATACTGAGCACATGTGGTAACTAACTTTTATCAAATCTGACAGCAGACCACTGTTTGATAGACTAGTTTCTAAAAAATGTGTGGAACTTTTTTGATTTAAACACAAGGAAGTTCAAACTCAGTTGGCCATCCTCCAATGGATTTTATGCAAAACAACTCTGGTTGAAGATTATTAATAGCATTCTCTTAACAATATCTCTAAATCAATTTTGAGACATTACAAGTCCATAGCTTGTCTTGCTATAGGGAAATTGTCTGGAAACTTTAATTTTTCAAAGACAAGTAAAGATGACTTTTCCAGATATCATGCAGAGGAAGCCTGATTGTGACATCTCCAGAAATGTTCAGGTCATGGCTGCCAATTTTAAAGCCAAGAAATACTCTATAAAAGAGGGGTGACAAAAACTGTCTTTGGAAACTTTGGGTTCTGTGGCTGGCTGAGATAATATGAATCCTAAAAAGACATAACTTTATTTCTACACATTTTCCAGGCATCAGAAGAAAGCCCAATTGAATTTACAGTGATTATTCACCTTTCAATTAACTCAATCAATTTCTAAAGCAGAGATGTGATCCTGGGTTGATTTTTTTTTGTTTGTTTGTTTTTGTATGGCTTACAGACTTTCAGAAATGATCTAATTCTAAATTAATTTCTACAGAACATTTCACTATGTCTGTATAGGCTTCATCTCTCTTACGTTCTATGGGATCTTTCCATGTGGATGAGGAAGATCCTTTTACCACCTGAGACAAGTGAAAGCTGCCCATTTTAAAGACATGGGTTAAGGGTATGTCTGTATGGCACAGTTCAGTGCCATGCAGAGATACTGGAAGCAGCCCTGGGTGATCGTGCTGCGTTATGGGAACTATTACAGCTATATTAAGTCAGAACTCCACCCAGGCTCGTATCATTTGCTATTCAGCTGAGCTTATTAGCCTATGAAAGATTTTACTGATGCAGAGTTTTGTTTGTTTGTTTGTTTGTTTGCTTGCTTTTTAAACTCTTTTGAATAGAAACCTATTTAGATTTTCCTTGGCCTTTTTAGGGTATCACATCCTGTTAGGCAGACTCACCAAAAGTGGCTGGAAGGAAGAAAATGCTTACTTGTGTGAGAGATGACTCATCCAATGTAAGCTAAATTCACTGCATCCCCTATGGAAGGTATAAACAAATGGGAATGCCAAATGCAATTATTTGCTGTTGATCCTGATCTTAGACATTCTTTTCCAAGAAATAAGCACGCTAGCATACAGTGAAGAGGAGGAAAGTGTTTCTAGTGTGGTTGAATAGGTTAGCCACAGGCCTAGTGATCTGATCTAAGGCACTTGGGCTGAAGTTTTCAAATGCCTCTGCCTACCCACTTGTGCACTTTAACACAGTGAGAACTAGTTCTTCCAAAGTACATATGAATCTAACCCCAGACTATGTCTGAGATTTTAAAATAAAGGTTTGGAGCTTCCTAGAATGCTATGTACCATAATTCACACCATTTTGTGGTGATTTTTGTTATTCTGAGGGCAGTCTCCACATATCATATGTCATGTGATTTCCAGCAATAACAAACAGTTTCTTCTTATTATTATTATTTTTTATTATTTTTTTTTTTTTTGCAAGTGGTCGACTGTTTTATCTGCACTGCGATAACTGCAATTTCAATTTAAAAATACACTCCCTTTGCAAGAGCCAGGAATTTCATTCACCATATGTGTCTGGATTCCTTTACATTATCCCAACACACATACAGTTGTAAAGCTAGACTTTGACAATGAAATTAGTGTCATGGATAAAAAAAAAAAAACAGCTTTAGCTTTTAGGTGCACCTGTTTACAGTGACTAGGCAGACTCAGTCAGGGTGTGTATGTGTGTCAGTCTGCCACTGCAGCTGTTCCGTTACCATAAAAAACACAGTATTTATAAAGTTTTAAGCCTTTCTGAACTCCATAATTTCGGCTTACAAAAGGAAGTTGTAATGCTATGTCTGGACTGTGATAATAGTTTAGATAAAGATCCAGCATGTGACTCGTAATGACAGCGTTAAGTCTATTCGAAGGAACTATATCAAAATATATGCAGTAAAACAGACAGCAAATATGAACCATGAAGAATTAATGATTAACTACTCGATGCATGCTTCACTGGGAACAGCACTGCCATTGAAGGAGTTTGCAAACTCTGTGGAAGAGGTTAATTCACAAACTGAAGTTACACATCAAAATAAATACCAGAAATGGAGTGCTTAAACTTTGTGTATGTGTTCCAGTGCAAGAAAGTTAAAAACTGTAAATAAATAACAGGTCTTGTCCAAGTCCCCAGTCCTGAAGCTGATTCTCTATGTGCAGGACACCTCTGTATCTTCACAAACCCCTCCACCCTTGAATTTAATGGTAATCCCAGGGATGTCCACATGTATTTATCTATGGTATAAGAGTCCCAGTACAACAACCAACCAATCTCTTAGACAGTATATAACATCTTAATTATTCTTTAAAGAGTAATTTTTGTTGGTTTGTTTGTTTATTTTCAGGAGAAAGTTGTGTAGGATTGCACTCATTAACCTTTGTGTATTCTGTAATTTCAGCAACCCATAACGTTTGAAGCTGACTTTGGAAGTGCTGCCTTGTAAATGACTTCTATGTTAACATACACAGCTTCAAACTAACATCACTGAGAGAGATAGCTGGAAACTCTGGAGAACCCAATGCCATGGCTGCTGACAGGCTGTGAGGACAACTTTCATCTTCCTCAGTTCTTGGGGTCCTGGCAGTGAGGAACTGCTGCCCTGCAACTGCCCTCTTACTTCTGTGCAAGGCCCAAGTCTTGGCTCTTGATGCCCTGGGAACTCAGTGGTAGGCAGAAAAAGTAGGCAGGAGCCCTTGACCCTCCCAGAGACTAAATCCTTCCACCAGCTAATACATGTATGTTGTAGGTCACCATGTCCACTTCATCAGCTTGTGAGCAACCTACTCTGCTACTGTGAGGGGTAGTGGTGTGCTGGGGACCTACCCGGTCTCTGAGACCTTAGGTATGCACATCTCTGCAGGCATGCTACAGCTGAAATCCTGACCTGGATCCCCACCCTGAATGTCAGAGATGTGCCGATAAAGAGTGCTACTGCAAAACTGCTTCTGTAACCAATAGAGGAAATCAGTCAACCTCAAAGGTCTATTCAGACAACCCCATATTTAAATTGCCTGTGGAAGACTGCTCTGACAGCATGAAATGATGAGACTCCAACCTTAAGGCTTGTTGGAAGCATGTGGCTCTTTACCTAAGTCAAGAACCAAGTAGAGAAATCACGTTTATGCCAATACAGTTCTATTTATGGCACTTGAATTTATCTTGCGATCGTGAATGGGCCTAATGAAAATGAGGATGAGCGGCAGCATAATGAAGAAAGTAGGTTATGATGTTCTCTTCCTAAAACTACAGAAAATTTTCAGAGTGAAACAAGAAGTACTTAATGGCTTGAGTTAATGTTTAGCCCAGACTGATGCAGCTCTTGATTTCTCCACCTCCTAGCACTGTATCTCATCTCTTTATAACCAGTAAAACACAAGCTGATTTCTTTTATACTTTTATTTCAATTACTTTTATGTTTTCTGCTGTTAAATCAGTGGGAATTTTGAAGGACTCAGAGTCTGTTATGCTTTATGACAAGTGTGAACATCTTAACCTCCTGTGGCAGGCTGACGTTGGCTGGCTGTCAGATGCCCATCCAGCTGCACTCTCCTTATCAATAGGATGGGGAGAGAAAATAAGATGTAAAAGCCTGTGGGTTGAGATAAAGGCAGGGAGATCACTTACCAGTTACTGTGGTGGGTCAAACAGCCTTGACTTGTGGAAAACTAATTTACTGACAGTTAAGGTAGAGTAGGATGTTGAGAAACAAAGACAAAAAACTAATGCACCTTCTGCCCATCCTATCCTCTTCTTCCCAGGCTTCTTCTTCCCAGCTTTACTCCTTTATTCTCAACTCCTCTTCCTCCTCTCCCTGCCAAGCAGTGCAAAATGAAGGTCGCAGTCAGTCTGTTACAGTTCCTCTCTGCCTATCTTTCATCCTGACATCTTTCCCCTGCTCCAGGACAAGTCTTCTGCATGGGCTGAAGTGCCCATCAGGAGAACCTGCTCCACTGTGGTCTTCTCCACAGGCTGTAGGGGAATCTCTGCTTCAGCACATGGAGCACCTTCTCCCCTCCATCTTCTCTGACTTTGGTGTTCACAGGGTATTTTCCTCATTCTTTTTTCTTCACTTCTCACTGCTATGTGGTGTTATGCCCTTTAATACATAGGCCTTTCTCAAGGTGACATCACCATGGCTGCTGGGCCCAGCCATGCCCTGTGGTGGGGCCATTGGAGCTGGCTGGAACTGGCTATGTCTAGCACGGGCCAGCCCCGGCCTCTCTTCCCACAGTCCCCTGTGGAGTCCTCACCACCAACACCTTACCATGGACACCCAACATAAACCTTCGTGTACTGGGTCTGGTTGGGATGGCATGAACTTTCATCCACTCTGAGGTGCCTAAAATGAAAACAGGGCTGTATGTTTAGGCAACTGTATCATATGCTGCTGGCCATGATATTCATTAACCAGAGATTTATATGTTTCCTTTAAGGAGGGCCCTTCTTTACTGTGAGGGTGACAGAGCACTGGAACAGGTTGCCCAGAGAAGCTGTAGAGTTTCCTTCTCTGGAGATATTCAAAACCTGCCTGGATGCTTCTGTACAACATACTCTGGGTGATCCTGCTCAGGAGGGGGTTGAACTAGATGATCTTCAGAGGTCCCTTCCAACCTCAACCATTCTGTGATTCTGTGATTTGATTTCAAAATCTGTTTTTCCTTATATAGATATTTGGGATATTGTGATACCCTTAGCAAAAATCAGTCACACCTTAGATTATGGGGAAACATTAATTTCACTATGATTTAACACAGTGATGGCTCGGTTGATGAATGCAAGAACAGGTAAACCAGACTGAGAATGAATGTACAAGAAAGGAGATTGGTTCATAATATTCACAATTAATTTGAATTTTGAATTCATTTTCTTTGGAAAGGAATTCTTTATTCTTTTCTATTTTTTAATACTTTTTTAGTATTTGGAATCATCTAAATCCTTCTTGAGCCTGCATTTTAAATTAGATTGCTTTTCATTCCCCAGTTTTATAAATTAAGAAAATTATCCTTGCATTACAAAACCACATTTTCTTTTAATTCAGTGGCTGCTTTCCAAAGCAGGAAGTTATGAAAATAAAGCAACTTTATAGCCAGAGTAAGATAAATAATACTGTCTTAAGAGGGAATGCTATTGATACTCCCTTTGTATTTGTATTTCCTATTCTGTCCTCTTCCCCATTCCAGTGACTGTAATTAAAATCATAGCTTCTGAAGTAATTTTATGTTTCCTTTTGAGTGCTAATGCTGCTTTGCCCCCTACAGAAATGATAATGATGGGACTGCTGGTGTAATCAAACTAAAAAGGACAGCTAACACTTTAATGTGTCATTTCAACCTGCTCTTTGTAGGTGGGTACTTATGGTGAAATAGGTGATGGTTTCACAAATGTCTTATCATGAATACAGTGTTGATGTTGCACATGTTCTAATAACTTCATTACTGTGCAAAAATACCCATCTTTCTGAATTCGGCTTCTTTTCTCAGAAGAAGGGGATTTGAGATGGGTTTTAGCTGGGATGGAATCACATAGCATTTACATTACTTTTTTTGTTCAGTCATTATGGAGAAAAATATGCTTAGGGTGCTTGGATTGTCTTCTGGACCTCTTCATAGGCACATAAGTCTCTTCACTGAGAATACAGGGAAAAGCGTTGCATAATTTATCAGGATCGTGTCACTTACTTAGGATGATACATGTGAAGTGTAGGCACATATGTTGTAGAGCTGGGTGCTTAAATTAGTCACCCTAGACCTGGATACAGGCTGTTACATAAATGTGCTGTAATCATCATCATTATCAGAAAAGAGCTTGGAAGTAATCCTGGCTCATATACTCCAAGGGAAAAACCTTGTTCCCAGTGGCTGTGGCTGTGCAGCAAAAGACATTTGTCCCAGCTGAAGCAAAATAGCCATGTCACTGTAGCAAGGGCTGTAGGGGCAGTGGCACTTGGGGAGAAGCTGTGGGCAGCCATGTGGGCTGGTGGGAATGATCCCTGAGTAGTGTTTCTCTAGGACAGTTTGCAAGGCTAGTGTCACAGAAAACCAGTTTCTTCACTTCAAAACAAAGCAGATTATGAATTAGATTAGGGACATTAGATAATCAGGAGTGAAGAGGGTTAGAGGGGTGGTGGGGAGGGATGCCAAGATATTTGGCAGCATAAGAATAACTATTATTTCCTAAGGTATTTTACTGTACAAATGAAGAGCTGACTGTGGTGGAGTCCTTCCTGGGACACCTGTCCCACACTAGCTTATGTGGGTTTGGAGCGTTTAAGCTTGATAGAGAGTCTGGATTTATCTGTAGGTGCACTTTGGGCACCATAGTCCTTTAATGAATCTAATTATGAGGTCATATGTGGTTCTGAGCAGGAGTTTCCTAGGGGTTAAACCATCTCACAGAATCATAGAATCACAGAATCATAGAATCACTGAATCATGACATGGCTTGGGTTGGAACGGAACTTAAAGTTCACTTTTGATTTCCCAGAAAAACCCTTCTTTATTATATTTGTTAATCTATCTCTGTAAGAAAAAGGCAAGCACAAGACCTGAATATTTTGTTTATTTGGTTGGTTGGTTGGCTTGTTTGTTTGTTTGTTTGTTTTTGATAGCCAGGCACTGGAACTCAGATATATCCCTAATATAAAAGGGAAATTTTAAAACTGTGCTAATAAAGGCATCTCGAAAAGCTACCATGAATCAGACTCCTGGCAACACAATAACCCTTTTCTGTCTTCCACCATTTTGCCTAGTAGTGAAGAGGAACTGGGTGATAAAAGGTTTTCAGAAAATTTGCACAGAAAGCGTATAAAGGATGGGAAAACTGCACAGACTGTGGCTGCTTCATCACATTGCTTTGAATGTGGAATAAAGGTGGCAGAGTTAAATCAATTGGAATACCTGAACCACGGCAAGTATAAGCACTGCTTATTGTTGAACAACATAAAGAAATGCTGATATAAAACAGTGAAACATACTTTTGTCCATCCCTCCTCTAAAGCCAGCAACTGGTTTGAATAAAGCTCAGTTATACCTAGAGCTTCTCCAAATCGGTAAAATGTGCAAGAGCTGCCTGGCAGATGAGGAACAAATCCAACACAAATGCAGGACATACTGGACTGATGGATTAATGGCATGTGCAGCCCAAGGGGCAATGCTTGGGTTTCTGTCTGCTGTTGCTATCTGGAAGTGTTAGGGGAAGGTGGGTCAGAGAACCTCTCAGGAGATGGGACAGAACTTCCATCTGGCTGATGATGCCAGGCTTTTGGTCTGGACCAGGGCAACCAGACATCAAGTCACAAACAAAACTTATCAAAACACACCTAGATAGAGTCGAGTCTTTCAGCAGAAAGGGCGTAGATGGAGTGGGTTGTGTGTGTGCGGAGAGACGTGTAGAGAAAAACTATGAAAAGCCCACTACTATATGCCTACAGACATGGCATGAAATAGATCTCTTCTTGGTGTCTTGGTGTCTAAAAAAGATCTTTTTTTTTTTTTTTTTAACATAAGGTGCTGTTTTTTTGTTGTTCTGTTTTTTTTTTTTTTTTTTGTTTTGTGTGGTTTTTTTTTTTCATTTCATTTTATTTTGTTCAGTTTCTGTGAGCTTATAGATGCTAAAATATGATAAAAGCAGCAGTTTGTTCATTAATAATATGGTCTAAAACTGAGCTGCAATCCCTAATTGCGAAATGGGTAGTACTCAGCCTGGCTCTCTGATTGGTTTTTGGGAGCTTGAATGCATGGCCTTATTTCACTGCAAAGCCCTGGCAGACTTTGCACATTAAAATTCTAAACTGTCTAAGTAGGTGTGAAACTAATTTTGTGTTTATTTTTTAAAAACCACCTATGATCATTTAGGGCCATCCACTTCACTTTGGGAGGCCCTTACCTAGCTGCAGGTGGGCCCTAGGAGACAATAAAGCCCACCTCAGAGAGGATAATTTCTTGGATATCATAACTTGAATATTTATAGCTTCTGGAATCGTTGTAACTACTTATCCATGTTTCCAGCCACAACTTTTCTTAATAAGAAGGGCTTTGAAAAACTTGCTAAATCTGGACATAAAAGGAAACAGAAGTTTTCCTACTGCAGTGGAATTTTTTAAAAGTCACATAGTAACCTTATTGATGAAACAAGGAAGAAAGCACTTTTCCACCAGACTTTGCAGAGCTTATTTACAAAACACAAGGTTTTTTTCATTAATGTGTAGGCTAGGCAAAGTCATGGCGAAGTTTCCTGCAGAGTGAGGACACTTATGTGGCTAGTCATTTCATCAGTGGGTTATCTTATTCCTTTGCTTGTGGTGTTTTAATATGTTTATGAGAGACAAACCTTGGGAAAAAAATAACTTTCAAAGCAAGAGGAAAGAACTCAGAGGAACTTTGGCTTTTTCAAGTTTTATTTAACATGTGAAAATGTGTGCTACATCCTGTTTACACAAATACAAAAATGTGTGCAAATCACCTTGTACATCTATAACATCTTGACTCACTTTTCTTTGCCTTACAGTTCACTTAGTCACTTACAGAGTCAAGTTCCGAGTTCAAAAAAAAAAAAAAAGTCAGTGAAATCCAGAGAGCAGAGAAATCAGATTGGCTGGAGCTCACTCTCATATATGTAATGTATGAGAAGCAGGTTCCTTCCGATGCTCAAGAGAGGACCAGGTCACCTGTAATTGGGTCCTCTGCCTACCTGCTACTCTTGTATTCATGATCTGGATATCCCAGGTTATCACAAAATATATAAATGTATGAAGTAACAGAATCACACTTTAAGTGTTTGAATCTGCAGCTGAATCCTTGCCTCAGTTGTTTTGCATCAGTGCACTGCAGTTTGCTTCTTGTATTTTGTAGTTACTCATCTCTGTAGCATTTCTCTGTGCTGCTGTTCAATGATTTTTGAGAGGTCAGACCTCTGGCTTTGCCAGGCTTCTTGCCACCTGTTAAATGGTTGCACATAGCTCTGGGAAGACAGAAACTATGGCTTTAATAACACTGTCTCAGACAGACAAATTTGGAGAGCACGTTAACCATTAACATGTAGTTAGCAAGACTAATAAATAATTTTCTTCTAAGTATTTGTTTATTTCTCAGACTCAGTAGATCTGAAAATGGTCACAGTAATTTCAGTTTGTGAACGCAGTATTATGAACCAGTAACATCTCTGTCCTCTGTAGGCCTTGTAGGACAAAAAGTACTTTTGCAAATGTGGCTCTTCTTTCTCTGAGATACAAGACTATACCATCACTGCTGCGGGTGGGGGTGGGGGGTGAATTTACCTGATGAATGAGGCTGCAAACCTAATGCTAGTAGCCTATAAATCACCCTGGGAAGTTGTAATGCATTATTACTAATGAGGAGCTAGGAAGCGTTGTGGTTCTGTGGAAGTCTAGGCCTGTGTTTGTGTTATTACTACGTCTGTAATTGTAGGGACTGAAAGCTAAAGTATTGGTTTTCTGCTATGTATTGTCTCTCCAACTCAGGAATAAGTGCATAAAAAGAATGAATCAGCAATGCTATTCTCTGTCCTGTGAGTAAACAATTGCTCTGGATCTATGATTGGTTCTGCAGCTTCTACCATAAGACACTAAAAACCAAGAAACTGTTCTTTCCGGCTGTCAAGACTTCTTTCCCCTAAGACAAATCTTGTGAACAGTAAACTATGAGACAGATCCTGCTCCTTTGTATCTAGAATGAGAGGGTCTTGGTTCTTTAATTCTTTAATTAAGCAGTCCGAGTCTTTTCTTTTTTTTTCTTTTATTCTTTTTTTTTCTTTTATTCTTTTTTTTTTTTTTTTTTTTTTTTTTTTCCCGTAGAGTTGGAAAAATAAAATAAAAAGACTGATTGATTATAACAACAAGCTGAGCACCAGATGTTTTATGAATATATGGCTTCCCCAGCCCACACCCATGTGCATGTAAGAGAAAAAGAAAAACAAAGGACTGTTTATAATTGTCAGAATATTAAAACCTTTGCTTATTCAATGTTCTTTCTTCGCTGGCCTGTTCGTGCAGCCAAAAAATTGATTTATGACACAGACCATTCATTGCTTGAGTTTTGCTTTCCAAACTTGGTAGAAGTATTTCATGGCCATAGTCAGATGTCTTTCTTTATGTAAATTTTGATAATTTTGAGGCTATCTTTAAACCAGTTCCTGAAACCACAGGCTGTAATAACTCATTTGTTTTCATGTGCTCTGCTCAGTGCCATCAAGACAAATTGCTGGATTCAGTGTCCTTTGCCAAAAGAGAGGAACATTCCCTTCTCCTGTTACATAACATTAAGACACTTGAGTGGGAGAGACAGGAACCGAGGCTTACTGACTAGTGGGTATTCTGCAACTTTGGGCCTTTCTTCCACATTTTAGACTATCTTTTCTGGACTGATGTCAGAAATCCAAACACCGCTCTCTACAAAATGTGCTAATGTAGTTATTGCCAGTATATCAACGTTGCCATGAAAGAAAAGCTGTAGACCAAAGTTTTCCTGCTTTAACCATACAAACACTCCCGTTTACTTTTCAAGGACTTTTAGTTTCAATGATGCAAGATTTGGCCCAAGAACATTAAGAAATAATAAATAAATAAGTTTGTAGTACTATACCATTGTTTCCATAAAAATCTAAGGTTATTTTTCCAGAGCTGTCAAAGGGCAAAATACATTTTAGGATTTTAACTCTTTTGATTACAAAGTATTTGAAGGTGATTTATTTATTTATTTATTTATTATTTTTTTATGGCATTACTAGTTTCACGGGTTTATCATTTCACATCATTTGATAATGCATCCAAACTCACTTCAGACTTCACATTTCAGACTTCTCTGAAATGAGAAATGACGTGACTGCTTTGTTTAAACTTCAAGACGTCTAAAAGAGTGCTACACAAAATCCTTTGTTTTTCTGTTTGAACTATTTTTCAGAAGTTTTTAAAACCTGTATATTTAAATTGAGTTAACTCACTTATCATTTTCCCTAACTCAAATAATTTAAGTTTTGTGTGAATTTAGCCTGGCTTTTGAGAGGAATGAGGCTTAGACAAGCACATGGTGAAGTCTATGTCCATATGCCCTGCTCAGGTCTCCTCTGTAATAACTTTTGGACAACTTACTATGTGACAACCTAAACTAACAAGCAGAAGGTCCCAGAAACACTATTTTCTACACATTTCATGGAAACTGAAGGCTGCAGGGGTAAGAGAGACCCAAATAAGGTCTGCTACCAAGGGAAAAGCCATTATAATTCAGCTCTGAAGGCAATGCAGCTGACCAGCATGCACACACACTACTAACTAAGGGCAGCACAACACATACTGCTGCTTTTCTGACATCTATGGGAGTTGTTTCAGGGTATCACAGAAGGACGCATGGGGTGGGAACCCATGAGAACAAAAATCACACTCATCCCACTGCTCACTGAACAATATCAGTGTATATATCTGTATGTATATAGCATAATTATAAATATGAATAATTTTTATGCATACTTCTGAGGGCAGTGATTGTTGATCTGCCCTTATGCGAAGTTGTCAATGGCCACCTAAGGACCTTGGAATTTTCTTAGGCAGAGTATAACCAGTGAAAGGGAAAAAGGGAAAAGATAGAATGAAGATCACAGGCTATTTCTGTGACTTATATGTTTTGTGTACTAGACTTCCCAGACAGGGCTCCAAGTCATGATCCTTGATCAGCATTTTTTTTTTTTCTGGTACAGATATGGAAGCAAGATTCTGGCAGTACACTTATTCTTACAAAGATAATCAAACAGACTATACAGTTCCTTTTCAGTCTATAAGCAGAAATGTCTGATAATACACAAATGTTTATGACTATTGCACTTTAAACAGAAGCACCACGATTGTCTTTTATAAACAACATTTTAGACTCCTTGATATTCCAATGCTAAAAAAGTATTTTAGGTTATGCTGTAGTGTAGAGAAAATGCAGTGTATTTTTAGCTCTCTTACTTAGTTTTGATTTCTTGTTGAATTATTATTATTATTTCCCATTGACAGCACCAGGGAATGTTTTCAAAGTATTAATGCTGGACAAAAATACAAGTAATAATGAATCTCTCTCTTTTTTTTTTTTTTTTTTTTCCCTCGTCTGTATTTTCTTTCCTAACATAGAATCATGGGTTAAAAAAATATTGTGAACTGAAGTCTGAAGTCTGAGTTAACTCTGAGCACCTGACAGCAGTGCATATGGTCTTTTTATAAAAAGTTCTATATTATACAAATCTCTAGTTATTTATAGTGCTCTGTAATATTATCAATGAAAATGAGATTTGAAGATTTCAGCAGCTGACATAGGGTAGGTGGTTAGCATTCACTCAGTTTTTCAATACTTTGCCAAAAGTTACTATCTCTTCTGTTCTTGTTTAAACATTCTTTTAACTGTGTCTCTGACCCAAAGCTTTGCAGTTATTAAAAAAAAACACACCACCACCACCAACAAAAAAAATATAATTGTTGTTGGTGGGGATAATAATAAAACAGTAATAATAATAATATAAAAAGAATAATATAATAAAATAAATTGGGAGCACTCTTCCTCTAGGCTCTCTCTATAGTCTATGGAGACTGTATGAAGAGAGCAAGGCACATGCAAAATGCTACTGAAAGTTTTGATGAGTCAAACCACCTGCTTTCTGCTGAGGAAGGGGTTTTGAACAGCCATGACTGTACTGGTGGCACCTCTGTACTGGTGTAGTCCAGTCCCTGAGTTGGGAGTGCACAGCCACTGCCATCAGACCTCAGCACAACCCTATGCTGGCTCCACACACAAACGACACATGATTTTACATTGGGTCTCTGCTTCAAAAGGAACTTCTCATGGAGAAGGGGGTTTGTGTTCCATGAAAGGATAGGGGAGCAGCTGGAGTCTTGGGAGATTTGGAAGTACAAGACGCTTTCATTTCTGCATTTAGATTCTTTTGATTTCAGTGGGAGCTTCTCATGACACTATTTCTATAATCTCCATAAAAGCATTACCTGAATTACCTTGAAACCCTCAAAGATATTCAAGTGTCAAGAACTCAGTACTTCTAAGAGCCTGTGCCTCATTTTTCCCTGTGTGGCTTGGAGTTCTGGGAGCTGTCATGGGAGCAAAGGTATTGCACCAGAGCCCTTATAGCTGTAGGGAACAAGCAGTCTAAAGGCACATTACAGCCTGCTTGCATTCTTCAATCCCAGATCAGAAAATCTCTTTTACAGAGTTGTATTTCTAGATTTTACACCTAATTTCATCTGAATTTATACTGAAATATAGTAAAATTCTTAAATATTTCCATTCATCCAAGTAAAATGTTGTTCTCAGTAACTAAGTATGGATTTAGAGAGCCTACATTTATAGCAATGTTTCAAAAACAGGAGTTGCTGAATTGACCAGGATCTAAAAATATTATATGGAGCATTTCAGCTAGTTGTATCAAGACTAGAGTGGACAATGTAACTATGAACAGCTGAGATTTATTTATTTTATTTTTTTTTAAGTGAGGAATGGAAAATACATGAAATATCAGACAGCTTGGCAGTTAAAGCAGACAGAAGACAGCAAGAAGAATCGTGATATAATAAATAAATGAGAGGAAGAAATAATTCTTTCTCTACATTTTCCACACACAGGAACACTTAGATGCAACTGTTTTTTTTTTTGTTTTTTTTTTTTTTGTGAACCTGTGTCAAATGCATAAGGAACCTGATAATGACATTAATATTAACATAAGAGGAAAATTGATAGTTTAAAATATGCACACTGTGATCTCCGATTTATTTTACACAAACCAGACAGTATCAGCCAAAGATAATCCCTGTCACAGAGCAGAGACAGTGTTTCTCATTCAAAAATAGAACTCTGCTATAAATAACCTACTTTATTATAAACTTTATTCTTCTGTGATTAAGTTATTTAGCTCCTTATGAGGTATAATTGTGAAGTTCAAAGCCAAAAACACCTTTCGAAGCTGGTCATTTTAGTTAGGATTCAAGTCACTGTTCTCAGTTTTTAACTTAGTAGAATAATGAGAAATCAGTTTTGATTCCATATATAAAAGGAAAAGAAGAAAAATAGCAAAACAATTGGAGAACAATCTTTCTGGGAGCTAGTACTAGCATGCTGTGGTTTTAAGTGCCACACAATGCAGAGTAGCTGCATCCTTTTCCATTCAGAAGGACACCCAGCAGAAGTGCCCAGATTTTGTGCTACAACCCAGAGTTCAATGCGACTGGGAGATCCGAGAGCAACTGCGTGAGCAATGCCTGAACAGAGGAGATCTCTATGCCTCCTGTAGATGTTGTGCTACCATTTAGTCAAAGGGAAAAAAAAGCCCATAGATCAAAAGGAGAATAGTTTACTCCCTTTTAAACCCAAATTGTAATGGTAAGTGTATTGGCTGGCGGTGAGGGAGAGAGACATGGGTTCAAATCATGTTCCAGTTATTTCATCAAGTCCTGGATTCAGGTTAGGACTTTCCATCAAGATACTGAATCCTAATGACAAGTTATTTGAGAGTGGCTTTCTTTCTATCTTACTGAAACTGTTGTACTTTAAATAAATATGGTTTGGGTGAAGAAAATGGCCAGGGGTTTATACTGCAAATAGTTAGGAGAGAAAGGTCATTTTTTTATACCAGTCATGGTGGCTCCTATTTCACATGCAAAGCAGAACAGTTTCCACAGAAAAGCTTATTTGTTTGCTGGGCTGTTTTTGTGCTCCTGTGAGAACCTCCATGGTTCCTCCTACTTCTGGACATTCTACACTGTTCTAAAATGCAGGAGGAAAAAAGACTCTGCAAATATACTTGTTGCACCATTTTTCTAATTTTTTCATACCTTGGTACTTAAAGTTTCCCATCTTTGAACAAGTCCCCTCAAAGCCAATGTTCTCATTTAGCATTAGTTAACTAGAGCAATGCAGTATTGTCAGGCCAGGAACACAGGAACATTTTATGTTCACATACTGAATGAGGCAAAGGGAAGATTTGAACATTGGCTTCATATTTTGTGAAAGATTATCCTAACCAATAAGTTATATGCCTCCTCTGGTCTGTGAGTTATTCAAAATCTCCTTCATAAATATAGCTCCTCTTTATCAGTTTGCTTCAGAAAGACTAGATAACCCAATTTGTAATTTTTGAATGTTTTCCTAATTTTTTGTGTCAGTCCAAATCTGCCAAATCTGATTCACATTGGGGAACCTGTCAGTTGAAGCTGCATATTTATTTATTTATTTTAGAAAATAAAATATTTATTGAAAATAATTCACTTGGCCATTCTATGGTACAGCATTTCTGGTTATGTTATAGCATTGAACTCTCCTCACTGTCTGGGCTCCTTGTTCAGTGCATATTCTGAGGCAGAATAGGCAGATTAATTCCATATTAGCCGAAGAGAGGGATTAGAGGGCCAAACACCACGCAATATTAATTTTCCATCTGGATAAGCCCCTGAAGTGAGAGGTGTGAGCAAGCTGGAATTCTCTCAGGGCAGAAGTGTGAAGGGAGAGATTCAACCAAGGTAGTGGTATAAGCTGCTAAATCTTGGACATGAAGAGAGGAATCTGTGGCTGCTAAGTGCTAATCCTCCCAGAGCTACAATTTGCTGATAGCACTGCCAATCACTCTTTCCTTTTTAGTGCACTAAATTACCATATGAATTTTATTTTATTATTATATTATATTATATTATATTATATTATATTATATTATATTATATTATATTATATTATATTATATTATAATGTTATGTATTTTTTCCAATGGGATTTGAATAATTGGAAATTAATTTCTCAGGCTATGGAGATATTTTCCTGTTGAAACATTGCAATGTCAAGTCCCGTACAAGTAGCATGGCCTGATAATACTGCATCACTTTAGTTAACTAATGCTAAATGAGAACATTGTTTTTGAGGGAACTTGCTCAAAGATGGGAAATTTTAAGTACCAAGGTATGAAAAAATGAGAAAAAATGGTGCAATAATTATATTTGCAGAGTCTTTTTTCCTCCTGCATTTTAGAACAGTGTAGAATGTCCAGAAGTAGGAGGAACCATGGAGGTTCTCAGAATTCTGCTTAAAACAAGACAAAAGCCCCTGTTTCTTTTCAGAAAACACCTGATCCTCATCTAAACCTGGAAGACTGACATTCTCTTTGTTCTCTGCTTCAATCAATTAAGTATATCTGCACAGCTTTTTTGAATCTGCTTACTGCTTACTTATGACACAAGAAGGATGTTCCAAACTGTTGGTCACTGAATTCTTTTACTTAAATCAAAACATTCTGTAGAAATCCATATTTAACCATCTTTTCTTTCCCCAAGACTGATAATAAGCAGACTCATAAACTAAAGAGGTACAGTATCTCTTTCCAATACAGTGAAAAGAAAGACAGAACCGCATCATATATTTAGGCTAGCTGATAGAGGCCAAATTCAGTCCTCTTCTGCATTCTTTGGGATCATGTTGAACTCAATGAGAACCACCTGCATACAGAATTTGACCCCAAAATGAAAGCCTGGCCACAGATTTGATTTGAATTACTTGACTTAGAAGTGAAGTAGGCTTTTTTTTTTTTTTTTTCCTTGGGAACATGTTTTTTTGTAGTAGTTGTAACAGTAATAAAAAAAAGATGGGACATTTTCCTATGGAATTTGTAAGAAAATATTTAGAAATACTTCTGGAAAGTTGTGATGACATGCTATACTGTCATCATCCTTTAAAATGTGTCATTTTTCCGTTGTATATCTTAGCCTTTATGTTAAAGGTGACAGGGCTATTTATTCCAGCTGACTCGCAAATTTACCTGAGGTGCAGTTTGCAGATCAATTGAGTGTCATTTGGAAGCAGAACACTACCTGGTCTCTAATTGCTCTAGTGTGAGCAAACCACTGTGTCCACCATACACTATAGCTAAGTTGTTAAATTACAAAACATTGTCTTGTTAAATTACAAAACATGCGTTAAAGAATTTGTCTTCTACTTTGTTTACAAGCAAGAAGTTAAAAATTATAATAATCCTTTAACAATAGTAGTCAAAAAATAAAATAAAATAAATAAAAAATCCCACTGGTGTTTCTATTTGCCCTGGTGCAGTTACAAAGGCAACTGGAAAATTTGGTCTAATATTTTTTAACTTTTCCTTATCAATTGATTATGGTATGAGCATTCTGTTATTTAATGTACACCTGCTTATGTGCCTGTCAATGAAGCAACATGGCATCAGAGGTCAGAAAATCCCCATTTCACTTTTTGTCTAAGTGATAGTCCAGTGGTGGCAGCAACGTCTAGTTGTTAGAAGCTAAAAGAAGTACCCTTGAAATATTTCAAATACTCTCATATGTACTTGAAAGTGAAACATTTATTTAATAAAAGTGTAATCTTGAACAATGGAAAGTGTGAGCGATTAAAACATGTACACTAATCTTTTGAAATAGAGTTTCTCTTTCCTTCTGTTTCTTTGTCCCCTTTGTAAACAGAAAAACATGAGAGAATTGTACAGGCAGCTCAAAGATATGTACTTAAAATCAAGTGACTGGATGCCAATGGTATTTTCAAGGACATGGGAGACATTGATTTAAACCAAGCACTGAAACCATGAAACATGTTCTTAGGCATATTCTCACTCCCTTTCTTCCCTTCTGCTCCTTCCATTCCTTCTCTTCTCTTAAAAAAAAAATAAAAATGTTTGATTAAATAGAAGAGCTCTCTTGTGTCTTGAATAGTTACTTATTTGGGGCCAGATCTGATACCTTTTCTTAGACCAAGTACTACCCTCCTCCATGAAAGTCCTTAAGATTGCAATAACACGAATGGCAGCGTAAGGTGTTCCTTCAAAGTAACAGTATTCTGGCTATTAAAACACATGCCTTTTATAAAGTCACCTATACAAGATGTTCCCAGTATGTTTGTAATTATAAGCAGAGTTTATAATTATCAGAGATAGTGTGAACATCAAAAGCAGTGTGGTTGCTATAAAAATGCTGTAGCATGAGCTGAGGATGTAGCATGAGCATGAGCTGTTTTCTCCATTAACACCAGCGACAGGACCCGCGGGAACGGGGTTAAGCTGAGGCAGGGGAAGTTTAGGCTTGACATCAGGAGGGGGTTCTTCACAGAGAGAGTGGTTGCACACTGGAACAGGCTCCCCAGGGAAGTGGTCACTGCACCGAGCCTGTCTGAATTTAAGAAGAGATTGGACTGTGCACTTAGTCACATGGTCTGAACTTTTGGGTAGACCTGTGCGGTGTCAAGAGTTGGACTTGATGATCCTTAAGGGTCCCTTCCAACTCAGGATATTCTATGATTCTATGAGAAAGCCTTCCAAGGACCCTGGTAACATAGATTTGAATAGTTAAACCATATAGAAACCTGTATCCAAACTGGTACTGATACCAATGTGAACTTCCTTTGGGACATACCAGAAGCAATGCAACTTGTCTGCTCCAAGCTTCAGTATGGCTTAGCCATATAAGCAACAGCCAGAAGACAACCCCCTCCAGGAATTTGGCTACTTGGACTCAGAGCCAGAATAGAGACAATTCAGATGCCCAGCCATGTGGTGCCTTAGCAAGATTGCTCCTCATTCATTTGGGAGCTGCTTTTCAGCTCCATCTTTTTCTCTTGGTGTCTGCCAGATCTACTCTGGAGCTGTACCTGTACATGGTCTTGTATGTCCCTGATTTGGACCTTCATGCTGACCCACTGACTTGTTTGTGTGGTTTGGTCTTTCACTTGGTTAACTGCTGTGGTTTTGCAGACTGGCTTCAGCAGTCTTGACTTTGCTACTGGCTTCAGCAGTAGTGACATTACACATGACCTACATGTTTTTATTGCCTTCCTAACAGAGAGAAAAAAAAAAAAGAAAAAAAAAAAAAGAAAAAAAAGAAAAAAAAAGAAAAAGATGCTTGTGGTACACTTGACCTATCTTATGTAGTCATTTTACGTGTGGAAAAAAATAATAATAAAAAAAGGTGTGTATATATATATCTGTATGTATACATTCTGGAAGAGTCTCCTTGGGGTCCGATTACAAGATAAGATAACTTTAGTTTAACTATCATTGTGACATCTCTGAGTTAACAATGTTCTCTTCAGAGAAAAGTTTAATCTCTAAATCTAAAGGTGGTATTGTATATCTCATTTGGTTGGTCTCTGCATCATCTCTTTTGGGGTTATTACATTTGATGACCTGATGGTTTCCTACCAGAGATATACATTAAATGAGTAGTAGCTCAGAATTTTCAAAAGTAGATTTGAAAGGTTAGTTCATAGCAAGAACCAGCCTGATCCTGGAAGTTTTTTTCAGTGTAACAGCTCCCATATACTTGAACTACACGCAGCTTTTTTCCTTAACAACCATTACCTATCAAGCTGTGTTTGACTTTAAGCCCTTGTCTTGGAGATTGTAGTTTTCTGTTCCAAACAGTCTCTTTGTTTCCATTCTTCTGGAATGTGACTGTGAATCCTAAAATCCCCAATTGGCTACAAATACGTCCAAAATTCAGCTACTGAAGTTCTGTGATATGTCATGTTTTTTTTTTTTTTTTTTTTTTTTTTGTTTTGTTTTGTTTTCTCATTTTTTTTCTTTTTGTTTTGTTTGTTTGTTTGTTTGTTTTAATAGTCATATTCAGCATGTGAGTAGAATTTATTTATTTATTTATTTATTTATTTATTTATTTCTGAAAGTGCTGTGTAAAAATTAATGAGTTAATCTAAATGAGCACAGAAAATATTTGGCAGAATTACCTGCCTCTTGTTGGCCTGAGGGCTGGGAGCACATGAATGCTCTCAAGCCTGCATCTCCCACATGGCATCTCATTGCTGTGCCCACTTGAGTCAAAGGACAAGAAGCAAGTACTCCTTTGAAGTGCTACATTAAACAAGAGATAAGGAATAGTAAACTTAACTGAAGCCTAACTGATGTCAAACAATTCTGTCTTCTCATGCACAATAAGCAATTGCGCTGAAACTGTCTTTTAACCTGTGTAATGTAATCATGACAGCAATCAACCAAGCCCAGTCTCTTTTTTTCCTCTTCCCATGTTATTCTTTTACTTCAGCAGATCTTTCCTATAAAGCTGAGTGATAAGACTTTGCAATTCCATCCATGTTTCAGAAAAAAAAAGTGCACAAAGTAATGACAGGTTTCGTCACCATAGTGGTGGCTGTAAACAGTTCCCAAGCTTCCTGTTCCTGAATGATATTGTAGTGGCTTCCTGCAATTACACAATATATTGTCATGCAGATTAGCTGCGGGTCACTGCATGGAGATAGGAAACATCAGAGGTTTCTGTTGAACCTGTCAGGTTGGCAGATCTAACATAATGTTGGGATCACCTCCAGCATTCCACTCTGTAATCCACACAGTTTATTGCAGGATCTCTCTGAAAAGGAGGTGTAAAATGAGTTGCCTTGTTCCACTACCTAAGGAAATGTCCCAGATACCTGTTTTAGGAATGGACATTCAGAGTCTAATTCCTGGAGGAGAGATTCCTGGAGGAGAGACTGCAGGTTTGTAGGGATACAGAAGTGTTGCTTGGAAAGGCAGTAGAGTTGGAGATCTTCATGGCCCTGGTTTGTATTCCTCTGAAAAAGGGATATAACAAACACGCAAATATAACTACTATTCATGGAAATTAAAGGAGGACAGTGAATGTTTTTTTTTTTTTTTTTTTTTGTTTGTTTGTTTGTTTTTTTCCTGAAAGTGCCAGGGACAAATCTGTGGAAGAGATTTGTCCTTGTGTTCAGGAGATGGCATTTAACAGCGGTCTTGTTATGCATCTAGGGTTAGGGGAAATACTGAATAAACCTCTAAGATCTGAGGAGGAGACATAAGAGATGACTTATAAAGCTAAGTTTAGAAAGACGAAGCTGAGAAAAGAGTCAGGGCTAACATAATCAAGGAAGGAATCTGCCACAGGTGTCTGTGATTTAGCAAATCTCACAGTTTTAATGTAAAGGACAATATATTTAGATTACAAACCACATGCTGATATCACAATATAAGCCAATATAAGCAAAAGAGCAAATGGAGATTGTATTTAATAAGGAAAAAAAAAAGTCATGATTAGGGGATTTTATTACAAAACTAGGCTTAGGAATTAATGGAATAAATTGTAATGGGAGGAACAACCATGTTATGAGCCTGATCAGACTGAACAGTGGTGTTCCATGGGAAGATGTCCACAACAACTTCTGAGCAGACTACTGAAAGGGTTGTTAGACATTGGAACAGGCTGCCCAGGGAAGTGGTGGAGTCACCATCCCTGGAGGTCTTTAAAAGACGTTTAGATGTAGAGCTTAGTGATATGGTTTAGTGGGGACTGTTAGCATTAGGTCAGAGGTTGGACTCGATGATCTTGAGGTCTCTTCCAACCTAGAAATTCTGTGATACTGTGATACTGAACAGAAGATAAGACAGTGTTTCTTGGGTCTCTAAAAGCTTCACTCCTACCCCCAAGTGCTTTCTTATATATGTAACCCATTAAAATCTATAGCCAATGTGTTTCCAAAGGACATTAGCCACCTTTTGAGATATTATTTTCAGAAAACCACAAAAATGGTTTATTTTTAGTGAGGTCATCTCTGGGATGAATTTACACTTTCTCTGTGTTTGCAATAGAAAAAGTAGTTTTCTATGACAATAATAGCAATTATCTCTATTAACCTTTTCCCTGGTTTTCAGGGCTACTATGTGTTAAAATTTTGACAGTATTCTGAACACCTAAAAAACAGCTAGAATGGCAGCGGAAAACTGGACAGGTCCAGAAATGTTTTGGCTTCATTTTCTGCTCCTTTCATTTAAATCTCCTGATGAAGGCAGGAGCTCTGTAACATGCGTCCTAGAAAGCTCATTGCTTCCTAGTCTGTGGTGCTACTATGATAGTAGCAGAAAATATATATTGTATATTCCTGTTTTGTTTTAAGCACCCAGTAAAGACACTGATCTGAACCACCCTCCCCCTCCCCCTTTTTTTCCTTTATTTTTTATTTTCTTTTCAGTTGAGTAAACTGCAGAAGTTTTTTGATTTTTTTTTTTTTTAATTATCTGTACTCTCATTCAGCAGATGTCTGTCCCTCCTTTCCATGTCCCCACCATTGCAATTATTTTCTTGAAGACATATGGGGAGGAGCACAGGCCAGACATTCACTGAATTGACTCACTTATTAATCATTCATTATCTTTCGTAAGAATGAACAAATTTACTGGCTTCTGCCTGAACAAGAGTTTTCTGAGCAGATTCTACAAGTCAGCATTTTCTGAAGCTGAAAAGAGCCCGGAGATGAGAAAAGCGCTGTCTCCCTCCATTAACAGTGCTTCTCCCCTAATCTGCTGCTTATTCCAAGTAGCCGGAGTAGCCAAGATGTGGCTTGTGTCTTGGCACAAGCTTTGTGCATGCAGAACATTTTAACTTCTGTCATAGTAGAGGACTGTGTTCTAACAAGCTGGTTGAAGCTTATGCTTCAGCTTGTCATGGTATGTTTATTTAAAGGCTTAACAGCTTGCCATGGTTTCACTTGATGTTATTGTTAATAGGAAGTGTTTTGTTTTGACTCTTTTTCTTTCCTGACTTAGGGTCCCTCTTGCATCATGGTTATCCCCAGACATCTCAATGCACCTTCCTTCAGCCTTTCTCTACATGCTCTGCAGTCACATTCATGTGACCAGGTAGCCCCACGTTCAGAACTGCTAAAATCAAAGCGTAACCGCATATCCCAAGGCCAAAATGATCACAGCCTGAGTCAAAGTAGAGCCCGCAAGATTTGAAATCTGTCTGGGGGAATTTTTCACCTATCAAAATATCCTTTAAATCTCAGTCATATATACATATAGGCTTAAAGTTTATGTATATATATAAAATCTCTTTGAGACAAACTCTAGTGGTAACTGTTCGAGAATTTTTATGGAGGGGTTTTATTTCTCATTTTAATAATAATTTTAATTTTAAGTAATTTTAATAATGTGATATATGATTATATCAAAATGAAATGTTTTACAAAAAATACGATTTAAATATATACATTTCTGGAAAAACAAGCAAACAAACAAAAATTTACATTTCACTAGAATTAAATGTTAGAATAGAAGAATATGCCTGAATGAAAATCTGCCAAACTGCATGTCACAGCTTCTCTCAACCCCACTACATTCTGGGTCAGGGCCTGCATCACTTAGTTTCCCCCAAAGAAGGCCATTCTGCAGGTAGTTGATTGGTGTAACTAAATTCTGAAAACAAGTACAGTAGCTGCAGTCTGCTGATGAATATAGCTAAACTGCTGTTCTCTAAACAGTCAAATAGCTAAATATCACTTAAGTGTCTTGGCTTAAATTACCTTGGAACAAGTAACTGTGAAAGGGAAATGAAAGCATATAAATGAGTCTGAGACACTTGTATTCATTTGCAGAGAAGTGAGGGAAACAATTAAGATAAACCAGAAAATGGCAGGCGTGTTGAGCCATATGGCCCTTTCCTGTTTCTAACACTTCTTTTGTTTAACTTTTCCAAAGCAATTTTGTCACTATTATTACTGTGGTTGTTTCAGTTTTAAACATGTTTTGCTAGCATTCAATCTTTTCCCCAGCTGCCCCTCTGCTACATAAAAAGAGAGAGAGAGAGACAGAAAGAAGAAGAAAAAAAAAAGTGAGAAAAGAAAAAAAATAGAGGGAAGAAAAAGGGGGGGGGGGGGGGGGAATTCCAACTCATTTAAATGCTGGAAAAGTCCTTAAGATGCTCTTTGGTTCACAGTACCCTTATAAATTTGCACTGTTTATTATTTTCTTATCTTTTTTTTTTTTTTTTTTTTTTTTTTTCTTTGCTTTCTGTCCTTTCTGTCTGTTTTACCCAGCTGTTGGGCACTCCTGTGTCTTGCCATAGCAAAACAGATGCAGAGTGCAGATCACATGGGCTGCTCCAATGAATGAAAGCAGCTTTGGTCATTAATCCTGTCTATAGGTTCCTTGGCTTTTTTTTTTTTTTTTTTTTAACAAGTCTTAAAAAGTCTTTTTTTAACTTATTTTCTTTCTTTTTTCTTTTTAATTTATTTTTATTTTTATTTCCAGCTTTTAGTCATGGTTTACAAAAAAAAAAAAAAAAGAAAAAAAAAAGAGAAATTAAGAAACGTCTAAAAAAGTGTGAGACAGAGATCAAGCAGGCTGCTGTGAGCTTTGAAGCATAAAAAATAGAGGAAAAAAAGAAGCTTTTATTGTCAGGAAATGGCAAATACCTAGCTCAGTTTAACAATTCTGTCTGGCTGCTAGATAGGGAAGTAATGCCTTTGGCAGTACATAAACTCTTGTTTTCTTGCCCTTTGTCTTCCGGTGTAAAACACTGCTGAAAAATTCACCTGTCCGTTGCAAAGTTAAACTACTGGCTTTAACACAGTTGCATGGGAACTTGGGTTTATTAATGAATACAACATACCCTCTTTGATTTGAAAGCTTTCAGAGTGCTGAAAAGATTCAAAAGGCATCGCTTCCTGCACCAGCGGCATGCCTTTATACATCTCAGTGGTTCACCCCTACCCAGCTGCTATATCTCATTAACAAGCGTTTGGCCATCGCAGCAAACTTTGCGGTGTTGACACTTGAAAGGCCCAGGCAGGCGCTGGCAGGCTATCAGCTATGGCAACAGGAAACTGCCCCGAGACAACACTGAGAAAACAGCAGCTGCAAAAGCCAAAAGCAAAAAAGGGATGGAGAGAGCTAGGTGTTTCCAGGCTGTACTGTTCTCCATATGGACTGTTTGTGCAGCAGAGACATGCCAAAGAAGGGAGGAAAAGAAAAAAGAGGGAAAAAAAAAAAAGTCTAATAAGGAGGTTGATATAAGCTGGGCACACCCTAGGGCATTAAATACTTTTTTGTTACATTTTAATGGCTTCCTAAAGCCTATTTTCATGCAAATAAAAGCCCGCCTGTCTAAGCATTCACAAAAGCCGGGCCTGGGGCTTGTTGGTAAGCCAGGCTCCCCAAGCCATCCCCGGTCTGGAGTGACTGTGGCCTGGCTGCCCTCCCCACAAGGACACCTCATGTGCAGGTCCACTCTGCGGATGTGCTGGATACTTAACTCCTGTGACCTTGTGCTCTATTTCATGCATAACTTTGCGTTTTCAGTCCATTAAAGAAGGCCTCACCTCATAATTTTGGCAGGAGGGGCAAGAACCAAGCCCCTAAGCCAACATGGAGCTTCACTATGTGAAGAACATCAGCTCTGCTGCTGCCTTGCCTGGAAAAGTCATCTCTGAAGCTGCCAGAGAAGTCAGGTGCACACCTCTCAAGTGGTAGACCTCCAGCCATAGTAAATGCAGACACCTACTGCACCAAAGACACCCACTGGGGAAAATGGGAACACCCATTTTGAGGCATTTTTAATTTTGGCCCAGGCCAAACTCTATGGGCTACACCAAGCAGAGCTTGTTTATTTATTTATTTATTTATTTATTACCAACTATATACAAGACAGAGAGAATGGAGAGTGGGAATTCATCCCATGGAAGCATGTGGGATAAATACTTTTAGCTCTGTAAACTGGGATGGGTGAAACATTGGTGATGGTTTACAAAGGGATGATGATCCTGTAAATAAACAGCGAAATCTGAGCATTGAAACAAGGATTTTCACCTAACCTACTGCATATATTTTATTCCTATTTTATGTATGTAAAGCAAAAGCAAACTTCAGATGCAGAGTTTGCCCTACCTGTTAATCTGTATTTGCGTTGGTGTTACTGAGGGTAGAATGTGAACAGGCACAAGGGTAATTAAAACTGCAGAATACTCTCTGCAAACATCTGCAGCAAATCTTCAAATAAGTCAAATTCGTATAATGATAAAGTAAACAACAGCAACAGAAAGCAAACTGATATTGGCTCAAGACTCACCATCACCTTAACATTTTCAATGGTCTGGAAAAAAACCTCTCAGTTTCTTTAGCAAGGATCCATCACTATTTGTCTAGTGGTTCAAACGTAGCACTAACCATTGTCATGTTTCTTCCCTCGTCTCCTTCAGGGGTTTTGCAGCTGTCAGAGCTTGCAGGTGGATATTTCACAGAATCACAGAATTTTCTAGGTTGGAAGAGACCTCAAGATCATCGAATCTAACCTCTGACCTAACACCGACCAGACCTCCACTACACCATATCGCTAAGTTCAACATCTAAACGTATTTTAAAGACCTCCAGGGATGGTGACTCCACCACTTCCCTGGGCAGCCCAGTCCAATGCCTCACAACCCTCTCAGAAAAGAAGTTCTTCTTAATATCCAACCTAAAACACCTAAAACTTTAGCTCATTCCCCCTCGTCCTGTCACCAGGTATGTGGGAGAATAGACCAACCCCCACCTCTCTACAGCCTCCTTTAATGTACTTATAAAGAGTGATAAAGTTGCCCCTGAGCCTCCCTTTCTCCAGGCTGAACAAGCCCAGCTCCCTCAGATGCTCCTCATAGGACTTGTTCTCCAGACTCCTCACCAGCTTCGCCGCCCTTCTCTGGACTCTTTCAAGCACCTTGATGTCCTTCTTGTAGCGAGGATTTGGATAATCCAAATTTGTATTTTACATTTACAGGCAGAATTTGTATACACCATCACTACTACAGAAAATGGAAACTATTTTCTCGGTCTTCATGTGTGTCAAGCTCTAAGGTTTACAATAAAAGCAGATTTTATAGTATGTTGCACATTTCCTGTGCCAAGGAACCACAAGACAGAAAACCTGTAACCTGTGAAGTTCCCCTACCTCAGACCTTGGTGTAGCATCATCATTGACGGTTTCCAGTATGGCAATTCATGCTTCCAACTCTCTGATCTATGGTTCAGCTATGGCATGACTCAGGTGGTGATTCAGTAGGTGGCAATCTTTCCTCTGTCAATATGGAATTTACTCCCCACTATCTGGCTATGCAGTATTGTTTAGAGTACTATATCTCCGATGGGATACAAGAACGATGTGGTGACCGGTTACTGTTGTTGAAGATTCCATAACAGTTAATTTTTGCATGGATGGAAATAATAACTCTTGGGCACCAGCCAGGCTTCAGTTTGGACAAATACATTCTGCTTAAGCTTTCCTTTCCTGTCCTTATGCTGGTTTGTAATCTTACTCTTCCTGACGGCTTCTATCCACATGACAAAAGGCTGCATGCTCCAGCATGGGAGATGATTTCTCTGGATCCAAACAATTTGCAACGATGCTGGTATCCTGAGTAAAGCAGAGAGAAAGCATAGCAGGATTGAAGTTAATCCCCATTATTACAAGTGCTCACTCACCTTTTGTTCAAAAGTACAGCCACCTAGAGATGTTTGAGTACTGGATTCTCATGTGCTATCTGTTGCCAAAAGACTATGCAAGCAACAGGGTAGGGAAATGCAGGCTTACCATGCAGCTGTTTGTCACAATGCAGGCCGCTTGGAAATACTAGTTACTTTTAAAATAAATACCTTGCCAATAAGAGCTGTAAGCTGCAAGAAACACGTAAATCTAGTTCTGCTAATTTTTCTGCTATTATAGAACCAGTAGAAACCACATTATTCTTCTATATTTCTGGTATAAAATGAGAGGCTGATTCTAATATTCAGAAAAGCCTCCCATACTTCAGATGTTTGCTAGTTGAGAAGTGACACTCCTGGCAATTAAAATGAGCAATAGTTGCTCTGCAGCTGGCATGCCCCTTTAGTGGAGCAGTTAGCTTCCACACTTTTGTGCCAGGAGTATGTGGCCTCATTGCGTAACTCTTTCTTTTGCTCATTTGTGCAGCTTCATAGTTTTTCTTTTTTTTTTTTTTTTTTTCTTTTTACTCCTGATAGATCCTTTCATGTTTTGGTATGAGTTATCTGTCTGTAAACAGACACAGCCTCTGCTCTCTTCTATTGCTTGGGGAAAAATTGAAAGACTCACTCTCTGACTTTCAAAATGGTATCTAGAATATATAGGGGTGATTTACAATTTATTTGTCATTTGTGTCACCCAGGTAAGGAATTACTTATCTGGTGAAATAGCAAAGAGAGAATTTGGAGATGTAGTGTTATCTCCTCTGAGTGCTATATTAAGACAATAAAACATTTATTGATATCAGAGTTGTTTTTTTCACTGTCATGAAAAAGAAAAACAATATCCAAGCAAAACATGTTTACAAAAATAAAAAAGTAGTTTCTAAGTCTTTACTGAAAAGTACCTATTTTGGGAAGACTATGTGACAGAATATAGACTTTTTCTAGGAATGTAGAAAAAATGTGCTTATCAGTCCTGGTAGATAAAACCAGCACTCTGGCTCATTCATCAGACAGTACTATTTTAAATTTATACATATGAAGACAACTGTATGAGAAAAATTACCAGGAAATGAGAATATCATCGAATATGACATAGCTGTGACAACTTATAGCTATATCTGAAAAAGCACAAAGGTGTGTTTAGACCTTATTTACAAAGTCAGTTTTTCTGTAACTTGATGTCAGATGTCACTCATTCTATACAAGCTTAGATTTTTCAGATAATATCACACATTGCATATGTTCTTAAGATCACATTTATTATTTTAATGTGATGTACTGCAAGTCTTCACAGTAGAGTATCTTTTTAAAAAACTCATCAAACCTGAAAAAATACATCTGACTTGGCATGTCAAGTCAGTGCAAATAAAATCATTTTCATTGTATAACTTTGATCCACATAGTAAAAAAGGAATCATAAAAATAATATTTTTTCTTTGTGTATTTATTTAGGAGGGCCAGGAAGGGCATTGAATTTTGAGTGAAAAATTATCATTTTGATATTGTCAGACATACAGAAACATTGACAGTGACAAACCAAAGAGTTACAGGTTCTGGAATGAGATTTCAAATGTGAAATTTTGCTCCAAGACAAATTTTTCTCTCTTTCTTATACTTAGAATAAAGTGAAACTATAATGAAGATGTTAACATTCCCTTAATTGCAAAAATACCACTGGGTATTTTTTTAATGAAATCTTCATCTCACAAATCTATTTTAAAGGAAGAAAGTTTTGAAAGAGTGACTTGGCCATACAGATTGTTTGGAAGCATTTGGGGTTTCTTTGTCTGAACATCTAAGATTATTTCTGGTAAACAAAACAGCTAGTCACTGATCCACAAAGCACACAAACGTTTACACAATTTCCAGTTCATGAAAAGTGCCATGAAATTAATTATGAGCATATTTGAAAATGTTTCCTCATGTTCTGCTTCAGGAAACGATGGCTGATTTGAAATTTAGAGAAGTGCCATAAAATGAGTTTCTTCAGCGTGATCAGGTTCAGTGAAGATTGTAAAGCACTGTAAAAGCCTGGATTCATTCAATCCTGTGCTTTTGCAAAGCTCCTGTGAATGTTTTGTATCATTGCTGTCAGATGTGATTTTCTCTGCCACTGCAGATGTGCACAACAGATTTACTGTTACAAGTAATACACAGTAAATTCCTGACATAGAGGCATTTAGGGCCACTGCCAGATGTCTCATTTTAATAATACATTTGTATATCCTAGTGCTAGAGGGACAATTAAGCTGTGAACAATAAAGATAAAATCAGTGGAGGACAGGTATTACAACTTTATTGTTGTAGTCGATCTACGGTGTTCAATAAAATGAATGATTTCTGTTTTGGTTTTGTGTTTTTACAACAGGATTACTATCATCTAGGTCTCATTCAACAAATAGTGGATAGGCACATGTCTTTATTACAAATGTCTGCATAGAAGAAGGTCATCTGTTGCTCCATTTCTTCTCTGACAGCCTGGATGCAGAATTATCTCTGTCAGCTCCAGGATGCATTAGGCAAATGTAGTATCGTTTCCATCCTCAGCAAATTAATAATGTTGAGAGATCCATTGGCTGAGCACTGCCAGTTTGTTATCTGTGCAATTGCCTGGGAAACATTTCCTGACTTTGTGAAGTGTTTATCTGTCTGCTACAGGTACAGGAAAACTGTGCAGGGAGGTTTTAATACTTACTCTATTTCTAACTTTTGCTCAGCCAGAGTTCTTGAATTGGTTTTCATTAGCTGGCAGAAGTAACAAGTGCTACTCCCAGTACTAAGGGTTCTGAATAAATGCCTCAACCCCAAAGAGAAAGAGAGAGAGAGTACAGATCTGAAGTGTACCTGCATTTAAAATTAGTGGAATCATGCAGGTACTTACACACCAAAACACCAGAAAGTCCCTAGAGTTTACTGTAGCATTAAGTGAGTCAAGACCTGACCTTTTCAGAAATTCAGTATTGCTTGAATTGAGTGAGAAATTCTGATATTGGTACTTACTGTTCTGTGTTTAGCCCTATGGCACTAGGATTTTGTGCTTAGATGTTAATAGAAAGAGGTGGACGGCTTGTAACAATCAGAACAGATAAGAAATAAAGGGGTTTCCAAGGTGAATCTTCCCTAAAAATCTTGCTGGTTTAAATAATGCTCTCTTCTGGCCTTAGATAATCCAGTCTTACCTCATCTAAAGAGATCATATAATTTCTTCCAGTTAACTCCTACACTGAAATCCACGGCCTGCTTTTAGATTAAGCATATATTCCAGAAATGCATTCACTTTTAATTTAAAGGCTTTGAGCAATGAAGGACCTAGCACTTTCCTGCACAGTTTGTGCCAATGGTTACTCACTGCCATGGTGAAAAAAGAAAAAGAAAGATCTGTCTTGAAGAGTGAAACTGATTGGCTTTGACTCTGAGCCTTCATTTCTCATAATGCCTAAATGAGCACTTGGGCCCAAACTCCCCTTGTTCTGGCTTGCAGGAGTCTGAAGAATGGTTAACAAAAGGTAGTGGTAGACAGCAAGCACTCTGGATGCTTGTTTGCAATTGTGGCAATTGTCTGAAATTGCCAATAACGGAATGTGATGCAGTCCCTGTTTCCATTTCCCTCTTTCTGGATCACATATGCCATGCTCCTGCTGTCGAAAAAGTGAGCTGGTGGTAAGTCCCATAGTCCTGTACCCCCGTAACTCTGGGCAGCGCACTGGGATCAGAGGTGGCATTCTTCTATGATCACTTTGGGTAGAAAATGCATGCGGAAGTGAAGAATGGACCCTGGCATCTTCCAGTAGGCCCACCACACTCAGTGATGGGAAACCAGGACGGTGGCCTGCATCTGGCTTCACTTTAAGCATTCTCTTGTGATACAGAGGAGACAGGAAAGACATATAAAAACTACATGATTAACATTTGTTTCTGAGGCTGCTAGTTGGAGAATCCCTCTTTTTTCAGAGCCACAGTAACATAATTTAGTATACATTATAGCTTCCTACTATAGGGTCTCCCTAAATTCTACTCTGAAGCAAGCATACATGAGTACAATCAATCTGGATCACATGCTTTAGTAAATTCAATTTACAAGTGTCCCTCTTCAAACCACCCCTCCTTTCCTAGTAAAACTGAGGCAGCATGTAGACTGACAGTTTTAAGAATTATCCCTTGAGCCCTGTTAAAAAAACACAATTCGTAGATACTCATATGTTAACCACATGTGTGTCGTTTTGCTGGCAAGTACTTAGAAGCTAATGGCAATGGGGTAATGAAAATAGCTGAAACCATGGAAGGACACTCAAAAACATGCAAAATTTTTGCAAAGTAATTCATGAATTAAAAAGCTACTGGGCTATCAACATGATGTATCAGAATAAGAGGAAAAACTGTTAACAGTCCTGCCAAGCCATTATTAGCAATTCTTAGCTTTCTTCAGACATATCCTCCTCCTCCCCCACTTCCATTTTTCCTTGCAAAGAGTGGAATCTGTTTGCCAAGTTGCTTCCCTGATTTCAGCAGTCCAGAACGTCTCCCTGACATAAATCAACTTGTTCTGGAGATATCTCCCTTCAGCTGGGTCTGGCAGATTCACAACGAGAAGGGAAGAGACAATGGAGTCAGACAGTCCCCCCAAAAGCACATTAGCTGAGAGCAAATAGCTGATTAGTAAAATCTTCCCATCATTTAAAGATGAATTTTCCTTAGTGATGAAAGCCAGGTCTCCTAGACCTCAAGTCAATGTCTGGTCTTCTAGATCAGTTCCAGGGTAGGTTTACATTGTGATTATCATGGACTTTGCAGTTTGAGTATGCATATGTACAAGTTAGCTTTTAATGTCAGAGCCTGGACAAGATTCAGTGGTTTAGCTGCAGGAAAAAAAAAAAAATAGAAATCACACCCAAACTCCCAAACAATTCTGTGTTTCTGTTAGGGTACAGTCAAACTAATGAATTTTGGGTGAAACTGTAGCAGAGAATACACTTCACAGTTGCCCAGTTGCCCCCTCTGTGCAGAGATTTCAGCATTACCTTTGGGTTGCAAGGCAAGTAGTATCACCTTCCTTGGTGCAATACTTCCAAAAGGATGTTGATGTTATGCCTTGTTTGTCCTCTATAAGACAAAAAGAGTGTCAATGTAGAGTCTGCAGCATGTGAACTATGATTTTCCCATGTCTTGAGAGTGATTTTTTTTTTTTTTTTGCAATTAATTACTGGTAACGACTGCATCCTACCTGCTTTGAACTCTGTTGAGAAGCTCTGTGAGCTCTTTTCCATCTTGGTCAGCTGATACATAAATCCAACGTTTGTGTTTTTTGTTTGTTTGTTTTGTTTTGTTTTGTTTTGTTTTGTTTTGTTTTAATGCTGGGATGCAAGGATATATGATTATAAAAGAAATTGTAAGTAGATGAATATTTAGGGTGAAATACAGATATTTCAAACAACATTTATAAATAATGAATTTCATTTTTCATCCTATTTTACTATTAGATTGTGAATTATTAAAACAAAACAAAACAAAACAGAAAAATCAATTTCATTATAGAGATACCTTCCTGTAAAATACTTTAGATGTTAACAATGTTCTTTTCAAACAAGTGTGACTTTGTGGTCTTGACTAATTTTGCTTGTTTGCTTCAATAAGAAGAAATTTATATTATAAATAATAAATTTTATCTTTATTGCAATTTATTAGAAATCTATTATTGGTAGAAAATATTTTAATGCTCTCTGGTGCACTTGACTAAATATAGCAAGAATAAATTGATGCAGTGTATAAAGATGCAACCTGAATTTAGCAGGATATTTATGTATATATATATACAAGAAAAAAAGGCTACACAAGCCATATAAATGTCCCTGCTTTCCCCAGAAGAGCTTGTATCAATGTCTGCTAGAAAACAGTTTCCACAGAATGTAATTATCTTATAACATTACTGTTCCTAAACCTCTTGTGATATGGTTTTTTTTTTTTTTTTTTTTTTTTTTTTTTTTTTTTTTTTTTTTTTTTTTTTTTCCCAGAAACTTCCGTTATCAGAGGAAGGAACCTCAGCTTTCATTAAAAACCTTAACATTGGCTTCTGACAGCTTGTACAAATATATCATCTAAATATGTTTGACTTTTGTAGTAACCTGAACCTAAATGTTCATACTGCAGAAGCTGAAACTGCACTTTCTCAGTGTTCAGGTAAATGCATGTCTTCGTTTATTTCCAAGGTGTTCTCTGACTGTCTGCCTATACTGATAAACAAAAGGGAGACCACAGTCTCCTCAAGCACTGGATCTTCGATTGCCCATATTGCTTAACTACCACATAATTCCCTGACTCTGTTTTGGGGTGCCCCAAATAGCTGCTGCTGTGGCAAAGCTGGGAAGTGGCTAAGGACATTTTATGTCAGAGATCATTCTCAAAAGGCGCAGTGGAGGTGACTATAACAGTCTGGACTCAATCTAACCTAAACAGTCCTTCAGCAGCATCCTGACCCTCAAATACCATACAGGCCTTCATGGCACCGGCTAAGGAAGGCAATAAATAACTTTCCTGTCTGGCAGCTGTGAAACACACCCCATGATAGTTTAGACACTTGTAACTGGAACAAAACATGCAATGAATAATAAGAACATCACAGGGCCAAATGGTACTGATGAAGACTCCGGGCTAACTTCTATATGGTGGAGGTAAGGTCAGCCTGCTTAAGGTGTCACTGGACCTGAGGCAGGGATACTTGGGGTACGTTCCAGTTTCTAAGTTGGATGCTAGACTTCAGAAAATGAAGCTTCTGTGTTTATATGTTAATCTAATTAAAACATTATTTTTCTTTATGTCAATTTCCCATAGCAGCTAAGGCAGATATCCATTTACCAGATCATTAATGATTTGTGTGATAGTCAGATGTACATTGATTTTTAGTGTTTGTTCTAAATCCCTGGGGATTAGAGTACCTGAATGCTTTAATGCTGTTGGGGACCACTGAAAATCCCACTGTCTAAGCAATGTGTGGTATGTTTGTTCAGTTAATCCTAACAGCTCAAGCTTGTTCCAATTAATTTTATACCCAGACTTACTGCCTGGACCTTTTAATGTATTCTGAAAATTTGTGTGTAAATTGTTAGAAATCACTTTAAAATAGAGGTAATATGTTGTCTGCCTATAACGTAGATCTTGTTCTCTGCTAAGTTTCTAAGTTTCACACCTTCCTATGTGTGTTTCTACAGAGCACATCTATGCAGTTTCTGCAGTGTGTCAAACAGCAGAAGGGATAGGGAAGCGTAAGAAGCAGTCCTATTCTTTCCTCCATACCCTGAAAATGGCTCCAAAATATTATTATTTGTGAGAAGGAAGATTTTTAACAACAATTTATGCATTTCTCATTTTAGATTTTGCCTTTTCCATTTCAGGAGGCAATGCTTTTATATGGAGTTTGAACAGAACCCCACCTTTACTAGACAGAGAAATCCTAAGGTTTATGGAACATTTCTCTGTTCACTGAAAGATCTAGCAATGCTTGATCTATCCTGTGCATCAACCATTTATACCTGGGTTTAGCTGGAGTGCATGAAAAATTGATTCTACTGGAATTGTACTGGTTGAATTGAGTCTATGTTTAAAACTACCTACATGTACATATAACTGGGCTGGCTAGTTTGAGACCCCAGCTTGCATCTTTAATTGCTCAGTTAGGGCCATCCTAAGGATCGTTCTGGGATATTTAAAAATACAAAGGAAACATTTACTTACTGATCATTTTTTCCACCAACGCCAGCTTGGAGCTAGGATTGCAGCTATGAAGTGTTTTGACACAAGCTGCTTTGGTCTCTAGGGAGGATAGATATAGGTATATCCTCTCTAAAGGATAGACACAGTCCTGCAAAAGAAACAGACAGCTTCTGCTCCCTTCCTTGTTTATGGGGACATCTGGAATCTCTCTGAGTTTTATCAGATTAAATGCACCTCAAGGCCCTTCCTGAGCTAATGGCCTTCAGCAGGTTACTCAGGAAAAGACAAGGAACCTAAATATGGAGAGAGTTCTGTCTTGGCCCTTAGAAGTTTCCTCTTCACTCAGCTCAGGTGATTCTACACAGAATGTGACAAAATGAGGGGAAAAATAGGCAAAAATCTTCAAAGAGATCACATGCTCTCTCAAGTGTTTTGTCATGCTCTTCTGTAGGGATACATGCCCAGCAACTTCCTTCTCATCTGTCACCCCAAGGCCATCCACCTCAAGACACAGGTTCTCAACATCTTTTTTTACTGTCAACCTGGATGTCCCTTCTGGAATTTGGAGCTTCTGGATATTCTGGAAGTGGTGCAGGCTGGTCGTGGCACAGGAGAGGTGCACGCACAACACCGTCTGCACTGCTTCTAGGGCAACATTACCCCTTTTGTCATTGCAAATTCACAAACAGACAGTTGCTGGGTAAGCAACACTTACTTCTTTAATCCAAGAGGCTGTGCTACATCAGCCTTTAACCAAAGGTTTCTGTAAGGAAAGGCTGAGGTTTTCCTCAATGCTGAGCATATCCAAGCCTGATCTATCCCTCTTTCACAAAAAAATGCTGTAGACACGTTTCTGCACACAGCCAGAAATGGACTCAGCAAGATCAGTGCCCTCGTTTGGGGAAGGAGGAAATTTCTCTGGATAGCAGAATGATCTACTCCTACACTGCATCCCTTAGGCAATTCACCCATTCAAAGAGGTGTATCAGCTAACTTCACTGGATGACTGGTGGCCTTCTCTCTGGTGGTGAAGGGTGATCTGCCTGAAGAACTAGGGCTTGGGAAAGAAGGAAGAGGCTGGGAGGAACTGTTGGGCTGAACACTAACATATAGTTATGAAAGAAAGGGCAGTGCCATTGAATTTGAGGGGAAAGCAACATCCAAAATTACGATATGTGAATGATGATAGTGGTCTGCAGAAATATATCATTCCTAGACCACCTGGAAAAGCTTGCTGGAGGATGTTGGGAGAGGTAGGTGTGCCTGAGGTATAATTTGCATTCAGAGCACATTAAAAAATCATCCTGAAAACTCAGTAGTATAAATCAGCAGTTCATCATTCACACTAATTGTCCCAAGATAATTTCTGCAAACATCCTCTAGAGCAAGGAAGGGACCAACAGTTTCTCTCAGAAATACAGACAATTTATGGATGCTGAATAGAGAAAAATATAACAGTGTCTAAAATAACTGGAAAAGAGAAGTTTACATGGTCTGCCAATTCAAAGTATTCCTGCTAGATATTTCTCTACTGCTTTTTCGATCCTCAGAGCAAGAAAATAAGACAGCGTTTTTTGTTGACAGCTTCACAAAAAACAAAAGGCTGGGGAAAAGCTTACTCCAAGACCTCCTTACCTCCTTCACAGAGGGAGGGCTGGAGTGGGGGGAGCTCACAGCAGGGGCAAATGCAACGGTTTGGAGAGCAATTGCAGGGCTTGGAGAGAGACGACAGGAAGCAAGAACTGACCGTCTCCCTGCCCGGCACAAACACATACAGACTTAACCTACAGCTGAACTTTTGCCCTTGAGTGACCAGTGCCATTAGGACACGGGTCAAAAGGTTGCAGGGTGACAGAAAATGGAACTTTATTGAATGAAAGAGAAAATGAAAAAATTCCTTTGTTTGCTTAACTCCGTGTGGTTTGTATAGCCACTGTGATCCCATAATGGAGTCCAGAGTGAAAAAGTAACTTGATTTATCACATGCAAAGGAAAAAAAGGAAAAAAAAAGGGGGGGGGGGGCGGGGGGGGAGGGGAGAGAGAGAGAAAGAGGGAGGAATTCACTAAGGGAGTAAATAAGAAAAGAAAAAGTAAAGAATAAAATCCCTAAACCCTTAAGACATTAGAATAAATGTGACTTTAATCAATAAAAGCCCCTTATATAAATGAGACAGAGAGACAGAGAAAGAATTTTCATTACTTAGGAACAAGTATATATTAAGGACACCAGTGATGCATGTTAAAAGAATATTTTCCAGTTTGAGTAAGGAACAATGCATGTGTATGAGCATCTATTTGAAACATATTTTGGTTGGACACATATTTGAATGCCAGAATTTTATATGTGTAAACCATCTGCATTTATATGCAGATATAAACTCCAGGTATTTAAAATTAGTTTGAAGGTGAGAAAGAACTCTTGATAGGTAGAGAAAAAATAGGTACAACTGGTAGGACTGTGAGTGAAATTGGAGATTCTAAATGAGTTCAATTTAAGATAGCCTGAAATGTCAGCACATTTGATGTGCTTAATATTTTCTTCATTTCTTGACAAAATGTCAGTAAAGTTATGAATGGCTAAATTCAAATGTTTTAAAATGCTGCTATTACTCCTTGGATTTTTGGTAGAGTGGCATATTCTGGATTAGATCCAGAGTTACAAGGGCTAATGTGCTAATACTGATCTGTCTTAATAACGAGACAGAAAACAGTGGAGTTAGAGCACAGGAAATCTAACAGATTCAAAAAAATATGCAAGATATTCAGAGTATAGAGATATTCCCCAAAAAGCCTAAGTAAATTACTTGTCAGAAGCAGACCCTTAATGTATTTTATATTTCATGATCTGACCTGCAGTGCACAAAGGAGCAAATTTTGCCACCTGGGTGCATGTAAAAGTGCTGTGAGTGTGATGAGTAGTACCATACACTGTGTGCTTTCATGCCTAAATAGCAATTGAGGGGCAGGATTATAAAATGCTAGTTTGTATGAGCAGGGTCCAGATAAGCTCCCACATCTCCGCTACTCTTCCCCTTTTCTCTGGAGTGCCCTTCTTCCTCCCTCCAGTTTTAGTCAGTCAGCCCATGACCTGCACAGCCACAATTACATCCCTGTTACTCAGTATGCTCTGCAGCCTCTCCTTTTTGATCACTGTGAACCACTAAACCATCCAGCCCACCACTTACCTCCAGAGAGGGACATCTTTTATAGATTATGTTTCTAAGAGTCTTCATTTCCAGAATATGTCTATACCTTGCTAATTCTTTTTGCTTTGTGTCACAAGTGCAGACCTTTGGTTTTTTTTTTTTTTTCTTATCCATACAGCTAAAAATCTTAGAGAAATTTTGGGTGTTGCAGACACATATCTCAGTTACTGAAGTATCCTATATTTTGATTCCTGACAAATGAAGCCATGTTCTGTTCAAATCTATTTGGACTGCTGCTGTCAAGATTGCTATCTCCATCTGTTTCCTTGAGCTTGTCATTTCTCTGTCTCTTTCCACTGTCTCCTACTTCTCCACTTTAACAAATGCACTGCTTGTTCTCTATTCCAGCTTAAGTTACACTAAAATCAACACTAACAGGCTGATACCTCCATTTGGACTGTGAGCTCAGTTTCCATCATCTCCTTTACAATTTACATACATATATTTCCAATTTTTCATCTTTCTTTCCACTCACGTTTGCAAGGAAGTCCCCGTAAACATGTTTGCAAACTGCTTGGCTATCTAAGCTCAGAAAGCCTATTCTAGCGCTATTATGTAGTTGTTATTTATTTATTTATTTATTTTTTCCATCAGGCTGATTCCATCTAGTGTAAGCACTTGGACCCCTGAAACCTTCCCTTTTTGTTCTCATTAACACCATGTCTAAAGTAATGGGGTACTCATTCCTGACTAAAGTTTCCAGTTTGGTCGGATAATACAAACAGTAATTATTACTAACCTTCTTGGTCGCATGAAGCTAAACCAAAAGAAACTCAACTGACTCTAAGTCAGTATAGATATAGCTCAAGTTTATAGGTGTATAATAGAGAATAAAATTCTCCTTATTTTGAGTTTTCTATTCATCTTCAGAGACTAGGTAATTACCATATAGATCCCCTTCCACCCCCAAAGAAAGAAATGTGGCTTTAAGAAAAGTACAAAACAAACAAACAAACAAAAAACAGTGTATAATATTATACGCAATATTACGAATTAACGTTAAGGCTGTGAATTAAATACTTGTGAATTTCCATAAAACATTTAATATTTAAATAAAAATATTTAAATATTTTATTTAAATAATTTAAATAATTTTATTTAAATAAAATTAAATAAAAATTTCCTTTCATTTAAAAATTAACTTGGTTCTACGTGATATCTTGAAGGCACTTTATTTCTTCATTCTCCCTGTTTTCTTTTCACAAATATAGTTAGACACATCGTAGGTTACTGGCTTGCAACACATCTCTTTGACAACACTGAAAGCTGCTTTTAAAATAATTGAAAGAATCTGAAAAGAGTATTTTGTATTTTGTAAAGCAAACTTGCTTCTAGTCTAAGATCTTTTATGCCAAGTTTCAGTGAATTCTTACAGCCAAGTTATACACTTCCTCTGACAATTTTTTAATAGTACCAGACAATTTGGCTGCATGGTATTGTTAATGAAATGATAAAAGGAAAACTCAACAACTCATTATGTTGGGGAACTGGTGGCACTAGACAGTTATTATGATTTTAGTGTTGTTTCTGTTCAGCAGGTATTAACATGTTTGGAAAAGGAGGAAAAAGGATAGTAATAAAAGCTAGTTTTTTTTTTTGTTTTTTTTTTTTTGGTGGATGAATGATTAGGCTTCAGCACACTGCCAGAGACAGCAAGTAATTTGTGGAAGGCATTGTTCAAAGCAGAGATATTTTTGGTGTAGAAGTATTATGCTGCATGCCAACCTTTTGGGAGGTCATGACAGAGTGGTAGAAGAAATTAAAAAACAAAACAAAACAAACAAAAAACCCACGCTGTATTTCATCATCTTCACCTACTCACCAGGAATCTGCTGCCTGGAAAATATGAATATAGCAATTAAACTTCCCTTTCTCAACAATAATGTCTTCTAGACAGGCAATATAGATGCATCCCTATACAAAGAGCCAGTACATTCTGTGCTGTGATAGAGGGTTTCTGCAGCTATTATAGAAGAGAATGTAAAAAACGTTGAAAACTTTGAATGGAATTCTTCTGTAACCAGCTAACACATATTCTTGGAATGGGCAAAGCATTTGTAGATGCAACTTTTAATAGAGAGATATGGAGTGTAAAGGGAGAGTAATTTATTTAGACCAAGAAGATGACATGAGAAATAAGACTTGTAGGTGGCTGAAGTTAAAGCTTATAAAAGTTAAAGGTGTTTTTTTTTTTGTTGTTGTTGTTGTTTTTTTGTTTTTTGATTTTTAAGTTAAAAGTTAAAGTTAAAAGTTCTCACTCACAGAAAATACCTATGCTTGTTGTTTTGGCACTCCTCATTGAGTGTGTAAAGAACCAACCTGTGATCAGTGCTGGTAGCTTCACAACTGAAGTCATGATGTTGAATGTGGCAGAATTCAAAGCAGCAAGATGATCCTCTTTAATACTAAAAAAGTCCACTGTGACAAAATATGGATGATTTGGAATATATATATATATATATATATATATATATATATATATATATAACCTTCTTAAAATCAGAACAAAAATAGGTTAATTACTTTTCAGATATCTGCAAGTGCCATGTGTAATCAGCACATAGCTTTTCTGTGAAAACTGCCAACTTGTTCTGGTGGCTCCAGAGAGGGGCTACTGCTGGGAGATAACTAAGATGCTCCCTCATTTAACACAGACCACAGAACAGCTGCCAGATATGAATGCCTTTCAGTCACCATTGATCAGGGATCGATTCAAATTAGTGACCTAGAAATAAAAGGCTGCATATTGAAAAACAAATTTCCTATACCATTCTGTCTTCAGTAATGAGAAATGCAACTGTCTGCCACATTTAACTTTCAGCTATCAAATACAAAAGAAATAAATGACCTTGAAACATGCCAATATGAAAAATCTCAAATACTTAGGACATTATTCTTCTTAAGTGTTGTTGTTGAGCTTGTTTTTTGTTTTATTTTTGTTTGTTTGTTTGTTTGAATGTTTCCTCACTGAGGTTGGTAGTAGGGTGTTTACAATTTTAGGCAAATGCAATAGGAAACTAATATATTTTTTTTTTTTTTCCCACAGTTTCTCATAAAAACTTGCTTTAGAAATGGTTTCTCAATCCTAAACTTCTTATATTACATTCAAACCCGCAGGGAGGTCATGCTTTCAGTTTCTAGGATAGAGTGCTCAGGACTTAGATTCCAGTTCTTGGCTTTGTAAGGACTGCCTCCATGCCCTTGGCAAGCTGTTTATATTTTCTCCATCTCAGTTTCCCACTTACAAATGGGGAAAAGTAATGTTTCCCTATCCTGGGAATATTTTGAAATTAAAGTCACAGATAACTGAAAGACACTCTGTTACACATATACGAACAATCAAACCTTGACAATCTTATTGGGCTCTTTTGGCTGGCTAATGTTTCCTTTGAAGGCTGAGTTGGGAATACAAGGTTGAAATATTAGATTTATGGATATCATTTTCAAGCTTATGGTACTTAGAGATAAAAATAAACAATACTCCTCTCTCCCCAACCACTGAGGAAAATGGGTCAATCGAAAATTATCAAAATGACAGGTTTTTCCTTTCATTAAGATTACAAAACACTTAGCATTAGGAAGAATTGTAGAGATTTTTCTGACAGAATTAATTATTCTGAATGATTAGTTTGTTATGCTCCTTGCAGGCACCAAGTTTGGAAGAGGAAGTGCTTTGTCTTTCGATTAAAAATATCCAAACAGCTCCGTGGAGTCATGATCTGAGAAACCAAAACAAGTCCTTAACCATAGATAAATGAAGGTTGGCTGATTCCAGTTTGCAGAAAGCCAGAGGAAGCCCTCTGCTCTGACCCCGCGCCCTCTAGCATCACAGCTGGTGCACGAGCACAAAGACAACTTGGATGTAGATGCTGCTGTGGGCACTTTACACAGGATAGATTGTAAATTTGTCCATTTATGAGTGTCCTGCGGGGGTTCCCACCAACTCAGAAGACAAAGCAAGGGTTGAAGCAAACAAAGAATATCCATAAAAGCTCCTCTGATTGCCACTATTAATAAAATGGAGGCCATAAACAAATTTGCCGTGTACTGTTTCTTCAGTGGGGAAGTAGGAAAGCAGAGGATGCCGTCCCTGAGCTGAATGAGGTGTGTGTGTAACACAGGGTGAATGAAGAAGGTATCTATGCTCTATGAAAAATGGATCTGTCTACCAGAGATGTTTTCCTTTACACTTCTTTCTACTGGACTGTGAACATGAATTTCAGCCATCTGAAATCTCTAATCGCCTTGGTAGGGGTTTGCAAGTTCTTATCTGCAGTCCACATAAAACAGATATATTGGAATTTCTGGGGTGTTTTTGATATTTTGTTTATAAAAATTCAGAAATAGGGAGAATACTTCTGAAATTGTCTTTGCACATGTCAGCATACCCCACTGAGATCCATTTATAACGTGTATTTTTCATATTCATTCACCCTTTCTAGCAATAACGACAAAATTCTTTGGTTTGATGCCAACATCTCTTTGAAGGAATGATAATACAAAGCATTAGATATGTTCCAAAAATCACAGAAGTGTTAAACAAATGACTTAATCTGGGGGGGGGGAGGAGGAATGATTTACATCATGTAACTTGTAGTCTGCCTTGTTCTGCAGGTATACATCCAGAAAACTTTACTGCTTCCCAAAGCTTTACTGTAAAGTTACATACATTGAGTGTTTACTAGGCAATGAAGACCCAAGACAAAAAATATTAAGTCTCAGTTGTTCCCAGAGAATATGAAGGTTAAGAAGGGGCTAAACACTATCTGTGGCCCAGCAGTGCAAACTTCAATTAGGGGCAAAGACCTTCAGGACACCTGGGATCAGTCAATGGCAACTGATGTGCACAGCAAATGCCAGAATTACAGGGTATGAGAACATGAAGATACTACTTGTGCTATAACTTGCTGTATTGAACTTGGGTCCTTTTTCAGATAATTGGTATTTAGGAGTTCGGAGAAGCTTTATACTGAAGAAAACAGGATAACTATCATGGCATTAATTTGCTGCCCAGGGAACCATCAAACAGCCAAGATGTCCACGTGGGTGTTTTTTTGCTTAACTTTAATTAGTGCCAGTTAATTTCTGGGTAGAAACCGGACACCTACCTTAGCTGGAATTTATGATCTGGAAACCACTAAGAAAAGCCAGTTTCCGTTTTTTTACATCGCAAACCTAACATCACGTGGTCACACTCTGTCATGCAGTAATGCTGACAGCAGTGCAGGAAATTGCCTGGAGAAACGCCCTCATTCTATTTCACTTGGAGCTCATTTGTTCTGAAACATCCAGTGACAAAATTATGGTGTGGTTTTTACAGGAGTATGTGTCTAAACTCATACTCCTGCTTTTTCTGCAAATCTGGGTTAGAAGATCTCATTTTTCTCAACCCACACATAACATGCTCTGCCAACTGCACAGACAATGACCTGTATTCATCCACACTGAAACTCTGTTGACATCAGCAGGCTACAACAGAGATAAATTTGGTTGAGTAAGGCAAAGTGCTTAGAAATGGTTTGGTTTTGCTCTTTTACCCAAGGAAAATGCATCTAGAAACATATCATACTTTCATGCTGACATGCAGAAATGTCTTCAACATTATCAGGTGACTGGTACTCCTGCAGATTCACAGTTATTATTATTATTATTTTAAATACATGCTTAAATTGCAAATTCAGTGCATGGTATTTTATTTTCTTCTGCAACACAAATCTACAAATTTGTTTTTATTCTGTTTATTTTATGTTATTCTGTTTTTATTTTGTTCTATTTATTTATTTATTTTATTTGAACTATCAACACATTAGGCATTTCCTGTTTTTAGGAAGCACCTGAAAATAACCAAGACCCAAGCAACCTGAAAGCAAAAGCTGTGGAAAAGATGCATCTGAGATTGTATTTTCTGCAGATTTAACTACATCCTTGAGATAGATGCCTCTAAAATCAACATCTAAAGCCAGAAGTTACATTGGATACATGACTGAATCATTGTTTTCCTTTAAAATGCAGCTTTGTAAGGGCAAAATGTCCTTTACTTGAAGGAATGTTCACTCCCTTTTCTACACAGCACAGAGGAACTGGAAAAAGAGAGGTTTCCTTACAATACTGGTTTTTCATTTGCTTTCTTTTTTTTTTTTTTTTTTTTTTTTTTTGTTTGTTTGTTTTAATCTCAGATTTATACCAAAAAAGAAAGTCAAAGGTGCCATTCACAGAATAGAAAGCTCTCACATATTATAGCTAATATAAACAATTAATTGTATTGTGAATAAAACCAGTTATCAGGTTGTTGACATTGAGACCTGAATGACCAAGCCCTGATACCAGAAGACTTTTTTCAGAGATTCTCAAAATGTGAAATGTTGCTTTTAAATATGTTGAGAGACCAACATTTCAGATTCACCTGCAAACTACTTATTACAAGTATGACTTAGAAATGACCATATCTGATTTTTTTGAGTTTTCTTTGGCTTTGGTATAACCAAATTCAGATTATCCTCCTGCAAAGTTAGTATAATAATATTTAAACACTTGCAAAAGACTTAATTAGTTAATTAATATTTGTACAGTCATAAGAGATTCTTGTCTGTGAGGTACTGTGTTAATTTTACAAGAAATTTCATTGAAAATTTAATAGAGAAATAAATACTTGGGTACAAGTTCCTTACTATATTTTAATTAAATGTATTTTACTTCTTTTGTATTCTTTAACAAAAAAATAAAATGAAGCCAGTAGCACTTCCCCCCTCCTGAACGCCCCCCTCCCCTCCCCAATAAATAAAATAAAATCAAGGAATCAAACCCATGAAAACAAAGCTGTGGTGGCAGAAAGATTTTGTAGTAACTAAGCAATCATCCAACAAGTTTGGAAAAGTACCAGATCATTCCTCTATGACTTGCAATGCTGATTTTCATCTCGTTGCCTGGTTCATACATACCACAAATAACCCCATGCAGAGGACAGTTCTGCATGATGGGAATTCAGTCCCCAGTGCCAGTCCTTCAAAAATTGACTCATTGTTCCTGGAAAATTAGATTGAAGTGAAAACAACTGGGTGGTTCAAAGTAAAGCTACAATTTGGTTTGGGACCACTTACTATCATACCAGATAACTTTTTGCAACAATTTGCTGTCACCACATGTACTAAGGCAAAGAGTCTTATGCTAAAATACATGTTTAATTTACTGTGAGGTTCATTTTTAGCTGGGCTGCCCACAATGCTGGCTTACCAATTTGGGGAATAAAGGAAGTACAACAAGAGTCCCTGACCTCCAGATAAACTGAGACAACGTAGTACAACACACAAGCTCTGAAAGTAAACATCTGTTATGGTAAAATAAAAATGGTAATAGGGGGTGTCTTCTTGGTAAGACATACTTTCTCTTCCCATCTACATGTTTCATATATGACGAAACAATACTAGAAAAATAAATCACACCCTAAGAGACTAAGGAGACCAGCAGATTCCTTTCATGCATATCCACTGGAGAGGAAGTTGAGACACAGTTTGTTGTGCCCAGTCAAGTAGAAAATATTATGCAATGAAGTGCCTGGCTGGATCCATGTAATCCAGCAACAAGGAGAAGGATTACTTCTCCTGACATGTTGGCAATGCTGTAGCACAGCCCAGGATGAAGCTGACCTTTTCATGCAAGAGCATATTGCTGGCTCATGGCTGAACTGGTACCCACCATGACTCCTAGGTCCTTTTCTGGTGAGCTGCTTTCCAGCAGGTGAGCCCCCAACATATATTGGTGAATGTGGTTGTTCTTCCCCAGGTGTAGGACTTCACACTTTCCTTTGTGTCAGCCTATTTTTCCTGTGGAGCACAGCCCTGTGAACAACACCCATCTGGTGTTCCAACCCTTTCTTCCAATTTTGAATTGCCTGTAAACTTGCTGAAGGCACATTATGTTACATCATCCCAGTCACTAATAAAGATTCTTTGAAGTTTTAAGCACAGTATATGATTTTTCTAACATCAGTAGATACCTGCTGATTCATGAAGATGATGCATATATCACCATGCTGAATTTTTCATAAAGAACTGGTACATAATGCATAATTTGTAGTTGTGTGACAATGACAGAACATACATTCTATTCTTCTCTATTTGGTTTATAACATTTTAGACTGCATTTTGGACTTTCTCTGAGTTGTGTGATATAAACAACCAATGAATTGAGTTCTCTCATCACTCAAATCATATTCTGTCTCTTTTCCGTGGCAAGGAAGTCAGGCTCAAGTACGTTGTGGCTGTCCCTCTACTCAGAATTAGACATAAAGTTGAATAGAATATGCCACACTGTCCATATCTGGTACATACTAAGAAAAGCTAAATGATGTCTCATGTTGACAAATTCAGCCTTAAAACATACTCTCAAGAACAAAATATTTGGAAAGTCTAAGAACTTCTGAGTAGCTACCCAAAATTTATGTCATTTTTCTCCACAAAACAGATACTTCTGCAATACTTCATACTTCATGAGATTTACTATCAGAACCCTAGGCTAACTATCAGAACTGATATTTCAGTGTGACTTTCAGATGTACAAGAAGTCCACTTAACTCCGTAGTGCTTATTCTCCAGAGTGTAAATCTTCAGGACTAGGCATGTGCTCAGGACTGCTATAAGAAGATAGAAAGGGAAAAACACCTGGTGCTCTCCATGGCTATGAGCCATCTCTGAGAGACTGGAAATTTCATCACGGCAAGAGAAGAACATGCTCTGAAAAAGACAATAAGCATGCTCTGACACTACTTACATGGAAATCCAAATTGTTGCAGATGATGTCTTTCGAAACTAGTCAAATACTGTGGAAAAGACAAACCTCTAACTTGAGTAATAATTGGTCTCTTCAATAATCTCTCTGATGCACTTTATGGCTGGAAGGAAATGAAGGTGTTTTCACTTCCAGTTCTTTGCAAGCCATCTTAAAGGGATGCTGAGTGATGCAATGTACAAATACTATTGCTACAGAATGAATGAATACTTGTAAACTAAAACTGCCCATCAATACCTGCAAGAAATGTCAGACTTGGAAGGAAAGTTCCAAAGGGAAGAAAAAATTAACTACATGATGACAGATCAGGCTTTCATTTCCCATCTGCTGATGAGAAATGAGATGAAGGTGATAGCTTCTTGAGAGACTCTTGTATATTGATCTCCTTCCTGAAGAAAGGAAGATGTGATGCATGATAGTTTCTTACTTTCTTCCCCTTATATTTGCTACATACTGAGAGTGGTAAAGAAGGTTTCCACATGAGCCAAACTGTAGCCCTTGAACCTTACACCTACCTGTCATAAACAGCAGTTCTATATATTGTGTGACATTCATCATTGTCGCAAATCTCAGAAGCAGCAGGACTTTAATCTTTTCTTTTGAGAGTGAAGTGTGATTTGTCCCAACAAATCAGGTCAAGAGCACTCAGTCATGTGAACCAGGTCCTTACTGCCAAACCAAGGTTTCCTTCAGGTCTTGCCTCTAAGACTTTCAGCTAATTGCTAGAGAGATCCTCCTCTCTTCTTTTACTTTTTCTCTCAGCTCAGGTTGATTCTCTCTACGTCCACCCAAGCATGGATTTAGTTCACCTCTTTCAGTCTTACATGCTCATTCAAGCCCATTCTGCTGGCTGCTTGCTGCATTACAGTCCCGTGTATTCTTACAGTGTGGCATAACAGTTTCTCTTCCATTTGAGGTCCTACTCAGTATGCTTCTTGAAGCCCAGGAAGAAGCACTGGTGTCATATTGGTTTTTCCTGGAAAGGTTTAATTGGCAGTAACCCTACTGCAAGCCTCCTTCCTGACATTCTTCCATATGCATGTTGGCTTACTCTTCAAACCGTGTCACCATGACATTCACGCACCTTGTTTGCATGACTTGGACACAACATGTGGCTGCCCTCATTTGGACAAATGAGGTTTGTCAAATATGTAAGTGAATTATATTTTTACCTGTCTTGGTTATTTAAAAGTGGTTTCATCTTAAGCTCCCTAGCTCAAAATATGCTCATAAAATTTCTTCATTAAAACTACATTGTCATGATTCAGAAATGAAATATTTGTTTAAAACACGTTTCTGATAATTTTCTTAACCTGTAATAGGAAAAAAATAAATTTTTAATTATAGTCTAATTTACTAACATAAATAGTCCCATTGATTTCAATAGAATTACATGAATTAGTGAAATTAGAAATTTTTCCCTGAGGTAAACTTTTAAATTAAGAGTTGATGGAAGTTCTTGATATAGGTAACTGTTGACTGAATTTGAAATATATACCTCTGATTTCAGACTCATTTTTTACTTTTAGACTTGGTATGCTTGCTTATTTAAATCTTAATCAATGGAGATGAAAGGAGTCTCAATAGAAAAATGAAATGTCAGCATATTTCTGTTTCTCCTCTTGCTCTTCATTTAAAAACTGATTGTTTTAATGTTTTATTATTATTTTTTTAAGTAACTGAAATGATTGTCGAAAGCTAAGTCTAAATGTTTGTCATGTTTGGCAGGTAAAGTTATATTCTTGCTTCATGTTATTTATTGTTTTGCTATTTATTGTAGCAAATAGAAGCCTGGATCAAGATGGCAATTGCATTGTGCTATACAGGCTGGAGCAGAGGAGGGATTTCACGGCCTGTACCAACATTGCTTATATGCGCAAATGTAAAGAGATACATTCCATAAGTCTATGTGTATTCCTACACATGTGAGTATGAGTGTGTGTGGACACACTTGCTCATGCACATGTGCACTTTGCCCTTGCTTTGAGTCTGATGTGCAGTGAGAGAATTTTAATCCCATGTATTGACCTTTCTGAGAAACAATTGGAAAGAGAGGAGGGGGAAGCATACACCTGCAGTTTATTTCCTTTGAAGAGATGCCTTTAAGATAATAGAGATGAGGTGGAAGAAGAAAACTGCCCGGTGCCAAGAGATTTGTTCACAATGCAGTTAATATACAGCCTCAGATGTTGACAGTAAACTGTTACCACTGAAATGAAGAACAGTATTGCCAGGGGGTCACGGAGCAGCAAGTGCAATTGATTAGAGGTATAAGTCTTAAGATGGCAGCAGGGAAAATGTTCAGTGACCAAACCAATGTGTTAAATGACCTTTCCTCTAGATGTGTATAAGATTATTCTTTTAAAGCTGAATTTGCATTCAGGTGCTTTAGCTTAGCTGGCATTGAAGTCCCTGGAAGCATAGTGACTGTCTATGGGAAGATAATTTAGAACAAAGAATTCATGGAGCATTTATTTAGCATGAAGAATTGCCAGCCTGATATATGAAAACAGAACTACAAGGGAATCCAGAAATAAGGTGCAAGAAGCATAATTTGGCTAATGTTTCTTGGTGATAATTCCCATTTAAAGGATAGTATACTGATGTCAGTAGTAGCTTTTCAGGAGATGTTTGGCTGGGCCTTTAGTATCATCAGTCTGTAGAGATCTTTTAAATGGTATGATTGGATACTATTTTAGGCAATAGACTCCTAAGCAATTACATTGCTTATGACAAGCCACTTTTTTTTTTTTTTTTTTTTTTTTTTTTTCCCATTTAAGTATGACACATTCTGCAAGTGCAAGTTTTGGTATGTAAAAATTAAGACTGGGCAATTTTAACCATGTTAAAACTTGGTACATCTTTGGCAATTATTCTTGGTGCTTCTTTCTTTGCTCAGTAAGAAAAAATACAGGTTGCAGTACACTCAGATTCAAACCATTAGTATACTCTTGCCACATACTGTTGTTTCTATGTAATTCAATGCTGACAAAAATAATACACCTCTTACTGGGTTATGAAATCTTTTTCAGCAACATAAATTCTTTATTCTTCACATTCTGTTTATGCCATACTGTGCTCTGGATCTTACTGATGTGGAGAAACTCACTGCACTATTGTGATCTAAAACAGATTTGAATGTAACATTCCAAAGATGAAAGCTTTACTAACAGCAGTATGGAGTTCCTGGAAGAAATCTCTGTTCTCAATATCCTCTGTCGGAAGAAATGTTTTCAGCTACAAGATAAGTTCATGCTCTTCACAACTGAGTAGTAAAAGTGCCTACTCTCAGACAAACTGAAGTATTCTGCAGATGTGGTTACGTTGTCGTGGCAGTAGACTTTTACTGGTTATATTGGTATTTCATATTTGCACTGTAAAAGTTTCAAACACAAAGACAAGTTACAGTTTTCAGCTTCAAATGTTTCTTGATAAACTATGAGTAAATGCTTTAATTTTATCATGACTTCTGTTAAAAATCACTCTGCTAAAAACTTTAACTTATTGTTAACTCAGAGTGAGTTAAAGTATTATCTGTTATAAATCTTACAATACAATGTTGCATTATGACTTTTGACATATTTCATGGTTTCAAGATCTTGTTTTAAGACAGCTCTTTGTTTAAGTATGACAATAGAACACATCATTTGCTATGACAAAAAGTTGATGTTCATATCTAAGAAAGATAGAAATATGAAGGAAAATGTCAGAAAAGCTCTCTGTCCCCACACCAGGAAATACTACTGTTATACTACCAGAATGTACTATTCTCTCATTAAAAAGAGTGCTTATTCAAACACACTGAATTCCTACTTTTGCTTTTTTTTTTTTTTCTTTTTCTTTTTAACATACAAATTCTTACACCAGAATAACACCTAAGCTCATATTTAGACAATATTTTTTGAAAGCTTGATAGAGCTGATAGGCATGGTTTTCCCTTAGTTTGAGTACGTAACACGTAAGAGGAATTCTGTTGTTCTCACATCCTGTTTTGCTCACTGTTTTGGTATCCTATAGCTGGCATCTGAGAAACACTATAAGTACCTGGTGTAAGAAACTATCAGCATTGTACAGCCTTTAGCAACTATTCACAGGCAGTACACTCATATACACCTCTACAGTCAAAAACAATTCTCCTATTTCAGTTGTGATATATAGCATTGGATTTTTCAGTTGCTGTAGCCAGGAAAGAAAAATGTGCTTATGTTATTTATTTTATTTTATTTTATTTTATTTTATTTTATTTTATTTTATTTTATTTTATTTTATTTTATTTTATTTTATTTTATTTAGGGGTAACACACTTCAACAATCAAAGGCAGAAACCAGCTAAAAAGTCACACAGAACTGTATTTAAAATCACTGGTTTGGTAATATGGGGTGGGGGTATGTGTGGGAGAAATCCCCTTAACTAAACGCATTAGAAAAATGGAATGAATGTAAAATTCAACAGTTTAATTGGATCCCAAGGAATTATCTTGGAACCTGCAAGCTGGCTTCCAAGCTCTGCTAACCAACTTACCTTCACCAAATGCTTAAAGGCTTTCCTCACATTGTCAAAAGCATTTTTAAACAAGCACAGCACTCAGCTACATACCATGACAAATTTTGCCTGTAGGCTGTTAAAGTGGCTTTAAACTCGTGAGGCGTGCTCTTAAAAATATATATATGCTTTGTACATACTTCATCCCAAACTGCCTCCCTCACCCCCAGCTTTTTTTTTTTTTTTTTTTTTTTTTTTCTCTCTTAGCCTTTTTATCTCTGAAGCTTAGTGGAGTTATTAATTAATGAACTTGTGCATTTTCCGTCTTTAGCTGCTGAAGAGTGAGGAACTGTCAATCAGATGGGACCCTCCTGAATTAGGTGAATGCTGACATTTGGCAAGTGTCATCACAGTTGCCTGCCCATGCCCTTGTAATGCTCTAAGCCAGTGACCCTTTCCTCTTTGTCACACATTTCAGGTAGCACTCAGAGCTCATTGTGTGCAACTGAGGTCAACCGCCAACCAACCAAGTGCTCTGTCCTGTTCGCACAAAGCTTTCCCTGAAGGCAAGAGAAAAGAATAATAAAAGGGGGAAATGGCCTGCTGAGCAAAGGCTCTGAGTCTTTTATAACAGGAGGTCGTTTTTGATTATAGGAAGGAACCTTCTGTGGCCATGGAAACCAAAATGCCACACAAAAGCCAGAGGGTGCTTGGGAGGTAAACAAGATAGATGAAAGGTGATGGTGATTTTAATCTCCACAATCAATGTACTTAGGTGGGTGACTTTAATTTAATCCATGTCTGATTAACCCTCTCCCTTTGTTTATACCATTATAAGAGGTTTTCTCCTGCAAAAATTTTTAACAAATGTAAAAAAATTCCAGGGGAGGGCTGGCCACTGCAGTGTTTTCATCCTATTCACCCCCCTGATGTAATCATGGATGTTCTCATTATCCACATAAATGCCTAATCCTTCTTACTCCTGCTAAGCTTATCCTCAGTGCTATATTTTGAATGAGAGAGTGAAAGTTCTTATACAAATACAAATTCTTGTGACTTTCTTTTTTGGACACCTAGCAGGATGAAATAGCTGGAAACAATGGCACTCGGTAAGGAAACCTTTTCCATCAAGAAGCCTTGGAGCAGTTTGGTGAAAACTGGTTTTGATTTGGTTGAGTTATGATCCCTTGAAAACTGCACATTGTGCATGCTTAGACATTTTTAAATAACAGCAGTGGTTTTAATGACAGCTGAATGTTCGGAAGGAAGTTGTGCCGTGCATGCGTGCGCGGCTAATTTACCTACTTACTGAAAAATATACTCAAGGGTAGTGCTCTGAATGAACCCTGCCACATTCAGTTTAGGTTGGCTTACATGACTGAAAATACTCTTGGACTGCTGCATAAAGTTTTCCACAAGGATGAGCATTTTATGGATGAGATTTTCAAAAGCAAGGAGAGCATATCCCACTCAGGAGGGAAAGAGGGAATTAAAAAAGGCTCAGAGGAATTTGTGTTTCTATGTCTTTTGGGGTTAAGGAGTAGATTCAATAAAGACAGCCATTTAAGTACTTGTCTCACTGTCATTAGAGCTTTAATACCTCGCTGAATCTTGACCTGGCCCCTGAATGGAAACAAAATGCAGACTTATTCACTTAGGCTTCCTAAACCATCTGTAGGAAGAGAAAAATGCTTCAAAGTAGGGTTTGCAGGAAAAACTGTGAGAACTCACTCACTTCAAGTTATTTTGTCACTTTCTAGAGCCAAGGTTCTTTGCCACGGCATATAATATTTGTATTTAACTAGCCAAAATCTGGGTCCTTTCCTGAGGGTAGCTGCCTCTCTCAATCCTTTGAAAGAGTGAAGCAGGTCTTAGCATTTCATTTTTAAAAACAGGCAGAGGAGGCACTGTAACTGTTGCTGCCCACTCTACAGAATAACCTGAAAACAAGGGTTCTTGCTCAAGGAGAAAGAGTGCTGAGTGCCATGGCCTTGTCAATGCCAGGATGCTTCAGCCTGGTCCTGTGCTGCCCAACTGAGCAAGTCAAGCCTGGAGAAGAGGACTAGCTGGAGCTGGGCTGCTCTTCAGAAACAGATGTGAGCATTGGTGTCCCAGAAAGGAAAAAAAAACAGTGTGTGGGTTCCTAACCCTGTAACTCTGTCAGAATGATAAGATCCCTCTGAGAAGATGACACTTTGGCTTACAAGGGAACAATGTGATTGAATGCTAGGTCACAGCAGTTCTTTGCTTGAATTGCAGTAACACTGCAAATACTTCAGGAACTTGAAGACAAAATAAACAGGTGTAAAAGAGACAGAATTGAAACACTTTTCAGAGCTACAATTTCAGGCAAATAAAACTTTCTAAATCCTGTTTTTCATCTGCTCCTAATTGCATAAAGGTGGTTGCAGATGTTGCAATGTCTGATTTTTAATTAACCTACTGTTATTCACTTGAGAGGAATGTGGGATTTCTATGCCTTGAATGCAGAGAGTTAGAATACTAATTATAAACTTCCCAATAGATCCTACTTTTCTGGGGCTTGAGTCTTCCTCTGCAGCTCCCCAGTGGGACCTCTATCCATTAAGATATCCACTAGATACTTTGAGACAGACATCAGAGAGAGCTCCTCAGTCAATGACAAGCTCTTTTTAAATAAAGTAAAAATCACAGAATCATAGAGTCATTTAGGTTAGAAGAGACCTCTAAGATCATCTCGTCCAGCCTTCAGGCTATCACTGCCAAGTCCACCATTACAACATTTACTGAATCCATGACTACTCGTTATTGAAGACACTGTATCCAAGAATCTTGTGAGTCTTAGTTACAGTCATTATCTCTCTGTGACCCAACTGCTGTTTAAATCATTTATGTAAAATGAAGCAGCATAAACAAGCAGGAAGCATCTTTCAGTAACTTTCATACTAAGAATAGAAATTTTAAGTTAATGTATCTGTTTGATCTGATACTAGTCATGGAGCAGGGACACAATCAATTCCTCTTTATCCTTGTTCTCTTCTACTCTGGTTAGCTACAGTCAGAGATTACCTTCTGGTGCTCCTTGTTAGCAAGTCCCCACCATACAGCTAAGAGGCATCTGAAGTTAGAATGTTACATACAAAAAATGTCAGTATGTATAGCCTTCTAGGTGACAAAGTACTTAAGGTACCTTCAAGGTTGGCTTTCCAGGTTCTTTTAGTATAAGTTTTTCAACTCGTTTTCATGAGTCTTTCCACAACTGATTTTTTTCAGGCCTTTCAAAAGCCTCTACTGCAATGTGTTCTGTATCTAATATCTAGAGAGGTCTATAGTCAATCAACTAGCATAAGAATTGCCTGTGTGCATTAAACCTATGATGGGATGCAAAGAGCTTTTCTTCTCCCTTCCTATTTGTATCCATGCAGGTTGCCTACAGTTGCAATGATCCATGCTATGAAGATTTAAATTTGAATTAAACTTCCTTTAGACTTTTCATGAGCTAAGAGCTAAAGAGGACTAACCTGTGATAGATTTGAGATAAACTTCTTTTGCCTAAGTATGTTCAGGAAGAGTTTCCTAAGATTCTCTGCAGCATACTAAATTTGGCTTGTTTGAGCTAACAAACCCAAGGATTATTGTTAGCAATGTGTTGTGTCACAGTGAAGCACTCAAAGCACCATTCTCACAAAGGAACAAAGGAAAAACAAATACTGTAATCCTTCCCTAGTTTTACTCAAGCAAAATTCAGCTATTTAATAAGAACCTCAAGACTGGTTGTGTCAGATGGATTTGTAAAGTTCTGCCTTTTGACAGAGTACATTGAATCAAAGAGTCTGTTTCTCAGACAAGTTTGTTGCAGGGCATGAGAACAGATCAGCCCAGTTGGATGGAAATGAAAACTGAAAGACTTGTCCAGTATTTTGGCAGATTTCAAGACCTTCCACTCATCTCTCAGAGGGTCACATTCTTGTTTTTGCCCTGTTCATGTGAACATTTGTTGGTCTTTTTAAGAAGGCAAAGGATGAACAAAAAAAGCAAAGGAAGCGGTGGACATACATGTACACCACATAGTGGGATCAATAGCTTACTCTGTAAAGATAAAAGTAACGTATCACATCATTTAGACAGCAAATTATAGAATTACTTAAGAAATAGAGGATAATGACTGAATGGAAGGGAGAAAGCTTTTTATTGACCTGAAGGGAATGTGAATAGTATCAAGACTGAGAATATGGCTATGAAGATGAGGAACCGAAGAGAAAGATGATAAAGTGAAATTCTAGATTTTGCTTATATTCCTGTGAGGACTTTTGGGCCATTTACCACCATGACTGTTTCCACTTGACTCATTTGACTACCTCAACAACACTTTGCAGATGCAAAGCAAATTTTGCTTATTATTTTGTGTGAATATGCCAAAGTTTAAGTTGCCAGCTTCTTTGGTATATTTTAAAATACTCTATTTAGAAAGAAAATAAAACTAACAAACAAAAATGCCACACTCACTCACTTCAACATATCAGAATAAATGCATTATTTATTACCTGCTTCACTCTGTTGAAAGAATCTCAAGTTCCAGTGGATAAACCTGAGATCTTGAAAAACAAAAAGGCCTGTTCTTTCTTTACTGTGTGGTCAGATTGTGACAAGCACAGCATCTGAATCCAGACAGATTGCTAATGTCCTGTGAAGTTACAAGTGTCCATGTCTGCTGCACAATAACAGAAATGTTATGTGGCCAATTTAGGCAACCCAGTGACCACCATGAAATCTGTTGATGTATTCCTTAGAATTAATGTGGATACTTAGCCAAACCTCTTTGGCTGAGCAATTGAGCTTTATCATACTCCTTTCCTCTTCTCCCAGCTAAAAATATAAATACCCTTATATTTATGCTAGTGCAACACCACCTACTAGGAGGCAAGGGTAAGAAAGCTTGCTCTTTTAAAAATTAATGAGCCTTGGAAGGAAATGAAGCTGAGAGAGTATGAAAGCATATGAATTTCTCCTATACAGAAGAACCAGCATTCATTAAACTGTAACCCTACACTGTTCAAAGCTCCAGTCCACTTCAGCAGTAGATTACTCTGAGTAAGGATGATAGAGTTCAGAGTGTCTGTTCTTCTCCTTCCTGGAAAAAAAAAAAAAATAATAATAATAAAAAAAAATATATATATATTATATTGTATATTATATATGTAAATACATATATTTTATGTATTCTATATATGTATGAATATATATATATATACATATCGCTGTATCTGTGCATTACAAGATTAACAAAGACACTTATTTTGTCATAACAACATGCACCTATGTTCTAGATGCAATAAAACTGGGTCTTCCAGTAGTCCAAGGATATGGGAGATTTATATCCAGTAATATTTTTAAGGTCCACTGAACAGACTCTTTGCAATGGTAGTAATTGTAACCAAAACCCTATTTTTAGAAGACTATCAAATGTTGGGACTTGCATTAACTGAGCATTTTCAAAATGGTACCCTAGAGTTTTTGATACGATTTTATATTAGAACTTGATGAAAGCAAATGTTCTTACACCTACTTCTAGTAAGCATGATACTGATTCTTTGTTGCTCTTTTTACTTGAAAGGATTAAAAAATATATATCCTTTTATAGCTCTTCTTAAATACAAAGAGGCAGAAAACTATTGGTAATGAACATATTACATTATCAATATATATTTGTTTCCCAGATATGATTGCATAACTGGAATTTTTATTAGTAATATTATTTATTTTTTTTTACAGGAGGGTGTTAATCTTTCTCATCCATCAAGAAATACATTATCAAAGAATACATACATATTCCAGGCCAAAATGTTAAACAAGAGAGTATTGACCAGGAGTCCTCTTTTGTACATTTCAGACTTTTTTCCATATTTAAGCTTGTATTGAGGGTAATTTCTATAACAAATGTTCCTATCAATGAAATCAAATGAAAGTTGATTATTATTGATATATTAATGTAAAAATATTGTGTTCACATTTACATTGGTATAAATGTTATTCTTAATACCATCTGGGAATAAACGATACCCCTTGCAACACAGATCATACAGAAATGTCAGTACCTATGTTAATGAACCATTTTACCAGAATCCCTACATATCACCAAATATAAATAAAGAAATACAACCTTACAACCCTAAAAGGAAATTGCTGTCAGATATGATAGATTGTATTTCCTGGCTCTATAATTGGTAGATTTATATTTAGTCTTCAACTGATTATCAGCTATCTATGCTGTGTTTATTGCATCATCAGTCACTAAGAGATGTTCAAATAATTTCCATGCATCATCAGTAACTAATGAATCATCAAATAATTTCCATGAAGATGCAGATACACCATTACACAGCCATGTACACAGTTTTTTGAGATTTACTTGCTTTGTCTTTAAAAGGCCAGCTGTACAAAGAGTGACTTGACAAATATAAGACTAAGCCTGTATTCTCTCCAAGCAGTCACAGTTGCCATTTTCAAACAACATTAATGAATGCAAGTAGGATTGAGTCTCAAACAGTGTCTCGAACAATTCTGCTTATCTCAGGATAATACAGGATATGCAGTCCCAAAATCAGAATAATATTCAGGTGCTAGTCACAAGAGGGAGCTCAGTGCTTCATGACTATAATAGAAATACTTCTGGAAAAAAAAAAAAAAAAATCAAGCAAAATTTGAATAGTTCATAAGAGGATACAGAATTTATAAATCTATAGCAATTTTCAAGGCTTATACGGCTTATACTATGTTAATTCATCTTGGATTTATTTTACAGTATCAGCCTTTGGCATTCAAGAAGAAAAATATTTCCCACTCACCTAATATATACCTCCCTTTCTGTGTCTTTCATCTTCAGTTTCTCATACTTCTATTTCTTTGTCAAAAGTAAGAATAAAATGTAATTGAGGATGATACTTCATAACAGCAGCTTAAGGCAAAAAAAAAAAAAAAAATCAAACCAAAACACAAAACAGTAATACTATATTAGTCTTAGGAGTGGACCAGAATAAAACTTTTTATAGTGGTAAAAAAAACCACTCATCCATAAGTTTGAAACGTTAAGTTTTCCTTGAAATGTAATTTTAATATGATAAATAAAATTCAGAAAAATGGAAATTGATTATTTGTAAAAAGTCTGGTTGCACACCTGAGATACCCTGGCCTGATGACAACACTTTTTAGATAAGTTGTAGAGCATCATAGCCATGTGTACCACCTTGCTATGCATCCTCACAGTCAGTTACACCTGCTGCCCAGGAATCAGAAAGTGGATGAGCTAACATGGAACCAACCTGGTTATTCTGGGAAGTACAGCTAGTTTTCCTCCCTAGAACAGTGCAAAGCAACTGAAATGGTCATATATGTCTTACTTCTTCATGTAGAGTGCTTTATCTCTTAACCTTGAATGTCTTAAGACATTCTAGCCGTATTTCACACTCTACACTACCTGAGACATCTCTCACTCCATCTTGCAAAACTGAAATAATCCTCATCTCCTCTTGGAAAGATTTATTCTTTTAATTTAAAAGGGCCACCATGTTCTACCATTTTTACTAAGCAAGAAGTCAAGTCCTGCTATTTTACTAAGGTCATTTATTTAAGAAAAAAATAAAAAAAATAAAAAGCATGACATATAATAGTATAAATTCAATAGTATAAATTCAAATCTCCAGTTTAATTACATCAATTTATGAATTAAAGTATTTGTAATTTTTAAGAAACTGTTTTTTAAAATTAAAGAGGAAGCACCATCATTTTGAAGAGCATGAGACTGTGCTTGCAAGTAGTTGAGTCCTTGCACTAGGAAAAAAACAGCCTTACTTATGAATACAAGCAATGATTCTATGATAGACATGCACAAAGATAAAGCATTTACACTTTCATGTATACATAATTGACATAAAATATGTAAAGATAAAAAATTATTAAAATTATCAATTGAAATTGTTTTTGAAAGAAGCTAAATGCTAAGTAGCCTATGTTTTTTGTCTGATGTACCTTTTATCCATTAAAATATTTCCTCCAATTTTTTGAAAAGATTATATAAATGTTTAAGTTGATTTCTGCCCTAATTTCCCCCAAAAACAAAGTATATGTTATTAAACTGTCTGTGTAGCCTTCCTCTGTATAAATATTAAAATGTGTTGGTTGGTTTTAGCTAGAATATCCATTTGGAAAAGAGACCCTGTGATGGAATCCCATCCCCATGGAATTTAAGAAAAACGTATACAGGGATCCTCCCAACTCTTATTATGGTTGTTCAGAAACCGAAATGCAATTACTATCTGACCAAGCAGTGTATGCATAAATAACTAGGTAATCAATGCTAGTGACTCAGACTATATAAACAGTGCTCCTTTCTTGCCAGCAAGTTGGAAAATGGAGGATTTCAGAGGGAAATAAGGATATTCCAGTGTGAAAAACAGAAGACAGAAATCCATAGAAAGCTGTGCTTCCTTGGTTACTTTTTTCCACAAAAGACATTTCTGTTCACATAACATTAAAAGACTTGTCACATGGCCATGAAGTATATTCAAAAGAGGCCATGTGGTTTACCCTGAGACAAAAATCAGAAAATCACACTTTCAACAATCTAGAAGTTCTTATGATCAAGGCAACACACAAAGTTGTAAATTAGTACAGGCTATTTTGAATTAATTCAAGTATTATTGCCCTTACGGGCAATGTTTTGGCAGCTAGGATCTGATGGCTGTGAGACTCCTCAGCCACACACTTCACCTAGGGACATCCCATCCCTGAAGGCTGCTAGCTATATCCCACTGCTCTTCTCTGAAGGAAATCTGAGGAGGCACAGATGGTCCAACTCTACAGCTGTAAAGGCACTAAGAACATCAAAGTCAAGACTTCATTTCCCTCCAGCACAGCAGGTTTTAAAACAACAACAACAACAACCAAAACCTCCTAGACTGTCTATAGCTCAGGAAGTAATCTCAGCCCAAATTGGCAAGAACCCAGATAACTTCAAAATGGAAAACATGCAATTAATTTGCTAAATGCAAGGTGACATGCCCGAGAAGACAGTTTGTGTTTGAAATTAGGGAAAGCTGATCAAAAACTGTGTTTTCTACTAAGGAGGAAATAGTCATCTTGAATCTAAGACTTAGAACACAATTTTATTGTACTCTCATTCAAGTGTGCAATGCCTGATTTTAAATTAAGCAAATCTAATGAATTAATATTTGCCTCCTGCTATCGTACATCTGTGTCACACTTACTGAATGACAATCCTGAATATTAGAAAAATATAGAACTCTTTATAATTAAGGATCTTATAAACAACAAAATAAAAACCCAACTCCCCAAACTATATCCTATTGCTAAGAATAATCCAGTGGTATTTTAACCACCTTACTGAACAGACAGGCCTTACATTGCGCTCTGAATTTCACTAAACTTGGGCTCTGGCAGAGGGCCAAAGGAAGCAGGTTTCAGCAGCATGGGCCCTCCACTGAGAACACCCTACTGCCAGTCCTGCCGAGCCAGGGCACTGCACATTCATTTTATGTGTAGTGCTCCTGTGTCTCACAACTGCTATGTCTGATATTTTCTTTATGACTTCAGCTTATTTGCAGATTTGGCTGTGAGATGTATTTTCACACAGTACTCAATGCAAAGTCTAAAACTGAAACTCAGAAGTACAGTCTACTAAATTTAACTGAATTAACTTGATCTCTACAAATAATAACTAATGAAAGAAAAAGAAATCTATTCCTATGCAGTTTCAACAATTTCTGTCATGATGACACCAAAAAATATTATAGTAAAAGTATATTGTGCCTTGGCAGCCAAAAGGGCAAACCACATTTGGGGGCCATTAAACACAGCATAGCCAGCTGGTCAAAAGAGGTTATTTTCATGCTATATTTAGTATTGATGTGGTCTCATTTTGAATATTCTATGCAGTTCTGGGCTCCACAATATAAAAAGGGTATTAAGATACTTGAATGAGTCCAGAAGAGGGCAACAAAGATGGTTAAAGGTCTGGAAGGCATGTCCTATGAAGAGAGGCTGAGGACATTTGAGTTATCTAGTTTGAAGAGAAGAAGGTTGAGAGGAAACCTCTAAAACCTCTAAAACTTCCTGAGGAGGGAAAGTGGAGAGGGAGGTGCCAGTCTCTTCTCCTTAATAACTGATAACAGAACACGTGAGAATGTCAGAAAACTGTAACAGGAGAGGTTCAGTCTGGATATTGGGAAAAAATTCTTCACCTTGAGGGTGATCAAACACTGGAACAGGCTTCCTAATGAGGTGGTTGGTGACCCATGCCTGTCAATGTTCAAGAGGCATTTACATAATGATCTTAATACTATGCTTTAATTTTTGGTTAATGCTGAAATGGTCAGGCAGTTGAACTAGATGATCTTTGAAGGTCCCTTCCAACTCAACTCAACTCAACTCAACTCAACTCAACTCAACTCAACTCAACTCAACTCAACTCAACTCAACTCAACTCAACTCTTCTACTTCTATTCTATTCTATTCTATTCTATTCTATTCTATTCTATTCTATTCTATTCTATTCTATTCTATTCTATTCTATTCTATTCTATTCTATTCTATTCTATTCTATTCTATTCTATTCTATTCTACTCTATTCTACTCTATTCATCTACTCTACTCTACTCTACTCTACTCTACTCTACTCTACTCTACTCTACTCTACTCTACTCTACTCTACTCTACTCTACCCTACTCTACCCTACTCTACTCTACTCTACTCTACTCTACTCTATTCTTTTCTATATACAACCTTACCTGTCAATCAGGTGAAATTGCTTCATCTGACACAATCCCAGAGAAGACAGAAAAGTAATGTTAGGTCACTAGTAGTCGATAACCACAAATACTCACCAACATCTTTCTGTTCTACATCATAGACTGGTATTCTTACCTGTTAATCTCTTCACCATGGCAACTTCTGTTTAGAAAGCTACCAATGTCTGGTATATTTTTTCTGTGGATCATTGTGCCTTAAAGTATAAGGTATTTTGGCAAATATATGCATATTAAAAATATATATGGATATTTTAAAATATATTAATATAATAAAATAATAAAATTTGACATGTATATGCAACAGAGTCACAAATACATGATCTGTAGGTGTAGTGCCAGTATTATCTTGATTACAAAGGAGTATGAAATCAGTATTTCCTATGATATTTCTGATTGATGTTATGGTAATAATTCTAAATATGCCCAAGTGCCTAGTAGCCTCTAACTGCCGACGAATGAGAAATGTGAAGACAAAATTGACTGAACATCTAATGATATCAGTGAAAAATTATATTGGGTTCTCATTTCACTTGTAGAACAGAAAGAACAGCTCTCAATATAGCCATATGGGAGCCTGAATGCCTCATTTCTCTAGTATAGCCATTCTTCTATCATTAAAGCTAATTTATGTATTATTATTATCCTCATTTCTATTAAAAAAAATGTTTGAATGTATGTATTCATTTTTATAACTTGTCACTTGTGGTGGTTTTACCTTACTGGACATCTGAACTCCACCACAACCATTCTCTCACTTCCCCTCCACAAAGTGAAGGGGGAAGAAAATATGATGGAAGGTTCTCAAGGTGAGATAAGCACAGGGAGATCACTCAATAATTATTGTCATTGGCAAAACAGACTCAGCATAAGGAGATTTATATAATTCATTGCCTGTTCCTAACAGGCTAGAACACTAAAAACAAACTAAAAACACCTTCCCCATATCCACCCTCTTCTATGTCCTCCCCCCAAGCAGTGCAGGAGAATGGTGAATGAGGCTGAAGTCAGTCCCTAATGCTTCATCTCTGCTGCTCCTTCACGGTCATTCTCTGACCCTGCTCCACATGGGATCCCTCCCACAAGATACCATCCTTCCCAAACTGATCCTGTGGGGGCTCCCTACAGGCAGCAGCTTGTCAGGAACTGCTCCCACATGGCTCTATACCACGGGGTCCATCCCCCAGGAACAAAATGCTCCAGCATGGTTCCCCCATGGGCGGCAGCTCCCCCCAGATCCCCTGCTCCTGCATGGGCTCCTCTCCACAGACTGCAGCTCTGGCCCAGGGCCTGCTCCTGTGGGGGCGCTCCATGGGCTGCAGACTCCTCCAGGCCACATCCACCTGCTCCAGCTGGGGCTCCTCCACGGACTGCAGTGTGGAGATCTGCTCCATGCAGGACCCGTGGGCTACAGGGGGACAGCCTGCTCCACCAGAGGCCTCTCCGCAGGCCTCATGGTACTTCTGTTGCGTGCCTGGAGCGCCTCCTCACCCTCTTCTGCACCGACATTGCTGTCTGCAGGACTGTTTCTCACTCTAGTCTCACAGCTGCTTTTGCACGGAAGGTTTTCCTTAACTCTGCTCTCCCAGAGACCCAACCACTATTGCTCCCTGGCTCAGCTCTGGCCTGGAGCGAGACCCTTTTGGAGCCACCTGGAACTGTCTCTGATCTGACCTGGGGCAGCTGCTGGGCTCTGCTCACAGAGGCTACTCCTGCAGCCCCCCTTATTACCAAACCCTTGCTATGTAAACCCAATGAACCTCTTCAAGTATTCAAACACCGAAGTTCCACATTTGGTTTATATGGATAAAATGTTTCAGTAATGGAAAGTAGCAATACAACAATAGATTATTAATGGCCACAGCCTCGCAAGTTATTTTATACGAAAAATGAAGGGACACTTAAACTGAAATATGGCTTTGGAGACTTAATTTTCTCAGAAATGGGATTAGGTAGTCAGAGGGGAGCAACTGTTTTTGTCCTGAAGTGTTAAAAGCTGAAGTGTCTTAATCCTGCAATCACAGTTATTGGCAAGTCTGTCCACTATTCCTCTGTCATTAATACTTTTCCTCCTGCCTTCACAGGGATAGAAAAAAGCCTCATCAGCCTGGATTCAACATGCTAAAGGGTTTTGCTGGAAATTCATCACATGTGGTCAGTGTGGGTTGGCAAGTGTCTGATTTTGTTAGCAACCTCTACCCACTAACCTTACAACCAAAGCTGAAACTGCCAAAGACCTCTTTCCTTGATGGCACTACTGACAAAATCTCTGTTAAATCTGGAATGGGCAAATAAGTTGAACCAGAAGAACTGGCTTAAACAACTGCATGACATTCAGTGTCTATACTGAATCAGTACTTTAGTTTAAATCAAAGCTGACATAACTTTTCTTGATTTTTTTTTTTTACCAAAAAATATTGGAAGTTGGAAAAATCTCACAAGAATACCTCTTTTTGCAACTGTACCAGCAGATTTCACAAATTTAAAATTAAGCCAATTTACACTAACCTTTTTTCTCAGTGAAAATATGATTGCTGTAGACATTATATGTCAGAAATATGATTTGATTCTAGATGGGATTCAGACATTGATACAAATTTCCTTAATTGTTCAAGAGATAGAAATATTGCCAGAATAGTGCTATTATGTGAAGCTTAATCCCACAAGAATAGGTTGAAAAATAGTTATATTTTATATTGATACTATCCTGATATAACTAGGTTTAGGGACTGGAACTTTTCTTGACTAGTTACTGAACCAACAGGAGGTAATGCTTTTTTATCAGTTTTGTTTTGGCACATGGCAAAGAGATAATGGAAGTTCTAATTATAGCAGATAGCTTTGAATCCTGAGTTGATGTGTTTTAAATTAAATATAAAAGCAAACACAGGCTAGACAGAAATGACAGGTCTTTATTTCAAAAAGGCCTGGAAAACTTTATGAAAACTATTGCCTGAGATTTAAGAGAAAGAAGAGTTAGGATGTGAGGTGTCTGAACAGTGAGAATGGAGATGAGACTGAATCAGTCTCATCCAGAGACTGATTAATTCAATGAGACTGAACATAGAACAGATATGACAGAAAAAGAAAAGTGAGTATTTTGTATCATCCAGAAGGGATGATATTGACATTAGGGACAAGATAGATAAATTAAGAAATAAATGTGCGTTGTTGCAGACAAAATACAGGCAAAACTCAACACATTCAACATGGGTGTTCAAATAGTCTCCATCTCACGTTGCTGAAATAACTAACCAATGCACTTGCAAGATCCTTTATCAAGGACTTATCATAATTTGTCAAGTTGTGTGGGTTAATTCATCAGGTTGTGCAACAGCTTAGTAAAGTTAAGGAATAAGTATGTCTCTACGACACTGCACTGCAAGGAAAAATGAAGCCATTTCTGACTTGCCAGACTTAAGAGAGAGAAGCACGATAGCCAGGAGGAAATGACTTCCTAGGCTTCTAATAGTTACATTGCCCAAAGTTTTGGTCTTTTGCTCTGCCTTTGCACTTTGTTCAGCAATACCTTAAGGAATACTGAATATACAGTCCATGATGCAGATAAAAAGAACCTAATCTCTTCTTCCTCTTAAATGACTGAGCTCATCACAAAATAAGACAATTGGCTTTCTTCCTTATTTTCTCAAAGGCCTCATTTTGCTCTGCAGAGTGGAAGATCTTCAGTTTAAGGCTCTGTGGTGGTAAAAGTACTTTTTGTGGAGGTGTGAACTGGGGAACTGTGTCATCTGAAAGTGAGGGATGAAGTCTTACAAATCAGGTGTTTTAAAAACTAAACAACCATGCAGAAGTCTGAGCACAACTGTTTCGTCTGCATCTGTGTTTAAAAATAAGCTTTCCAGGGTGGGGAACCTCCTTCTTACCACAAAGTATTGGAGAAGATTTTAAGCTGTGAAACCCAGTTGCATGTAGGTTTTTATCTCAGTTATGAAAAGATTATTTTATGTATGTGGGGGAGACAGAATTTCATGCTCATTCCTAAATATTTTTATTACCTGGCTTGAGGCTTTCTATCTTCTATTTTAAGCGCAGGCATCTTTTTAATACAGTGATTAATGAAGTTGAGTACCTAACTCAGAGCTGTGAATGCCATTCTTCATCTGTATACAAAATTTCAGGTTCTCTTACGCTTAGCAGAGCAATGACTATAACCCTTTGGAAAGTGTTTAACGAATAAACAGACGCACAAGTCCACTCCATTATTTAAGCCAGTCACTCCCTTCTCTCTATGAGAAAACTGCTTTTCTTGTCATTGCACATGCCTTCTAGACACTCAATTTCTCTTGGATCGTTCATTTCCAGAAAGCTAGAGCACTTTTTTTTTTTTTTTTTTTTTTTTTTCTGGAGGTAAGACTACCAGGAGCAGCCCAGTCTGGTTAACCTGTTTCTCAATTGTTTTGAAATGTTAAGCAATCTTCCTGTATTTTTAGGGAATGTTAAAGATTTCATCCCTGAAAATCAAGCACTTTTAAGTAGTCCTGAAATGGAAAACCCAAACCATTTTTCTCATATAGATTTTGTCCCATGGCTGTAAGCTTAACAGAAAAAGTGTACTGCACCATTCCTGTGAGGAAAAAATACAGAAGGAAGCAAATTCCATTGATATGTTTGGTACATATGCTCTTTTTTTTTTTTTTTTTTTTTCTTTCCCTTGATTTGCTTGCTATTTTATTACCACACTCAAAATATTTTTGCTTCATTCTTTAATGATACTTCTTTCCAAGAATCTTTTGAATGGAAAATCATAGGACATCTTAAAGGAACCTAGTTACCAGCAGGTAACCAGCATGTAACAAGTTCAACACTAAAATCAAGAATGGGCAACTCATCTAACTTTTTATCCCTGGAAGGAGAAAGAAATCCCCTCACCAATCATACTTGCAAATACAGATTTTTGTGTGTACAGATGGATGTTGTTCATTACTGTGGGCATGTTTTAAAAATATAGTATCTCTATTTCTGTATTGATCCAAATAAATCTATATTCATGTTCTCCCCTTTGTTAGACACTTTGATTTTGTCTTTAATTTGCAAGCTGTTGGAGAAATAAACTGTCACTGTTCCTTTTTGTAAGTTCATAAGAACTGTAATCTTTAGTGCATAAAATCTATTCATGCTATTTGAGCAAGTTTGAGGAGAGGAGATTTGCAAGTGAGCTGACAATACTTAAATAGTTTGATCAGTCAAAGCACAACTGAATTCCCAACAATGGAATCAAGTAGATCACCAGTCACTGAAAACATTGTGATTTAGCATTATTAGTTGGAAATTAATTTAATGGCTTCTCTTGAGCCCTAATCTATTTCATAATTGCTTGTGATTGCTTGTATTTTTCAGGAAGGTGGGCTGTTTTAAAAATGTTTTGGTTGTTCTGTTAAAATATTTGAGTTTTCTCAGATAAACTGAATGGTAACATAGGGATACTGTGATTTTATGTCACATTCAGATAGATTTAAGTATTAGTAATTAAGTAGTACAAAAAATAAAAAGACTTTTTCTGCTTTGCTTTTCATGTTTCTGTCCCAAAACAAAATGCAAACATATGCTTCTGAGGGAAGGTTGAATATGAGAAGTAATGTAGTTCCACCCCCAATGTAGTAAAATTTGCTTCACTGGAAGGTCTAGATCCCACAGACGAAAACATCAGTGGTGAACATCTACATTTGAACTAGTCACTGGAGTTCTCTATAGCAGTGGGACAAAAAATAGGTGTTTTCAAATAATAATTCATCTCATTCTAATGAAGGCAAATAAATTATGTAAAATGAATTGTTCTTCAAGAATTTTTATTTCACTGTTTTGCTATGAAGGTGACTGAGGGTGATTAGCTCTGGTGAAAACATCCACATGGATGCCTAACTTGGTCAGGTGAATCATTCCTTGAGGTTTTGGTCTGCTGGTGACTAAAGCAATGCAAGGGAATGTTTCTGGGTCCTGGAATTCAATCATCTATAAAAATTAATTATATAAACAGCCTATGATGTAGCTTTGGTCACTTAGGACTCCAACAAACAATTCATTGGTATGATTTGGGAGCACACACAGGCCAGCAACCATTCCTAGCAGACAATATGAACGCAGACACCCTTTTTTTGAAGGTAAAATATTTAAAAATACAGATGCAGACTCATTCTTGCCAGATGGTCTCAGTGCCAGAAAACTGTCCATATGATGTTTAATTTCCTACTATAGTTGTGTCCTGAATATCTAAGTCTAAGACATAGTATGGGACAGTAGGCCTTCATAATGAAATATGTCATACATTTTCATCAATGTGTTGTCTACAGAATCTTAGTTTATCTGTTAATGGGAGATCTACACATAAATGAAGCCAGGATGAGAAGTCCTAGAGTATTTCTACAGTATACAGTGAGAACCACAGTGAAGTATTCTCCTGAATACTGGGCTATGTTCAAAAAACATAACATGGTTCAGTACAACTTGTGCCTGAGGGTCCTGATATAAGAGTAATGATAAGATCAATTAAAGCTTTTTTTTTTTTTTTTTTTTTTTTTTTTTTTTTTTTGTGCAGGTCATTTGCTATATTCATTTGCTATATTCAATCTACTTTTTTTTTTTTTTTTTTTTTTTTTTTTTGTCTAAATAATAAAATATAAAAATTCACGAGCCTTACAGAATATATTTTAATCAAATAGGCATTATAATACCATTCCTTTACAATGTTTGGAAAGAAGTTGGTATAGTTCAATGACAGTTTATTTTGCTACCGTTGTAGCATTGCAACAAATCACTGTTTTAGACCCAAAGTAGGTTTTTCTGATGTGAGCAAGACTTTCATATATGGTATGGCATTACTTGCTTCCAAGCTACACACATACATAAGCTTTGAGTGGACACCAATATGGAGTAATTGCACAGGTTCCCTCTCTATACTCAGTTCTTATTTGTATGCTATTACCAACAATGTGAATATAACACTGAATGTCTTTTGAAAACCAGATGGTCTAAGAATTGGTCCAAATTCTGGGGTAAATTATTCCATGACAGTAACATCTGCAAACCGTATACTTTAATGTGAAACATACATAAAGTAAATAAATTATTCCTTTTAAATACATTAAATTCCTTATATGGAATAGATACCATGCTCTCTGATTCAAACAAAAAATTACAAAGTCAATGGGAAATGAGAACAGACTGTTTGTAATTTTCTGAGATCATGAGAAACTGCTGAGCCAATTGGTAATTTCAACCCACTTGCTTATTTCTCAATTAACGCTCCTGTAAAATAACGAATAAACAAGCTTTGCTCTGCCTGTTGCTTAATTAGCCAAAACAAAACTTTCTGAAGTGTGATACCTCAGCAATTGAAGGTATCATGGTTGTAGGCAGGGTCCTGCCAACAACAATATGAAAAACTGCTAAACGTTGCCAAGATTGCTTCTCAGCAAGGCTGAGGCTTCTCCAAGTCATATGAACTATTTTCTGCAGATGGGTTGAACTTTTTCCTTCAACATAACTTTAGAAAGTTATTTATCATATTCTGGGTATCTTCTCTTAACAATACTCTCTTATGGTTATTTCTGGAAAAGCTCAGATAATTGAATCTGGGTTCCATGCAGTAACAGTTTTAGTTCAGAGCCTTATGTTTCAGTAAATTCCTACAGCTACACTATATGGTATACACCGCATTCAACTGATTTTCCACAAGCACCTGATATGAAAGAACTTTTTTCCATAACATCCTTTGTGGACTCACTGCCAGATTGTGGTTTGGTCTGCTGACATGAAAGAGTCAGATCCAGAAGAATTGATGCACCTTGGTCAGTGGTCTGCTGATAGCAGACAGGTGATCAGAGAGCAGGGAGGTTATGGTGGACTGTGAAGGAGAGGATGAATGTGAGCATTTCTCCCTTTTTGACTGGCCAGAGCATGAGAGCTAGTGCTGACAGGTAAGTAGTTCGATGCTGATGTAAGCCTGCAGTAAATTAGTAGCATTTGGGACCAAATGGGAAACAGGAAAGAAATTGTGCCTCAGCATCTCAGAAATGTTCTGCCTCCCAAGATTTTCTTGGGTAAATGCCACTTAAAGGGCCATTCTTTTCTGTGGAGAGGAGCTAAGTTAAAAACTGGATTTTTCTGAGTGCCTACCAGGCTTGGACAGTCAGGAACTACATGGAGACCTGGCCAAAGGCCTGCACACGTACCCGTGGTTTTCACAGAGCCTTTTTTTTTTTTTTTTTTTTTAACTAGGGAATTTCTGAAACTGTGGCTCTGTGCATAATGTATATATTTAAAAAGTGCATACATTATTAACAAACATATGTAAATAGCCTCTTTGCTTGGAAGCAAACTCTCAGGGTCCTCTTTGGCTGTAAATATTTCCTTCAACAGTCATGTTATTCAGACAGTCTTTTTATTCTAAACACACATTTGCCTTGCAACAAAAGCTACATTAGCTATAATACAAACTTGGCTCAGAAATGACCCGTTTTCTTAGATTAAGCTCCTTTCTCCAGATGCATCTATTTTAAGGGTCTGATCAACTTTATAGCTGGCTCTCATGCTTCCTAAGGGTAATGAAAACTTGTGGAAAACACATAGTTTATGCAACAGTGAAAAAGAGCAGAAACCCTATCAAATAAGAGGTTTAGTTACTGTGGCATACACAGCCACACCTCTAAGGACACTTGGATGAATAAGGTAGACTCTTTCTTAACAAAGAGACAGAATAGGAAATACTGGTGAGAAAATTTGCAAATCAAGCTATGAAAAATCAGTGTGAGGCCTCTACAGACAAACACAGACTGTAATGGTTTGCAGAACCTTCTAGGTACAGTTTCCAAACATTCTGGATTTTTCTAGCATTTGTTCTTTATTTGGTTAGGCCCCTTTGCTCACTTACTGGAGTCTAATACATGTTGCAAGACAGAAGACATGCCTGGGAAACCTACCATTTTCCTTTGTTTATTGGTTTACTTTGTAAAACAGCAGCATTGTCCACAAATTCTGAAACAGCCACATATATGCAATTAATTCTCAGCTAGCAAGATCCATTGGCATTAGAGGATGATGGAAATGGTGCTGCAATATGCTTTCATCAGCATTCTTTTACAGCTAATAGTCTTTGGGGAAACTGCCACTCATGAAGACTGTTCTTTTGCTAGAATCCAGAGAATTGTAGAACTTTTAGCTGGTGCAACAGGACAGCCCAATGCAGAGGCTCTTGACTTGACCAAATAGGATTCAGCTTGCATCCATGAGCAGGATATCCTTGTTCCTAGCCCAGCTGCTGCACCTTATGCCTGTCCTTGCCTGACAGATGATCTCTATTGTGAATCTGTAGGAAGAACAGCTCAGGGACCTGGGTGTGTTCACTCACAGCTGTAAAAGCTGATATTCGTAAGTGTTATGCCTGTTGCTTGGTGAAACTGAAGTCTGGAAGTGAGTGGTTAGGAGAGTGGTTAGGAAGAGTCTGTGAGAGGGTACTGCTTGTGAATGCCATGCTTATGAAGCTATGCCTTTATTTTTGTAGCTCTATACTACCTTATGCCTTTAGAAAAGCAGTCACAAACTGAGTGCCAAAGGAAAACCTGATCTGGTAGTGTTTGATGCTCATCTTGCAATTCCTTCAGATAAGTTTAAGTAAGCATATATGTGAACAACACAATGGATAATCACAATCCTTATGTAGTTAGGTGCGTATGTTCCACTTTAGAAGTCAAGGGAAAAAACTGTGTGATGTGGTTGCTTTGAAGGTGGTTTATTTTGCTTTTTAGCTATTTCTATGAGAAATAGGAATATTGCCAAGCCTTCTCAGATGGAGAGAGAAGATACATAGTTCTTATTTTGGGATACTTTTCCTTGGCAGAAGGGAAAGAAAGAGAGAGAGAAAGAAAGAAAGAAGGAGAGAGAGAGAGAAAGAAAGAAAGAAAAAATCGAAGGAAGGAAGGAAGGAAAGATTTCAGGGAGGTGCAAAACAGCATGAGCAGATGAAACAGGACTGATTTCTGGTTAAATCCTTTCAGTCAAGATATATATATATATATTAATAAAAAAGAAATTGCTATTTCAATTTGCAGATATAATATTGCAATGTAAGCATTCTGTTGCCTACTTGAGAAAAAATAAAATTAAAAATTAAAAAAAAGATTCCTTTCTAATCATACTAGTCCCCAAAATTTGAGTAACTCTAGCGTGTCAGGTAAATCAGAATGAAGGCATCATTCATCCTTCTTTTATCCTTTTCAGGGAGTCCCCAGCCAAAGCTTCTGCACTCAATGAGTCTCAGTGATTAACATCTCCTTACATACATGCACTTTTTGAAGAATAGCAGCTTGGTTTGTTTGTACCTTCAGAAATATTATGTGCTTGAACCTGGGTGGCAAGTAATAAAGGATTTATTTCAAAAACACAATAGCAGGAAGTGGAGAATCATGATCCCACCTCTAGGCAGAAGAATGCCTCTTGGCCTTCAAATTAAAGATGCTGTCAGTATGATTGGTCTAAATTCCTGAATTCAGCTACTGAAATAGGTCTTGTCTGTGTTTGGGACCCAGGCCAGACCCCATTCTGATACACCCTGTTCATTGCTCTGTAGTTTCTGACCAAGTTTGGCACTGTCTCTGACAACAATTAAAGCAAACTTTGGCCTAAAGCTTGCATATGATTGCCATGAGCATCTACTACAGTAAATATTTAATTAATGTGACTTTGTCTCCTTTTTAATCTAGGTCCCATATATTTCATTTCACATCTTAAAATAATAACTTAATGTCGTCTACTGCAACATTCAACCAGTGATCTCAAAGCAATTGGCAGACTTCAGAAAGCACGTGCCAGACCCTGAAGTTCTTTGCTTGCATCTGTTCAATAAAAACTCAGAATGGATTCAGTAGGATTTCACTTAAGAAAGGAATGAGTAGGTATTCAGTCTGTCAGGGTTGGGGTTGCTGTTGCCAAAGCCAAAACTTGGTTAGCTTGGAGGAAAGGACAAGGCCTGTGTGCATAATGTCAGGGACGAGAGGGAGGGAGAAGAAACTTTATTAACAGCTCTTGGTTATGTCAAAACAGCTGAATGTTCAGCATGGAGAATATGATACCTGTCTTAAATTGAGGAAGACATATCTGTCTAGAGATGCCACCTGAAGTTCCGCGTGGTCAGCTATTTGGATCAGCAGCTGCCTGAAAGTTTGTCCTTGCAACAGGCTGCCATTACCTAGCCACAGTGTGTGAAAAGTGGCTGTTCTTCACTTTGTACAAATGTGTTCCTATGGTATGTTAGATTTAGCACAAATTCTCTAAATCCCAAATAGATGGGAACTGAGGCAAGTATATGAAGTTCCACATGTTGTAAAAATAATACTGCTTAAAAGTATTTAGTATTATTAGACTGGATTTCCCAGAAGAAAGACTGCTCTGAACATAAGATCACTTTATTTTTTTAGCCTTTTAAATCCATCTTCTTGTTACAAATTTCCTGACTTTTTTCCCCCCCTTTTAACCTCTGTTTCTACAATGAAGCTGAACACCCTGTCATGGATATTTCTTGTTAGCATTAGTACATATATTTCCTGGTTGAGGCAGTCAGTAGCTATCCAATTTCATTTCTTTAACCATTTTACTAATAATGGAGCTTAAAAAGGATGTAAAAAAGGATAATTCTGCATGTAGGGGGATGTCAGTGAGAATGTAGCTCTTTCTCCAGGCCACGGTAATTTACATGCAGCAATATCATAAACCTGTCTCAGTGTAGGAAGCTCCATGAACATAACATGAATCTGTCAAATTCCAGGCTCTCTGGTATACTTGGCATCAGTTCAAAATCTTCTAGAGATTTTAAAAAAGAATCCTAAAAACAACATCTTCCAGATATATAAATTAGACACCACAGAGCACAGTGATAAACATTTCATGAGAATATTAATGAAGATCTGTTTTCTTCTTTGGCTGTCTTTCATATCCTGCAGGTTTCTTCCTTATTATAACCCTGTCTATTTTATGCACAATGGCTTTGCAACGGTATTGTCACCTGCAGGCTGGTAGCTCTTCATAGGACTGTTCCCATCCAACAGAAACAATAAATTGCAGTAAAAGTTTTATCTAGTTGCTTGGTCAAATACAATTTGCTAGTACTTTGAAAATGTACATCTGTTCTGTATACAATTTGTATTGCCATTTGTTACACAGATGTGTAACAAGACATATACCTGTCCAGGCTTACATGTGATTCAGAAATGCATATGTTAATCATGCTGGTGGAAGGAGGTTAAGGAAAAGACAATAAATCAACCTACAAATGGTTTCACTTGGAAAGGTCTAACAGAACAGGGTTATTTTTATCCTAGGATGCTTTTAATTTGAATCAAAAATGCTTTACCACATGTTCTGCCAGCAGTTCAAAAGGATTGGTAACAAACATTTAATCTTTTTTATTCTGGGATTGGCACTAAGCCCTCATCAAAAAGTGTATGCAGTCAAACAGCTTATCTCCACTGAGCTGTTTCCCTTAATGTGTTCCTAATTATAATCCTATATATTGCTCACTGTGGCCGATTTAACAATATGGCAGTAATTTCTTTACAGGCCTGGCTGTTCTTTGAACTGCGAGTACAGAGGGCTAGAACGGAACCAGATCAATGGGATCTGAGTGCAGGGAAATCAAGCCAGATGCAATCTCTGGAGAATGCATTTCCAGCTGTTCTCCAGAAAGGGACTGGAGCAGACAGCTAGTAACCATGCAGCCCCTTTCATACAGCCCCCCAGATCTACACTGCAAGGTGTAGTCATTCTTATCTTTATTGCATTCTGAAGCGCTGGGGAGACTCACCTGAATTCCACACAAAGGCTATTTTTTAACATCATTTAACAGGGATTTTGAGTAACAGCCTGCTTACCCCCTCCTCTTAACATTTGATTAGACTGCTAAAGTTTTGAAAGGAGTATTTGAATCAAGCTTGGGCAAGTGTTTCCATAGACTGGAAGCTGTAACATAAAGCTGAGGGGAAGTAGAAGTAGTTGTGCTATGGTTTGAGCTATATTTGTTTGTGGAGGGTTTTGAAATACATCGTCTGAAAAGTTAAGCCTTTTATTCTTCAAGTGCCTATAGCCTTAGGAATTACAATCCTCTCTACCTCCTTTTCCTGGTATGAATGTCTGGTTCACAAAAAAACATGTAACATCACAGACACCAAGTAAATGAATATGTTTGTAACTGAAGTTATGTTTATGCCCAAGCAATTGTTTGTGTTTGCCAGCTTTCACTTAGCTCTGATGCACTGATAGATAGCAAGGAGAAACAAAACAAAACAAAACAAAACCAGCCTACTAAAGATTTGGTAGTCCTGTGCTTTCTATATTTTCCCCTTATATGTCATGTTCATTCATTCCTGATTAGTGCATTCACTTCCTTTAATGTAATATTTTCCAGTTACCCACATACCCAAACAAAACAGAGCATAGTGCTTAATCTTTAAAACAAAGTTGATCAGGGAGGAAAAATTCTAAGACTGCCCCTGCATAATTGTCCAACCAGGCAGTCTGGGACTATGGATCAGCTTCAAGGTGGCATTGCGCAAAGCCCTTCTAGTGACCTCTGGATTCCTCTAGGAAGGGTTTTGGACAGGTACTGCCTGCCACAATAACCTCGAGCCTGGAAACTGGGAAGTGGTGTGTTTCAGATGTGTATGTTGCTGGCACTAGCTGTACTGAAAAATGAATTAAGTCATTTTTACCACTCCCATAAGATTCAAATACAAAGATATATATATTTTTTAACCTCTCTCACGTGTTAGCACATTTATTTACTGAAGCTGTGTAGGGGCACGTGGAAGTACTATTAGAGATGCAGCTGCCAGAGCTGCTGCACTCCAGCTGTGCACTGTGAAAAGGGGCTGTGCACCCACCAGTATCAGCAACCACAACGAGCAATAGGCACTGGGCAGCTCCATGGAAGTGGATACAGGTCCATGCAGAAAGTGCTTCTGATCCAAAGCCATTTCCATTGATCCATTTCCATTGGAATTGGTAGGATGACATTTCATGACTGCAGTGGGGTTTGGATCTTGTCTTTTGTAGTGTATTCACACCCATGGACACACACTGAGTTAGCTGTTCAGAGACTGTTATGAACCTCTAGCTTGAAGGTTTTGTAAAATCTATTTTCCTCCTGAGTCTGTCTTCTCTTGACATCTCTGAGAGCTTTGGAGTACCCCACTTACACTGTTTTAAAGGCCTAGTATCTATTAAATGAGAAGGTATGGGATAATATCACTTCAGAAACACCTTTACTGTAACACACAGTTGAACTTACCAATAATAGTCAAATAATTAATCCTACTGAAGATATTCCATTAGTCTTAGAGACAGTCTGGGTTTACTGAAATTCTTCAGGGAATGAAGACAATTGCTTTCAGAAGGTGACATTATTTCTACTTTTCTTTTTTTTTTTTTTTTTCCTTTCACATTTTGTGAATCTAATCCCTTCACTTTTGGGTTCCTTGCCTGTCAGGAACCCTATTTTTCCCTCTTTAGACAGGTGGGAAACATGCCACTGTTTTTCCACAGTGTCAACTTCTTCAGACTGCAAGACATCTCACTGGTCACCACTTCCGTTTGTATTCATATTTTAACCCCCAATGACAGCACTATTGTCACAAAGTTTGTTCGTATACTAAATCATATCACATGATGTGGAATATGTGTCTTTTGCCATAATTGCCATTTATGTACTGGTAAGTGACCAGTGACTTTGTTTCCATTTCAAGTAGAGACTGCATGCTTTCAAACAAAAGGATGAATAAACAATTTCTCACTGTATGTTGATCCCATCACTTTTGTTGAATCCCCTAAAAAGTGTACCTGCGACTGTCAGAGTTTTCTGAAAATATTCCAATTTGCAGAAAGAGTATTTCTTGTATTCTTCAGGTGGGTATTTGTGGGACACTTGTTAGCTCTAAGAACAACTTTAAATATCTTCTCATAAACATAAAACTTTTTATACCATTGACTGAGACCAAATCCCCCTCTATTTAAGCAGAATAACAATTGCTCTTTGTTAGTCTGTGATGAATAAAACACAAGGTGCCAGTTTCAGTCATGCTATTGTATGCAGACCAATCCAATAACCTGCTAGCAGGGACTTCTGAGAACTTAGTGTTGCTCCTTATGTCATTACATTTCAGGACCAGGATCTGCTTACTTCAGTTTCCCATGTCCACTGAAAAGTTTTGTACTATAGTATTTCCAGGTAGTCAGGTTAGGCTGTGAGATTAATTGTTTACAGAAATTGTATTTTAAAAGAATTTTGTACCAATTTCACATCTCTTACGCCATACCTGCTACTGATAGCCTCAGCCTTGATACCTGAACATTTTTATATATTACTCACTCATACATATTATTGTGTTTACATAGAAGTTATTTTCTCTTGTTTAGATTTATTCTAACTACTCCATTATTTATTTATTTATTTATTTATTTATTTATTTTATTAGGTTATTTTTTTATTTATTAGGTTATGCTGTACAACTTTTACTTCCCATATTGAAATATCATCTTTATAGTCTTTTGTATCCTCCATAACAAAAAATATTGCATTTTGCAGTCAAACCCCTAAGGGACTGGAAACAACCCAAATGGTAGTCTGCAGAAACAATATTTCTCAGAGGGCCTGTTGAGTGTGAACAAATATCTTCTGTTTTACTTAGGGCACTTTGTTGAAAGCTATTTGGCAATATTCATATTCCCCAATATATCTCCCTTCATAGGTAGAAGAAAATTGTCCTATTTTAAATATCTAATTCTTCACATCTAAAGATGGGCATAAGTATGTCTCTTTAGTCTAAAGGGCTTGCAGATAGATACTCTCTAGTAGCTCCTTTTTTGTTGCATGACTCCCAGAGCAATAAACAACATAGTCTGTCTTAGAGTATTTACATATGAGTTGCTGAAGTTTTGGCTCTTTCAGCTCAATTCCCTTCCCTTCCCTTCCCTTCCCTTCCCTTCCCTTCCCTTCCCTTCCCTTCCCTTCCCTTCCCTTCCCTTCCCTTCCCTTCCCTTCCCTTCCCTTCCCTTCCCTTCCCTTCCCTTCCCTTCCCTTCCCTTCCCTTCCCTTCCCTTCCCTTCCCTTCCCTTCCCTTCCCTTCCCTTCCCTTCCCTTCCCTTCCCTTCCCTTCCCTTCCCTTCCCTTCCCTTCCCTTTTTTTTTTTCTTTCTTCCCTTTCACATTATTTTGAACACCCTGTATTTTTACTGGGATCTTGCCTTTCAAAAGTGCAAGCGTTTTGGTCTCAGATCAGTCATAAATTGTTTATGTTGGGTTTGCCCTCCTCTTCCATCATCTCTTACATAAGATTCATGTTTCTGTGAATCTCAGATTTCTTACTACCTTTTCAGAGCTAGCCTTATTTGACTGAAAACTATTAAAGCCATCAGGTGTTCTAATCCAACCTAAAAATAGGCTGGCTACTGAATTTTATCCTCTTAAATGGCACTTGTGTCTCAGAGATAGAGGAGGAATGGTCTGTTTCAACCCAATCCAGCTATATCCCAATTTCCCAGAAAGCTGCATGTTTGACACAGGTTCTAACTGCTGCACTATTCCAACATTCACATGGTGTATTTTGTTATTTTCTTACTGCTTTAGAATGTGATAACTATACGATAATCACTGACTAGATTTACAAAGGATGTAGCATTTAACTCAAACACCAGTCATATATAAAAATTCCCACTTATGTGACTTTTAGTTTCATACTACATGCAAGCTATTAAGTCATGTTTAGGTACAAATCATTCTGTTACATGTTGCCATTAAAATAAAAAATTAAAACTGAACAACAGTGGATTGAATACATAATTCAGGGCATCATAGCTTCAATCCCTATTAAAGAGGGACTAATTTTCCATTAAAGACTTACTGAATTTTGAAAAGCATGAGCATAGCCAGCAAGGACCAGAAATAAAAACATCCCTTATTGAAGACTGATCTAATCACAGAACAATATTAATAACAGTTTCTTTTCTTTATTCTCTCTTTGACCTATAAACAATGTTTTCTTCTTTGAGCAATTACATAGCTTTGAAAGGAAGAATGTATTGTGGCCTCCTCCTGGCTTACCTTAGCCTTTGCTGCAGTGGCTAAGACAATCTTCTGGGAAATAAAAAGCAGGAAGCTTTGAATCCCCTTAGGTAGAATTTTATTCCTGTTTTCTCATTTCCCAGATAAATGCTTTAGCTGTTGGTGACTGCCTCCTCTCTCTGCTGTTTTCATATCTGTTAGGTGATTTCATGGCATACTGTAGACTTTGTCTTTCTCCTCCCATATTTCCTAACGAGGTGACTTCAAAGCAAAGAGTCCATTCATTTAGATTAGATTTAGTTCAGGATTAGGCTATATTCATCCCACTGAACCTAAGAATTTAACTATAGAGGTTAGTTTGCCGTAAACTCCATCTATATTCAATAAATCTCCCTGTAGAGGGAGAGTAGGATGACAAGGCTACTATTTTAGGTATGTCTCAGCTAAGTGGTTAAAGGCTGACAGATAAATCCAGGCCTGAGGGGTGTCCTCTTAGGCCTTTAAGTCTCTAGTTCAAGACTGAACTGAAGCACTTGTTTTAATACACTTTTACTTGGAAAAGCACGTAAGCACATGCTTGTAGTTAAGCAACTACAACTTAGGGATAGAATCCTGCAATAAATCACCTTTTTCATGACTACTGACTGCGACATATTTTTTAAAATAGAAGTGACTCCTGCAGTTCTATTTTTCTGAAGTGATTTTAAGCCTCCCTATGGTAATAAAGTATTTCCTACTAAGCTAAACCTGATTAACTTTCTCAGATTTCGATGTTGTATTTCCATCCTCCCTTTCTGGTTTGGAAAATTCCTAAAGTTTATAATTCCATTCACTTCAGTTTGGAAACCTGACATTAAATATTGTATTCAGATTACTTCTTATACTTGAAAAGATAATCCGGCAGTACTTGAAAAGACAAACTATATCAGAGTGATTATAGGAATTGCAGAAATATACAGAAACTTTTCCATAATACTGGAAAATATTATTTATTTATTTATTTATTTATCAGATTTGGAAACTGAACATATCAATAGTAGCACATTTGGTATATATATATATATTTCCCAGTAGAACTACTCAGCCATCTTATAAATTAGTGCCTCAGTAAAATCCATGTTGTTTGCTTGACAGAAGTCTAGCAGTTGCATTTGTGATACTCTAAAAGAAATGATCTGATATTTCTAAGAAAAAAAAATATGCATGAGATACAATAATTGCAGAGAAAATTATACTTTTATAAATTGTAAGCCCAGGTAGGATCCATCTATTCCCCAAATATAAGCATTGATTATGCACCAGATAAGTCAAAAGAAAAACTGCACTCTGGGTATTTGAAAAGCAGGTGAGGTCACTGGGCAGTCTTAGCCCAGTGTACTTCAGATGGTGAGAATTTCAACCTCTATCATGCTCTCAATGAGGAGCTTGCAGCAAAACAAAACTGCATCCTGTATTTCCCCATCCTTTCATGCCAGAAACTTGAGGGGCCTTTCTCTTGTCCAGGGATCTATATACACTTTTCGAGGCATGTTCCTAGCTTACTAGGGTCCCTTTCTCTTATTTCTTGTGCTAAAAATGCAGCTTGTTTTCTCCTTCCTTCCTTCCTTCCTTCCTTCCTTCCTTCCTTCCTTCCTTCCTTCCTTCCTTCCTTCCTTCCTTCCTTCCTTCCTTCCTTCCTTCCTTCCTTCCTTCCTTCCTTCCTTCCTTCCTTCCTTCCTTCCTTCCTTCCTTCCTTCCTTCCTTCCTTCCTTCCTTCCTTCCTTCCTTCCTTCCTTCCTTCCTTCCTTCCTTCCTTCCTTCCTTCCTTCCTTCCTTCCTTCCTTCCTTCCTTCCTTCCTTCCTTCCTTCCTTCCTTCCTTCCTTCCTTCCTTCCTTCCTTCCTTCCTTCCTTCTACACATTATGTCTTCTTCTACCCTGTAGTAGAACCTCTGTAAAAAGCTTCTTCAGGCTCTTCTTCCAAACCAGTTTAGGCACTCATTTGTAAAGAGAGACCAAAACTAGAGGGAAATTTTTAGGTGAATGTCTACTTTAGTGGTATGGTCACTATTTGGTTTATGGTAGGAACTAAACAAAATTGGATCTTTACCTGATAGAGAATCATTGAGCCTGAAATTATTTTGCCTATGAAGATGATTGCATTTTAACCTATATTGTATTCAAAGATGGTCCACTGAAGTTGTTGTGTTCCTGTTGATGAAAATATAATGAAATAAGATCAAAACGAAACAGCTGAGGCAGAGGGTTTTATAACTGGCGCCAAAACAAATCTGTGGAACCAGATTTTTTCCACCTAGATTGTTTCAGTCTAAACAGACTGCAAAGTTTCCCCCCCTAGTAAGAGAGAAGCCATTAAATAAGCCATTTTAATAGCTCATTCACCCCCAATTTATTTGGTATCCCTTTGAGATTATCGAGTGAAACAAAAATAGTACCTATAGAAAGTAATGAATACAGAACATACTTTCACACTTTCCAGACTTTCCCTCCATGCTGCTCAGCCCCATTTCCTTATTTTTTAATGATAAATAAATTAACATTAATTTTAAATGTTCACAGCATGCCATATACATCAGCTAGAAAAGAAAAAGAAAAAAGAAAAATGGTTAGTAAATCCTTTTTAATGGAATGCAACATGTGCTGCCCCTTCTGTGAACTCACCACTCATTCAGGAAATTGATTTGTCAAGATGTAAAATAAAAATGCATCATTTCATCACATTTCTAGAAAATATGGCTCCAATCTTATAAGATGCAGAGAAGGCTCAGCTCCCTTAAAGCCTTTCAATGGAAGCACTTAGCACCTCACACTAACAGGCTGATTTTACATGTCGTTTTAATGATCCCTTTAATAGTTCATTCTGCAATCTAGCAATACTGAGCATTACAGTGCCTAATGCCCTTGTTGGACCTGGCTCCGAGCCAACTTTATGCTTTGCAACTTATTTGTACCCAACAATCTCACCTTAAAAAATATTTGTTTTCCCCAGGATGCAGGTGTTGATATAGCTGCATTGTAGGTAGAATTCCTGGATCAGGTCATAAATCAGGGCATGGTGCTGACTGGGGAACAGAGTCCAGGCCTTGGGGCAGATCTGAACAGTTTCTCCCCTCCTCCTCTGCAATGATCCTGTGCAGCTCAAGAGTCATCCAAGAAAAGCAGCTGGTACAGGCACTATAATGTCTGGAAAAACTTGCTAATATTGATTTTCATACAAGAAGGGTAGATATATCAGGCACGACTTTCAACACCTTACACAGGTTTTATGCCAGTGCAACTGGACTTTATTGAAACTTCTCTGGCATAAAACTGATGCAACATTATGGACAATACGGCTCTTTGCTACTGCTATTTTTTGCAATATGAGAGAAACCAATTACCTCTGTCATGCTTGGGAACATGGTCAGTCATGACAGAATCATTTGTGGACCTCTGATGCATCTAGTGCTATAACCTCCAAGGACACAGCATGCACCTTCCCATTATTATTTTCCAATATTTATAACTGGTCATCTCTGAAAATGTATCATATAGAGCTATTCTCTTATTCTCTAATGGTATCTTTGATATGTATTGGACATTTTGCACTCTTAGCTTCAACCTTTCTCTTTTCTGATGTCTCTCCAATGTCTTTCATCAGTTTCTTTTCTAAAGGTAAAGCTTTCAAGCTCATAATTTTCTTTTACAGGAACACTGGAATAGAGGGCTACAAAATCTTCAGAAGTTATAGGCAGGGAAAGAGGAGTGGGGTAGATGCTCTCTATGCTAGAGAATGGATTGAATGTGAAGAGATGCTCTGAGAAATAGCCACAGACAGATTTGTGAGTTAAAGTTAATTACCAGACCAATAAAGTACACCTTGTGGTCAGGGTCTTGTTTCGACTACAAGTGTCACGCTTGCACATTCTCATTCTGAGGGAGTTCAACCACTCAGAAGTCTGCTGGAAAAGCTACACAGCAGGCTGTAGGCAGTCCAGGAGACTCCTCAGGTGTATTTAGGGTAAATTCCTGGTCCAGGTATTAGACAAACCAAATAGAGGAGAAGTGTTAGTGGACCTGGTGTTCACCAATGCAGAAAAACTCATTTAAGAGGTTAAGATTGGAGGCAGTCTGGGCTGTCTCAAGGAAGGAATACCATCCAAAGGGCCCCGGAGAAGCTTGAGAAGTGGGTCCACATGAACCTAATGAGGTTCAGCAAGGCCAAGTGCAAGGTACTGCACCTGGGCCAGGGCAATTCTAGACATGAATACAGACCGGGAGAACTCACTGAGAGCAGCTCTGCAGAGAAGGACTTTGGGGTTCTGGAGAACAAAAAGCTTGACATGAGCCAGCATCAACAGAGTGGCCAGTAGGTCAAGGGAGGTGATTGTCCTGTTCTATTCTGCCCTTGTGAGGCTCCACTTGGAGTGCTGCATCCAGACCTAGGATCCCCAGAACCAAAAGGATTTGGGTCTGTTAGAGCAGCTCCAGAGGAGGGACACAAATTTGATCAGAATGCTGGAGCACCTCTCCTATGAAGAAAGGCTGAGAGAGCTGGGGATGTTCACCATGAAGAAGAGGAGGCTCCAGGGTGACTTCATTGCAGTTTTTCAATACTTAAAGGGGGCTTATAAAAAAAGATGGAGAACAAGTTTTTGCTGAAACAGGCAATGACAGGACCAGGGGGAATGGTTTTAAACTAAAAGATGTAGAGCTTAGGGATATGGTTTAGTGGGGACTGTTAGTGTTAGGTTAGAGGTTGGACTCGATGATCTTGAGGTCTCTTCCAACCTAGAAATTCTGTGATTCTGTGATTCTGTGAAGATGGGAGATTTAGATGAGATGTTAGGAGGAAATTCTTCACTCAGAGAATGGAGAGGCACTGGAACAGGTTGCCCAGGGAAGCTGTGGATGCCCTATCCCTGCACGTGTTCAAGACCAGCTTGGATGGTAGGCAACCTGACTGAGTGGGTGGCATCCCTACTTGTGGTAGTGAGGATTGAACAAGATGATCTTTCAGGTCCATTTCAACCCAAGCTCTTCTATGATTCCATGATCTGGATTTGCTACCTGCTGTTCTCTGTGTTCCTGGTATAAATGCATTTGCCACAAGGTCAAGAAAACTCCACTTCCAAAAACCCTGAGATACTGAGAACATTTTATTATTATTATTATTATTATTATTATTATTATTATTATTATTATTATTATTATTATTTATCTTACTTAACCATTTTTCATCAAAACTTAATGTATCTGAAAATTAATAACCTGTACTAAATATGAGCAAGCAAGCAAAGTGCACCTTAATTTCATGCATTAGCAAACATGACTGTTATTTTTTCTGTGTAGGATAGGATCTATATAATGTGTTAGTCAGCATGATGAGGAAGTAAAAATTTAGTTACTAACAACATCAAAATCCTGTGATCTTCACTCTGGCTTAACACAAGCTGACTAGCTCCTGTCAGTTAGAAGGGAAATTATCTGAGTCAGGTCTAAGTAAAACCTGAGGAAAGATCCTCAGGATCTGGCCCACAGTAACTCAGAATTTCCTTTCTGTTATTATTAGTCCAATGATTTCAGGAAAAGTAGCAAGCAGGAACTGGGTGTGTTCTGCGGGTTAGTCATGTAATTTTGAGATCAAAGACTTAGGAATCTTCAAAGACGGGTTTTCAGTGCCTGTCTAGTACGTGCTAGATTCAGAACTTCATGGTAACATTTTTGTAAGTTGCCAGTTACCCAGATGAATATGTGAGGTGAGCAAAAATGATCCTTGAAAACATGAAGCTGCTTTTCTTCGTTTGTAATTCTCTATAACTGATAATCTGTACAGTAAAACAATACTGAGAAGTTTAAGAGGCAAATTGGGAATGGGAAGGATCTGGCATAGGGAACAAAAGTGGAACTACATGAGTATTTCAGAGGCATCTACAAGTTATACATACATAACACATTAAGTATTAGTCTAAGAGGAATGTGCAGCAAGAGTTGACAGCTAATGTTTTATTTCAGAGTAGGTAGTGGTTGTTACAGTGTATTTCAGTACATGGGATGGTGATGGCTGTGGTGTGACTTACACTGTTAGAACAAGGCTGTGGTGTGGCATTTGGCCAGTGGTTGAAGTGAAAACTGAAAAGTGACAACAGTATCCTGCCAAAATCTGGTATTGTCCCACAGGCTTTTCATTTTATTCCAAAGGTCATAACATACTGTATTCAGCCAAATCTGCTTCATGAAATTCCCACTCAAGGAAAAACACTTCTTGACAGAATAAGTGCTTTGCTGATTTCATTATTTTTTATACAAATTTTCTTTGTACAGAAATAGGCTTGTTAAGTAATGTCTGCGTGCAAAAAGGTAAAATCCTGTGAAAAATGTGGCACAGTAAATGGATAAATATTGTAGCTCAGCAATTTCTGTCAATGTTTTACATAGGAGGAAATCCTCTGTGACATGTATCTGATAATGGAATCATTTCATATGAGGGTTCTTACTGTATGAGGGCTCTACTGTTTGCAGCAGTGTACAATGGAGTACATTAGTAGTGTAGCACCAGTTTAATACTAGGCATTGAAGGCTGAGCCTTGCTTTTAGTTATTGCATCAGCAGGAGTTAAAGAAGCCTTGTTCTAAAAGTAAAGGCCAGAGAGGCAGGGTTGAGAACTAGCAAATACTGAAGAGTGAGGCTTTTTGCATAAGTTGGACCAGATTCCCTTTCCACTGCTGTTTTTACATACTGACTTGTGCTTCTTATTTAGAAAAACACTTCACAAACCACAAGTTCTGAAAATCAGGTCTATTTTTCTGTCTGTCTAGGCTCTTTCACTTCATTACCTAAGTGCCTCCATCATACTAAGTACCTAATACCTCCCATTATCTCAGTGAGTCATTGAGATGTCAGTTATTTAATATCATTAGTTCATTATGAATAAATATTAGGGCTAAAATCTACATCTGCTGTGAAAGATGCAAACCTTTTTGTTTCTGAGGCCTAGGTTACTTAAAACACTAAAGATGGCTTATGAAAAACCCTAAGAGCAAAATAAACAACAGCTTCCCAATAAGAGATAATATTTCGCTTAATAATAAACAATAACTATGATTAATTTTTAAACCAACAGCGGATGATAAGCAGGTAGACTAACTTTGTTTTGAGGCGGATTTCCTTCCTCATTTAACTTTTCCCCTGAAATATGAGGGCATGAGGAAGAATTCAGTCATATTTCCTCCTAGAGAAGGAACTCCTGCTGGAAAAACAGGCACGTTGGGACATACCAAAGCAAGGTGTAATATGTTTCCTTTTAAATGACCTGCAAACTTTGCTGGCAAAACAATGGCAAACTTTACTGGAGCAAAACAATGGTCTTGCTTTCCTATGCTGTCATTTTGATGGCTACCTAAAGTTATGTTACAATGAGGATGTTCTTGTTGCTGGAACTCCTTTTTGCAGAACCACAAGGGTATCTTGTACTTTCCCCAGACTAGGGTACCTACATCTACACTGCCTTATGACTGTTCTGATTGGAAGTATATGCCTGTAATTTTACCTTCTTCCCATTTTATTTGTCTACAGTGCTTGCTTACACACTTTTCAGAGCGAGTGCAAGACATCCTAGAGGGCTACTTCTGTCTCTTCTACCTTGCAGGACAACTCAAGCTCAAGGTTGCATCTGCAATACAAAAGGGCAGGGCATAAGTATGAGCTGTTCAGTGAAATTTCTCATGTTGTGTATTGTAATGTCTTATGGTAATGTCAGACAGTCAGGGCTAGGTGAGATATCTATATGAACTTCTTTGTAGAAGGCCTCATGTCAAATATTGAAAGGAGTGAGGGGAACTAGATGCCGAGTAAATTTGCAAGAGCATGGCTCAGAGAGCATGTTTTGTGCTAGCCCTTGTTCGGACTCTTACTCTTTGCAAATATGATGTAGTGTCTTCATCTTGTATTTATTCCAATATGTATTCATTCTCCTTTCAGTCTGAACTATGATTGAAACCACTGAGGCTGCTGTTTTAAACGTGAGAGGGCAGGTGAAGAAAATACCAGTCGCAGTTATTCAGAAAACAGCTACCTTGACTGAATGGAAATTTGGAAGGTTTGTGCATCCATGTGTATCTTTTCTTCCTATATGCATTACCACTTGCTCAGAGCCATACCTAAATGGGAAAAAAGAACTCTTGCCCATTGGCCATGAGAAACATGACAGAGCTCAGACAGTGTGGCACTGTATGGAAGCACAAGGCATGCTGCATTCCAGTCTTAGCTCTCTTGATTCCCTTCTGACTATGTAAATACCAGTCTTTCAGACAGGTCTGGTGCCTCCTCTGTTCTTCCTACCACATCTGAGTTCCTCTCTTGATCAAACTGGAGCAGATAACTTCAGACAGCATTTCATAAAATGTATCTACTTTGTGCCTCTAGCAGGCAACCTGTCATTTCCTTCTGATGATGACTGCATCTGATCTTAATGTTGTGATACCTTTCTCTTTCTCTTTCTCTTTCTCTTTCTCTTTCTCTTTCTCTTTCTCTTTCTCTTTCTCTTTCTCTTTCTCTTTCTCTTTCTCTTTCTCTTTCTCTTTCTCTTTCTCTTTCTCTTTCTCTTTCTCTTTCTCTTTCTCTTTCTCTTTCTCTTTCTCTTTCTCTTTCTCTTTCTCTTTCTCTTTCTCTTTCTCTTTCTCTTTCTCTTTCTCTTTCTCTTTCTCTCTTTCTCTTTCTCTTTCTCTTTCTCTTTCTCTTTCTCTTTCTCTTTCTCTTTCTCTTTCTCTTTCTCTTTCTCTTTCTCTTTCTCTTTCTCTTTCTCCTACCAACAGAATTTTTTCTCCTTTTTTTCTATAAAAAATGCATTTTTCATAAACATATTTTTACCTTTACTTTCAGGAATTTGTGCTTTTTCTCTTTTCTTTCTCTTTTCTTTCTCCTTTCTCCTTCCCTCCCCTGCCTTCCCTTCCCCTCATCTGCCCTCCCCTGCCCTCTCATCCCCTCCTCTCCCTCAATGGCTGCTTAAGAGCAAAGACTCTATATGGTCTCATCTGTTTGTCTCCCCTCACTGGCTTCACCCATGGAAAAGCGGTGAAGTGCAGCCCACCCCTCTACAAGTGTCTAGCTGGACAATTTGTCTAGCTCATTAGCACATGGGTCTCTGGGTTTGTCACATGGAAGGAAGGAATGCGGGAAACGAAGAGGAATACTTGGAAATTCTGAGCTGTTACCAGTGGGCATGAACTCAGGTGGGTCATGGTATGAAAACTGCTGTAATTGAGAGAGGGAGAGAATCATAGAATCATAGAATGGCTTGGGTTAGAAGGGACCTTAAAGATCATCTTGTTCAAACTCCCCTGCCATAGGCAGGAATGCCACCCACTCAATCAGGTTGCCTAGGGCCTCATCCAAGCTGGTCTTGAACACCTGCAGGAATGGGGTGTCCACAACTTCTCTGGGCAACCTGTTCCAGTGCCTCATCCTCTGAGTGAAGAATTTACTCCTAACATCTCATCTAAATCTCCCATCTTTTAGCTTAAAACCATTCCCCCTGGTCCTATCCTTATCTGTCAAAAAAAAATAAAATATTGATTTTCATCTATTTTTGAGTCACCTTTAAGTACTGAAAAGATGCAAAGATGTCTCCCCAGAACCTTCTCTTCTCCAGGCTGAAGAGAGGCAAGCACATAGTCAGTTCTGCTGTGCATAAGACAACTGTCTTTCTGTAATAAAGAGGACTTAATGGGTTCTTTTCTTGTTATGTAGGGCTCATCTTAATAATTCTGTTAATAACATTGACATTTCTTAGCTCTGATCTTGATTTTCACACATGCTGTACTATATTGTGATGGCCCTCACTCGATTCACTAGATTTTTAACCATGCTTTCTGGAAGGACTGGTATTTGTTTCATCTGTCATATCTACCACATTTTCAGGATTGGTAAATACTTGTAGTCACAAAAAAAATAAAAAAATAAAAAAAATAAAATAAATTAGAGGATTAGAGAACTTCAAGAAAAAGCTGTTGAAACTCCACCCAAACTTAATTTGAATTCACAGGCTCAGTTTTCCCTTTCAAGTTTTATTAATGCAATGGTTTTCAAATCTGTAATGCTACAGCTGTACAAGTCAACAGAGAGTTTGGCAATGGATTTTTGGTTAGTATGTATGGAATAGAGGTGCCAAAAATAAATGTAGTGAACCTTTATACATAAGCATATTTAATAAAAACATTTTTATATAAGACTTGCTTTTTTTTTTTTTTTTTGAATAAAGGGTAAAATTGCTGATGTATGTTTCCAGGAAAATCCTTAAGTTTTGTTTCTCAGCCAGAATCCTTTTGGACTGTTTCTTTAAACCAACTAATTTTTCTTTTGTGTAGATGTGAAGATTTAAATGGAATAAAAACAAACATGGACTCAATATTTTGAAAAATGCAAGGAATACTCCTTTTGTCACTTAACTTCCCCAGTATGGGGAATCACATATTCATATGTGATTGCTTACCTTTTTGTCAGAAATCTCTAGGGGGTTAGGGAGATGGCTATCTTATGATCAGGAACATGAACCAAAGTATTGCTCCCAATAAATTACATTTGAAGTGTTTACTGGAAAATTAGCTCCTCTTGAGTACTGCAGAATGTTGCAACCTTGAAGTACCCATGATATAGAAAGTAATTCATATATCAAACATGCTGTAATCTCAATGAGGATGCAATGTGCTAAAGTGGTCTGGGAAGATGGGAAGTTTTTTTCTGCTCACTGTGCCTAACAATGCCGAAATGTTTTTTCTCTGTCCATTTACTTTAACAATGTGCCATTCTGTACCTCATAAGCACTTAATTTATTCCAACTCTTTGGCCTGACCTGTAATCCCCCCTCTCCTTACCCATCTGACCCATCTGTGTTTCATTTCCCACTCATCAGCATCCAAAGAGCTAGGCCCAGGCCCTGTTTGGAGCCATTAGACAGAGATTGGCACTGTTCCCTCTTCCTGCACCACATCCTCCGCTGAAAAAAATGACCATCAGATCAGAGAACAGAGCCTGCTTTGTCCCCAGCAACCAAGATCTGGAAGCACTTTCAATCATTTGCACTCTATACCCACTCAAACGCATTAATGTGATCAACATTAGGCCTGTTGTGGGCATTTTTTCCAGCAAATAGCTTGCTAACATTCCAGGCATGTACTTCCCTGAAAACAAGACTGAGACAGGGCCCTGAATATTCAATTGGAAAATCACCAAGAGCAAGAGCTTAGCTTGGCACGGCTGGTGTTGATTCTTAATAAGTGACTTCCTAAAGCTGAGGCATGGGGCTTACAGCTTCAATGACTTGTTTGAAAAATATTTTGTAGGTGCCTCATACCACTTTATTTCCTGTGGTATGCGTCATATTGTGAGCTATTCTGAGCCAGGCTGTTTAAGCACACCAGCATTTTTTTCCAAGATTGCGGTGTTTAACTAAAAATGTGCTTATACAAGATGAGCTCATAGCTATTAGTGCTGATGTAGTTTTAACTACTTGGATACCAATAGCCCAAGGCCTGAAACCTGCTCAAAAAGGGGAAAATCTAAGCAAAAAAACACCTTTCACAATCATTTAAGGCTTTTCAAAGACAAGGTAATAGGGAAAATATTTCAGAATTCAGCTTTTGTTGCTATAGGAAATTTGCTATAGTAAATACCTTTTATCTCATTAGAAAGACATTCAAAGACAAACGATATGATCAGCTGAAGAGGTTTGGGACATCCAGTTAAAATTAATTTCTTTAAAGTTTCTGCCTGTGCTACATATATTGCATCAAGCAAAACCAGCTTATATATAGTTCCCTAGTACAACTGGATGGACTAGGTACATACTAATGTTTTGTTCATTTGAATGGGTCTTTCATTGACTCTGCTACCATAACAAGGCAAGTTTGACTATGCTGAAGGGGGTCAGCAACGATTTTTGTCAAGGCACTCCCTTGCAGGAGAGGGTGTCTGGCTGTCACAACACTATTGTTTAGTGATGTGCTTTTGTAAAACTCCCCATTCTCCCATCTGAGAGAAGATGCTAGTACTTTGCATAAGACAGTTGAAATGTCAAGGGGTGAGATTTTTGGAGCTTACCTTGGTGCCTAAAGAGGAGTTTGAACAAGTTGGTGAGATATCTCTACAGGCCTGATTTCAAGGCCCACTTTAGAAAAAACAAAGCTGCCTGGATTGTATAAAGTTGTGTTAGGTACAAACTTCTAAAAAAAAATAAAAATAAAAGAAAATGGCTGGATATCTACATGAAATTTGTAGACTGTTCACTTTCAAGTAAAAAGTTGCATATTGACTTGATCTGCATCTAGAAATTTCATGTAGAAGAGAAAATGGAAATAATCACAAGAAAAAAAAAAAAGGCAACAATTTACAGTTTTCCAAAATATGATAAGTATGGAGAGCAATGGGCACAAGAAAGGCAATGACTTGCAAATGACGGATAACATGATCTTTTATTTTCTTTTTCTTTTCTTTAAGAGATCAGAGGTTCAATTGTACCATAGCTTATCTAAAAGTACATTTGCTTGTATGCAATTTATTTAATCCAGACTTCTTTTTCTGTACTTCAGTGCAAAATAACTGAGAGAAAATTTACAGCTGAAAATGTCAACAGGAATGGTTTACCATTTGCATTAAAAGATCTATTTAAAAGTTCTATTGCTTAGACTGTTTTTGTTATAAATGCATACATCTGAGCTGAATTCAAACCCTTCTCTAACAGGGAACCTGGTAGTTTCTTCCTGAGTTGCCTAAAAAACAAATTCCTATGTAATTCTAGCAGCTATGCCTTCCCTTTTCTGTGGATTCTGTGGTAATTTATGGTACTGTGTTAATGTGGTAGCACTTGTTGTCAGCATTCAGGAGTGGACGTCTGTGCTTGTTCATCAGAATCCTAACTATGTGGATCCTTCACAGGAGACAAGAACCTAAATTCTATCCTGAATTTGCATAAATCAGTGATTACGCTTATTTACCCCTTTCCTCTCCAATTTTTATAAAGAACTTCTCTTTGAAGTGGGTAAGATCTCAGCAGAGTATAGTTTCAGCTATAGCTACCCACAAGCTCCCTGTAAAATACATTTCAAAGCTTCAAATCCCTTTAAAAAACACTATGCTTATTAAAAAATGTTTTGTGTTATAGAAAATAAGCTTCCCAATTTATCAAAATAACGTGAAGAGAATGCACGTAATAGAATGTCAGAAAAACAAACTCTGATCAATCATGGTGTTTTAGGGCAGATCTAGTAGTGCTAATGGTGTCTGCTGTAGTGGTGCTGAAGTTCTATCCTCATAATATTTGAACTGATTTGAGTTTTTCCCTTATTTGGCCCCATAACAGAGCTTTAATGTTTAACATGGGCATAAATTCACTGTAGCCCTCAACTGAAGACTATATTTGAGAACTGAATAGAATGCTTGAATTTACTCTCCAGATTTTTCTTCCATGATCAAGTAAAGTTCCATGTAACTTTCCTTCCCAGTGTAACACATACAAAATCTCAGGAAACAGCAGGGCTTAATTAGGACCCTGGTTTATAGTTTCACCTGAAAAAATACATTTAAAAAATCATATATGTTTGGCTGTGCAGATTTTTAGTCAATAAATTCTTGCTAATTAATCACATTAATGGCACTCCTTAAAAGTTGAAACAAAATCACAAAACAAACCAAATACCCCATAAATATCATGTATAAAGAACCATTCACCAATGCATAATCTGTATGTCTAAGAATATTTACAAATGTTTCTTCTTTCTCTTTTTCTTTTTCCTTCTCTCTGCTTCTCTCCTCCTTCCTTCTCCTTCCTTCTCCTTCGTTCTCCTTTCCTTCTTTCTCCTTCTCCTTCGCCTTCACCTTCTTCTCCTTCTCCTTTTTGTTCCCCTTCCTTTCTTTTCTTTTCTTTTCTTTTCTTTTCTTTTCTTTTCTTTTCTTTTCTTTTCTTTTCTTTTCTTTTCTTTTCTTTTCTTTTCTTTTCTTTTCTTTTCTTTTCTTTTCTTCCCTTCCCTTCCCTTCCCTTCCCTTCCCTTCCCTTCCCTTCCCTTCCCTTCCCTTCCCTTCCCTTCCCTTCCCTTCCCTTCCCTTCCCTTCCCTTCCCTTCCCTTCCCTTCCCTTCCCTTCCCTTCCCTTCCCTTCCCTTCCCTTCCCTTCCCTTCCCTTCCCTTCCCTTCCCTTCCCTTCCCTTCCCTTCCCTTCCCTTCCCTTCCCTTCCCTTCCCTTCCCTTCCCTTCCCTTCCCTTCCCTTCCCTTCCCTTCCCTTCCCTTCCCTTCCCTTCCCTTCCCTTCCCTTCCCTTCTTCCTCCTTCTCTTTCTCCTTTTTTTTCTTTTTTTTTTTTCCCCTTTCTGCATCTCTTATTCTCTCTTCTTTACTCTCTCTTTCTGATCTGTCTTTTTTTTTTTTTTTTTTACCTTCTTTCTTTATTCTAGGCACAGTGCAAAAAGACACCTATTATCAGAGGTAAAAGTTCAGTAGATAAAGCCAAACACTTTTTAAATGGTATTTAGTTTTATGGTGTAACATTTTTATCTTTCTATCTTCCCTTTGGATGCCTATTTCAGAATTCTAATCTCAAGTGGATGCAGTCACCCTCCCCCAGACAAAAAGCAAAATGTAAAGAGAAATCCTATTCAGTCATGGTATTGTCCTGGGATGCTGAAGGCAGTAATCCTCAGTGCAAATGGTGGCACTGAATGCTGCACTATGATCTGTGTCTGTCTGTTGTAGAGTTGATGACACAAAGACGGGATTATTTTGTGCCTAACCTATAACACAAGAAAGCAAAATAAATAAACAAACAGAGACAGTCTGGGTTTGCTGAATTATCATTTATGACAGAGCTACTTGTTTAAAAGCATTGGTGCCAAACCACAAAAACAAAATCACAGCAATTTGGAAACTGTCAGACTGCTAAATCAAGGTATATATCTTTTTTGTCAAAATGCTTTGAATGAAGCATGAATGACAGTAACAACAACTTGTTGTACCTTCCTTTAGAAAGAAGAAAGTGATTCTTTGTGGTGGTTTTACTCAGGTGGGCAACCAAGCTCCACCACAACTGCTCTCTCATTCCCCCTCTCCTCAACAAGGAAGGGGGAGAAAATACAACACAGAGAACTCGAGGTTTGAGATGAGAAAGGTTTAGTTAAAGGAAAAGGGAATGGGAAGAAAAGAAACAGAAGAAACAATAAATCCACGCGGAAGCACAGAGAAAAGGAAAAAAAAATATTCTCTACTTCCCATCAATGAGCGATGTTCGACCACTTCCCGGGAAGCAGGGCCTCAAAACACATAGTGGTTGTTCAGGAGAAACAGCCCCCTCCCCGACGAGAGCCCCCCTTTTTATTGCTGAGTGTGACATCAGGTGTTATGGAATATCCCTTTGGTTGGTTTAGGTCAGCTGCCCCGGCAATGTCCCCTCCCCATCACTTGCCCACCCCCAGCCTGCTGGCTCTTGGGGGCTTGGAAGGAGTCCTGATGCTATGCCAGCACTATGCAGCAATAGACACAACACTGGAGTGATATCAGTGCTGTTCCAGCTACGAGTGCAGAGTACAGCACTGTGTGGGCTGCTGCAGGGAAAGGTGACTCCATCCCAGACAGACCCAACACATTCTTATGGTTAAGTGATTCCACCAGTCTTGGTTTTAGCAAAAAGGCTGTTTCTTCTTTGTGTACAGATGCTGTTCCTTCAGATACTCCTGGGTGACTACTAATCTCTTTTACCATAGGTTAATTGTATGCATAGAGCATTTTCTATTATTATATGCAAGCAAATTCATTTCCATTTTAAGTGTTATGTTTAGAGGTTTTATACTGCTTTCCTAATATCTGAGCTTGCCATATGAAAATGTCTCTGCACATTTTTTAATAGTAAAAATTCAGGAAATTATCATTCTTATTACTTTTCAAAACAATAAATCAATTATTTTGGGTGCTTATGATGCTGAGTTATTCCCCATTTTTCACTGTTATTTCTGGATCATAACAGCTTTTTTAAATAACCTTTCTTCTTCAGGTTCTCTTCAGCATTTCTATATTCCCTCTTAGTTCTACTACTTCTCTAATGACAGTCTGGCCCCAGGACACCGGCAAGATGTTCACAGCAAGGGGTCTTTTTGTGATCTTATGCAACAATGCCTTTCTCATTCTAAGCATGTAAGACATATAAGGCGTGGTTTTGGCATACAGAGTCATTATGCAAAGATAACCCCTTTTCCCCTACATTTACTATTATTGTTTAACATGAAGGCAAATAGTTGAGGGTCACAATCAGAGTGATCATCAAAGAATGTAAAAGATTTGAGACAAGCAAGATGGGTTCAGGTGTGATGAAGAAGCAGAGTAATAAATGAATAGAGATGATGTAAGAGACTCACAGTCTGTAGCAGTGATCTCAGCTCTGTAACTATTTATCCAGTACTAGAAACAAACAAACAAACAAACAAACAAACAAACAAAAAACCTTTGTTCTATGCCCTAAATAAGATCAGAACACCAGGAAGAATTGATGGTAACCTTTCCCCATACACAAGATAAAAGAAAGAGACTTGATGAAAGAGAGTAAATTATTTTTCAGAGAAGTGAAGAATCCAGAAAACTTGGTGGGCAATACTGACAGAGCTATTGCACTGCAGGGTAAATGGTAACATTTTTAGGTTATGAGTGTGATACTAACTTGTGAAGGATATCGAAGGTGAGAAAAACAAACTGTGCTTCATGTCAGAGGAGGGAAAATGAATGAGAGGATTTAAAGATGGTGATAATATAAAGGTGGTGATAAGTCCATGATAAAATAAAACATGAGTGGTATGTTACTTGTAACAGTGAATTTAAGTGCAAAAAGAATGTGTATAGCCACTGAAAGCGAGGTTGGGTGACATGGGAGGACTACAGTGATATTGTGCACTATTGTAGAGAGAAAATTTGTGTGGCCAGAACTCAAAGTTGAAGCTGGCCAGTATGGTGGGGGACAATAAAAAGTTGTTTGTTTGTTTGTTTGTTTTAATTATGTTAATAGAAAAAAAAAAAAAAAGATTACCAGAGAAAACATTGGTCTGTTATTTAATGAGGATGGTCACCTCACAACTAAAAACATAGACAAATCAGAGATGTTTAATGCCTTCTTTGCCTCTGCCTTCCACACCAGTGATGGCCTCTGGGACCCCTGAGTCGAAGGACCATGACTGTGGGAATAATAAACTCCCAGCCAGCTCTGAACTTGTATGGGATTTGCTGCTCCAGGTAGATGCATATAAGTCTATAAGGCCTGATGGGCTTCATCCTAGGGAACTCAAACAGTTGGCTGATGTTATCGTGAGACCCCATTATTTTTCAGCAGTCTTGGGAATGTAGAGAGGTCCCAGCTAATGGGAAGCTGGCAAATGTTGTTCTGATTTTCAAGAAGGACAAGAAAGAAGACCTTGGTAATTACAGGACTGTCAGACTCACTTCAGTGCCTATTAGAATTATAGAGATTATTCTGGGAGTTATTGAAAAACATCTGAAGGACAATGCAGTCATTGGTCAGAGCCAATACAGCTTCTTGAGGGGAAGGTCCCGAATAACAAACTTATTTTCCTTTTATGAACAGGTCACCCACCTAGTTGACCAAGGAAAGCCAGTTAATGTAATTTTTTGGATTTCAGTAAAGCTTTCAAAGCTGTTTCTTACAGTATCCTCCTGGGCAAAATGTCCAGGATATAGCTAGATAAATGCATAATATGATGGTTAAACAATTTTTAGATGGGTTGAGCTCAAAGGGTTATACTAAATGGGGTTACATCAGGCTGGCAGCTAGCCACAGGGCTCCATTTTAGGACCAGTTCTCTTCAACGTTTTCATAAATGACTTGGATGCGGGACTTTAAGGTATACCTAGTAAGTTTGCAGATGAAACTAAATTGGGGGAGCTGTTGACTGTGTAAAGGGTAGAGGGAACATGAGGAGAAATCTTGACAAGATAGAGAACTGTGCAATCACCAGCAATACGAAGTTTAACAGCAAGTGCCATATTCTGCACCTGGGATGGGGCAACCCTGGCTATACATACAGACTAGGGGGTGAGAAGCTAAAGACCAGGGAAAGGAATTTGGGGGTTTTGGTCAACAGCAAGTTGAACAAGAGCCAACAGTGTGCTCTGTCAGCCAAAAGAGCCAAATGTACCCTGGGGTGCATCAAGCACAGCATTGCTAGCTGGGTGAGGGAAGGGATTGTCCTGCGCTATTCTGTATTGGTGCGGCTTCACTCTGAGTGCTGTGTGCAGATTTGGGTGCCACAGGGACCATATAAGAAGGTCATAAAAGTATTAGAGAGCATCCAAAGGAGGGCTACAAAGATGGTGCAGGGGCTAGAGGGTAAGATGTCTGAGGACTGGCTGAGGCCATTCGGTTTGTTTAGCCTTGAGAAGAGGTCATTGAGGGAAGGCCTCATGGCAGCCTGCAGTTTCCTCATGAGGGGGAGCAGGGGGGCAGGCATTGATCTCTTCTCTCTGGTGACCAGCAACAGAACCCAAGGAAGTAACATGAAGCTGGTAGAGGGGATGTTCAGGTTGGATGATGGGAAAAGGTCCTTCACCAAGAAGAAAGTAGTTGGGCACTGAAAAAGGCTCCCCAGGGAAGTGGTTACAGAACCAAGCCTGTTGGAGTTCAAGAAGTGTTTGGGCAATGTAGGTTCCTTCCAACTCGGGATATTCTATCATTCTATGATTCTATGATTCTATGAATTTACCCATACCCAGTAATTAGAAGAGCTAGCTCACTTTAGTACTAATTTCAGCAAGACAGACAAGACACAACTTTTGCTGATTGTGGTGGTTTTACCCTGCTGGGCAGCTGAGCTCTACTACAACCACTTTCTCACTTCCCCTCCTCAAAGAGAAAGGGGGAGAAAATACGATGGAAAGGGATGAAGGGTTGAAATAAGGTCAGGGAGATCACTCACCAACTATCATCATTGGAAAAACAGACTCTGCATAGGGAGATTAACATAATTTATTGCCTATCACTAGTGGACTATAACAGTGAGAAACTAAAAGACAACTATAAACACCTTCCCCCCGTCCACCCTCTTCTACTTCCTCCCCCCAAGCAGTGTAGGGGACTGGGGACTGGGGGCTGCGGTCAGTCCCTAACACTTTGTCTCCATACCTCCTTCACGGTCACTCTCTGTCTCTGCTCCATGTGGGGTCCCTCCCACAGAATTCTGTCTTCCCCCAAGTGATCCTGCGTGGGCTTCCCATAGACAGCCTGCTCAAGAGATGCTTCTGTATGGGTCTGTACCACAGTTCAGGTGCAAACTGCTCCAACACAAGTCCCCCACTGGCAGCAGTTCCCTCCAGCCCCCCTGCTCCTGTGTGGGTTCCTTTCCACAGGCTGCAGCTCCAGCCCAGAATCTGCTTCTGTTGGGCCTCTTGATAGGCCACAGCCTTGTTTAGGCCAGATCCACCTGCTGCACCATGGGCTCCTCCACCGGCTGCAGCGTGGAGATCTCCTCCACCACGGTAAACCATGGGCTGCAGGGGGACAGCCTGCTCCACCAGGGGCCTCTCCACAGGCCACAGGGGAAATTATGCTCCATGCGTGGAGCACCTCCTGCCCTCCTTCTGCACTGACCTTGGGGTCTGCAGGGCTGCTTCTCATTCCTCCCTCCCAGATGATATGGTGCAGCAGATCTTTCCCTTTCTTAAAACTGCTCTCCCAGAGGCTAAACCAGTGTTGTTCTCTGGCTCAACTCTGGCCATCAGCAGGTTGCTTTTGGAGCCAGCTCTGATCTGACTTGGGGCAGCTGCTGGGCTTTGCTCACAGAGGCCACCCCTGTAGCCCCCTTCTAAAAACCTTGCCATGTAAACCTGATATACTGCTCAGAATGCAAAATCTCATTGAAAGAAAAAAAAAAACAACAACAACAACAACAAAAAAACAACACAGTATAATCTGAAGTTCAGTGACTAACGCTGCTTCATGTTAAATTGCTCACATCACTTTAAAAAGACAGAGAGCTTTTCCATAGAAAATGAGGCTTCACTGTAAGCAATGGGCCTTGCTGCATCCTGATGGTGCTGACATGCAATTGACGCAAGAAAGGTAACTGTGCTGCAGAGCAGAGCAGAATGTTGCGTACGGCTATGGGTCTTTACAGTATGCCCTGAAAACAATGCCTAACAGAAATCTGAATCATGTTTTGCTCTGTGGCAGCATCTGTCAGTATACTTTCTTGTGATATGGGACATAATTGCAATTTTTTTTCTACAATTAATTACTCAAGATTTTTATGTGCACCAGACATTCCGCTATCTGTATTTTAGCAAACTTTTGTCTTTTGGAAAGTGGTTAAAAATTGACTAGTACTCAGGACATGAGAAAAAACTTGGGACTGAAGTGGAACTGTGTGGTGAAACACAAGTGAAACAACAGTAGTTTGAAAATGATGAGCTTGCAGAGTAGTGAAGCCAGGTAATCTGTGCTAGGAAAGGGTTGTTAGAAACAGTGGAAGATCCTATGAGGCCGTAGTGGTTGGACCAGCAAGTCACGTAGTTCACTTTGGCTGAATTAATAATGCATATTTTCTCTCTTTTTGATTACCAAGGCATGGGATGTGAATTTTATCCTTTATTCCACCCCCTGTATCAGCATCAATGTCAATGTTCTCTTATGCCATCAGCTCTTCTGTTATTCAATTCAATTCTGTTATTCAATAGTGGGCAACTTTCTAGAAAAAGAAGAGTGATATTGATTTTATTTCATACAAGTATATCATATTTTAATAATATAGTTATATATCATTATATATATATATCATCATATCATATATATATATCATATCAGTGGGAGGCAGAGAAACTGCGTGCGTGAGGTGCGAGCAGGTGGATGACCTGATCTGCATGGTGGCGGAGCTCAAGGAGGAGGTGGAGAGGTTGAGGGATATCAGGGAGTGTGAGTGGGAGATAGACTTGTGGAGTAACTCCCTGCAGGGCCTCAAGGAGAGGTACCGGGGTGAGACACCCCAAATGGGGGTGGACCCCCTGCCCTGTTGCTGTCGGGCAGAGGGAGAGGATCTGGGAGTTGAGGAGGAATGGAGACAGGTCCCTGCTCGACATCGCAGGCGATGCCCTCCCCTTCCAGTCCCACCTTCCCAGGTGCCCTTACGCAACAGGTTTGAGGCCCTGGAGCTCGACAGACCAGTAGCTGAGGAAGAGGTAGCAAGTGTTCCCAGGAGGATGCCTAGGGCGAGGAGGTCGACTCCACGCCTCAGGACTGCCTCCATCAAGAAAGACAGGAAGGTTATTGTTGTTGGAGACTCTATTCTTAGGGGAACAGAGGACCCTATTTGTCGGCCTGACCCTACCCGTAGGGAAGTCTGCTGCCTCCCTGGGGCCAGGGTCAGGGATGTTGCCAGGAAGCTTCCCAACCTGGAACGCCCCTCTGATTATTATCCTCTTTTGATAGTCCAGGCGGGCAGTGACGACATTGAAGAGAGAAGCCTGAAGGCTATCAAAAGAGATTTTAGGGGGCTGGGACGGTTAGTGGATGGAGCGGGAGTGCAGGTGGTGTTTTCATCCATCCCTACGGTGGCAGGGAGGGGTACAGAGAGGACACGGAAAGCCCACCTGTTAAACACGTGGCTCTGGGGCTTGTGCCAACGCAGAAATCTTGGGTTTTTCAACCACGGGGCACTTTACTCAGCACCTGGCCTGATGGCCGCAGATAGGTCCCTATCTTTTAGGGGAAAAAGGATCCTGGGCCAGGAGCTGGCAGGGCTCATTGAGAGGGCTTTAAACTAGGTAAGAAGGGGGATGGGGCTGAAGCAAGGATTGTTGGGGCTGTGCCAGGGGGAACAACGGCAAGGCCGGAGGATAAGGTAATGGCCCAGCTGAAGTGCATCTACACCAATGCACGCAGCATGGGTAACAAACAGGAGGAGCTGGAAGCCATCGTGCAGCAGGCAGGCTATGACTTGGTTGCCATCACGGAGACGTGGTGGGACCAGTCTCATGACTGGAGTGCTGCAATGCCTGGCTATAAGCTCTTCAGAAGGGACAGGCAGCACAGAAGGGGTGGTGGTGTGGCTCTCTATATGAGAGAGTCTTTCGATGTTGTAGAACTCGAGGCTAGGAATGACAAGGTCGATTCCCTTTGGGTTAGGATCGGATGGGACAACAAGGCTAGTGTTCTGGTCGGGGTCTGCTATAGACCGCCGAACCAGGATGAGGAGACGGATGAGGAGTTCTACGGGCAGCTAATAGAAGTTGCAAAATCTTCAGCGCTTGTACTCGTGGGGGACTTCAACTTCCCTGACATATCCTGGAAGCACAACACAGCCCAGAGAAAGCAGTCTAGGAGGTTTCTGGAGAGAGTGGAAGATAGCTCCCTGATGCAGCTGGTTAGTGAACCTACCAGGGGTGGTGCCCAGCTAGACCTTCTCTTCACAGAGAAGGACTGGTGGAGGATGTTATTGTCAGGAGCTGTCTTGGGCAGAGTGACCACGAAATGGTGGAGTTCTTTATTCTTGGTGAGGCCAGGAAGGGGACCAGTAAAACCGCTGTATTGGACTTTCGGAGGGCTGACTTTGGGCTGCTCAGGACACTAGTTGGTGGAGTCCCTTGGGAGGCGGTTCTGAAGGGCAGAGGGGTCCAGGAAGGCTGGGCGCTCTTCAAGAGGCAAATCCTAATGGCGCAGGAGCGGTCTGTCCCCATGTGCCCAAAGACGAGCCAGCGGGGAAGAAGACCAGCCTGGCTCAACAGAGAATTGTGGCTTGAGCTTAGGAGAAAAAAGAGAGTTTATTATCTTTGGAAAAGTGGGCAGGCCACTAAGGAGGACTATAAGGATGTAGCGAGGCTGTGCAGGGACAGAATTAGGAAGGCCAAAGCTCATCTGGAGCTCAATCTGGCTACTGCTGTTAAAGATAACAAAAAACGTTTTTATAATACATCAACACGAAAAGGAGGACTATGGAGAATCTCCATCTTTTACTGGATGCGGGGGGAAACGTAGTTACAAGAGATGAGGAAAAGGCTGAGGTGCTCAATGCCTTCTTTGCCTCAGTCTTTAGCGGCAATACCGGTTGTTCTCTGGATACCCAGTACCCTGAGCTGGTGGAAGAGGATGGGGAGCAGGATGTGGCCCTCACTATCCACGAAGAACTGGTTGGTGACCTGCTATGGCACTTGGATGTGCACAAATAGATGGGGCCGGATGGGATCCACCCAAGGGTACTGAGAGAACTGGCAGAGGAGCTGGCCAAGCCCCTATCCATCATTTATCAGCAGTCCTGGCTATCGGGGGAGGTCCCAGTTGACTGGCGGCTAGCAAATGTGACGCCCATTTACAAGAAGGGCCGGAGGGCAGACCCGGGGAACTACAGGCCTGTCAGTTTGACCTCAGTACCAGGGAAGCTCATGGAGCAGATCCTCTTGAGAATCATCATGCGGCACTTGCAGGGCAAGCAGGCGATCAGGCCCAGTCAGCATGGGTTTATGGAAGGCAGATCCTGCTTGACGAACCTGATCTCCTTCTATGACCAAGTGACGCGCTGGGTGGACGAGGGAAAGGCTGTGGATGTGGTCTACCTTGACTTCAGCAAGGCATGTGACACCGTCTCCCACAGCATTCTCCTCAAGAAACTGGCTGCTCTTGAGTTGGACTGGCACACGCTTCGTTGGGTTAGAAACTGGCTGGATAGCCGGGCCCAAAGAGTCATGGTAAATGGAGTCAAGTCCAGTTGGAGGCTGGTCACTAGTGGCGTCCCCCAGGGCTCGGTGCTGGGGCCGGTACTCTTTAATATCTTCATCAATGATCTGGACAAGGGCATTGAGTGCACCCTCAGTAAGTTTGCAGATGACACCAAGCTATGCGCATGTGTCGATCTGCTCGAGGGTAGGAAAGCTCTGCAGAAGGATCTGGATAGGCTGCACCAATGGGCTGAGGTCAACTGCATGAAGTTCAACAAGGCCAAGTGCCGGGTCCTGCACCTGGGGCACAATAACCCCAAGCAGAGCTACAGGCTGGGAGATGAGTGGTTGGAGAGCTGCCAGGCAGAGAAGGACCTGGGAGTGATGGTTGATAGTCGGCTGAATATGAGCCAGCAGTGTGCTCAGGTGGCCACGAAGGCCAACGGCATCCTGGCTTGTATCAGAAACAGTGTGATCAGCAGGGCTAGGGAGGTGATCGTCCCCCTGTACTCAGCTCTGGTGAGGCCGCACCTTGAGTACTGTGTTCAGTTTTGGGCCCCTCGCTACAAGAAGGACATCGAGGTGCTTGAGCGGGTCCAGAGAAGGGCGACGAAGCTGGTGAGGGGTCTGGAGAACAAGTCCTACGAGGAGCAGCTGAGGGAGCTGGGCTTGTTCAGCCTGGAGAAGAGGAGGCTCAGGGGCGACCTTATTGCTCTTTACAGATACCTTAAAGGCGGCTGTAGTGAGGTGGGGGTTGGCCTGTTCTCCCACGTGCCAGGTGACAGGACGAGGGGGAAAGGGGGTTAAGTTGTGCCAGGGGAGTTTTAGGTTAGATGTTAGGAAGAACTTCTTTACTAAAAGGGTTGTTAGACATTGGAACAGGCTGCCCAGGGAAGTGGTGGAGTCACCATCCCTGGAAGTCTTTAAAAGACGTTTAGATGTAGAGCTTAGAGATATGTTAGTGTTAGGTCAGAGGTTGGACTCGATGATCTTGAGGTCTCTTCCAACCTAGAAATTCTGTGATTCTGTGATTATTTTAATATTAAAGGAGTCGTTATTTATCATTGTTTTCATAACAGTAGAGAATAATATGTTGGTAAAGAATGACATTAAAACAGCAGTATATGAACTTGTCCTGAGTAAAGGGGTTTTAAAATGTTAAAATATTTTATTAACAAAATATATTTTTGTTATCGTCTTTCACTTGTATCATATCCAGTCACCTTTGATTCGGTAGCAGTAATGGGTCTGTTAAAATATAGAGTGTTGCAGACTTATTGGGTGTGACTTGGCCAGAAAATATGATCTTTTGTGGTTTGACTGTACTCCAAAGCCTCTGATTAACCAAATTTTTGCAGAGCTTAGGGAAACTGAATGACATTGCTGTGATGCTACAAAATATGATAGTGTAAGAACAAGACTTATTATAATATATATATACAAATCTGAAGTTTTTTTTATTATTTATTTATTTTTAATCTACAGTTTCTCAGGAGTTAAATATCATTATATATATATATATATATATATATATATATATATATATATATATATATATATATATATGTATGTATGTATATTTACTGGAACATAAATCATACTAGCACCCCAAAGCTTAATTTAAGATATTCCCCTGGTTTACAGGTCCCAGAATTTTGTTAATAATTATTATATTGTAAAAGTTTTCCTAAAATAGTTAAGAATGTTTATTCCAGTTTCCTATTTTTCTTTTTCAGGTGACTCCTTATATTCTACAAAGGGACAGAGGTACCGGTCAAGAGAACTTTCAAGTGAGAAGCCATATGCAGTTGGCAGCTGCAGAAAAGCAGATGACTTTCATATTTTTGATGACATTCATATTTTTTAGTTATGGCTGCAGACATACTTAGGACAGTGTGTCATAATTCAAAAGAACAGAAATATGAAATTATCAGGAAAATACATTTATTTATAAAAGTAGAAAGATGAAATATATTTAGTTTCTGATGAAGAGTAGCACTTGAGGAAATAATGCGTTAATACAATAATCATGTTTCCATCCAAAATCAAATCATTTAATCTGCTCTATATAGCTAAGACAGCCAACACCATGAGAAAAATATGTATTCGACACATTATTCAGATGCAGACAATGTGATACAGGGGTATTAATGGGCTCAAGACCTCATGTTAAACCAGTGCAAATTCTGTAAATGATACTGGAAGACAAGAAGTGGTATTGTATATTGGATTTGATTGTTATATTTGAAGGCAGTAGGCACTCTGACATGCTAGTCCCCTCTCTTGCTGCACATCACTTCAGATGTTTGACACATTTCTTCCTTTCCCCTTCTGCTGGCTGTGTCCTCACTGTCAGCATTTTCAATTCCATTACCCTTTTCTTAAAGTATAATGTTTATTATTATGCACTATTATTACTGAGATTTTTCTCAAACACAGTGGCTGATTATCTAAAGCAGACATTTTTATCAGTTCTTCAACTGATAAGATGTACTTCTCTCTACAATATTGATGAGTTTAGTTAGATTCTCATAAACACATTCAAGAAATGTATTAACTTATTTTCACTTCTTGTATAAATTACCACCTAAAAGTATTCCTCTGAAAATGTCAACTTCCATAGCTGAGCCCATTAATTCCCAGAGTTGGTGGTCTCCTGTCCAACATCAAAAGATGTTAACCTGCACAATGTTCAGTGATATAACACAAAAGGAACCCACTTTTTCAGATACATAAAAACATGTGGGCACTAAATAGAGGTTTAAAGGGTAAAATGAGATACAATAAATTTCACATTCAAGCTATTTTAAGAAAAGAAAAAAAAAAGTCACTAGATGGTCAAGTCATTTAGGTATTGTTTACTTAGTTTAGTTTGTTTTCTTAGTTTTGCATTGTTTTGGTTTGGTTTTAGGACACAGTCTGCAGCTGTGCTTATAAAAAAAGATTTCAGTAGATTTGTGTTGAGACATGGCCAGATTCTGACAGGTGTAAACTGGTATAACTTTGAGGAATATTGGCTCAGAATGAGTTTCTGGCTTGAGCTATGCATAATTGAACATGCAGACATCATGACTATTTGATTTAACCTTGGTTAATGTATCTGAGCCTGCAGTATTGCTTAGGGGAACAAAATAAGAGGTTTTGGATTTAACCATTAGCTTTTTGCTTTCTGATTACTCCATTATGTTTGAGCTTTGACTAAGACTTTTTTTTTTTTTTTTTTTTTTTTTTTTCTCTCTGCCCAGAAACCTCAAACCATGAATTGGGAATGACATTTCACTGAGAAAGATAGTACAGATAAGTAAAAAGCAGACAGACATATTAACCTTTTGTACATTCCTTTAATAAAAATATATTAATGTGCTTGTAGATAATGTGATAATTGCATCTGGACACAGGAATCTAGAATAGATGTAGAAAATAACTTGGTTAGTCATTGCATTGTGATGTAGAAGCACAGTATTATACTGACAGCTGACAGAACCAACATATTTTTCATAGAGGAGGTGTAAGGATGACTTATAATTTGACTTGCATTCTGACTTGAATTCTTTTAACCTTGGGGAAAATATTCTGAGGGCAAGAGTGAGATAGAGAAAATAAAAGGAAAACTTTGTCTTACATTGGAAATTACTTTAACTGTTTGGAGAATCTCCCCCCGCATACACACACACTTAATTTTGTTGCTTTTGAGTAGTTGATATACCCCTAGATATGTATGGCAAACCAGGTCATCAATCTTTGATCAAATTTTTCTCCTAAGTAAATATTATGAATTGGAATAGGCTGCCCAGGGAAGTGGTTCAGTCACCACCCCTGGAGGTATTTAAAAGACATTTAGATTTAGAGCTTAGTGATACGCTTTAGTGAAGGACTTGTTAATGTTAGGTCAAAGGTCAGACTAGGTGATCTTGGAGGTCTCTTCCAACCTGGATGATTCTGTGATTCTGCATTCTCATGTCATATATATATTTTGGATCTTCTTAGCTAAGATTAACCTTTATTGAAAATATGCATAAGTTCTTGAAAAAGACATTCTAGAGAAGGCTTCTTTCGGTCTCTGTTTTTTTTGGAGGAGATAGGGAAAGAAGAAAAAAAAAAAAAAAAGAGAGAGATATTGAGAGAGAAAGAAATGTTGTTTGTTTCTTTGTTTTTCCTGGCAAAAACATCATCTGTTTGTAAAAAAATAAAAATGTTATTTTGTGGAATGTGAACAACTGGCTTGGGACAGGCTCAAGAGGAGCAGAATTACAGAAGAATTGAAAGCAGAAATGAAAAATTAATCTTTTGCTTATCATAAATGGAAGCTTATGTTTCATTCATATTGCACATGAACTAACAACTTCCATATTTCCTTTCTGAAAAGTAGAAGGATAATGGATAAAGCTGGTTGAAATTTTGTAGTTGTTTTTGCTGAGAAAAATGAGTCCTTAATCCAATATTTTGATGACAGTTTGTGTTCCCAACAAATAGGAAATTTGAAATATCAGTTTTCAATGCCAAATTTCTTGTGTTTTCTTCTTTTACTATTTACTATTTAAAAATAATAATAATAATAATAATAATAATAATAGTTGACAGCTTTGGTTGTCTCTAATTCTTTTTTGTTATATTCATGATCACTAGACAATGGTGTATTCACAGACACCTTCCCCAGGGAATAGTATGAAACATATGCTGAGTTATAATTGAACAAAGTGGTGATAAAATTAGCACAAATAATCAGCTATTCACACAGTGAATTAACTATGGGAAGATGTTACTGTGGAAAGGGAGTAATTTCTTGTTATATCAAAGGTGCATTGGGAATACAGACATGTTTATCATTTCTGTAAAAAAATATGTCCTGTCTTCCTACAGCTGACATACACAGGCTGTAAAGACAAGTTTTACTTGAAAATTTTTGTCTGGAATCATCTTGGAAACATTCCCAAACTGGACATAAACCAGATCAGATGTTATTTTCTTGCCACCAGTATGTGGCAAGAAAATAACAGACGTACTTGACTCAGGTCAACTTACAGGTCTATCTCTTCTCTTCTAATAGACGATCAACCTTTTGTAATCATGAAGGAAGATAAGTTATTTCCAGACAAATTATTATTTTATTTTATTTTATTTTATTTTATTTTATTTTATTTTATTTTATTTTATTTTATTTTATTTTATTTTATTTTATTTTATTTTTTCCCCTGGAGTGGCTGGATGAATTTACTTTGGGAATTTAGTAAAAGAATGTAAAGAATGACCAACATTTTTCCATCCCTGCACACAAAATAATACATTAAAAGCAAAACGCTCCATTTACTGCAATGGCAGTTGGGAGATTTTGACACAGCCAGGAAATTGTGAGCTGACTTTCTCCTGGAACATTTACTATGGCTCTCTGTGAATAACATTATTAAAGGCCCTTCATAAAGAATATTTTGTACATTAGTTGGGATGGTGCTAGTTATTTTTAAGGCTTGGCATGTCTCATAGGATGAGGACAAATGGTAGCTATCAAGCATGTAGAAGGGCCTTAGAAATATAGGTGGCCAGGGACTATGGTGCATAGATGGCAGGGAAAAAAAAAAAAAAAAACAAGAAAAAAAAAAAGGGGGGGGTAGAAAGCAGCACAGAAGCACAGATAGACATTTGGATGGGGTAGGAGAACGAGAGGAATGGGACAATTTATTCTTTGCACATTTTGTTCCCAACCAAGCTATGATGTGATCTACAGCATCTTACAAGCATTACACTCCTCATTTCTCACCACCACCAATGAGCAGATTTTTCCTTTTCAAGGAGTCCTCCAAAAATTACAATGCTCTTGAAGCCAGCTTCCCCTTTCAGTCACTGGGCATTCACCCAATTCACCTGAAGCCTTTTCCAGCCTCCTGAAGTTCCCATAATTTATTACTTACTCATGCTGATCATACTAATGGAAACCGCATCCCAACTTGATAAGAAACAGCAATACTAACACCAAAATGGTGGATTTACTGCATATTTGCACCTGTACATGTCCCAGTCTCTCTACTCTTTCTACATATTGTCTTCTCAGACTTTTAGATCTACCCTTTGAGTAGATTCCTTGCAGTAAATTTGCTATAATTTTGGCTCACCTTTACACGGGTAAAGACAGGCAACTTTTTATGATGTTATCATCTAAGCCTATGCCCAAACTTAATTAATGGCAAGTCCTGCCTGATAGGTCTGGACCTGTATGACTTAAGAGGATTTTTGTTCCTAAACCCTAAGCACAACATAGCTGGAGTTGCATGTAATTCAGGAACTGAATGCAATTTGAGGTCTTTAGGAACAAATATGGCCTAAGAAAGTCAAGCATTAACTAATGTGTGACCCAATGAGTGCTATTGATGTAACGTACTATTTATCAACATGCAGACTTTAAACAGAAAGATTATTTTGGATTTATTTATTTTTTTAACATTATTTATTTATTTGTTGGACATTGCTAACGAGGTAAGTCTGTACAAAGTTACAAGAATGCTTTATGTTTGGCTGGTTGTCAAAGTGAAACTTTTTATAACCTTACTACATGCTGAAATCATAGCTGAAAGCCTGTTTTAGGTAAAATTGTTAACAAACTAGATCTGTACACTATGTGGGTAAAGGATAGAGCCAGTAAACAAAAACCTGCACTTCGCAGGCCAGGATCTGGCCCTAATTTTCTGGTTGCATTGACTAAGTTGTGGGTACTGGAACTCTGCACTGGATTTTCTTTAATTAAATGCCTCATTCATATATTCCTGGCATCTAATGACCAGTGGGGAAGAACCAAGTCTATTATTTGAAACCACTGTCAATAGTTCTGTCACTGAGGTTAGGTTGCCAGATGCTACTTTCTAAGAGTAGTTGTCCCAAAATAAAATCAATTTAAAAAAAAAAAAAAAGTTTTGGAAGGCAAGTATGGCTGCATACTTGAGGGCAATAGTCAACCTCTAACTACAGGATGTTAAAATAAAACTTTCCCAGGGCAAAGAATATCGTGTAACTGACTATTCTGAGTTTTTTTTGCCTCTATCACTGAATAGCTGGCACTGACCATTGCTGATGATGGAGAGCTAGTATGATTGGCCCTCTAGTTTCCCCAACAGTGGAAGACATTTTTATCTCCCAGAAGGAAAAGCTGTACAGGCATTTATGTCTACAAAAAAAATGATCTTTATCTAGAGTTGAATATTCTGGATTTCATTGGGATTCAGGAGAATTAACAGAGATGGACTTTACCTGTGTCAGCTGATACGCAGACACCAACATGGCACAGATGGTACAGGTGTATTATTAGTCAGTTTACAATGGCAATTAACATCAATTATGGTAATAAATTTTATATTAAAATATCATTAGATCAATATTTACAATTATGATGAAGGCTGGGGAGGCAGGAGGGGAGAGAAAGGTGGGGGGCACAGCTACCTAACAGTATTAGCTGCTACATGGACAGAAATGTTGATTTTTTCCTTATTTGTCAAAGAGAGTTGAGCATAATACAGTTCCCATCCCACCCTGTGTATGTTTCTGCATGTGTTATATGTTGGTGCTTTTTCATCTGTTGATCATTCCTGGATAAATGTTTTCAATGAGCTGTTGACAGTAGTCTATAGTGTGTGTGCAGAGAATTAATCCAGTGTGCCTGTCAGACACTTGGCGGAGTGTTTCTTGCAAGGGATTGGACTTGCAAAGAGACAAGAGAAAAAACTTGGAAGAATAAACTAATGTTGGTTGATTAGGATAACTGAGCTAGAGAGAAAGCATATATCTGTCTGTAACTGAAATGGAGTAACATCCATTTATTTCAAGGGTTGGGAGCTCAAGATGTATTCTTTGCCAGTGTTGCTGAAATGCAGAAATGAATGGGAAAACAGTCAGAAGCAGTGACCATGAAGTTTTGTTCTATAATGCATTTGTAGCTCCCCCCATTTTCCCTCCCCTCCCCTCCCCCCCCACAAAAAAAAAAAAAAAAAAAAAAAAAGTGCCAAAAACGTGCTGTGACAGGTATCAGGAAGTCTACATACAGCTTCAAAGACTGATTGTAGAACAAAACCTGAAGGCATTTTTGAAGGACTAGGTGACAGTTCTAGCTGTACAAGTGACATCAATATTTTCATGTGCCCTGGCTGGTTACTGAATTATGATTTACACTTAAAAAACTTATTCTGACATCTATGAAGTGGTACCTGGCCCAAACAGTGTGTCACATAAGTAGATGATGGATTAGAGCTGACTCTCAGAGTGGGGGCAGTCACCTGAAGGAGGGGAACTGCTGAGGCGGTGCTCTCAGCAAGGAGATTTAAACTTGGAAATTCTGTCCTGCCCCTCCTGGGTCTGTGCTTCCAGATTTTTTTCCAGCTGAGGCTAGGAAAAGAAAGCAGATAGTGGTATTTGTCAAAGATATTTAGATAAATAAAAAAGCTTAACTCAGCTCTCCCGTATATGGGAGGTGAATAAACTTAATGTCATCCTGGTCAGAGGTGCATAATTTCTATTTTTCTATGTTTATTATAAGTAACAGACTGGTGTTTCTTAACAGTATAGGTCCTTTTATTTTCTAGGAGTTGGATATTAATTTTTATTTTCTTTGTATATATATTTTCTGATTAGGAAAGCCCATCAGATATGTCTTGATAGGCATATAAAAAGGACAAAGTTTGGAAAGTTCATACAATAAACTAATTTTAGTGCTGTGTATGTAGTCTAGCACTGTTTCTATATACTTTCAAATCTGAAGTCAGTACACCTGACTGGCCTTATTCTATTTCTTTTATAGTCACGTATGTCTGATCAGTACATTTGTAAAATGCCTTTGTATTAATTTTACACTAAGTTTTGTGCAGATCTAAACAACTACAGCGTGCAAAACTACAAAAAATTGTGTTTGCTCTAGTGTTCTCAGCACTTGATATGAGAATGTATTGTGAAAAGATTTTTTCTTCATTATCACTTAAATACAGTTTTAAATCAGTCATGATCTTTTGAGGTCCCTTCCAACCCCTTCAATTCTGTGATTCTGTGATTGTTTCTTTGGCCCACATCAGAAGGACAAAAAAGTATTAGAATGAGTCCAGAGGAGGGAGAAAAAGATGATCAAGGGTTGGAGCACCTCTCCTATGAAGACAAGCTGGAGAAGACCTGGAGAAGACAAAGTGAGACCTTATAGTGGCTTTCCAGTACCTCAAGGGGGCCTACAGGAAAACTGGGAAGGGACTCTGTCAAGGAGTGTAGTGATAGCACAGGGAGTAATGGCTATTAACTGAAAGAGGGTAGATTTAGATTAGATATAAGGAGGAAATTCTTTACTATGAGGGTGGTCAGGCACTGGATCAGGTTGCCCAGAGAAGTTGTGGATACCCCATCCCTGACAGTACTCAAGGCCAGGATGGAAGGGGTTTTGATCAACCTGATTTAGTGGGGGGTGTCCTTGCCCATGGCAGGTGGGTCTTTAAGATCTTTAAGGTCTTTTCTGACCCAAACCTTTCTAAAGTTCTATGATTTTGAAATTACCCACCCATCCTTCTTACACAATCTGAAAATAGAAAGTTGTAAGAGAAAGACAATAGGCATGTTTGCAAATTTGTATTGGATATTCATCACTTTAGCTCTGAGCTCAAACAGAAGTAATTCACTCTAGTTCTTCCAATGTCAATGAGATTTTCAATAATGACCTGATTTTGAAATATGTATATATTGGGTTCAAGATTGGACTTTTAAAACTTGGATGAATAAGAAGAGCAAATATACATATAAGTTTGTAAAAGATGGTGGAAGGGCAGAAACAACAACAAAACTAGTTAACAGAGAGAAGTTTGTAAAGACTTGAAACAGACACAATATGATATTACCTAGCTCATCGTGTTTCTGTTCAGTGAAATTTCACAAAGCTTTCTGAATAACTCTAAAACTTCACAGAAACATTTTCTTGAAGCAGATTCAATGTTATAGAATACCCCATGAGGTCTGTAAACTTGTTAAAATATTAAGAAAGACATAGCTGTTAAAAGAGCTATACTTAAATCAGCTCCCAGGTGAAATATGAAAAAAAAATCTCCTAGGGGTTCAAATTAACACTGTTGCATTGAAATCTGATGTCACTCAGTTCATTTAGAAAATACTATAAACTACTTAGCAAGAGAATTCGGTAAAGGAATCTTTCATTAATAGGAAAGATTTGACTATGCACTGCAAATTAAGTGATGTTTACATAATTTTGAATGATCTTTGAGAGACTTAATATCCTCCTTCTTCTGTGGCTTACTGTAAGCACCATATTAAACTTGCCATTTTTAATAGAATGAAAATGTCATAATTAAGTTATTACATTGTGGGAAATATGCTTGCTCTTTAGAAAGATACTCAATTAGATCTTTAGCTATTGCTGAGGATTTTTGTCTTAAATAAAAGCTTTTGCACTAAAACACAACCCTAAGCGCTAGCTGTCAGTATGTATTAAATGTAGTCTGAGAAAAAATTCTATGAGGTTTATAAGACATCATGTTTTAGGGTGGCTGAAATATTTGTTTAATTGCAAACAAATCTCCCTATGCTCACTTATGTCTGACCAATTTCATGTAAAGGTACCTCATGAATACTCCTTCATTTCAAGGTTTCAACTGTTTTTCTTGTTACAGCTTTTAGGTGGTTCAAATTTACTTCAGAATGTAAAAAGAAATATTTTTACCTTTGTAACAACGTAGTCAAGAAGAGATTTCCTCATAAATTCCTGTTTGTTGTCTTGTGCTTGTGGTCGTCTTTTTTTTTTTTTTTTTTTTTTTTTTTTTTTTTTTCAGAAGTGCTGTTAACTTAATTCCCTCTGTCCCAGAGCTAGGAAGACAGGTGAGCCACACAGGAATTAGTGCACACCTTCTTTCTGTACTGAGCCTGTAATTTCAGACAGCATGGCTGTCAGTTACACCTTTCATATTAAATTTGAGGTTAGAGGTGAACAAAATCATATCTTCAAGAACTACAGAAGTGAAAACTCAGTTTTCTGAAGATCTTGTTGCCAATGAAACTTCTTCAGAGATCCCTTCAATTGAAAAGCGATGTGCACGATGAGGACCATGGGTCTACTGGTGTGTTGTGGTAGCCATAGCTTGGCCAACCAGCACAGCACACCTGAAGCAGTTGAAAATAACAATTCATGTGAAATACTGTAGTTAGCACAGAGGGATGCATTTTTGTCAGTTTTGGCTGAAGTTAAATATTTTAATTTGGATATGTATTGGACATGTAGGTATGTATAAAAATTTCCAGACAGGCTTGTTATTTTGGATTTTGTAGAGGCTTCTTATTTGCTTGTTATACATGAAAATAAGGAGTTTACAAGATGAAAATATCTGATTGTTTTTAATGGGATGGAAATTATAACCCAAGCCATTCTATGGTTCTATGATTATAATAAATCTTTCTTTACTGGAAACAACAGAGGGAACTTTGGAAGTAGCCAATAAAGCTGACTGAGGTAAAGGAGGGAGGAAAGCTGAGGGAGGAAAGAAGATGAAGGAAACCTGGATTCCTGGATGGGATTATCAAGACTGCCATGGTAAATTTTACATATGTGTAAAGATATACAGGAACATTCCTGGATGTTAGCTTCCTTTTCAAGGAACATTAACATTAACAGGCCTTAAATTTAAGCTCCATTCAGGAAGATTTAAGATACACCATGATAATTTTTCATAGAGCTTTTAAGAGAACATACTTTGTGCAGCATCCCATTATAATGAAACAAATGAACTGAATATATCAGCAACTGATTTAAGACAGCATTTATGCCCAATCTGTATATAGTTTCTGTATATTTAGGGATAATACTCAGAGTAACCTTGTTCACTTGTGCTGAGTGGGAAAAAAAAATCACAAACTGTTTTTATAACTAGAACGAATAATCATCTAGGGTTTCTTGCTTTTTGGGCTTTTGTACTGTTTAACAAACTCAAGAGAACAAAATTTGTCTTGAAATTTTGATACGCACTTCACAGTAAAAGGGCTGCAGCTCATAAAGTAATCCTGATTGAATGATTTGTCTTCTGGAAGAAATCCATGTGGATAAAGTGGCTAGATAAGAGAGGATGGAATAGCATACAGTAGAAATAAGTTGTTATGCTTTTTGTAAATGGAATTCTTTTGTTCATTGTATAAAATATTCTAACAGAAAGGTTCAGTGTACATATTAATTGATGGGATTTAGGAGCACCAGATATGAAGCCCACACACATTACCTCTGATTGGCTCAAAAATAGAGTTTAATGGGGTATAACAAAATGATAATATAATGCTTTATTTCTGGGTCATATGAAGAACATCTGAATAAGACTAGATTGGGGATTTGTGCAGAAAAATAACAGGCTTGTGTCTGTAGAGCTTTGTCCCAATAGATAACACATTAAAAAGTAGGTTTGTTTTATAAGAAAAGCAGGATTGTGTCCCATTCCTATTTCTATCCTTGCAACAAAGTTTGTTTATTATGTTAGAGAGCAAATTGGCTTTGGGGCAAGGAAACTCTTTTTAGCTCTGCTTAGTTGAAAGTTCTGTCAATCTTGAACAGTGAATCTAATGAAAAACATTACTTCTTCCTGCAAGTCTAGTTGACAGACATGAAAATGTTTCTCTTGTTAAATCCTTGATTCAGAAAAATACATAATTTTCCACTGGAAACTGCCTTTCTCAGAATAATACTTAATGTCATGACTGACTTTAAGCACATGCTTAAAGTATATTCACTGATTTCACAGTGACAAACATGTACTTCAGAGAGATGTTTTCCAGAAGTGAAGCAATGATAGTCACAATTAGATTAAGTTGAATACAGCTATGTCATAGTCACACAGGCTCCTTCATCTCTCTGATTACCAATAGTTCTAAAAGTTATTGCAGCTTTTTATCAGTATTACCTGTATTTCACACATATGTGAAGCTTACCATGGCAGTCTTGATAATCCCTTTTACAGTCCCTGACAGGGTTCACTGGTGAAAGTTGGAATAAACAAAAATTTGGTTAGTACAGGAAGGTAAGGAAGTGTTTACATGGTCTGCAATTGTGGTCATCTGTATCCAGCCAAAGGGGAACCTCTAATTTTCTAGTTTATGTAATTGAATTTTTAACTGGTGCACAGTGAAAAGCCTTTTATTTATTTATTTATTTCTGTATGTATGTATTTATTTATTTATTTATTTTCTGAGAGAAATGAACTCTAATTACAACATATGGAGGCTGCAACATTTAAATAAGCAAATAACAGTCTATTCTTGACATTTCTTCCTCTGGAAACAAAATAAAAAACTGTAGGAAAGACTCTTATGTTTTACAAAGAAATTACTTCCTATAATCAAAATTGCTTTGCTGTTTAGTAAAGGAATTTGGGTCTAATGGGCATACTAATGATTTTAAAGACAACCAGATGCATGTTTTATTTATTTATTTATTTGTCTCATTTTGATAATTGTAGCATATGTTCTTTTCCTATGAACAGTTAATGACTAACAAGTATCTGAGAAACTGAAAAGCAATAAGTAGTCCTGATTTGGAATACTGTCATGTAAAAGAATCAACCCAGGTACATCGTCTTCTCAAACCACACTTTGCTGATGGGTCTCATTTATAACAAGGGAGAAAGAAAAGCTGTTTTTGGTAACATCTATAAAATATGAAGATCTCTCCGAATACTCACAAGGGGATGATCTATGCTTCAAGGACTCTGCAAGTCAAAGTCAACCACAGATACAGAAATATGCTAGAAGGAAGGAATAAGAAATGTTTTACGATTAACATTGTCTTGCTTGGCATTATATATAATTAACTACACCCAAGCAATTAACTTCAATGAGAAAGGGCATTTTACCTCTAGTGTTAAAAATGAAGTAACAATTTCCAAACCTTTTCCTTCTAAGAAAAGCTAACCACTGTAACATGAATTAAAGGATAAGTGGCATTTTTCCAGGCCCTCCTCATTTACATAGAGTGTTTCATTATGAACTGGTTTTACAGCATGCAGATCTACTGTCCCTCTTCAGGAGACCTCCTAAAGGAGGTCTCTTCAGATGGAAGGAGTCCTCAGAGGTCCCTAAGGGCCACCTTTATTGACATTTCAGGCCTCTGTCTGTTTTGTAGACAGTTTCTTATGGGGTATTTTTTGTTACAGCAACGGCATAAGTCACAGAAAAAGCTTCATGGGTGTTGTTTTAAGTGTGATTTAAAGGTTGGGATGGGACATAAGACCAGGCATATTCTACTTCAAACCTAGTCAGGTTCAGTATGACAGTTTGTCACTGGCAAACCTTTCAACCTAACTGGGAGAGACATGCTAAAGACCTTCTTTCCCTCTTTGTGCAGCCTGCACTTCCTAGCTGTGACTAGGAAGCTTCCCAAGCTTCCCCACCGACATCAGTAGAGAGTGCAATAGGCATTTGTTTTTATATCAGAAGTGTCTGGTTATTTGAGAAAAGAAAGAGACCTTGGATGGGAACCACAGGGATCATCAAGTCCAAGTCCTGGGTCCACACAGGACCACCCTAAAAATCAGACCATATGTCTAAGAGCATTGTCCAAATACTTTTTGAACTCCAACAGGCTTAGTGCTGTGACCACTTCCCTTAGGAGCCTGTTCCATTGCCCAACCACTTACTCAGTGAAGAACCTTTTTTCCTAACATCCTGCCTCACCCTCCTGTGTCCCAGTTCCATGCCATCCCCTCTGTCCCCAGAGAGCAGAGATCAGCACCTGCCCCTATGCTCCCCTGGCGAGGAAGCTTAAGGCCATCATGAAGCCTTCCCTCAGCCATCTCTTCTCTAGGCTGAACAAACCAAGAGACCTCAGCCTCTCCTAACACATCTTGTCCTCTATACCATTCACCATCTTTGTAGTGCTCCTTTGAACACTCTCTAATAATTCTATGTCCTTATCAAGGCTGGATTGAAAGAAGTCAGGGAGGTTTTTCCTAATGATCCCCAGTAGGATGCAACCATGGGTGAGTGCATTTGTCAAGTGTATAAAGCCATGCATTGGCTTTACTACAAAGGGTGTAGGAAACAGAGGAATGTGTTCACAAATTAAACACAAATAAACACCTGGACCTAACTTACAGTAGGGAAATTCTTATCAAGGTGATTTGAATCATGGAGCCTAAGATGGCACAGTATTTCAGTTTCAGTACCCTTAAACAGGTGTATTATCTTCTTGCAAATACAGTAAATGCATTTGGATACTTATCTCTGTGTTCACTGATATAATGTCTCCTGCAATTCACGTGGGGAATGATATAAAGCCCTCTAAAATCAAAGGAGACTTTGTATTTCTTTCATTGACCTATGAAACAAACCGTCAAAGAATAATAATGAGAGTTGAATTTTTAAAGTACTGAACTGTGTCTTATTGTAGACATTTAGTCATTTAATAGCAAAAATGTATCTGTCATTTTCCCTGCAGCCTGATTTCCTGTGATCTCTAGAAATCTTCTGAGATCCTAGAATAAATGCTATGATTTAGTGTTCAGTTAATTTATAAGCTGCCTGAACTGATCTGCACCAAAGATTCTATCTTTGGCCTTCTTCTGAAAGCATTTGTTTACAGGTTATCAGACATTAAATTCATATTACCCTGGGCTCACTGGCAAAATTCACAGGTAGTTGATAAACCTGACCTTGTGGAAGTATAGAATCATAGAATCATAGAATATCCTGAGTTGGAAGGGACCCTTAAGGATCATCAAGTCCAACTCTTGACACCGCACAGGTCTACCCAAGTTTAGTATCTTTGAAGCCTTTTAAATAATATAGTGGGGAAAAAAAAAAAGGACTGTTTCCATCCTGAAGCTAATTTGCTTGCTGTTACAGACAACAAGGTTTCTACCGTATATCGATCAGGAAACAGAGGAACTAAGATAAGTAAGTGCATGAAAAGAAAGTAGAAAATAAATAAGTAATTATTAATGATATAGAAATGGAAAATAGCATGCTTTGATCTAGATAACTGCTGCAATTATAAGTTAATCTTAAAGGGGAAATGAGACTAAAAATCATCAGGAGAAAACAGGAATTGTGGTTTAAGTCCTTAGATACACTTAAACATCTAAGACAGCTGCTGTGCATTGCTATGCTGCTGCTCTGTACTGCTATAGTTATGTATTTGCCTATTTTTCCACTGAGGTACAGGTAGAGTAGGGTACTTAATAGAATGGTTTGGGTTGGAATGGTGTTTAAAGATCATTTAATTTCACACACACATGGCATGGGCCGGGACACTTTCCACTAGACCAGGTTGCTCAAACCCCATCCAACCTGGCCTTAAACACTTCCAGGGATGGAACATCCACAGGTTCTCTGGGCAAGCTGTTCCAGTCCCTCACCACTCCCATAGTAAATAATTTCTTCTTCATAACTAATCCACATCTATTTTCAGTTTAAAGCCATTACTCCTTGTTCTATCACCAGATAGTTCTATCACTCCTTGACAAAGAGTCCCTAGAAATACTTAAGGCCAGGTTGAATGGGTCTTTGAGCAACCTGGTCTAATGGGTGGCATCCCTGTCAATGTCAGGAGGGTTGGAACTAGATGATCTATAAGGTCACTTCCAACACAAATCATTCTATGATTCTACGATTCTGTGATTCTATGAATGTTTGCTCTCCAAGAGAAGGGGAAAATCCCATTCAACATTACAAGAGCTGTTGGTGAGAAAGTGACTCTACATATACCTAAAACACGTTTCCATTCCCTGTCTCCTTCGCCTAAGTGTTTTGTTATTTAGCAGTGCATTTCTGTGATAAACAGCTCTGTTGAATGTGATAAAGTCAGTGGTAAACTTGGAAGAGCGACACAGATAAAAAAAAAAAAAAAAAAGAACAGCTGGTAAAACTGAGAGTTTGCTTCCACTTAAAACTGACATCTTAGTATGTAAATGGCTTTAGATTGAGCAATGTTGACGAATGTCTATAAGAAACTAGACAGCAAAAGGAAGAGTTTATTATCATTTTTTGTTTGCTTGAGGGTTTTTTGTTTGTTTGTTTGTAGTTTCTATTTTGAATAGAGTGCTTGTTGATTTTCTTAAGAAAAAGATTCCATATTTTACATTAAATGTTACAATTTCTTTTTTCATTAAATAAATTGGGAGTTCAGAAATGAAGAAAGAAAGAAAGAGAAAGAAATAGAGAAATAGAGAAATAGAGAGAGAGAGAGAGAGAGAGAGAAAGAAAGAAAGACGAAAGAAAGATGTTGATGGCGTTATGAGCATCCTGAAGGAAAAATAATAATAATAATTAAAGAGAAAGAAAAAAAAAAAAAAAAACAACAAACTTCTACTACTTTATCTTTGAAGTGGCCAGGCTGCAAGGGGAAGTAGTTAATTCCCCATGGGTAGACACAAACATTCCATCGCTTGTGACATGTGTAAAGGTTGCTGTTCAGAGCAGACTCTTTTCAGGACCCATTTCTTCTGGGCACTTACATTTCTAAGCCCCTCAAGAGGGCTGTACTTGTGAAAAAGAAAGTGGAAGCTCTGGTGTTCCAGTCTAAGATTACACCATCATTTTTGTGAACAAACTTTGGATCAATCCAGAGTTGGAAGTGAACATGAAAAGTGTCAGTAACTCTTTTATAAGTCTTTTTGTGGTGCATCTGATTGACCCACATTATGATGTACAATAGCATGAAAGAGTGTTAGTAATCAGTGCTAATGAATACATGTACCTACCTGATTCATATACTGGGCATTAACCCTCTCTAATGCTTTTGTTTTGCATTCATTAAAATTCCCATCATGACACAAAATGCTGAACATTTACTATAACAAAAACAAAAGCAAACAAAAAAATTGGACACATTTATTGCAAATTTCAGTCAAAAAAGATATAAATAAGGAAATCACATAGCACAGGCACATTGTCCCAGTCCTACTCTACTTTAGTTCATTAATTAATGTTTTTAGAAAAGATATTTACAGTGAGACCTCAGGCAGATACTCTGAGAGCTTGTGGCATAATCCTTCTCTGTCCTCCCCTCTTCCCCTTCCCCCACCTGCAAAAGAGACTGCTTACTCATTTTTCTTTTTCTTTAAAGCCAGGAAGGACTTGGAAAAATCAATCCTCATGGCTTAGATTTATATAAACTATTTCATAAATCTCATTCTCAAACATACTTCTTATAGAGCTAAAACTGACATTTGTTTACTGGTTTTTTATTAGAAAAAATATATTTTTCTTTCCTCTTTCTTATGAAAGTGGTTTAGATAAACAGAAGATCCTAGCAAAGAAGCTATGTATGTAAGTATGTATGTCTGTATCTAACAAAAATAGTTTTTGTTTGTTTGTTTGTTTTGTTTGTTTTCCCATAATATTAAACTCAAAAAGCTTACCTGGATTAAAAGCACCAGATTTTATCCCAGAACAGATGGATTTTCTATCTGAGATGTTTCTAATACAAGCTATCTTAACCATATACTACAATTATTTTCATAATTTGTAAAACAAATATATCAGTTCTGAGGAAGCACTTGCTATAGTATCATAAAAGGAATTGAGGAATGCAAAAGAGACTCATACAGTGACAAGATAAAAAGCTTTCTGTACGTGTAGCACTCTATCTCAGAGCAGGCTTAAAAATATTTTTCTTTATTCCCCTCTTTTTTCTGTGCCACATACTGCTAAGGAGCCATCAGTATTAGTGAGAATTCAGTAGTGGTGGAACCTGGAGTGTGAAGAGAAGTGGATGGAAAAGTATGCTCAGGAACATGACACTACAGCTACTATTGCAAAGCTGGAGTTCCAGCTACAAATACATCTTACCAACCTATTAAAAGAAATAATAATAAAAGAAAGAAAATAAGATTTTTCTCTGACTGGAAGCTTAATAACAGTAATAATTAAAACAACAACAATAAATGTTCTATATTTGTTGCTCGGTGCTATCTCAGAATTAGCACACATTAGCATGTTCATAGTAAAGAAAAACTAAGGGGAGTTCTTCTATTTGCTCAGCTATCATGAGATTTGTTGCTGAGTTTGTTATCAGAGTGAGCCCTCTGGGGCTTTAGGCAAAGAAATGATTTGAGGATAAGTCTGAAGATTCCTCATGGGCATAGATACAGGAGTCATGCTGTTCATACTTCCCAAGCTACAAAGCTACAATAGCTGACAAATGTTATGGGGATAAAGGACTTTAAGACATTAAGGATCACTCTCTTGAGCATTTTGAGCCTACCAAAACTGAGCTTATGTGCTCCTTCAGAAAACTGGACCTTGGTCTCAATGGTAATGTGGTTTCCCTTGTGGATTACAGATCTGAACTGCAATCATCCTCGTTTGTGTGTAAAAAAGTCCATTTTAATTAAAACTACCATGTTCTTCATCCAGGTAATGTTAGAATCTCCTCAATGATTTGTCTTTATGCACATTCTTCCTTGTCTGAGATGTTGGCTCTCTGCCACTGTTTTGTGTTTTTTTTTTTGTTTTTTTTTTTTATAAAGATTATTCCTGTTCAGTCAACATAACTAATCCCACTCAAATCTTACTTTCTAGCCAGTTCATCACCATTAAAAACAACCTGTGCTTTTTTTTAAAGACTTTCTCTACAATCAAAATTATCAGCCCCCTCATTTAACAATGTATGCAGTTCATGCAGGTAAGGCATCCTACATGTTTCAATTCAGCTTCAAGCTTATTTGGCTGTGCAATATTATTCAATGTCTTGGCTGTGATTTTATGCTCTTGCAATAATGCTGTGAATGCTTGCCATTCATCATAATTCTTCCGATCACCTTTTTCATAGGTAGGGTAAATGAAGTGCAGATGGCAACACTTCCTGGTTTGGCCAAAACAATTATAAATTGATATTATGGGAAAACAGAAACCAGTCATTCTGATTCTTAGCTCTGTGCTCCAAGCTCCAATAAATATCCAAATAAATCAAGTTATCACTAGAAATGTAGTAATGATTATTGTGAGAAGGCAAATGTATAGAATGTTTTTGACAGGTTTCCCAAAGTTCTAATGGTGTAACTACCTGTTGTTGAATTCAACTTAATTATGGAAAAACCCCTAGCACTATATTTTATTCTATACATTTTCTAGAAGTACAAATATTGGATTCTGTATGTTCCAGCTGAAGTGTATACACAGTACTTGGGTCAGACCAAGGCTGCCTTTCAACCTCTAGCCCCATTCTGTACAATAGGGTTTTGCTAGTTGCTGAAAAACAAGGAAAGCAAACAGAAACCTCAAACCAAGACCTCTCTCCCCGCCCCTCCCCCCCCCCCCAAAAAAAAGGCAAACAAACAAAATATTTTTTTCTGAAGAAAAGCAAAATTATACTTCATCTGATCCTTGCTAATGACTCTTGTTGAAAGCTTAACATTTTAAACTTGCTTTAAAAAAAAATTGTCTTTGTTGAGGGGAACTTCAACACATTCTGCCCAGGGAAGCCCAGATTTAGGTATGATGCATTTTGGACTTCACCCCAATGATCTACTTCTCATCCTTATTTATTTTATTCTCATCCTTCACTTCATGATATGACTCAACTCATTAAATATTTCAGACTTAAATTAGCTCCAAGAGAAAGTGTTTCTAAGGCATCCTGGCTTTAGCCAGGATTTCTATTATCCATCAAACTTCTAAACAGGGATTTCCTCCTACTCAGTTCTGAGTAATAATTTGGAAGTGAGATGTTGGTATTCCCTCTGAATGACTGGGCTGAGCTTGTAGTTCAGTATGAATCACTTGCACGTTAGGTACATTGGGAGAGTGCAAACTGTGCTGTAATTAATTTTCATTTTGTAGTTGGAGTGTATATTTTCCACTCAGTTCATTTGCTTCATCAGCAACAACTCAGACTTCCAGCAAACCACACCCTTATCAAAAAAAAAAAAAAAAAAAAAAAAAAAAAGGAATGCAGGAAGAAGAGGCTGAACAAGCATGGACACTCATTTCCTCCAGGGCATATTGTCTCATATCAATGTTCAGATGATGCTTTCAAAAATAAAACTAGAGATCTTGTCATTTTTTATTCCTTAGTGAGGAAGCTACTGCACCAGCTGTGCAATGGCAATCACCAAGTTCTTGTAGTTTCCAGACTCCTCCAAGGTCTGTTTTCACAGACCTTCCCTGGTACTCTTTCATTTATTACTCCTGGATTCCCTCTGCTTACAGATGAAGGACCAGTAACTCTTGAGATCAATAACCTTAAAAAACAGTAGCTCAAGGGATTCTATTTATTTCAAAATGAAATTGGCCAAATGAAACTAACTAAGAGCTGGACGATGTTCTTTTTGAGCACAATTTCCATCACAGAAGTTGAACTGAGTTTTTTGGAAGATACATTTAAGTCTAAATTTTTTAAAGGCTGAAATGTCTGGAAGCTGTCACAAAGTTAAAATAACAACAACTCCTATTTAAATGAATGCAAATGGATACAAAGCTAGAAACAAAAAGAGAGCTATGAATTGTGATGTTGAACATAGCAATGCCTAAAAGTTTCTTGAACACAACTGAAAACACCGAACTAAAAACCTAAGTTCCATTTGCAGTGATCACCAGAGGGTTAGGCTCCTGGGAGTGGGACCTGAGCTGATCATCATGTCAAATGAAGTACCTTCTCCTGAGTAGGAACTGTTAAAGAGGCATGTCTGAAACTGTGGAAAGAAACTTTATTTGGGGAACGTATGGATTTCACAATAGCCAAAAATAAATGTTCTGCAACAGACAATTCAGAACATCTAAATTTGGATTTACAGACAACAGACATTTATTTAGGTGAAGGAAGTTGAAGTCTGTGTGTTTAGAACCATGAAATGAACCCTAGAAACACAGGAGTGAATCCATTGCTTGAGTCTACATTGCTAAATGAGATAGGTTCAGGGAGAACACTGATCACTGAATCTCTGATTGTCCACAGTGTTTAATTATTATCTCTCTGTCTCTGTGCTGGACCTCTGTCTAGATTTCTCTGATATCTCTCTGACTGATGTCTTGGCAGCTTTGAGGCGCACAAACATTTTAACATTCTCTCTTTTTTATTCTGTTTTGTTTTTGTTTCTGTTTTTGTTTGTTTGTTTGTTTACCAGTAGAGCTGTTGTGATAAGTGTAAGCTTTTTTTTTTTTTTTTTTTTTTTTTAAGTTAAATATCCTCTGAAGGATTTGTATATATGCTTCACTGACTTTATTAGAACTCAGGCATTCATCTAGTTTGAAAAAGATTAGTTCATCTTTTTCACCAGAACTAAATGCCTAAAATTTAAGTAAATCAGCATCTTATTCTGTCTTTATTTCACACACTGGCACAAAAAGTAAAAATACAGTCATATCAGTAGGCAGAAGACATTTGTATATTTGAGGGCAGTTGGTATAGAATCAGTAATGGTAGGACACAAAGAAACTAGAGAATGGAGAAAATATATTGATGTTCTAGGTCAAAGAAGGAGAAACAGTTGCCAGAGAGGTCACTGGACCTAGGATCCTCTAAGATAGTCCAGAGGCTGGGTGCTGAAACAGCAGGTCTTGTCAGTCCTGCTCTAGGAGGCCCAGGAGCACACTGTCTTCCACCTCTAAAAAGTGACTATGGGGAAGAGGTTTTTAGTTTCTCTCCTGTACAGAGGAGATGACAACGTTACCTGCTCTCCTTGTTATCTTCCAGAACAGATTCTTGTGAATCAAGGTACAGATCTGAACGTGCTATGGCCCAGGTCCTGTAAACAAAACTAGTTATTTCCAGCAAAATCTTGGCAATGGAATAACAGGTATTTCCCCATTCAGAGCCTAATTCTGCAAGACAGGTGAGGACCCTTTTTATATATTATTTTTATTTTATTTTATTTTATTTTATTTTATTTTGCCTTTTTCTGCTACCAAGATCTGGAAACTTAAGTGTGTACATTGCTTTGGGGTAATGTCTAGTATCTTGCTAGTCATATCTTGTACCCTTTCTGCAGAAAACTTTTCTAGGTGAATGTGATTTTAGTTATGAAATGCAAAATCTTGATACATCCATATTAAGAATATGGAGTAATGGTATAACTAGAGGTTTTGTGTTCTTTATGCTGAAACCACTTGAAGCTGGTGACTGCTGTACACCAACAAAAAGTCAGCAAATACAGGCAGAAACCTTCACTTGACTGCAATATATCTTATTCATGGGAATCTTTCCAGGACAAGCAGGGAAACATTTTTCTACTTTATCTAAATTTTCACAAGGACTGAGTCACAGGCCATTTGCAGAGCTCCTGACTACAGCAGAGCAAATTCTAAGAAACTCTTTATTCAGTGTCCTCTGGTTCAGCAAGGCCCTGGAATTTGGGTGACCACAGGAAGTAGTTGAGAGGTTTTCCAGCCTGACCATATGAGCCGTCTCCCCACAAGAACTTCCTATTTTGGCTGAGTCTCTTCAATCAGTTTGAAGTTGCTCTTTATGATCAATAGTAGTGAGTTTAAGGATGGCTTGTTTGCCTTATGTTTGAGAAGTGGTTCTTGTTCATTGGTTTCTCTTTCTTACATCAGAGCTACTTCTGTTTGTTTTAAGATTTTAAATTGTTGCTAAATTTACAAAGAGAAGCAGAGAGTAAAAAGTGTGTAAAAACTTCTGTCTCCTGAAAAGCTAAAAGTAGAATAAGTAACATGAAACAGAATGGGGAAAGACACAAGATAAACAAAACAAAACTTTTAATACATAGGATGATTTTATAGGTAGACTGCACCTAAATAATAACATGTTATATACATGTATTGCCTAAAATAAATATATATACGTAAAATATTCATAAATTACCTTGAGATGTAAATGTAAATGAACTTGCAGAATTCACAATAATAACAGTGAATACACATATGATATAAAAACATAGGGAAATAAAAAATATACACAATGTACCATTTTCTTCTATGTAGCCCTTGGAAAGTTTCATTTTCATAGGGAGAAAACAACAGTCACTGCACAAAGCCATTAGTGTTTGATGAAAATAAGCTGGCAAAAACTACCTCAGTAACTGAAAGGGATTTGCATTCACAGTTTTTTAGAGGTGTAGGTAAATGAATGATTTCAGTTATTGGAAAATAATATTTGCATTAGAGAGCTTAACATTTAAATATGGCAAAAAGAATGTATCTTATCTGCATTAGATCAGTGCATCTTATTTAGAGAATAGCTATGAATTTGTTGCTTTTCTTTCACAGAGAAGCTCTTCTTTTTCAAGTAGGGGTAAAGAATAACAAACGATTAATTGTTTTGTGTAGCCCATGATCTCTTAATCTCAGACTTAGCACAGATATATAACACTGCTTAGTGGGGGAAAACAGAGATTTGTTTGATAGAAATAAATATTTGAACCCTAACAGGACATTTAAACTACCTGGAATACAGTGACTATCTTGTTCAAAAGTTATGCATTTTAATATTGGGTAATTTAAAAATTCAAAGATCCAATTTGTTGGATCTTTGAAGGAGGAGTTTTTTATCAGTAGTTTGCTTACTAGGAAATGTAACACTAAAAAGAGTTAACTAGAAAACTGGTGAGAAATATATGTATATACTTTTATTTATTTTTTAATGTTAGACCAAGTCATTTAGCTATAACAACTAATATCTTGCCTCCAGCACGGACCAATGTTAGCTTAGAGGATAAATAAGTTCTTTCAATATACTTAGCGACATATACAGTATTGAAAATTAAAATATATTCCTTTCTTCTTTCATGATTAGTTTCCAAAACCTGGAATGAAGATTACTGTCCAAGACAGGATACTTGTGCAGAGGATGTTCAGCTGCTTAACAAGTATGAACAGAAGCCCACCCAATTTTGGATAACTCTATGAGAAACAACTAATTTCTGATAAGGCCCAGAGGCAAAATCTAGAGTTAATGAAATATGTATGATACTTGGTGTGAAAACACTGAGTTCCTAAATCTAAGAAAGGTGAAGAGCAGAACTGACCCTCAAATGTATCCTTCCATTTTCACTTTCAATATGGGTACAGGCCTGTATGGAAATTATTTGAGATATCATAGAACATACATCATGATTTATAAGAATTACTGTTAAAGATATAATTTCATTTTAAAAGCAGCAGTGATGAACACTTGATTTTTTTTTCAGTAATTAAGGCTCCAAACTACTTCAGCATGCTTCTACTTTGTGCAAGGATTAATTTTGACTTTTCAAAAGAACACAAATGAAAGATGCAGATGTAAGTGTATTTGCAAAAGGTGCAAAGATGTCTAGAATACACTTTGTTTTTGTTTGTTTGCTTGTTTGTTTCCTTTCTTTCTATTTGTCTCTCAGGTATGCTAATATCCGTTTGCTCAATGCTGGTTGCAAAATTAAGTTTTAACAGATATGTGTGAATAGTTCTATCAGAACAATTCTGAAAGGAGATCCTCCTCATACAACAGAAAACTACAATAAGAGCTCTGGTCCTATTATAAAGCTTCCAAAACCAGTGGAAAAAGAGCTGTGTTCCGTTATTCCCAGTGCACACCTGGGAATTTACTGCTCTCTTATGTGGCTCTCACCATCTCTTTCTGCTGCAGGCTAGCCCTGTAGCACAGCTCTTTTGTCTCTCCTACCTTTGTCTAAAATTAAACTGATTTGCAGGTTTAAGGCCAAGCCGTTTTGAAGCTTTGGCAAGTGAAAAGAGAGAAAATACTCATGTGAGATCACTTCAGTTCAAACCCTCACATTGACAGAGATGCTTTGCTTCATTTGACTCAAACTGGCCAGATCATTGATCATTTTTATTCTGGCATATCACCTGTGGCATCTCAGAAGGATTTGCTTAGGTTTGATGATGTTACCACAGGTCATAATTTAGTTTATAAAAAAACCTTGGAATAGAATTAAAAGTATTGAGTAGCTATTCTGTTTCCCATACATAGCTACGGAGATGAGTTATTCTCCAAAATACAGCTTTGAATCTGAAAGCAAAGTTTGTCATAAAGAAAATAACTGATGATAAATTCATCATTACTGTCTGAGTCACTGGCATTGACCATATTTCCTCTGTGCAGTGAATTATGAAAAAGAGAGCTAGAATCATAGCTAAAGGTGAGAGTGATATATATAGAGAAAACTACAGCTCTTTGTAATGAGAAAAAATAAAAAATAAAAAAAATTGGGAGTCCTTACTAGTGTAACATGTGCTGTTTATTTGCTAAACTTTAACAAATGTAAAGATATGGAAAACATGAAACTGTAACAAAGTTTATTTGTTTGCCATTTTTATTTTTATTTTACATTTTTTATTTTACATTTTTTATTTTTATTTTTATTTTATTTATATATATATATATATATTTAAGATTTGACATTTTAACTGATACTGACAGAAATTTACCACACCACAGAAATCATTCCTGGAATGCTGTAGTAACCATTTTTTTTTCTTCAAATATTTACTATAATCTGCAGAGTAATTTTTTTAAAAATCACGATTACCTTACACATCAAGGTTTACTCTCTGGCTCTCCAAAATAAGGTCATTATGTCTTAATAGTCTAACACACAATCCCTTCTGCATATGTACATATACTTTTTCTCCACTTTTTTTTTGGTAGAACAACAAATAGTCACTCTTACATGAGGAAAACTTGGCTCAACCTTGCAGATTTGCATAGCTGTACGGAAGCTTGGCTTTCCTTACAGTTTAATCTTTTCTCACTTACACTTCTAGACTTCTACATGCTGGCAGTTGCGTTTCCAGCTAAAATCAGACATATAGAATTCTCTTGTCCCCTGGACAGACCATAAGCCTCTTCCAGGGTGTTTCTGGTATTATGACTACATTCCTTTATTTTAATGTCAAAGCTAAGTGGACTGTTGCCAAGAAACAAAATTATACCAAGAACCCTGCATTGCTGCCAGACCATCTAAGCCAATGACTGAAATACAATTAAAATTAATTTTCCTTCTTTCTGTGGAACTGAAGCGGACATGGACTGCAGCTGTTGTGATCTGGTTTATGGGCTATCATTCCCACCTCACTTAACTCTTACTGGTACATTTTCAAAGTGAAATAGTAGAAGTTCTTTCCGTCTGTTTAATGGAAGTTGTATACTCCAGATTTCACATAATAATTCTCCTTCTTTATAGAGTGTCATGATTATTTGGAGTTCTTTTCAAAATAAGTAAAAAGGAAGGTAATTGGATTCTGTTCACCACTTTACTGGTGTAAATCTGGAAAGACTATCTGTTTTGCAGGGATGAGGTTGGATGTAAATCTTCATGATAAATTAACAGAATATGGACTAAAATCCATTCAGTATATCATTCAATGATATACTAATGCACACTTCAAAATACTCTTGTATTGTCCAAAATCATTTTGATGCATGGTAGGGTGCATGGTGTCCAGATTAATTTACTGAGAATGCAACTGTGATGGCAAAGAGACCAAAGATCTACGTCACAGGACTGCTATCACATCCATGATTTTGGGACAAGAATCATGTTTTTGCCTAGGAGTAGAGAGTCAGACACCTTGTCAGGAGGTCTGAACACATATATACTCAACTGTATTAAAATAGATCCTCTAGATCCTACCCATCTGCACTTCATGGATTTTCTGTCAATGTTTCTGTGGGCCATCTTAGAGAACCATTAAGATCACTTTCCCAAGATGTTGTGACAGTATGACAAATGAGGGAAGAATATATCCTTTTATCTTCAAATTATATTATATTATTGCCTGAATTATATTCCTTTTCGTGGACAAGAATTTATAGGGAAAAAAAAATATTCTGACCCCACTTCTGACCTCTAATAATGATATATGGAGACCTGGATACGGCATTTCCTCAAGAGTTACTCTTTATGATAAACAAGCTCTGAATCACTCTTGATGCTGCAGAAGTCATGTACTAAAGACAAGTTGTCAAGTCAAAAATGCTTTTCTATTCTTTCAAGCTTTTTAATTGATAATTTCAGAGAGTTCCACAAACAAACAAACAGACAGACAAACAGGCAAACAGACAAACAGACAAACAAAATTTAATTATATGAAATAGAAACCATTTTTCTGATAGAAGTTATTCAAATGCATTTGAATACCTAAGTACATGTATTCCCTTAGGCCTGCACATTCAGTAACTGTGTGCGTATGCACCATATGACATTTGTTATGCATGTTTTCTGCTATATGTTCATACATAAATCAGTCACCATGCCAGTCTAGAAGCTACAAATTGTATATGTACAAACACATAATACAATGACTTCTGTTAAGCATACTAAATTGTATTATAGAAAGATATTAATGCATGCTGATATTTCAAAGAATGTTTTCGATTTAGGACTTCTCTTTAAATAAGACCTCAGATCTATTTTTATCCTGCTAGATATCTTATGAATTCAATAATACAAGTTTGTTAACATGTGATTATGTATTGGATCCTAGAAATTATGCATTGCCAATTATTTATTTGATTTTTGAGACCACTTCCAAACTAAGAAATTATGCATCTAAGGGAAGACATAAAAACGTGTATCTGATCAACATAAAACACTGGGTGAATAAACACAGAAAATTAATGTGAAACTTTGTTATAGGTGTAGAATTCTATTAAATTACATCTGCATAATTATTGAAATGAATAAGCATAAAATAAAATCTTGTCCCATAAAAGCTTCTAACCTTGAGTTTTCTGTTGTTTTGCTTATTTTAACTGCAAATTATAAAAACAGTAAATAAAAATAATGACCATAAACAAACAAAAAATTATGAGTTCTGAATTCCATATTTTATTATTTTATTTTATTTTATTTTATTTTATTTTATTTTATTTTATTTTATTTTATTTTATTTTATTTCATTTCATTTCATTTCATTTCATTTCATTTTGCCTGTGAGTAACTATGAGAATACTTCTTTATCAAGATGCATGCTGAAGGACACTCTTATTTTTGATGGAAAAACCTACTTTTTATGTCTGTGAATACAGTCATACCATTATTCATTTCAGAGTTGCAGCTCTAGTTTTGTTCAGCCAGCCAGGAACTTCTGAATGCTCTTCATTTGTTATTATTATTAACCTAATTAAGGAGAAAAGACCAAATTAGTCAATTTGGACATCTACTTACATTTAAAGAACTCCATGAGGCTGTTTTCAAATTACTAGAGCCTAACCTTGATACAATATCTGTAGGGTTTTATGAGACCTCCAGAAGGAGCTTGTATCTACTGCCAAAGGACTTACCCCTCTCCATTCCTTGTATGTTTTCTTTGTATGGATTTTTCTATTGCCCTTGCTCAATTAACTATGCCTGCAAAGGTTTCCAGTTTTTGAAACTCATTTATTCTGTTAAACAGTTAAAATTTATGTTGTGCCATGTGTTGTACCATGTTGTGTTGTAACACTGCTATACAATCTTGTATAGGAATGCTATATATATTATGTAGCAAGGTATATCTTATATACCTTGTCTGGTATTATATTATATACCTTGTCTGGTATTAAGTACAAGACAAAACTCTCTCCATGAAGCAGTCAAAATAAAGCTCCTGTTGGTTCTGGAAGTTGGAGAGTTCAGCTGGGTGGATGTTGTCTACTCTATGCAAGTTGAACTCTCATATCAAAAGTTACTGAGCAAATGTTGAGAAACAGTACTGATGACAAAAAATGTGAGACTATATCATCTTTTAACTTTTAAAGCAAAGAAAATCTAGACTGGTTATATTTATGTGTCTTTTTTTTTTTTTTTTTTTTTTTTTAATTCTGCTACAATAAACATCTGTATTTTACACTGTTTTCCTCAGATATTGAAGCTTAAATTTTTATTTTATTTTACTTTATTTTGGCAGTTCATATACCAGTTATCTGTGTTCATGGCTCTCAGATTGTGAACTGTGCCACTTGTTTAGTTTTAGTATGATAACAGGGTCACAGGTTAATTCAAATGGGAAGGAACATCAGGAGGTCTCTAACCCAAGCTGCTGCTCAAAACAGGGACAGCTCTGAAGTCAAACAAAGCTGCTCAAGACTTGAGCAGCTTGAGTTGGACCTTGAAAACTTTCAAATATGGGGATGACACAACCTCTCTTGTCAACCTGTTAGTACCACTTTTCTCAATTTAAACACAGTAAGATTTTAAATTTAATATAAATAAGAAAAAAACCAACAATTTCAAGAGTTCAGACTGGCTGAGAAGAAGATAAAAATGTTTGCATATGGGTTTTTCTGCTCTTCAGAAGCATATTTTATTTTATTTTATTTTATTATTTTATTTTATTTTATTTTATTTTATTTTATTTTATTTTATTTTATTTTATTTTATCATTTTATTTTATTTTATTTTATTTTTGCTGTTTTGTTTTTAACTCTCTTCAAAAATATGCATCACACACCTTTAGGAAAGTATCAGAAGACAATAAGGCTACATCTACCTTCCCACTGTGGCCAAGGAACTATGCTCACTTTTCTGTCCTGTTCCTAGTAGTTTTCACATTATTCAGTGTTCTTTTGCACAGTTCAAGATTATCCTCCCAGTACTGAATCAGGTAAGCCATGGCTTTATGAGAAAATGAAGCCATATACTATAACCAAGATGCAATCCAAATGCCTCCTGGTAAGAGCAGCCAGAGTTTTTCCAACATTATCAAATGTTTACCTACTGAGAACTTATGTTTGTTGTTGGTCAGAACAAAATACCACAAACTCTAGCAATGTAGGGGTTAAATACAATCTTGATTCACTCTATATTGTATAACGTTTTGTATTGTAAAGTTTATTTGTGATGTCATTTCAGTGATTGAAATGATTTGCTGGCTCAATGAAGTATATGGCTTTTTTATAGATTTGAAAGAGTACAAAAAGTTACAGTTGTGCAGCAGTAGATGCAGAAAGTAATTCAGCATACTAGAGAGCAAAAAATGGACAGGTTAATGGACATATATGGAACTCTGCTGCATTTAGTGAAGCTATTTTAAATTCTGTAAGAAGTTAATCCTGCTCCAATAACTTGACTAAAGACTGTAAAAATATCTTTGCCAGGAAAGGATATCAACATTTTAAATCTACTTTATGCTGATAAAGAGAGGGAGGGGAGAGGAGTCCATTTTCACGGGATAAAATGGAATTGAAACAGAAACCTCTTTGTCTCACGAAATATTGCACCTGCATTAAGTCCACTGCTGATCAGTCAAAATCTGTTTTTTTCCTTCTCCTCCCTGCCTTCAATATTTTCAGCAGTGAGGAATGTGAGGCATGTACACCATTATTCTTGTCACTGAAAATTTATTTCTTCAGCTGTGAAAAAGAATAGACCTTCCTCACCTAAGTTAGGGTCAGAAAGTTGTCTCAGCAATGCACTGGTACCTTGTAACACTATATTACACTATTCAGGGCTTCATATTTGTGTGACAGACTTCAGCGATCCATTTTCTGCTCATCTAAAACCCAGGGTTAGGGGTCTTGTTCTGACTAGGAAAGTCTTTTAGAAATGTGTGGTGGTTTCCAAGCAATGCAACAATGTAGAAATCTTTTATTTATTTATTTATTTTTATTTGATGTAGAAACCTTTTACCCAAGCCATTCAAAGAAAGAAGCCTAGCAATGTGAATGTGTCTAGTTTGTTTCCAGCTTGGTCAGTCACCATGAGTGGGAGAATGTGTGCATTCTTGTTCAAAGAATACTTATTGATACTCCCATCTCAAGCTTGCAGAGCATTTCAGAAACAATTTCCCTAAAGGCTATCCTTAGCCTGGTTTTATACAATCTGTGCATTAACAACTTTTATTATGGAACAGATTTTATATTCATGACATTCAGAGATGACAGCAAGCTTAGAGAGGCTGCATGCATTTGAGACTATGATCAGAATTTAAAACAAATTGATTACATTTAAGAAAATTTTCAAATTTAGCAGGATAGAATTTTGAAAAGATCAGTGTTATATGTAGGAAGTGGAAAGTGAAATATTTCTTTTGGAAGAAACAATACTGAAATGCTGTCTGGCAGGTTATAGTAGTAGAAAAATACACTCACACAAAAACCCTCTTAACTCAAGATGAAACATATTCTGATTGTGGATCAAAACTTTGATGTACTTAGCAGAATACTGCAGAAATAATTCTAGTCTACCACACCTTAATGTATCTAGCTGGGATTCCTGTACTTTTCAACTTCACTCTTAAAGGAAAGTTGTACGTGGTCTGAATAAAGACCAGAAGTCAATACTCCAGAGGATAACAACATGGAAAATGAAAGATTAAATGATGTACACTCACGGTGAAGGGAGTCCCTATTCTTTAAAAGAGGAAAGACAAGTGCAAAGAGGAGTCTTGTCTCTGCATATACAAAATGACAGCAATCAGCTCAACAAATCTACTGGGGTAATGACAGGACAAAATCAATTTGGCTGCTATGAAGATTTAAGCAACATGTTCAAGAACTGCCATGTGGAACTACAAACACGGAAACATTTAGGGCTGATCACAGAATCATGCAATCACAGAACAGCTGAGGTTGGAAGGGACCTCTGAGGATCATCCAACCTCCCTGCCAACCAGGATCACCTAGAGCACATTATGCAGGATGGCATCCAGAGAAGGAGACTTTTCAACCTCTCTGGACAGCCTGTTCCAGTGCTCTGTCACTCTCACAGTGACCCCCTCATATTCAGCCAGAACCTCCTGTGCTGCAGTTTGTGCCCATCGTGTCTCATCCTGTCACTGGGCACAACTGAAAAGGTACTCCATCCTCTTGACACCCTCCCCACAGATAATTATACACATTGATGTGTTTCCCTCAATCTTCTATTTTCTGGGCTAAACAGGCCTTGTTCTCTCAGCCTGTTCTCAGAGCCCAGAACTGGACACAATACTCATATATTTCATATATTGAAAAAATAGTAACTGTCTTCATCTCTCTGGCACTTCCCATTTTTCCAAGACTTCTCTGAAAATATCATTGGAATTCTAAAGTGATCCTCTGAAAGCTGTTTTACACATCTAAGGTATGAATTTTATAGTCTTACAACTTAATCTGTTTAACTTTAGAGTCTGCTCTTTAATATGCTGATGAAATGGAAAGAATTTCATAATTGTCCGTAGTGACAGAAACATATTACCTGTCTTTTCCTCCTAAATCCCTTTATATTATTATTATTTTTACTATTATTTCTGCTTTTTCAGTAAGTAGAGAGACAAATTTTTAAACAAACTCAAAACTGAACATTTAAGCAGGACAAAAAGATGTATAATAGCTCTTACACCTGCAGGACATCAATTCATGATCTCAGCTCCATTCACAAATAATCACACCAATCTATTAGACAAGATGCACATAACAGAGGGGACATGTCAACCATCTCAAATGAAAGGTTGATTTTGGAGGCATTTGAGTGTCTGAATAGTCTACCTATAGCAAGTTAAACATCATCATGAACAACATCACTATGAACCACAATTATGATTCAAATTACATTACTTTGCACTTAGAGCAGACTTGGAGCAGAGTATTTGCATAATAGGCTGTTATGGGTCAGCTGATGGAGGAAACCTTCTTAAGATGTTGTAACTCTATCACTTACTTAGGATCTCAGACTTTTTTATTAGAATTTGCAGGCATTTTTAGATATAAAATTGTACCAGAACAGACTGAAATGATGCATCAGGTCCTTATTTAGCTAAAAGATCATTAAATGTGTGTTTTAGTTTTTTTTTTTTTCTGTTTGTTTGTTTTTCAAAATATCTCTCAGCTCAGTTTTCTTAGACTCCAAGAAGAAACCCTTTTCTCAGAGAGATGCAATCTCTATTAACAAATTATTTTTCTTCTAATATATTTGTTATAGTTTCTGTAGATGACATAATATACATTGGTAAAGTTTCTGTTTTGGTATAATAATTAAGCTTTTTCACAGTGTTATCTGTTATACCTGTTTTTATTATATTTTGTTATATTTATTTTTATATTTTTTAATTATTATTTTAAGATTTATTATTTAAAATTATTATATTTTATTATATTATATCTGTTATATCTATTTTAATTACAGATGTTAACTTTTTCATTCCCTGTACCAATATGGAAATGTCAGCAAATTCAGCTTCTTCAACTCTAGAGTTGAAAATATATGAAAGGGCTTAATGCACTGTAGAGACTGACTTGACTCTCTTTTGTTTGGTAAAACTTTTCTGCCAGTCAAACATGCAATTTCAATGATGCAGTTGTGAACATGGTCATCCTCAAAACACAACTATCATGAACATGAAGTTAACACATTATATAGTTCCTCTGAGTGGAGCTATAAGAACTGCCTAAAGTACTGACAGACATCAAGAATTTGCTCTTCTTGACCAACTAATAATCTCCAGGGAATGCCTTCAGACTTTGTTGTTTGTTCCTGGTAAACATTGTATCGAGAATGGTTTCTGGCTCAACAAAACTGTAATAAACAGGAAAGGTCAGATATATGGAAATGTATTTACATATGCATATATACTTGCACATGCACACACAATTACACAAATATATCCACCCATTTAACATTTTTCAATTTATTTTAAAATCAATTGACACTATATAACAGCAATCTTATCCTTGAATCCCAAGGCATCGTATATCATATGTTTTTCTTTGCTCATTAGTACATGATTTGATCCTGTCTTGTTTCCAAAATTTCCCTACATACTGCATATAGGTTTACCATTATGTTCACTTCAATGTTGAGCTCATTATTTTCTTTCTGGGAGAAGAAACTAGTAGGTGAAACTCACTTCCCAGCTGAGAACAAACCCATTCAACACTCATTAGCACTGGCCAGATGAGAATAACCCAACAATACTGAGGCTACAGTCTAAGATGGCCTTAAATACTTACTTTTCAAACATGAAAAAGATAGATTAAAGTCCATGTAAAATATATGGACCATGTGCAAAATCTAGTCTTGAAAGGACTGAATGGATTAAATCAAATACAGTGCTTCTTAGCTCTTTGTTCCAAATTTCAGCTTTCCATCCTTAGTATTTTTGAGAGAGAGAAAGAGAGAGAGAGAGAGAAATTTTGAATATTGTGAGCCTATACTAAGCTTCTTTTTATAATTACAGGTAGCTGAATCAGTTTTGATCAGTGTATCTACTATGCTGATAGAGACTTCTAATAAAACTGGAAATTTTAGACAGATATGCTGCAGAAGTAGGGATTAGGAAAAAAAGCATTGCATGAATTTATCTTAGAAGGTCTTGAGAAAAACATTAGTATCATTTTCTGGAAAAAAAAAAAATCTATCCTTCAGATATCCTTCTGTTTCACTATCATATTTTCTCAATACTTTAGGTTTCTTCTGTCTCTATGAGTTTCTGCATACGGAGGCCTAGAAGATATTACCTAGTTTCTGTGCTGTTCAGCAAGATGTCAAACAGTATTACAGTATTCAGAAATGTTTGCTTTTCAGAGATTGTCTACACTGCCAATCTCTGTGTTTTTGCTTGCATTTGCTGACAAAGAAAAAATATCCTCATTATCACTTCATAATGAGTTACATTCAGTGACAAGTCATTGAAAAAAATAAAGTAGCAATGCCTCTGTTGCAGGTAAGATAAGAGAGAAATCATATGCAGATATGTTTTCTGAAGTTAGTATTATTTAGACAATAGTGAATACTAAAAAGTTTTACACTGATGAATTGGAACTTCCAGATTCAAAGGGCGGTTGGTCAGTTAATACTAGACAATGTCAGACTACAATGAATGACTACAATGACAGACTGCAATGACAGACTACATGAAACCATTTGAGTTTTAGAGTTTTTCTGCTTCATCAATCACGCTGCAAATAGGAATAAGGATGTAAACGTAGGTTATTCCATGTACTCCATGTCCCTGCTCCAAAGTCCAGAGTGCAACAGGGATGGTTGAAACAGGTTTCCAATTTGATCTTATTCAGAAGTTTCAATTTGAGTTGGTTCCAAACCACAACTGAATCACAATTTTTTTCTAAGTTCCTACCATCTTAGAAACATCATGTTTTGTTGGCAATAATGAAAAGTATGTGAAGTACATGGAGTAGAGATTAAGTACATGATTGTATATATAAGAATCCTAGGGTGCATCCAGTCCTTCTTTGTAACATCCACTATTTGGTGATTGCCTGTTTTCTCTTTTTATTTTTGGTGGTTTTATCTTTGAAATTAAAATTTTACTGTTTTAAAACCTTTTGAGAAAATATATGTAATTTTAATGTGTTTCACAAAGTATAAATATACCAATATCAAGTCCTTTACATTCTGAAGTGCGAACAGTGGATTCTCATAAGGTTTCTCAAATCTGCTTAAGATTAGGCCTAAAAATAAATTGGAGCAGAAAGAATGTTTTTTATGTGCTCAGATATTAGGACCAGCTTGAGCTGCAGATCATCTTGGCAGCCATTGCTGGACCTCCCTGGTGTCTAAGGAATTGCAAACTCCATTCCAAATCCTTTCGGAAATTGCCAGTTTGATAGAATAACATTGCAGGAAACCACTCAAATTTAACATATTTGTTGTTTCATGTTCTGCCAAAACAATGACAGGAGACCAGATTAGGTCATACTTTGAAAAAAAAAAAAAAAGAGAGAGAAAAGCACAGACAATAGATTCAAATGTTGCATTTTATTATTTAAAATGTATCTTTTTATGTTTAAAATGCAGAATAAGAAGAATATGTACAATTCACAATATCATTCTTTTGTGACCAGCTTCATTCATAACACAGCTTCATAACATATAGAATAAACTTTTTTTTTTCTTTTTTTTTGAGGAATAAACCCTACTAATTTTCCACAGGAAAAAAAAAGATGTTATCATATAGCTTAATTATTTGTATTACTGTAGTTAAGTAGAAGATGCACTGAGAGGGGTGATTATAGGAAGAGAGTTTTTATACCAATAAAACATTTTAAAATGACTGCATATAGTTTACAAAGTAAATTAAAATATAAATTATAAATTATTGTCTACTTACTTAATTTTTATTGTAAATTTGATTAGAGTACAAATTCAGTGATTAGTAAATAACCATTTGTAAAAAAAAAAAAAAAAAGTGTCTGAAACAACCTGCTCCTGTTACTTGAAGTTGCACAGAAATAAAATGAAAAGGAGAAAGCAGATTGACAGCAGGTTCTATAGCGGCTAAATGCAGGTGTGCCAGAGAAAAGTAGCTAAATGATATCCTTACAGATATATGTTAAATGCATTTTATATGAGGCTATATCTTGAAGAGAACTCAATTAAAAAAATTCACTGGCTTTTTATAGACTAGATGGTAAGGTTAAACATTTCATGTTTCTGGTGTTATGGGAAAGGGTGTGACATATTTTGAGAACCACCGAGCCTTGCTTTTAAAATGTATTAAGACCATCTATATTAATAGTGAGTGGTATATAACCTGTATATTACAATATTAACAGGAGTAATGATAAAATTTTGTATAGAAACATATCCTAAATCTAGAAGCTGAAGTAAGATTCATCTGTTATACTGCAGTGAGGAAACTCTGACTTTCTCCAAGAGAAGATGGAACTTCCCTATTAAAATTCTGGTCTTGCTTTTTTTTTTTTTTTTTTTTTGGGGGAGGGGGGGTGGGGAGGATATGGGGGATATTAAGTACTCAAAGCTATGAATGCTTTTGTTCCCAGCTCAACTTTGGAGTTTGAACATCTCACTGAACATCCAACTAGAAAATGTTGGTTCAACAAAAGATAAATATCTCTTGAAAATGTATCAATATTGACAACATTTTCTGTGAAAATTACCAGATATCTTATTTCAACAACATTGATTTTTTATTTTTCTGCTTTGATTATGAGTCAAGGTCATTCTTATCTAGAGGGGTACATATTAGGGTGCTTTTGCTTTCAGAACAATTTTCTGTCTATAATAAAAATACTATTAAAACACGTTTTTGAAAAAAAAAAATTACATTTAAGATTTTTCATTTCTAATTGTTATTCAAAAAGCTTAAACTTTACTTCTGATGGAAACATCTAGCATCCACCAGTACAAATCAACTCCATCTTTGTTCTTCCTTGCTTGTTAGCTGCTGAGCAGAAGGTATATAATTTGGTGGGGGTGTTAGAGCTGTTGGAAGCACTCCCATCTTCTGTAGTTTACAGTTCTTTGTCACCTTGATTTATAAAAACACCTCAATATAATAAAATAAATTATTTTAGCCCTTAGAAAAAAAAAGTAATATTATGCATAAAGTTTGGTTCCTCTCTGTTATTAAATGCATTTGAGACAGAGATTGAAGATCAGTCTATTTTTCTTCCACATCAGATAAGAGGCCCTTGTTTCCCTTCTAAAAATTGAAATGGCAGCTGTTTTGGCAGCTGCATTGCCATGTAAACAAGATACCGTTTTCAAGTTTCCACATATTTATCATATTACAGGCTCTGGGAGACTGAATCAATAAAACAAAAACTCTAAGTAGAGGTTGAGTGGGTTAGACTACCAACAAGGAGATGTGTTGTAATCCTAGCTCAAAAAAGTCTAGGGCAATAAGGAATTCAAACAATATAATTAAAGCACTGTTTCCTTCACAAACAGGAAATTGGTATTTACATAGAATATAATAAATATATATAACTAACTGAATATTTAAATAAATTATTAGAAATCACTTATATTTTTAACTTATTTTCAAAAAAAGGCAACAATAAAGATATTTATTAAGCAAAATGACTAACATAAAATGCACTCAGTTTCAAAATGCTTTTAACAGGACAAAATTGTAAAAGAGAGTAATAGCTATCTGCATTTTCTTTCATAAATGATTAGTCATTGACTCCCTTTCTTCTTGCATTGATAGAAAATTGGTCTAAAGAGAAAATACTTGAGAAAATACTCAAGTGAAAAAGCAGAGGGGGGAATATAATCTCTTTTTGCTAGGCTAGATATTATGTGTTTTGCAGGGTATTTTGTTTTCAAGCCCTTTACATCTGAGCATGACTGTGTTTGATGTAGCTTATGATTGCAGAGACATTAATTTCTTGTAAAGTCAACCAGGTGAATGCTGCAACACAATATTTCACCTTAGGCATGTGGACAGCCTCACTAATTCTAATGCTGTTCACTTTTGCTTCCTTTTTAAGTATCTAAAATTTTGCATAGTTTTATTTTTTTATTTTTTTTTTTCTGGATAGATAAGTATGTTTTGTTCTTCTGCCATACTAGATAGCTTTTGCGTTCTCCATATGCTGTAGATTTTGCAGTAAACTATGGTTTAGATGTCCCTGAGAGATTCCAAATTTTGCTTAATGTCTTCATTTTTAAAGTACACTAGGTTATTAAAAAGCGAGATGTAGAGGGCTTTCAGAAAGCCATAAAATTTGTAAAAATGGACCACTGAGAATTTAGTCTGAAGTCTAGTGATTCCAATATTTCCATGATAAAGGTAGTTGGGAAACATTCAGACCATGTGAAGTTTGCTTTGTTTTGGATTTATTGGAAATGCAGTCTTTTGTAATCCAAGAAAGTAATCCAAAACACTTATTCACAAGCATAACCTATCTTATATGTAGTCAGTGTTGATGTTTTGGACCACAAAGTTTCCTAGTTCTACATATGCAGATACAAACAAACATATGCTGCCTATCTAACTTAATGATGTCCTTGGAAAATCTTGCCTTTATGTTCCTTTTGAAACTGGGAAGATGCATAGCTGCATACTAGATCCATTTTTTTTAGACTATGTTCTGTCCTTGGGGAAGAGATACAGATATATCTCATGGTCACTTTTAAAGAAAATGTGGCAGTTGTCTGAGGCCACTCGGATGTGTGTTTACTTTCAAAGATCCAAAGGGATGTGGGAATACAGAGCAAAAAATAATGCAAAGTGGGATGGGTACAAGTGCATAACTCAGCTGTCTCAGATGATACCTAGAAAAGTGGCATAAACATATGTGTGTGTTTGTATAAGTGTATATATAGCACTTGCAAACAATCACATACCAATACACGCACGCACACATATGTTTATATGCATATCTACAAGCTTCTAAAATATTTTTGCGGGGTGTGTGGCAAAAACAAACAAACAAACAAACAAAAATTTTCTTGCCTAAAGCACTGAATGTCTAAGGCCAGGCCTGACTGCAAAGACAGTTAGCATCAAATGATGGCTTCTTGTGCAAGGACTGGACCACAGCATGTTTAACGTTCATTGGCAGTTTGCCCTACCCTAAGGCAATAGTAAAATATGTTCTTTAGCATTCAAACAAATAAAATTAATCAAGGGATTCATGCAAAAGGGATGTGAATCGGGAAAAAGAAAATAATAATAAAAACAGAGGGGTCTTTTAGCCATACCAGAAGAAAGAAATGTTGAATTCTTTTAGACGTAGGACAGAGAAATTGAAACAGGTGTCAGAGGCAAGCAAAGTCTGCAGGCAGTGCTTAAATGTTGTATGTGCCAATGCTGAAGTAAGCCACTGGTGACAGGATCCCTACATGGGTGGTCAGGCAGATACCTATCAGCCCAGAGGTGAAACATACCCAGAACATGAATTTTGACTGCATCTAAACTGAGCTGCAGGTGTGCACCGCAGTATGCCCTAAACCAGAAATCTGGTCAAAGCATGTGATGGCTGCCATCCAGACAGCACTCCCAGTTAGCCATCCTATAGAAAATAGATTAAAGGGAGAAGTCTTGCTCTGGTTTGGAGGCAAGGCCTTCATCCAGACCCATGAGCTCCAAGCTCTGAAGTGTTTCTTCTCCTTCTAATTTAGGCTGCAGCCTCTAAGTTTTCAAGTACCCACCATACTTCCTGTCTATTTGCTAATTTGTATAATAATAACAATCATACCAATTTTGGGGGTGGAGTAATAGCTCAACAGCTGCTAGCGTAAACACATAAATGTTTTTGCCTTTCTAGAAAACAAGTCATATGTTACAGAAGCAATTCAGTAAACAGTTTAGGCAGCAAATGTGACTTTCAGTATCCCATTAAAATCCATTAAAAATCAGGGGAAATCCTAATCAACTTTGCACTTGGTATATGCTAAGCACCTAGCAGGCCAGGCAAAAGGCTGTCTATATACTCTGCTGTTGTGAAGTTATAAATACCACCTTGGATCCAGACTGAGTGACCTGAATGTCTGGACACACTAGTTTTCTACAGCAAACTGCATCTGCCTGTAGATAGTTTGCTAAGCTGATAGGAGAAGAGGATCCAGACTTAGCCATTTCATCTTGGAGATTGATATGTCCTTCATCCCCCAAATCACCAGAGGCTGCAACAGTGAAACACATAATATTGTTATACCACCCAGCATCTGAAATGTTTCTTTCATACTGGAAAAAGTCAAACCCACTGACATATGAGGAAGTCCTGAAAGAAGAAGAAAAAAAAAAAAAAAGACGGTGAAAGTTTCTAATTGTTGCAGCTCATTCTTGCTAAATTTTGTGTGTGTAAATGAACCTTTTTTCCTTATTTAACCATATTTGCTAAGATTGATGTCAAACACTAAATTTACTGTTTTGAACCTGGATGAATTTTAAGTTTCTTAACATTCTGGGATAGAGATTTGCACCTACTTGGCAGAAGTTTTAGATGTGTGACTAAATCGCTGTCACATCAGAAGCTAAAAATAAGAACCGTAATTTTCATAGATTTAAGGCAGCTCTGATTTAAGCCTGTGACTAGTATTTGGTCTCCTCTTCCGTGTGATTCCTTCTGTCAATCAAGCCAAAAGTTTTCTGAGGACAGAGAGAAGCAGCTGCAGATTGAATAGGAGCTCTGAGTAGCTCATCAGCACAGCTGTTCCCCTACATTTGTTTCAAAAGCAAAAAGTCTTTTGTGTTTATATTAGGTAAGGAAATGTACTATTTGTGCCTACAACAGTTTTCATTAAAACTTCTGAAAGGCAAAGAAGGCAAAAAATATACTTAGGGAATGTATTTGTATAGGAGATGAGCTCTGGATAAGGAGTTAATAGATTTTGATTATATTTGCTTTAGTAACAGCTTTTGATAGAAACATAGATTTAATTTGGTTAGACTATTAACATTGTTGATTATTTTAGTACTGTACTGTTAGTAAAGTGAATTGTGGCCTCTCTTTCTCTCTTCCTCTCACTTTCTCCGTTTCTCTCTTTCTCTCTTTCTTTCTTTTTCTCTTTCTTTCTCTTTCTTTCCCTCTCTCTTTCTTTCCCTCTTTCTCTTTCTTTCTTTATCTTCCTTCATCTTCCTTCCTTCCTTCCTTCCTTCCTTCCTTCCTTCCTTCCTTCCTTCCTTCCTTCCTTCCTTCCTTCCTTCCTTCCTTCCTTCCTTCCTTCACCCCTCCCTATTTCCCCCCTCCCTTCCCCCCTCCCTTCCCTTCATCCCCATCCTCATTTCTTCCTCTCTTTTCTCTCCCCTGCTTCTTTCCCTTTTCCATCCTGCTTTCTCAAAAGGAATTGCATAAAACAGCTACAATTAGAGAAACAACATCCGTATTTATAAATTAACATATAAATTCAGGGAAAATGTGGTTTAGTTCTCTTCACATGAGAATGACATTGACTTTAAAAAAAACCAGCAATATTACATTGCCAAAGTTATGAGACATCCTTACTCTGACATTCAGGGAAAACTGATTACTCCATCATCTTCATGAAGAGACTCCTAGTTTAAGGAGAGGAACATTAAAAATTCCTTTTGCAGGAGAGCAATTTTTCTGACACTGTAAAAAAGAGATCATCCTCTGATTTCTAACTGTGCCAAGAAGACTATGATTTGCCTTGATTTTGTGTTGATTTTGCTCACATAAATGCTTCATTGCTTGTCTAATAAGATTAACTAATGTGATCTGTGTTTTGAACTATTTTATAGCTAGATTTTAAAACAGAAAGACCTGTGAACAAAATCTGCACACCATAGAAGACAAAGTAGATCATGTCAAAGTATGTGAAAAATCACAGTTTTTATTTTAAAAAATACATACATAAATCAGCAGTTTTCTTTTTGTCTTTGTACATATAGATCCAGTGGTTCATAAAATGCCTGACCCAAAACCACTGAAATCAATGAAAGTTTCTGTTGACTTCCAAAGGCTTTGGACCAAACCCAGTGTACACATTCATGGCTTCAAAGTAAGAGACCCATTAAAAAATGTAGTTCTTGCTGTCTAACACTGCAGTCTTTTGTGTTTTCATTATAACAATTGCAACAGAAGTTCTTTGTGCCAGATGTTGGGTCACTCACGAAAAACATCTGTTACCAGCACGCAAAACCTGACTGGATCAGGGCCATTAGGAAAAATAAACAAAAATACATTCTTTGTTTTCTTTACAAGACTTATTGTAATTCTCTCAAGAACATGATCTTTCCCCACAGGAGTAAGATTTTAAGAGTCATATACAAAAAAAAAAAAAACAACTGAAGACATTAGATCAGTGCCAGAGAGAGTGTTCCTGGAAACTTCTAGAGTCATTTGGATCTAGCCTGAAACAACGCAGGGAACCAGCTTCCCTCTTCTCTGACCTTAAATTTATCTTTTCCCTGCTGTCTGAGGTAAGACACCAGCTTCAGTATTATTTGGGACACACAATTCTTTTTTCCTCCTCTTACCATTTCTCCTCCTTAGCAGGCCATTTGGACTGGGATATTTCAAGCTGCTTAGATTGTTAAATGTTTAGTGAGCAGCTCAGTTGGTCTTTTAGGAAAAAGCCATGTGTCAAGTCTATTTTCAAAGCCTAGCAGCCAAAGTTCACACAAGGTAGTCATGTACCCCAGCAGTCAGGAATCAGTCTCAGAGGATTTGCTTTTGGCAGAGAGTATTTAATGGTGGTTTGTGCTAGCGGGAGAGCTGTGACCTGGGACACAGACCGGAGGTCTTCTCTCTGGGAAGGGTCATGTGCTATGCTGAAATCTTGGGGCTATGCCCAGCCATTCTTAGTAGCTGAGCTCACATTTGCAGAAGACCTCAGAAAGGAACTCCCACAAGTATACAGACCAACCGAGGGAGAGAAACTAGTTTGCCTGTGAAGGAGTACAGCTATTGTGCTACTAAAATATCTTTAAAGTGGTGAAGGAAGGTAGAAAGTTCAAAAACAATGGCGATTACACAGACTGTGATTTCAGCAACAAGCCCAGTGCCTAAGATAAAATCCATTATGATCAGTGGTATTGATGGAATACGGCCAAGGACTCCAGTAGTTTTGGGATTACGCCTATTGAGGAACAGAAGGAATATAAAGGACTCAGCAGAAATTTTCATATAAAATATTGGGAGGAGAATGTGGAATATGGTGAAAGTTAAAATTTTTCAAAATGTATATTTCTAGTCATACAATTAAAGATGTTAAAACCTTAAAAGAGTCAACATTTTAATGTTAACCCCTTATTTTAACCTTATTTTACCCAACCTATATTTGGTCATGACATTTTTCTTGCAAGTCCTCTCCTCTACCCATCTTGTTTTTTTAATAAAGATCTTGAGTTTGTTCTGGCACAAAGAAAGGAAAATTGACCCCAAAGGTACTAGCTGCCTAGTCTTCTTGTTGGTCCTATACACACAGGTAGCAGATAGGTAGAAGTGTAATTGCTGTTCAGAACTGTAGGACAGAGGAGATTTAGGGGAATATCAACCCATTCCTCTTTGGATGTGCATTTGCCTGTGGAACACAAAGCACATACTACTCACAAAGCAGGCTGCAGATGTCAGACCTATATTTTTCATGATCTGCTTCAATATTTTTCTCCATAAAGACCTCCAGGATGGTACTGTGAATCTCGTTACTGAATTTTGCTTTTGCTTGCTGACACTGGCTCGATACTATTACCCAGCCTGGAAGGTCCTGGTCATATAAGGGAAGGAAATGCAGACAGTCACAAACCTCATCCTCCTGGAATGAAACAAAAACATGCTTCTCCTGGAACACCTGTTACTGGTTTAAAAGTCTGTTTATACTTAGCCTTAAGACAAGCTGAAACTCAAAGAAGGGTGGAGTTTGAGAAGAAAAAGACAGCTGAAAAAGATCTGTCCTGCACAGGGTAAGGATTTCTAATTTGCAAAAAAACAGAACTCAGACAACACTGTCTATTGGTGTCTTGATGGGGCGACTGGAAACTGGACCATAGAATATAACTTTTGTCTAATGTCAAGCCAACTGCCCAACAGGTGTAAATTCCTATAAATTACTGGAGCCATCCTTCTATATGTTGTGTTGCTCTGTGTTGTGGGGCATACAGTCAAGCCTTAGTATGGACTTTCAAAAGGAGGCTAGAAATTTTTTTATGACCTGCTTCCTGTTTTAGACATCTTGCCATCACTGTTTCAGACAAAAACTGACTAGTCTGAATTACCTACTTTGACCTCATTTGGTCACCCTTTACCTCCTGTATGCTTATCCTCATGTCATTCACTGCCTGCTGTTGTTCTCATCCTTCCCACTCATAATTAAGTGCATGAGATACAACTCCAAAGAGCAAAGCTGATCTTATATCAGCCAGTACATGCAATGGCCTGGCAGCTGCATGACCAAATATTTACCTTGCTTCCTGGACTAACCCTGACAAGTCTTCTGCATAACCCCCTTTGAAACAAAGTCATATATGCTGACTGTAACCTGTACACATGCCCTAGTTGAGTGCAAGCTGTCAGAAGTTAGTCATTCTGTTTTGGAAGAACAATCATTACTTAAACCTACAATATGGTGAGCTTACTGTTCTAATAATGCACATTTGCATACACCTGCACAAGAATGTCTGCTACTGGATAGTTTTGAAAAGATCATTGGTGATGGAAATGTTTGACCTGTGCTCACTTCTGCTAAGCAACTCTTTTATTTTCTCCTGAGCGTTGGCTGTTCTGCCTTGAACATACTTTAAGAACTAAGAATTGTAACAAACGGCTGGTCTTCTCCACCATATGAAAGTTTCTTGGAATCTCTTGACAGCCTTGGACTATCTATTTCTGATGTATATGAAATAGCAGAGCAGAAATTACCTTTTTACTTATTTATTTATTTATTTATTTATTTATTTTATTTTCCCTTAACCTAGGATGCATTTTTCCCCTGAGAAATTCCAGAGCCCAGATAACAAGGTTAGTCTTCTGTGCACCCTGGATGAAATGGATAAAAATTAATTTTAACAGGACTTTGGATCCGTATTTAAAAAGGAGAGGAGCATGATATGGCTGCTATCTCACCAGGCTAAAGGTAATATAGAGAATAAAACTTAAAGACAAAACACTGGATCATGATCATTTCCAAGGAAAAACAGATTGCAAAGATTTACTTTTCCTGGTAGGTATTGTAAAACACCTGTATGGTATTGTACAGCCCAATCAACAGTTTAGATATTACTGATGCCCTAAATCATAAGGATGGGGACAGAAGTCAGAGGGGAAAAATATTATAAATCAAGCACATCACTATGGCTTATATGTAAGTATGTTTCAGTGAACATTTAGACAGTGAATGATTTTATTTATTTATTTACTTATTTTCCATTATAATATTTGCAGAAAAGTATTCAAACATTTGAAATCTCTTTTATTGCATGGTGAGCTCTAACAGCTAAGTCAAATCTTAAATGTTTGATACCACCTAGCTCATGCTGAACAAATATATGGCTCCTCAAGACTAAAGCAGGATACAGGAATTAACTTTCAAACAGATGTTACAAGCAGGTGGACTACAAATTTAGTGTTGGGAAATGAACAAATTGCTGTATTTCTTTTAGCTGAAAAACTACACCTCTCATTGTAAGGCTGCTGTGCTGTGTTTTTATTATATTTAGGAGTAGTGTCAGATGTTGTTAGTGAGAAGCAAACACCTGTTCCCTTTGGCTTGACCCAGTACTTGCTGAACTCAGGAGAAAACCTCCCACTGATTTCAAGTCACTATCAGTATAAATAGGATTTTTAACAGTTTGAATGGCAACATTTAATAATTGCACTGTTGTTGTTGCTACCTCATATTAATGCCAATAAATTGATGCACAGAGTTTTTCAGTGCTGTCATTAAGCACCATAAACATTTTTAGGGTTACCAGTTATAAGAAACACACCCACATTGCTGGCTAAGTAGCATATTTTGGCACTGCTGATCAGATAAATATTTTATTTAAAAGTATAACAGGTTTACTAGCAGCAAAAAGGTTGAAAGAGGCTTTGGATTAATTGAGGTATTAAATATTGCTGAGGTGATGACTCATTACACCCTTTCTGGCACAAAATATGTATCAGGAAAACATATGCTCATGTTTTGAAAGCCTTGCAAAAACCTCACAGGAATGTCAGGCCTCTTTTGATGAGATCATTTTCTTCATGCTAAGTACATAGAAGTACTAAGTGCAAGTGTAAGGAGCTGATATCAGTCCTGTAGAGGATTTAGTCAGGGCACAGCTGGCAAAAACATCTATTTGGTATAGTCTGGTTAAACTTTGGTTTTAATTTTGAGATGAGTTCGGAAACAGCTCTATAAAAGATGATGAAATAAAACCATATCAGACTGCTGAACAGCACAGATAGATAGCCTACAAAAAAAAAAAAAAAAAAAAAAAAAAAGATTGCTCTTTAATTCTGTACTACAGCAGTGCCAAAGTACATTGTTCAAAGCTAAAAACTATATTTAGGTTTATGGCAGCTATGGGACCCCTTTTTGTCTGTGACTACAAAAAATGACAGAGCCCCAGCCTCAGTAGAGCTCTTTTTAACATCTGTAAAAGTATACACAGAAAAACTTAGCACAAAACTCATATTAACAAAGAAAAAAAATGTTTTTCAAATTGTCTGTTTTAACCTATTTGTATAAATGATGATGAATAAATATGGCAAAATCTCCACCAAACAAAATCACCTCTGGTCTCCTCAAATGGCTTCCTACATACTGAAGATTCATTAAAATGAAAGTTGAAATCCACACATTCTAACTCTTAATTGGCATGTGTAAGCCTAGGCAGAGTTTTATTACATGAGTTCAGAGGCAGGTTATATTGTACCTCATTGTCCCTAGCTTTGATGATCTTGATTATTGTTGCACATTATAATAATTCTATGATTAAGAGACTGGAATTATCTACTAAGTATTGCTCAGGGCATGACAGGATGAAAATGGGAGGATGTCTTTTAAATAGACACTGATTAATAGTTTATTAAAGTATGAATAAGCAACTGCTAATAAGAACACGGACATGGTTTCCTTATGAATATGAACCAGTTAAATGAGTAACTCTTCTGTAAGTTTATACTTGGCAAGGCTTATTCATTAGTCTGCAACCAACTTCTTTTCTGCATTCAATGTAGAAGGTCTGATGAGTTAATGAAATGAGGGAAAATAAAAATACCACAGAGCAATTCAAGCAGTGAAAGCTAAATTATACTCTTGTATCTTCTGAGACCAAAATTTTTACTTGGTCACTTGCACTTTTTCCCACTGACGTCAATGGGCATAGCTAAAATGTATTAAAGTACAACTTAGCACTGGAAGTTATATTATGATATATTGCACTGATGCTTCAGAGTTGTTGATAAAATACTACAAAGTGCATATTGAAATATTTGTCTTTAAAAAGTAAGGCGGGTTAGACATTGCAAATGTGCATTACTGCCACAGCAAAAGATTTCAGTCGATGTTAACTTGTTAGCAAAATAGGCTGTGGTTCATGAGAGAGTTTTCATGTTTATTACAGTTTTGAGACACTGCCATATTTCATCATTTACAAAACCAGTGTGAAAACCTAATCCCACTGAAGTCTCAAAGAGATTTTGTACTGAGTTAAGTTGAGAATCTACTCAAGAATTACTGAGCTCACAGTCAGGTTATATGCCATAGTTTATTTGATTGTCATGAGAAACAGAGTCTGATTAGTTTATATTCAGGTTCTCCAAAAAACAATTGCAGAAGGATCCTTTTTCCTGTCAAGTACTAGTAATGGGAGACATGTTTCATATAATGCAGACCTTGGTCCAAGGTCAGTGTAAAATGAGAATATATATCTAGACCTTAGCATACATATATTCTTGAGAATTAAAGAAAACACCAAAACATAACCATTAATGACTGCTCCCAAATAGAAAACATTAAGGTGGACCAGCTGCCTTTGAAATGATTTGTCTAAGAGGATAAACCTAAGCCATCTGAAGTTCTGAAAAAATAAAGTTAATAAAAAGCCTTTGAGATTTCAGAATGTCATTAGCAACAATTTGTCCAGCAAATAAAAACAGATAAGTCAGGAATTTGGGGAAGAAAATGAAAAAGGAAATAAATAAAATCAAACCCTAAAATACATTCCTTCTTTGTGGTCCTTTTTATCTAGATATGTACAAAGGTCACTACTGTCTGAGCACATCTGAAGTATTTAAGAATAGATATAATAGCTTATATCTCTTCCTTCCTGTTCTCTAGGCAAAACAATATAGGAATTTCCTACATAGGTAATTTTTTTCAGTTACAGAAAGATACATTCAAATCAGTACAGTAGCACTGTTTAACTTCTTACAAAGATTCTTTCCCTAAATATGAAAGATTTGTCTCCTTTTATTTTAAATTGCTTTCAAATAGACAGCTATTAAAATGGAAAAAGGTGTCCTTATCCAGAATATAGTTTCAATAATTAAACAAACAAACAAACAAACAAAAACAAACAGTAATTTCTATTAATAATTTATCTTTTGCAATTTTGTTTTTGCAGACAGATAATAATCACATTGATACATTTTGTATTTGGTTATCTTTATTACATGCATGTGTGAACGTGACTACAGTGAAACACTTGCTCTGTATTTGTTAAAACTGTGCACTCATTCTTGTTTAAAAGATATTTAAAAATGTTCTAAAATTCACTTGTTAATTTTGAATATCTATATTTTCTGTGAGAGAAATTAATGGAATTTGTGCTCCAACTCTGGGACCATCTGGGACCAATAAGGTCTCCAAAATGTAGAAAAATTTTAGACACAGAAAAAATACAAACCTATAAAATATAACCTCTTGCATTCTTGGAGTTCAAACTCTGCTTATCTTTTTGTGGATCTCAGCCTTTCAGCAGTTGTGTCTGCCAACACATGATGGTCATTTTTACCTTTCACATTTTCTAATGTGAAAGGAAGATGATGCATTTCAGAATTGGCTGTAAGAACAGAACAGTACCTATGCAATGCAGTTGCAATAGATCTGCACACAAATTTTGATCATGGTGCAAGAGGACATGATGCTGTCACTATCCTTGACTAATACCTAAGTAATACTTAAGTATCACTATGATCAACACCACCACTGTTCAAATACTACCACTGACAGAATGTGAAAAAGATGTGTGGAAGTGTTTCTCTGCTTTACAGGGATAATTTACAGTAAGGAATATTCCTTCATAATTTGTATAACTAAATCAAAAAAAAATAAGTTCTAATTACTAAGAGAACAATAATAGCTGTTCATGATCTTTAACGTACATTATGCATGATTTTTTATTGTGAGTAATTCTTACATGAACAATATAATTTATTGATGATTTAACACCAATTAGTCAGATCAACAGTAAAGGAAATTAGGATAAGGGTTTTTTTTTGTTTGTTTTTCTTTTTTCTTTTTTTTTTTTTTGGTGTGTGTGGGGGTGAGATTTAGATGTTCTTAAGATGAAAACATTCTTGAGTGAAGTTATATCATTTTAGATTCTTACGATTTTTTTCTGAACACAAAGCTAGAGAATGGCAGAGGTATAGTTTAACAGAGCTAAATTTACTGTGGTGTTTTTTTTTTTTTAATCTTTGTTTCTTCATGGCTGTTCTACTCTTTCATTTTAAATATTGGTTGTTGTTACACACACATTAAAAACAAACAAAAAAAACCCTTTTGTTTTTCATGCAGTAAGATTTTCATTAGCCAAGATTAATGACCTAAGTGACAATAAATTCAAATATATTTTTAGAAAGCAAAACTTCTAGGCCGATTTCCTAAACTTTTCTTTGGGTTCACTGAGATAAGGACATCTGGAGTCATTTTTCTTTTCTTTTCTTCTTTTCTTTTCTTTTCTTTTCTTTTCTTTTCTTTTCTTTTCTTTTCTTTTCTTTTCTTTTCTTTTCTTTTCTTTTCTTTTCTTTTCTTTTCTTTTCTTTTCGTTTCGTTTCGTTTCGTTTCTTTTCGTTTCGTTTTCCTTTCCTTTCCTTTCCTTTCCTTTCCTTTCCTTTCCTTTCCTTTCCTTTCCTTTCCTTTCCTTTCCTTTCCTTTCCTTTCCTTTCCTTTCCTTTCCTTTCCTTTCCTTTCCTTTCCTTTCCTTTCCTTTCCTTTCCTTTCCTTTCCTTTCCTTTCCTTTCCTTTCCTTTCCTTTCCTTTCCTTTCCTTTCCTTTCCTTTCCTTTCCTTTCCTTTCCTTTCCTTTCCTTTTCCTTTCCTTTCTTTCTTTCTTTCTCTCTTCTCTTCTCTTCTCTTCTCTTCTCTTCTCTTCTCTTCTCTTCTCTTCTCTTCTCTTCTCTTCTCTTCTCTTCTCTTCTCTTCTCTTCTCTTCTCTTCTCTTCTCTTCTCTTCTCTTCTCTTCTCTTCTCTTCTCTTCTCTTCTCTTCTCTTCTCTTCTCTTCTCTTCTCTTCTCTTCTCTTCTCTTCTCTTCTCTTCTCTTCTCTTCTCTTCTCTTCTCTTCTCTTCTCTTCTCTTCTCTTCTCTTCTCTTCTCTTCTCTTCTCTTCTCTTCTCTTCTCTTCTCTTCTCTTCTCTTCTCTTCTCTTCTCTTCTCTTCTCTCTCTTCTCTTCTCTTCTCTTCTCTTCTCTTCTCTTCTCTTCTCTTCTCTTCTCCCCATCCTATTTCCACTTAAATTTTATTTCTAGTTAGTTCTGATCCTTCCAGATTTATACATGCTTCACACTTGTTAGTTTTCTCTCCCACCTCCTAGCTTCATCGCTGTTCTTTCTAATTAAATTTCTCTCACTGCTCTCTTCTGTGTGAGTGATCAATATGTTCAAAATTTCCTATTAGTTGTACTGCTTCTTTATCATTGCTGATCTACTCACAAAAACATCTCGACTTTTAAATACAGCTCATGGAATTTTACTGAGCTTATGTGGTAGTAGTGAAGGACAGTACTTTGCAAATAACATTCTTGCAACCAATGGCTTTCCTCAAGCTTTAGTAAATGAATCATGGGGATGTTCTAGTAGTGACTCAGAAATCATCCCATTTCATCACACAATTCATTTATATTTGATATTTAAGCTACAAACAAGAAATTTTCATTATGAAAAATCTTGGCCAAACAAAACAGAAGAAAATCCTTCCTAAGTCACTTGACAGAAATCTGGCATTCCTGACGTTAAATAAGTTCCTTCAAAATTATAAGTTTCTTCTTCTTATAACTCCCAAAACACAAGCTGTATGAACAATATCTATATTTAGAAACAGTAGATACAATTTTTTGAAAAAAATGCCATAAAGAGAAAGAGATATATCAATTAGACAGCAGCTCTCACATTAAAAATCTTTTTTGGTAGTCTGCTTTGTAAACATCCTGTGCTTGCCACTTGTCCTATCATTGGACACTGGGAGAGTTGAGACGGTAAAAGTAAAAAAGTTGCATTTTTGGGACACAAGTTTGTGCCTTCAAGTTTTATATGTCCTCTAATTACAGTTGGTAGACCTTTTACTGTTGAAAAAAAGGTGTTTTGTTGTTGTTGTTGTTTGTTTGTTTTATTTTTTTTTATTTTTTAATTTTTTTTCCCCTGGGAATATTTTAAATTGATAAATAGTGTTTTATGGGATTGCTGTGCCCCCTGTGTAGGATCCAGCAATTAACCTTATTGAACTTCATATAGTATCTACCCTATCCACTCCATCCAGCCTATCCAGATTCCTCTGTGGAGCCTTCCTACCATCAAGCAGATCAACACTCCCACCCACCTTGGTGTCATCTGCAAACTTACTGAGGGTGTACTCGATCCCTTGGTGCCAACTCGATCTTCATTATACTGAAGAGAACTGGCCCCAGTACTGAGTGCTGGGGGACATCTTTTGCAACCACAACCTCCAGCTGGATTTAACTCTGTTCACCTCCTTGGGCCGGCCACACAGCCAGTTTTTTTATCCAGTGAAGCCTATGCCCATCCAAGCCTTGAGCATCCAGTTTCTCCAGAAGAATGCTGTGGGAAACAGTGTCAAAAGCTTTACTAAACTCTAGGTAGACAACATCCACAGCCTTTCCCTTATCCACTAAGCATGTTACCTTGTCATAGAAGGAGATCAGGTTAGTCCAGCAGGACCCGTCTTTCTTAAACCCTTGTTGACTGGACTTTCAAGACTGGACCTTGGCATTCAAGATGATCTGCTCCACGAGCTTCCCCAGCACTGAAGGATTGTGCACAGATCTAAAAAGAACATAGCATTCACTTTTCACAGGTTGTGAAATGGGAGAGCATTGATAGTTGCATTTAATAAGATGGTTGAAGAAAATCTCTGTACAGCTGTTCTAGGACTTTGTAACTCTCTGTAATTTTAAACATTAGAGTGCTCTGTACTCAAACCAGAGATAATTTCCTGAGTACTAGTTAGCTTATAAAATCTTAACCTGTTCCAAACCCAATAATTTGAAGGCATACAAATTCCTGGAAGTTATTATCCTTCTTCCCATAAAAAGTACAAAACAACAACAGAAGTGAAGCTAATGGTTTAAATAAATGAATAAGGAAACCTCCCTTCCCCACATATCAAGCTGCGGTGAAAGTTCATGGTTCTATTTAACATTTTTGCAGCACATAAAGGATGGCAAGGTCATACTTTATTTTATTTATTTTTTTTAAATAAATAAATATGGGCAGGCAGATTTGACAAGGAATGAATAAGAGACCTAAGAGACCTAAAATATTCAAAAAGAGCACTTGGAGACTAGTCTGGATGCTTTGGAGTGCATAAAATGGTAATAGATACATGCTTAGGTAATTAAATCTCAATCCTAGCTTTAGTGATGGGCACAACAAAAGTTCCAAATGATTCCCTAGCTTCTTTAAGTGGAAATCTAAGATCAGTCAGGCTGCAAATATAGCAATGCTTTTCTTCTCTGTGTTCAACTCAGTGTCTATGAGATCAAAGACTAAATGATTTGCTATCTAAATGGATAGCCAATGTGAAATTAGTGTCTTCTACTGTTATTTTTCTATTTGATAAATGTTTGTAATAAGCTTACAAAAAAAAAAATTCTGTTCACAGAGAGAATTTTTGTAGTCATCATTAATAGACTATAAAATGCATTAAAAATAAAAGAATAAGCAGAGTAATAGTAGCTTAGTGGCTAGTGATACAGTGATATTTGTGAAAGCAATTTATATTCACAAAATTTTGCAAAAACAATCTGTGAATGAGGTTACAGTGAAGTCTGTGAGCACAGGAACAACATAAAATCAATATCCCATATTCTGTATGTAATATTACACTGATAACCAAGGCTGTTCAGAGGAAATGTTCCAGGCATATATTATCATGGCCCAGGATATATTACTATGACCCTATCTGACTAATCTTAAATGATGTAATGATGTCTTAGTCATCCATACCTGAAGCTACTGGTTTGGCAAAAATAACATGGAAGCACTGAGACCAGGTTGTTTTTAAGCAGGTATAAAACCAAAGACAGTTATTTGCCATCAACAAATACTGAAGTTAATAATGAAGACTAGGTACTTGAACTAGGACATCAGGACATCCTTTTTTTTTTTTTTTTGAGTTAAAACCTTCAGAAGGGCTCAGACCAAACACACAGATTTATTTTACTGTTAAATTAGTTAAAATGAATGGACCTGAACTGTGCACATTCTAAGTTTAAGCAATGCAGACATACATATACCGTAAATGGGTGAAATTTTGCAACTCTCTCTTGCATGTGAAATCCATATTCCTTTAAATAGTTTTTTTTATATAAGCTTTAAATATTTTTTTTATATAAATTATATATAGTTTTTTTATATAAGCTTTAAATAATTTTCTCATTGGGCCTGTATGTGTTAATAAAGTTCATACAATCAGGACCCCTGTGCTAACAATATAAGCACGCAAACGTTAAGGAGATGAGACATTTACATACATTACCGTGTCAGGCAAGCAAAATTCTCAGAACTGAAATGTGACATCACTCTATCAAAAATACTGCCAACTCTAATTGCAGATCCATGTTAGGAAGTTGCTTTAAAAACTTGTACTTAATAACAGGTGGTTTTCTATGTAGACGTGTATCAGCACTTATATCTATTTTTGTGTACTAAAAATGTTTAATTTATGTAAAATCCAGCCTTAGTTACACAATATTAAAATGGTACATTTGACCAGTATGATACACTGTTCCTTTTCACAGGAATGGAGTTTGTTGCATATTTTGAAAAATGGGATGTATGGCAGTGTAAAAATAAGTAGTTCTACAGCATATCTGTACCCCAGAACTTTTTTTAATTCTTTTCTTTTTTCTTTTCTTTTCTTTTTTCTTTTCTTTTCTTTTTTCTTTTCTTTTCTTTTCTTTTCTTTTCTTTTCTTTTCTTTTCTTTTCTTTTCTTTTCTTTTCTTTTCTTTTCTTTTCTTTTCTTTTCTTTTCTTTTCTCTTCTCTTCTCTTCTCTTCTCTTCTCTTCTCTTCTCTTCTCTTCTCTTCTCTTCTCTTCTCTTTTTTTTTTTTTTTTTTTTTTCCACAAACCAATTGTACTGCAGTGATGGGAGAGCAAAGTACAATGGTATGACTGACAAATTAAAACTCAAATATGACCCAGATTATGCCAGTGGTCATAAGATACTCTATACATTTGTCTTTTTCTAAATACAGAGTTTATGAGCAGCCATACAAAGGAAAAAAAATAAGTTCAATGAAATGCACAGTTATTTTACAGAGTCAGCATTGAAAAAATATTTTTTGGCAAGCGTGGGACTTCTAAGCAACTGTGATATGGTAGAAGTCCGCATCTAAATTAAATAGATAGGTCAAAATCTGATTTATATTTCCAATTGATCTCAGAAGGATTAGAGCATATTCAGTGCTTCCAGAATTGATTTCCTACTGTAGACACTGCCTAGCATGATAAATACCACATTTTCTCTGAGGCTTTTAACTGAATTCCAGTTTATGCACAAACCATAGAACTTCAGTTCCTGAGGTGCAATCAATCCTTCATTTTGGTCCTGTGTTAGGCAAACCATTAAACAAATTTTCACTTTAGGCTTTCCTGTAGTCATTGCAGCTATTGATGTTTTGTTATGTGTTTAAGTGCTCTCCTAATTGAAAGTCATACTAAGGTTCGTTGTTTTCCAAATTATTCTTGACAACAAGCACAAATGCACTGTGCTCAGACTGTTTTTTACTAGCTGCAGAGAAATGAAGAGCATCAGATTTCCTCTAAAGAAGTGGTTTCCAGATGTTTTTCAGTCAGTCCTTCTGCCACTTTCTCCTCTTTATCCTGCTTCCTACTAAGTGACCCCAGACCACTGCCCCTTTTCTCCTCTCTCATCCTGCCCACAAAATTCCTTGCAGCTTTCTCCTTGTGGCAGCATCAATTCCTGAATGAAGCATAAGCTAATAAACCCAGGATAATGGGGTTATCTCAATAACTTGTATTGTCATTACCCTTGTGTTGAATTGTGTCACTAGTGAGTAACAGGGGCTTTTGGTTCAAAGCTGAACCTTGCAGTTGGACCGTCTCTAATTTATGCTTTTCCATGCTCAAACTCAAGACTTGAGAAAAATTATTCTCACAGCCAAGCTCATTTCTGGTGGGCAGAAATGAATGTGACAGTCTGCTTTGTACATAAGACTTTTACTGAAATATCATACATTGTATATCACAACAGTTTAGTCCATGACAAACTATTCACCTTAAAGGGTGCAAATTTAGGGGAGGAACAGGGTTGATTTCATTGACGGTCGGTGTACTTGGGCTTAACTGTCTTATAACCAGAGATCCAATGCAGCTTGCTAGAGTTACAGGAAAATCAATCTCTGCTGTAGTTTTCACTGCAGTAAAAAGGACTTTTTTTATTATTATTTATTTTTAACTTTACAAGGAGATGGGACTAAGGTGCTGTTTATTCCCAAACTGTTTCCTTAAACATAGGTACACAGGTGTCTATCCCTTCCTCTTCCTGAATCAAAGGACAGACAACCTTGAGACTGAGGTCACTTGCATGACCTTATTTTGTGCTTTTGAATGGAAACATTTTTCTTTTGCTTATATTTTGGACATGCAGCCAATACCACATTTCACAGAACAGTCAACAAGTTTTACACAGGACATTGCATAGCTTAAGGGTAAAAAAAATGTCATACAAGGTTCAGGAAAGGTCATATCTATTAATTAATGTATGTGTAGTTTGAAATCAGAAGATGGCCTTGCAGTTCACTGTTGCAAGTGTTTTCTTAGTATTTATTCCTTTTTTAACAGCAAGTATCTTTCCCAAATATTGATTTAGCCAGGTAGAATGATGTGATGTCTCTGGAAACAGGAATCAGGAATTCAGTGAGTTGAAAGGCACTGGGAATGCTTCCTGATCTAAATTTCCTGAAATCACTGTCACAGAGTATATTATCTAATTGTAGCATAACTGCTGCCAAGTTATCCTTTAATTACACTACTAGCACTAAAGAAAGAGATCTGACCTTGTATATTCTGATGACACTTCATTACTCTTCTACTGTTCTTTTTTACCTGCAGGTATGATTCCTTCTGTATATTAAAATGGAGTGAATATCTTATTTAATTTTGCAGGCATTTATACACAAAAATCAAGTTGCATGAGTAGCTTTTGATACTCCTTGAATCAGTGCATCATTTTTCCATCCCATATCTCAAATTAACTTCACCTGAAGAAGGATGAAAAAAGCAAGTGCCCTGAAGTCTCCTTGGAATTAGAATTCCACGCCCCCACTCCTTCCCCCTCCAGCATATTATAGTGAATTTTCTGGGTAATCATTGACCAAATTCTGAGCTGAAATGAAAACAAATCAAATGTGTGCATGTTTCTTAAGTTTTACTGCAAATATTTTCCAGTTGCCTTGGTGGGCCAACATCATCTTGGGTTTAACTACACCAAAGAGAAGTTCTATGAAGGAACAAATTGACTTGTTAATTTTTAACAGAGTGCTAAAGGAAATTCTGATGGAATTTTGAAACCCCATCCCCTTTCTTTCAAAAATAAAAAAAAGATATGTATTTATACAGAAAGAATATTAAAGCGTCACCTAGCTAGTAAACTGAATATTGGTGTGACATTGGGCATATATGTGCTAGTATAGTCTTAAAGTGTTTGGAGAACGTATACATATTACTGAAGGTTTGTTGTTGTTGTTTTGGCACTGTCACTTGATATCTGGATTGCAACAAACACTTCTTTTATTACTGACAAATAGAAAGCATGTGTTTGGCATTATTTATTGTTTTCTGCAGAGCATGTGTCAAGATCTGAAAGTGTGTGTTTCACTAGTCACGTACTTAGTTTAGATGTTATAATTAAGTTCCTAATATCTGGCATGGTAAGCAGTCAGCGGGATTTGATTTCACAGTTTAGGAGACTGACTTGACACCTCTGGAAGCTGAGGAGGAGACACTCAGCAGCACACTGAGATAAATACCATCACTTTCTTGATGTTTCAAACCACATTTTCCAAAGCAGTCTTTAATTCTCATCCTTCCATATCTGAGTGCAGGAACAGAAACTATCCATCAGTAACCTCACTTGGCTAGAACTGCATTTCAAGCACACAAAATTAGGGGAGTTTTTGGAAATATTTTTATGTATGTGCATTGCTATTGTTGCTAGGTTGTTTTGTGGTAGTTTTTGTTGTTCTTGCTGTTTGTTTTGTAAAGAATGTGAAAAAGATTTCAAAACTTTATACACTCTTTCCACCTGAAATGGTCATTTCAACATTTTTTCCTTCTGATTCTGAAATTCCTTGAAGGGCTGGAAAAACAAGAATTTGTATTCCATAGGAAATTTTCATAATTCAAAATTATTTCACCTTTGCATTGGAATGAAAACAAATTGTTTTGGAGTTGTGAAAAAATGTTTCTAAGTTTCATTGTTTCATTTCTCATTTCATTTCATTTCATTTCATTTCATTTCATATCATGCAAGTAAGTATACTTTTACAAAATACATTTATTTTCAGATTTTTTTTTTTTCTACAGAAATATCCTTTCACAAAAAATTAAACTTCAGAAGCATTGCATTACAAAAAAAAAAAAAAAAAAAAAAAAAAAAAAAGAATATGGGCCAGTAGCCTGGCACAGCCTGTCTCTAAAAAGACAGCTTGTAGCTAAACTGACAGCTGGAATGAACCAAAACTGCTCAAGGAGCATTATAAGCAGTGTGGATCATTGCAAACTAGTGCTGGTCTGTGTCCATTGACAAAGACCCTTGAAAACTTCCCTTTCTTGATGAAGAGCAACCTACGTGAAGTCAGAATATTTGATGGTTTGTGTTAAAAACAGTAACAACAGCAGTACAAGTCTTGGAAGAACTGTAGCCCGGTATCAAGTGATAATGCTTTCTTTAAAGTAGTTTTTGTTTGTTTGTTTGTTTGTTTTGATTTTGAGTGGCAGCTGCGATTTCAACATTCAAAATAATGTGCTTGTGGCTATTATCTTTCAAAGCATTTTAAGAATATGTGTCCATAACCTATACTTCAAAAGGAAATACTCTGGGCATATGAATAAGTTATACTATATTGTTGTGCAATAGGTAAGAATAAGGCAACTTTTTTCCAAATCAAAATAGGGAACTATTACCTATTTACCTTAAACTGGAAGCCATGGAATTTTGCAGCAGAGCGTTCTCACTTTTCTTAGAAGTGCATTGAGAGTACAAGGCATTGAGATCTAATGACAAGGTAGATTAGTAATGTGATAAAATCCTTTCTCTGTCTCCTGCTTCCAGTTGCAGTACTTTTTGAAGCATGAGTGAGTTTTGCCCACTCTTTGCAGTTTTTGCTCACGATAGCCATGGCATTACTTTATCCTCTAATTCTTAATTTTGCTATTTTTTCTATTAAAAAATAAATAGGTAAGAGAATCTGATATCAAAAAGTTAAATAGCTAATTTATCACATATATATATATATATCTGAGTGAATTTTCTGATCACTATGAGCTCAAGTAGAATTGCAGCAACAGCCATGTGAAAAGATGGGCGATGTTCCTTCAATCACTGAGTTATTCTGGATAAACCATTTTATACACAGATCCAAGGCTGAGAGAAGATTTGGTACTCCTCCAAGGAGTACCAAAACCACACCACATATAAGCAGATGATGTCATAACCAAAGAGCATTCAGCAGAGATGATCTGTGGGCATCATGTGCAGATGGCACTATGTGACACTTTGAGACAAGCTCTGAATGGATTAAAAGCCTTAGTCTACATTTCATCAAGATATGTGATCTTAAGACAAAGTACATTGCAAAGGGTTATTTGTTCATGCCATAGACATAACAGAATCTTGCAGAAACATCCTATTTGCAGGTAATTACTTTTATACATTACTATTAATGACCATTGATTTTTTAGCAAGTTTAGTAAAATTACTGTGACCATCTGCTAGGATTTTTCAAAAGGAGTCAGAAAAAGCTCAAAATACTTGAACACTCCAAACAGGACATTTTTCCTTTAAATATTTGGGGTTTTGTCAGTCACATTAACATTTTCCAGCCACTCTCATTCCTGGTGCCCCTGGTTTAAGGTGTTCAGTTATCTGAATTAACAGGGCTTGTACAGGTGTGACTGAGGGCAATAATTAGCCCATTCATTCCACAATCTGTGCTTCTTTGAGGATCCCTGGGGAACATATTACTGGCAGTGGGTATTTGTAGCACTTAGTAGTTTCATGTTCAAAGCTGAATACAATATCTTACTGTGTAAATCTCATAGGATTAACACTTTGATTAAATCTGAGAATGGACACGCTTGCCCAGGAAGTATGGGGAAGGGTTTGCTTTGTGCCTGCCTGCACTTTGTAAACCTAAAGAATGATTTTTTTTAGGTAGCTGGTTGATCTGATAGGTACAAACTATTAGCCCCTTACCCAGCAACATGCCACTGGATCCATCTAAGATCTGAAACTTTGGAAAGGTGAACACTCCACAGAATTTAACAAAATGTAGATAAATCCTTTATTTTTCACATCTGCCTTTGGCTACGTTGTTGTTCCAGGTGAAGGGAGTTCTGCCTGAGGAAAGACAGTAGAATTTCATGCACTACATGCTGCCAAACCAGAGATGTTGGCCAGAAATATTTTGGCAAGTGGATTACTTATCACAATCCAAAAGATGTTAAAATTCAGCGAAGTTATAACACAGTGGCTGTTAAGTACAGAGTCTGACTTTTTTAGAGTGACATTATAAGACCTCCATTTCAATGTTTAAAAATTCCTGTCACACACAGCCTTATCAGATGGCCTTATTTACTTTCAGCTACAGGTATCTTTATTCATACTGATTAAGACGGGTGTCAATACCTACGGAAAAGAACTTCGTTAATTTCTATGAGCCACAATATATAATTTAAGCTGGGCAAAGCAGTCTGGGCTAGGGATTCAGAACCATTTAGCACTGGATTAATTGCTCCAACTGCAGTTGATGGGAATTTTAGAACTCTTGAAAATCTCATTTTATCTGTTATTTTGATATCCAACTCTTAAATTTACTTGCCATTTTTAGAGTTCTACTTCAGCTAGTTAGTTTCCAGATTCAAAATGTATTTTTTTGAGAAAAAAAGAAAAAAAAAAGATGTCCCCTTTCTTATGAATTTATGTATTGTCCTTTGATTCTTCTACAGTGAGGAATCCAAATACAGATTTAATCATACAGCTTTCCCATATCTGGAGACCCTTGTGTCTAATAAAGATTGTGCTCTAGGATCTGACATGTTTTCATGAAATGTAAGGATATCAAATTTCAGCCAGTATCTTCTAAAATGAGAGAAAAAGCATATCTGAGACAGGGAGGAAAACATGCCTGCAATTCCCTAGGAAACCAGACTAAGAAAAAGCATTTAGGGAAGATGGGATACATTCAAAATGATATAAAAGATATTTGACCTAATCCTGGACTTCTTAATTACATTTGGACCTAGTGAGTGCTTCTGAGTTCTGCAGATGGCTGATATGCAGTGCTAGACACCTGCACAGAAGAATAGCAGGAGAGGCTCAAAGACATTGTGTAAGGAATAACGTGATGTCCTCTGTCCAGCCAGTGAGTCATTTTTCCTCCAGGCCCCATGCTGTAGGTCTCTGTAGCACTCTATTGCTTGTGTTTTCCATAGCTGCCCCAAGCACCTGTTTTTACAAACCCTGAATGTTTCCTTTCAGCGAAGCAGAACCATAGCAAATTTCAGAATAAAAGGATATTCTCTGTTAGTTAAAAAAAATATTTAAAAAAAATAAAAAAAAATCAAATTAAGTTAAACATTTGTTGTCCATTGAATTTCTAGTAACCAATTCCATATACAGACCCCCGGCCTCACTCAGCTTCGTGCTTCCTGACTGTGCTCAGAGCTTGCCTTTCATATTTCTTGTGATCAGCTTTGAGGAATCCAGCCCATGGCTTCAACTGCCACTGCCAGTTTGCTGATTTTGTTTCTTACAGATTTCATGTGAGATATTACTCATCAATATGACTAGTCAAGTGATTTAACAAGTGAAGTATCATCCAATGAACACACACTTGTACTTCAGCCTAAGACAGCTGTCAGGGACAGCAACAGCTGCTAGTTCAAGAAAAGAGTGGAAACATTTCTTTGTTAAATCAGAGCATATCCAGCAAAATTTGTCTTAAATGAAAATGACTGACTACAGCAACACATCAAATAATTCTAGTGGAAGTCTAGGGGTTGTCTAGGAGTTTTACAATTACAGAAATCTGCTCTAAGAGGAAAGTTGTAAAGAAAGGGAGAATTGATTCTCTTTTATTTAATTTTCCATTATTTACGCGTTGTTCAATGCATGGTTTTTTTTTTTTGTTTGTTTGTTTGTTTGGTTGTTTTTTTGTTTTTTGTTTTTTTTTTTTTCCCCTGTTGGAATAACAAAACAACATATTATCTATCATTATTATTTAACAATTCTACATCCAAAAAAACCACCATCATGGCTATCATGGCTACAAATAGAGTAATGCTAGTTCATTCATTTGTTTTTCACACAGTAAAATTTTAAAATAAATAATAACATGTTTTATTCAGAATTGTCCACCCCCAGAAGTAATAATTATTGATGTCTTACAAAATACATTTCTTTAAAAAACTGAGGTTCATGGATCATCAGTGATTCACAAGTGCAGTTCCATTTGTTTTATTTATTCTATGTTGTCATACAGGAGCTAGGTGTATTCAATAAACTTGAAAGATCCTCATGTTTTCTGAAATTGTAAAGCTATTCAAAACCTGATTTTAAACCGACTTAGTTTTGCAGTGGTTGAAAAGTGTACAGCCAGTGCTTTTACCTTCTGAATATTAATAATCTGCTTCCTCACATGCTATCATTCTTGACACATTGAATGATGTCTATCCAATGACATCTAGAAAGATTACTTTTTCATATTGAAAAGAAGTATTTGCATGTTTGTGGATATTTTTCCATCCTATACAATATTTTATAGTGTTAGAAGTGTGCTAATGTTTACTAAAAAGGAAGAAGAATTGCTTGAATGAAACACTTGTCATGGAAAACATCATTTTTTCTTGCCAGAAGAGATATGTTTCTTGCTTTCTAGGAAGGTCTAGGTTCTATACCTTATAAAAGATGTTATGTCATGACAACACTGTGAAGAAACTGGGGGTCTTTCCTGTAGTTATATGTATTCTCCACCAGAAGGTATGTTTTCTCTTGATATTTTTAGGTCTGTTTTGATTTTGCAATTTATTCCCCTTAGTAGATTAGTTGATATGTCTTACAAAAAAATGGATTTCTGCCATGTTTCTCTTTGAACAAAGAAGGAAGTGAATATGAGTTTATTCTCTGAAAAGTAAATTGGGAAAGAGCCCTCCATAAGAGGAGTAATTGCCTAAATTAGTTGTGAAACTCAGTGCTAAAGAGAATAGATGCCTTTTAAAAATAAGATTAATGTGTTAATAAACTGTTTCTATTATGTTTTCAATATAAAGATGCCTGTTATAATGGTCTTTCTTCTATTCAGTTATCAAACTTCAGTTGGTATATGTGAAAATAATACGTCCCAAAGTGAATCAGCCCTGAAATGGTAATTCTTTGCCATAATGAACAAACTGTCTAGCTATTTGTCCATCAGAAAAGGACCTGGGCATGCTGGTCAACAGCTGGCTGAACATGAGCCAGCAGTATGCCCAGATGGCCAATAAGGCCAGTAGCATCCTGGCCTGCATCAGAAATAGTGTGGCCAGCAGGACTAGGGAGTAAATTGTCTCTTTGTACATGGATCTAGTGGGTGGCATCCTTGCTTGTGGCAGGGGGGTTGGAACTAGATGATCTTTGAGGTCCCTTATAACCCAAACCATTCTATGATTCTAAAGACATAAAGTCAAGATTTCAATAAAAACAAAATGAGATAATTTAATTATATTTTCTAAGTGATGCATGCATAATAGTGTCATAAACCAGCACAAAGTTTACAGCCTCTGTGACTGTAACATGTAAGATGTATAAATATACATAACCAGAATCCAAAAACTCAACACTATTTCTCAGGGAAACATACACCACAGCTTATTATATGACAAGACTACTTATTATTCATGACAACAAACAGACAAGGTCTGTATCATGAAAGATGAAATTTCTAAACCTTTCTAAGGTTTGGGAGGTATAGGCCAATGGTAGTATTATTGTCTCAGAAAAGGAGATGATGTGGAAAAAAAAAAAAAGAAAGAATAAAATACAAGTAAAATCCTATTTTAGTTTTGGTTTATTCTTACATTGCTGTTTTATTGTGCAATGCATGCTCTAGTAGGTAAATTCTGATGTTACCTTCCCAAATGTAGTCATGGCCCATTTTATTCCCACTGGCAGGACTGATGAGCATAGATGGCTAAATGAAGAAGAAAATAGTGAACTACTTCTTCCTAGGGAATAATAAACAAAACAAACAAATAAATAAAAATTAACAAGTTAGAATTCATTTCAATGTATTGTGATGCTTTGCAGCTTCGGTTCCTCACTTGCATGGAAACTATCCCTTCATGGAAAAACCCTTCCCCTTCCCCTTCCCCTTCCCCTTCCCCTTCCCCTTCCCCTTCCCCTTCCCCTTCCCCTTCCCCTTCCCCTTCCCCTTCCCCTTCCCCTTCCCCTTCCCCTTCCCCTTCCCCTTCCCCTTCCCCTTCCCCTTCCCCTTCCCCTTCCCCTTCCCCTTCCCCTTCCCCTTCCCCTTCCCCTTCCCCTTCCCCTTCCCCTTCCCCTTCCCCTTCCCTTTCCCCTTCCCCTTCCCCTTCCCCTTCCCCTTCCCCTTCCCCTCCCTCCTTCCCCTCCCCCTTCCCCTTCCCTTCTCCCAGAGTAAAAAGATGAGAAAGTGGAAAGTCAAGTTTAATAAAGAGAGAAGAAAAAAAAAACATGAAAATAAAATCTCAGTCGGAAAGAAAATACACAGCCAGCAGCTGAAACAGTAATTTCTGAAAATCATCATGAGAATTTAGCCAGAATATAAAATGAGCATGCATGTTTTTTTTAGAAAGAGGACTGCTAGAGAGGTTTTACAGATGTGTTTTTATTACTCTCTCTTTAACTAAGATATCATCTTCAGTAAAAGGCAAGCTCTATAACTGAAGAATAACTACAAAGTTACTTCCTTCTCACAGATATTTTCTATCTGACATGAGTGTTTCAGACATGAAGGGGAGCACAGGGGCTCAGCCCCACTTACTACCTGACCTATCTCATGTTTTGTTTTTTTCCCTGTACCCCACTTGTCTGTGGCAAACAAAAGACAAAACAATTGCCTACACTCATCTTTCCTAAAGATCAAATATAACACATCACTTTTCGCTTTCCTCTCTTTCCTTTATTCACACATTAATTTTCGTTTCTAATCTATGACAATCTCTTGCACATTACTAATCGTATAGTCTTCATTTAATTTCTTTTTTTTTTTTTTTTTTTTTCATTACATATATAGTAACCATGGAGTGCCTCAATTACGAATACAGTTGTGATGACCTCCATAATCAATAGTAAGAGAGGGGGCAGAAGTCTCACTGTGGAGTCTTGAATTACTCTCTGGAGCTCTCTTTACGGTTACAATGAAGGGAGCTGTGGATCATCCTATGTAATCAAGCACTGAAAGATGGGTTTGAGAGAATGAGTTTTGGTGCCTTTGTAAGCACTGAAATCACAGGGAATGAAGGTTACATCATTTCTCTTTAGGGTGGAATACATTGGCCCATGTGGTATCCCAATGTGAGGACTGACAAGGGACTTCTTACTTTAACAAGGCCTCAAGAACAGTTGAATATGGTCCAATTATTAGTTGCTTGACACAGGATTTTATTCTTCTCATTTCAAAAAATAGATTTGTTGTAAGCAAAGAACATGTCATATGTTTTAGTTTTGTTGGAAGCTCAATCGCTCTTCTCTTTCATTTCCCGTTACATTTTTTTCACTTTTTTTTTTTCTTTTTTTCTCCTCCCCACCCCCAAGGGTGGAAGGGATTTTTATCTCTCTTACATGCTTTAATTTGATTTCATCAAATACAAGTCTTCTTTCTTTAAAACTTAGAGAAGAAAGGAAATTTGCTACAATCACATAATCTTTTCCAATTTTATCCATATTAAAATTTCACTTTTTCTTTTCAAACTTTTTTTCAAACTTTCACTTTGTGTTTTAGCATCAGTGTACATCTACAAGTGACCAAAAAAAAAAATAAATCTTTCTGTTTGTCATCTGTCATGCTGTTTGTCTTCCAAAAGCAGTGTATACTAAAAAACAGAAGATCACTAGTATCATATCCTCAAACATATATCATGCTTCCATACATAACAAAATGTTTTCAAATGTAATATCAGTAAATCTGGGAAGAGAAAAAATATCCAGGGCATGAAATGAGAAAAGGAGAAATCAATAAATAGTTTGAACACACTGACTAACTTTAAAGCCTGCAATAAATCATTCAGCGAGACATACAGCAAATAGTTCTTCCAGATACTGTGAAAGCTATTTTTGTACTTTGAGAATTCTTTCTGTTAGTTCAACACTAGTGGGTGTTCATTACCTTCTGCAAGACATACTTAATTACAAGCCAAAAGGCATTAAAGATAAACAAGTGGAAAGAGTCTGTGAATCTGTAATGCTTTAAAAAAGAGAAAAAAGAAAAAAAAAACAAAAACAAGACTAACAGATAGGCATACTCCTCCAATGACAACAACATTTTTTTAAGAAAGTATTAGGAGATGCCATTTTATCTGAGAGGATTCACTGCAGATGAATTGTTTTATTATGGCTCATGTTTGTACCATCTACATTTAGGAATCTCTTCATTATCCTTCAGTACTGTAAAGTAGGTTCATGAACCATTTTTATCATTGAATATTCCATTTGTAAGCTAAAATGAATGAGTAATGTACTTCCTTTTCAAATATTCATGGATTTGTTTTAATTAGACAAATAATTATTTAAATTGACTAAGAAAATGTTATTTAAAACTGGGTTTTGTTAAAAAAAATGCTCTCCTAAACTCACTCTGTAAGTAAATAATGAAGACCAAGTATTCCTAAAGGCGATTCCCAATGTATGATCATCTGTGTACCACTCGTATATTTAATATCTCTTTCTATATCTATAATTTATTTTCTTGAGTAAAACATTTCTTTTCTGTCATTACACTGAGAAGGTATGTTCCTTCTCTGTTGATATGGTTGGCTCTTAGCTACTCCAACCAGGAAACTAACAATGGCATGGAAAAATTTGGTTTTCTCAACATTCCTGGATATCAAATTATTAAATTAAAACTCCTCTTTAGAAAAACTGTAAAATACTGTGAGCCACAACCAAATGTATCTTTCTCTGTTTTGTTTGTCTGGTTGTAAAACAAAACAAAAGAAACAAACAAACAAGCAAACAAAAGCTTTCATTCTCGTTCTTTGAGAAAGCCTTTGAGAAAGCTGTGGCCTCTCCCACAAGGTTTGATAATCTGTGCATCTTTACATAGTCTGTTTTGCAAAGGCTGGCAAGATATCAATAAATCTAGGTCTTTAGTCTAAGTGACCTCTGATGACTGTAGCAAAATTCCTGATGCTGTGCATATACTCTCAGATACTGATGTATATTGTTGGTAGTGTCCTGCACACAGCTCCTTTCCTAAGTTTGTTGCCTACCGGTTTTCATCTAACCACAGAAGCTCAGTGCCACAGTAATTGCTGTGGGAATATTGCAAATGTTCCTTTTAATTTAGGATACATTTAAAGTAACGGCAGAGACACAGAAGGAAGGAAGAAAATGAGCAGCTTCCTTTCAGGAAACCAAACAGAAACATCCTGAATAGCTTGCTTTATTAGGTAGTTCCAAATATGGAAAATGTAGCAAAAACTCAGCTCACAATCCCAGAGTTTTAAATATTGTTTCTAGAAGTGTAACCGAATGTAAATATTTAACATTAAATATTAAAATATTAAATATTAAAATATTAAAATATTAAATAGCATTTTTTAAAAAAGCATTAAACATAAATATTAAAGTCTTGAAAAAATACAAAAATATTTTGTAAATATTTTATTGAGGTTACTAAAGGGAACCTGGTAATTTAATGAGCTCAGTCCAGTACTCCTAGAGCTTACAAAAAGAGAAATGGGCCCTGATATACATGGAGCTGTTTGGTACCTTTACCTAAGTTAATATGAACGTGTTGCTAAATTAAGTATTCAGGATGGACTTCATGGTTTTGTTTAAGTGCTGACAAGTTACTGTATAGCTATTGTATTTTGAATGCCTTCAGTAAAAAAGTGTGGGGTGTGGTAAGGTAATAGGGAAAAAGGCAGATTGGTTATCCTGTCTTGAGTTTATCTTTAATTTGAGGCAGGATAAGTAATTAATCTTAAATAGAGTTGTTACTGCACAAGAAACAAACTTTGCAGTAATTTAATATAAATCATTTTTATGACAGACAGATGATCATTATTCTGTAATATAGTTGGCCAAACAAACGCTTGTTTTTTGCAACAAGTTGAAAATGTATAAGTTTCTGTCATCCTGAACATTTGCAAACTACAAAAATAGAGAAATTATGGAGACTGGTTGTTGAAAGCTTATAGAGTTTGTCAGATATAACTCTGATTTCAAGATCTTACAGTTAATTGTGAAGATATGAAATTTACAAAATGAAGGAAAAGTGATCTAATTTTTTAGATTTTTTTTTTCTTTTTAGCATATATATCATATATATTAAGAATATCAATAAATATTCCTTGGTGTTTGGACACTTGCACTCCTTTGAAGGGGTGAAAAGGGAAATAACACATCTCTGGTGACCCCACAGATAATCCAGGTACTTCTGTATGATAGTACGAGCAATTCTGTAATGATGCTGACAAGCTGTGTTTATGACTATGAATTTCTGTGGCATTCTGGAGAGGTTTGGGCTTCTAAATACATATATATATATATGTATATATATTATATTATATATATTTAGCATCTTTCCTCCGTAAATCTTTATTCACTGTATTTAGAGACCTATAAAAGGTGAGATTCAACTCCAAATTTACTTACCTACATGTAGACATGGGATTTAATTGTCTGAATGTGTATCTAGTGTTATTTTGAATACTTAGGTTATATTACCTGGTCCTCCTCTGACACTCTAGAAGAGTATTGTTCTCTTGTATATCTTGTGTCATTTGCCAGACCCGTGCAAAATTTTTGGATCAACATCAGTTTCTGAAATGGTGATACCAACTTGAATTTGGGCACTATAAGCTATTTAAATTCCAGTTGTAGTCAACAGAGATATAGTCCATACAGTCAGCAGATTCTGAAAAGTTGCTTTTTTTGTTGTTGATATTGTTGGTTTGTTGTTATTTTGTTTGTTTGTTTTGATTTGTTTTGTTTTTATATTAATATCAATTTAATGCAATTTAACAACTCTCCATGTAAAAAAAAAAGTCATTCTGATATTTCTGGGCAGAGAGAGTAGTAAAGGCAATATAAACAGCAGTTATCTTCTGACAGTGGTCCATCATTCCGCCAGCAAACCAGCCATCATCTTCATTTATTTATTTACAGGACTACATACATATGGATTAAATTAAAGAAAATATGTAGGTTGAAATTTTTTGGTGGTGGTGCTTTATATGATTGTTTTTCACTTAGGATATTCATTGTTCTGAGAAATCATTTATGCATTCTGCTCATCTTTTCACATAGTATTAAATCCTTTTTATCTTTTGGAAATCGGTAACAAAGAGTAACTGTAGTAAGGTCACTATGTCCTTAAAGTAGAACACTGAGTAAATTTTAGAAGAAAGAGGGAAAACAAAGATTTTTCTAAGAATTAATATATTATCTACTTGTGCTGGAAGGATCTTGCTACCAGAATGCCAATTCAAGTTTCTCAGCACAAGTCAATAGCACTGTTCTGTGAAATCATTTATAACATAGACGATCTCCGTTATGTGCTGGCCAGAGATATATCCTGCTGGTGAGAACACTGTTTAAAAGGATTCCTTTTAAAACGTTTCCAGGACAAGAATGGATGAAGCCTTTTTTTGTTTGTTTGTTTGTTTTGTTTTGTTTTGTTTCCTTCAGTTCTACTTATTCAAATTACAACTAGGATTATTTCTTTAAAACAGATTAAGGAATTCATCTTGTTTTCAGAACATCGTTCCCACCTATGTCAGAATATACCAAAATGGGACAATATCTTGCCACATTGGATCATCAGGCTTGGGGCATAGAGGTTAATGGGTTGAGGCCAGTAACAAGCATATTGGGACCTCTCCTGTTTAACATCATTTTCAGTGATATGGAGGAGGTGACAGAATAGATGTTTGCAGATGTTTGAATAGAAGTTTGCAGATGGCAGCAAATGGGTGGGTATTGGAAGGAGGTATTGGTCACTGTGCTCGAGGACAGGGCTGCCTCTCAGAGGGACCTAGGCATGCTAAATGAATGGACCAACAGGAACAAGGCTCTTCACAGCAGTGTGTGGTGATGGGATGAGAGGCAGCAGCACAAACAGTGGAGAGGATGCCTAGAGATGTTGAACCATCCTTGGAAATTTTCAAAACTTGACTGGAAAAACCTTGAACAACTTGGTCTGACCTCTGAGCTATTTCTGTTTTGAATGGGAGGTTGGTCTAGAGATCTCCTGAGATACCATCCCACCTAAATTATTGTGTGATCCTGTGACTGTATCTCATCTGCACTACCTATTTCTTCATATTTAAATTTCCATATTGATAGCATTTAGGATAAAGATGTCTTTAGGACAAAGACATATTCTACTTTTATTCTTCTACCTCAGTCTGAGGGGTAGTGATGGTGGGAAAACTAAACAAACTAACTGACATAACAACAATATAGGAAGTTTCTAATATATCGTTTTCAGACTGAAACAATCCATTTCATTGGTAAAGTAGACTAAAATGCCAATAATTTGGTGTCACTGAATGTTCACTCCGTCAGATTTTAAGGGTCTTTCACTTTAGTTGGGCATCCTCATGTATTAATAGAGTATTTAGAATTCTTTCTTGTGTATTTGTAGTTTCAAGTTTTATTACCAAACTGGACTTATTTATTGCATCCTCTCTGTTGTAGATAAAACATAAATGAAGTTAAAAACAAATGAACAAACAAACAAACAAACAAACAAAGAACAGGAAAGCAAAGTCAATTGATAGATAGATAGATAAATAAATAGATAGATACAAATTTACCTCATGCTTTCACTTCATAGATCATATTACTTTTATTTTTTTCCAAGTGATAATTTTTGTTCTCCATTAGCATATTAATTTTCCCAGTTACTGTCTTTTTGTGAAAGAATTCTGACTCTTATTTTGTTACCTTCTGAAAGGTCACCTCCTAACCACTGTATTTCTTCTTTCAGAAGAAATTAACAGATTTTGATGTTTGTTTCATAAAAGTCTGTTTGTCTGCTGCCTTTATTGTTCAAAAACATTATGCTGTCTGGGTGCAAAACACAAGTAAACTAAACATGATGTCAGTGAACAGATACACAATCTGTCCTTTGAAGCAAAAAGAGAAAAAATCTCTCATTGAATTTTATTTATAACAAATGCTATATTAACAAAAGTCATGAAATTTCTATTATTATTTTTTTTTTTTAACTAAGGCTCTTGATGCTTTTAGCTGAATCCAGTTCTTTTCACTTTACAGTCTTGCACTGTCAGTTTGAATAAATATTCTGCCTTTTTGACTTAACCCAACTTAGGAAAATCAAACTCAATGAAGATCTTGTTTCCCCCTCCCAAAGATGGAGCATAGCCAATGAAGCTATTCCACTGTGACAAAAAGTATTAATTTGCTTCTTTTTTTAGATCCAAGATGTCAACTGGCATATGCTCAGTAAACATTTGGTGAAATAAATTGACATTATTCTGGGAGGTCCAAAGATATTCATTTTTGAAAGGGCTTTATTGTTTGTTTTCTTTTCAATGTTCCATTTTTTTTTTCTCTCTCTCTCTCTCTCCCTTTCTCTCTCTCTCTACATTTTTTTAATTACAGGTGGCCAAAAGATTCAGCCTTGATGATGTACCCTAAGATGTGTTGGAGAAGTGTTGATTTTAAACTGGAAAGGTGGCTCCAAGGAACACAGTAAGAGAGAGTTAAACCACTATGGACTCTGTAACTAGTCAGTCAGGATACTAACCTGAGCCCCATAACAGTTCTTGGTTTTCTGGATTTGGAGTGAACTAGGTGGAAAATATTACTCTCAGTTTGTCAGAGACTGATTGGCATTAAAAAGTTCAAAAGGTTTTCTTTTCGTGCCAAGGTGGAACAAAAACAAAATTCTGGAACCATGCAAATGACTGTGGAAGAGAACTGTCATCCTCAGATCAGCTGTCCCTGATTAGAACTGCTTCCTGACAACTTGTAATGGAGGGTTTTAGCCAATAGCTGTATCTTCCCCGCAGGCTGCCAAACATTTTCTCATGGAATAGTCTTTGCAGTGGACTGATTTGCCCCACCACTGTCAGCTGAATATCAAATTTTAAATTCAGAGTAAAAAGAGTGACCCTACAGTGATCCAAAGTGTCACATCTACAAGTCATTAGCACTGACATAGTTCTATAAAAAGGAGAAAAAAAATTATTTGATTAAAATAATTTTTGGTTACTTAATGATTACAAGTTGCTACTGCCAAAGAAAGAAAGAAAGAAAGAAAGAAAGAAGGAAAGAAAGAAAGAATCACTTGGATTCATCAGCTATTAATATGAGCTTCTGAGGGATAAAAAACAATGGAAAGTAAATCAGAATAGGTCAAGGTAGCTAAATGGACTAGTTTCAAATGAATATAGGCTCATGCTATTCTGATTATTGTCAGACAGTTACTGCTGCACAGAACTCTATATGAATCCTAGAAAATGGCATTTTTACTGTCTGGATTTATAAATGCAAAGATCTATTCACTTATTGCAGAACCAAACTATACTACTCCTGAAAAACAGTTACATTTCTTCTATACACTTAAGACAAAGAGCTATTTCACAGATATTTCCCATACTGATCAATCACACCCCCAAGTACTGTACTGTACAGTTGCTTAATGGTATTTTCACAATTAATCTTTTTTACAGTGGTTATGAAGAATTCATGGATGTGGATATCTGAGCTGCATTTGTCAGCTTGTACTACATTTCCTGTGTTTCCAGTGCTCAGAAAACTCAAAATCTCAGCTTGATCTGTGTCTGAAACACAGGCTTTTAATTGTCTGTCCTTAGTATATATTTGTTACATTAGACAAACTGTGGTGGTCAGACTGGGAACCATCACAGAAACATCTTGCTATAGAAGCTGGGCAAATACCCTCATATTTTATGTATTTGTCATGCTCATCAGTACAAATCTAGCTACTGAAAAAGCTAACACAGTATAGCACAGGGAGAATGGATCTTACTGAACACTGTTTCAACCTACATTGTCCCTTACAAGCTTTTGAGACACTTAGCATATATTTTTATTATGCACCCACACCATTTATGAAATAAAAAAATAACTTTTTGGCCTCATTCAATGCACATACTCAGACATCTATTCAAGAGTTTATTGGAAAGACATCATATACACTTAAAGTACATATGCAGATAGTACAGAATACCAACAATATTCTAGCTTGCTGTGCTATCCTAGGAAGTTTAGACACTTCTCTATGGAGTCCAGTACAGTCAGTATACTGACTGTGCATCCACTTAGGTCTAAGTAATACCAAATATATTTTGCCTTCAGTCTTGAGTTAGAGTGACACTGAAGTATTTCTACCCACTTGGAACCCCGTGTCTCAAAATACTTCTTACAGGAAAATATTTCAAATTTTATTATTATTATTGTCTACGGACTGCATGAATGATCTTTGTTCAATACTTCTCCCTGTTAGAGGGATTTAGATCCTGTATTTTGTTGAAGAGTGTCCTAATCTGGTGGTACTGCTTCCTCGGAGGAAAGAGGAAGAAAAAGTAGGAGACAAAAGGCTTTTCACGGAGCATTGCAGGATCTCAAATTGAAGCTCCATTCAATTCCCATTGCAGATATCTATTCCCCTCCATCTATTCTGGCTTACTAGTTTGACAATGAATCTCAGTCACACGGTACTATAAAAGCTGGAAAAAAAAAAAAAAAGGAATATGTCTATGTTGTACAGGGTTTCTGAGTGTCACTAGCTTAGATCCCAAGAGTGGTATATCACACCAGTGTCACTGTGCAGCCTCAGTGATATGTCCTATTTCTCAACATACCTAGTCGTCGCAGGGTGTGTGCAGGACTTGAGACAGCTGCTGTGCTTCATGGGCAAAGGAATCCTGCACATGCTCAGTGCTTGCTGTGCAATGTAGAGATGCCCTAAAATTCTCAATAACAAGTAGGATCGCTCAAATTAAATACCCTTGTGTTGATGTGTCTGATGAATGAGACCTTCAACAAAAGGCCTTGGCTGTGCATTGAAGATTGCAACCTCAGGTACGGAATTCCATGTAGTAGGATCACAGCAAAAATAAAATTATGAGAGAAGAAAGAGTCATTGCTCATTTACAACAAAATTTCCTAACAAATCTGGGTGAATATCTTCCAGTAGGAAAATCTGTTCCATGATAGGTCTCAGGATTCTTTTTGGATTTGTAAACTAGATTTAGTCATAGTTTTTCTAACTTGTGATGAAAATCTGAAGCCTCTACTGCATTTGATATCCTATAAGAAATAAAAATTAGCAGCAGGTAGAATGGGTACACATACATTTCAAAACTTCTGACATGAGCTATATTAATCTCTCCCTTATTGTTTCAGTCAGCTCTCCTCGCTACCTTCCATTTGCCGTAGCTTTCAGGAAGGAGGCACACAGAGCAAGATGAATTACTACATACACCTCATCTGAGCTTTTTTTTCAAGTTTACCTCAGCTACAGTCTTCCTGTTGGGCTATACTCTCTCCTGATTAGTTATTTCAATTTTTCTTCTTCTTTTTTATTTATTTATTTATCCTTTTTTTGTTGTTGTTTTGTTTTGTTTTGTTTTTGTCAAACAAATAAACAGACAGTACCAAAAGAAAAGAAATCCCAGTCACCTGAAACAAGATAGGGTATTTTATACATCCTGTTTTGCTTGGCAGAGGACCTTTTAAATATTTAAACAACTTTAAACAATCATAAACCACAGTAATCTCAGGTCTAACATATACATTTAGAGTTATACTTTTCTGGAGCCAATCTGAGAACAAAGGTTTACCTTTCCTCAGCCTACATCATTACCACTGAAAGCATCAGTCCTCTTCTCCTCTACAAGTGTAAATCTTCAGCTTTGCCAAAATTAATCTCTCACCTCAGCACATTTTTAACCTGCAGGGAAAATCAGATTCTGGATACCTACAGTAACAAATCTTGCAAAGCTATGTTGAGCTTAATTACCACTTCTAGAATGCAAATCAAGGGATTCACTGGCACATGGTATGTCAGCTAACGTAGTCTGTAAGAGAGCAGATAGTAACAGCAGATTCTGGTCAGCCTTGTAACTTGCAACTTGGCCACATATTAGTTCATATCATTTAAGGGAATTCAGATGTTACAGGTCTATTTTTTTTAACTGAAGACAAGACGGACATACATGTAGATGACAGGCAGTAAGAAGTGTATGTTTTCTTAATTATGCTGGGAGTTTTCTTTCTAATGGTATCCTGCCAGCAAATGCCATGCAAAGCTGATGACATGTGATCCAAGATGATGTACAGATGCACTTTTATAGAACAGTGGTACATGTGTAGCTTTACATATATAGAACACGTGCATTTGATTTTGTAAGTCCTGTACTGCCAGAGGCAATCACTACTTAAAAAAACAAAAAACAAAAAACAACAACAAAAACAAACAAACAAAAAACTTACAGAATCATAGAAGTACTATCTATAATGGAGTATTCTGGCATTCCTGTTCAGAGTTAACCTACAATTAATGTGCTAGATGTTACATGCAAGTTTGCAACCACTCTTGTATAGGCTTTCATACTACCTCTGAAACTCTGCATTCAGCAAGGCTAACCACTACATTCTCTGCCATCCATAATTCTCTTCAGTGCAAGTCTAGACAGAAAACAAGGGCATAGAGTTGGACTTAATCACTAGATTGTCCTCTTGCTCTCCCAGCAGATATTCTGCTTTAAGGACATCAGTTAGTCTACTTCAAATTGTTCAAACATTGTCCCAGAAGAAAACAGGAATATAGACAGGAATATACCAAGAAAGTCTGCTTCCTTCCATTTCCCTTCTCCTCAACAATAAACAAGAGGCATCAAAGGACCCCTCCTGACCAACTTCAAAAGACCAACCTTTTACTATAGAGAACCCAAAATTAAAACAGTTTCCATTTGTGGTCAGTGGGAAAAGCCTTTTTTAAAGCATTTAATGTTTTCTCTACTTTCAAAAAAAAAAAAAAACAACAAATATTTTACACAATAGCAAGGGTTTTAATTTAGTGTTGCAGCCATCTCTATTCATCTTTAAAAATGGGAAAATAAAAGAGTTATAATAACCACAGTAAAGAAAAAGAAAGAGAAAACTATTCTCAGGCCTGAGACTGGCTCCAGCCCCTGGTCTCTGCTTTTTGTATGTCTTTAGTTGCAGATAAGACATAGAATTATTTCTTGGCTACTAGGAACTAAGAAGAAAAGATTTTTAAAAATCAGGTATAGAACATGTAAAGCATGTTTTTTATCATAATCTACATGCCAGGAAGGAGCAAGCCAGTGGAAAGAAAAAAACGAAATGAAAACAAACAAACAAAAAGACAGAAAAGACTGATCTTTAAAGACAAAGCACTGAAGAACTCTAAGAATTATATTCCAGTCCTGTAAGTTTCACTGAGTGTAGTAATTCTTAAAACTTCAACTGGTAAACCACCCAATAACTCGTGCTTACAGGGTTGCTTTTAGTGGAAAAAAACTCTGCTAGGAAACAAGCAAGAGGACTTTATAAAGATTCTGTGTTCACCATAAGAGAGACCTGTTTGCTATGATATTAGAGTCAAAAGAGATTTTAAAAGGTGGGGAGGTATCCCTTCTTTCCAGGCAGCATTTAGTGAAACAATACATTGTTCATGGCATTACTCTACAGGTGCCTAAGCTCCCTAGGGACCCTTTAGCTTTCCAAGCCATGATATTGCAGCCACTGTTGATTTTTCACTTGCCCACAGGTGCATGTTACCATCCACAGGTCACCAGAGCCAACAAAGTAGGTGCAAGGGGGTGCCCAGATCCTACTGCCAAGAACTCCTGCAGGCCCACCCTCAGGTCTCACCCTGCCCTGAGGTCTGTCCCTGAATCCTAAAGGGTTACTAAACAGCCCACTAACATTCTTCATTAGTAAAAACCTTGAAACACAATAGTCAAAGGAATATGAGAGGAAAAACTTTGCATGACAAAGTTTTGGAGGAGCCACTTTTTTTTTTTCTCCAGATTTTTTTTTCTCCTGGGCATGCCCAAGATCATCACAGTGCCCCTGGGGGACCCACAAGCTCCTAGAGGGAAGAATACTGCCTGGAGCCCATCCTTCCATTGTAGGCCAGGAACTGTGCTGTGCAAAAGGCTTTTTCCCTAAAACACAGGCTCAGACCCTTGGCAACACTTCCCAGGCTAAACTATTGGGCATGGTAGGGGAGAGGGATGGGATTACAGGCAAAATAAACAAAGAGGCATTATATAGCAGAAACAATAAGAGATTGAAAATATTAAATCTGAAGGTGATCATGGGAGGAAGAGTCAAATCAGTGAAACTGCCAAGAAATCCGGCATGATTGCATGGAGCTTCAAGGGTCTCCTGGATCCAAACAGGCAACACATACTGGCCCCAGAACCAGCTGCAAGGTGTCTGTGAGTCCACATCCCAGTTGGCAAGCTTGCTGATGGCAGAGGGCAAGCTAGAACAAAGCAAGTTGGCAGGGGGGAAAAAAAAAATTAAAGCACCTTTCCATCTTTTGTAAGATCTTGCTGCAATACTGTGTGCCAAAAAAGTGCAGCACTGCCCTGATTTGCAGTCATCTCTTGGAAGAAATATTATAATGTTTACACAAAGACTAGTGTCTTCTAGATGGAAATGAAACTTCTTAGGACGTCATAGGCACATTTTTAAGTAGCTTGTTGTGAGCTTTCAAGGCAGCTAATCTGAAATCAGAAATTACAGTGTCTTCCTTGCTTCACCAGGTTTCTGGCTGGATGTCAAAGTCAACTCACATAGTTCTACATCTTGGACCCTTGAGGAGGTAGTAGCTATATGGTGAGGATGACACCTATGAAACAGCAGCTGGTTTTGTGTTGCCAGTGCTTTCAGAGTTAGAATCGCTGTTGTTGGTATTGAACCAGAAAGTTGTTCTCTGCAGCTGAATTTAAAGTGCCTTCAAATGCTTCACTGGACTGTGTTTTCTTATAGATTTGGAAGTAATTTCATACAATGTAACTGACCTGGGGGGGAAGAGACTGAGGAGTAGCTGCTTTTTCTGTGACATGCACTATGAAAAACAAAAACAAAAAGCTACATTTGCAATGTATTGCAGTTACTGTGCCAAAGTGTTATTAAACATAGAAATGCTGCACTTGCAAACAAGGTAAATTGTAGCTATGCAGTCCTGTGCATGTGTACACATCCAGGTATGTAAATAAAGTCAGAAGTTTTCTTACATGCAAGTAGCTATCTGCTACTGACACCTCAGCTCTTGAGCAACAACTGATATTTTAACATCTTCTTGCAACTTCAAATCCCAGTTTTCTAACATAAAACATTCCAAGTGTTACTTTAAGTGATGGTTGTGTGAGGCAAGAAAGGAAGGTGTGCAAACTGAGGTAAAAAACGACAAAGCAATAGATCCCCAATCTACCACCACGCACCTGGCAAAGCTAGAAAAAGAATAAATAATTCTGGAGTGACAATATAGCATTCTGTTCATTTAAGAGTCAGTCTACTTTGGCAGCAGGCATCTCATGATTACCCTCCAACTACTACTTGGTTTTAACTTCTCTTTTGGATAGGTCATGAGGACAAGTGACTTTGGTTGTGCCAAGACCTGAAATGGGAGACTGGTGTAAATGGCAGATAGCCAGCAATGAGGAGACATCTGGGATAAGACAAGGCACTAAGGTGTGTTGTACATAGTTATGAAACTATTCTACCTTTGTTTTCTGTGTAACGTTATATTTTTAAGAACTGTGCCTGCCTGAGGAGACAGTAGTTGTTTTGTTCTTTGAATTGCTGTAGCCTCAGGGTGTCAAAGTCATTTAGTACAGAGGGTTGAATTCCATGTTAAATTATGGTTCATGGGTCACAGTATAAATATACGAATTGCATACTTTCCAGCACAACCGTATCCCAGTGATGTCAGTGGAAGTTCACAGAGAGATCAGCATCTCTCAGCTGAACAATTTGCTCTCTTTCAAGATCACAGCTGTCCCATCTCTGTATTTCCTTCTTTCTGCCAACTCTCAGTTCCTGTTCCTTGAGAGAGACATTTCTGTCTCTTCCCCATTTCTTGCTGAAAACAACCAGTAGTGCCACAGAAATGTGTTCAGGGATTAGTCTCTGAGCGGTTCAGGTTGCTAGTGAATGTAGGTATGTATCCCCTATGAGCTATGTAGAGTCATGTCTGGAAGCTTCTCTTTGTAATGAGGAAGTCTAAAAAATGAAAGCAGGATTTCATATTCTTTTTACCTGGATAAGGCTTACAGGCTATGTTTTCATCTCAGTCAGCATGAACAGAAACAAACTTAATGCTCTTAGTAACTGGATATTTTTCATCCTCTATCGCTAGGTCTGTTTGAACGAAACACACATACATGACAGAAAAGTACTTCCATAAATACCAAAATCTACTTCCCTGCAGATTTGTGTTTTTGGATGGTCTCACTGTTATATAAGAAAATTCACTCTTTGCCTTCTCCTTTCTGACTGAAACCTTCCACAGTCTCTCCCATGTGGATTCCCTGGTGTCTAATAGTATGATCATACTCAGAATTATCCTTTATCTCCCTAGTTGTGTATTTCCACAAAACTGGACATAATTATTCTGAGTCCTTTGCCCCACTTTGTTTGAAGTCATTCAACACATGTAATGGAAGACAGCTAGTTTGTTCAGAGGGGAAATAGGAATGAAAGGAGGGAGGGAGGAAACAAAAATGAGGATGTAACTCTGTGACTTGACTGTTTAATGTTCGTGCTGCTCTTAAGACATTTTAAACATTAACATTAAAGTTGGGCTGCTGCTCCCCAGCACAGAGCATAAGTTGCCTTGCACACAAAAGAACGGCTAACTCCACATGGCGATGTGTACTTGCATAAATCTCCGTATATTTATGTTCTTAAATCTCAGCTTCAGCCTTCTTGTCTTGTCTACTCATCCCATCACCTCCTCCCTTTCTTCATGTGGGATGTGGAAGTTGTGAGCAGATGTTGAGATCGGAACATCGATTTTCTATTCTCCCTCACAAATGAACAGGAGATTGCTTTTAAAGGTATTAAATGGACACAGGTGGGACTGTAAACTTAAGTGCCTCCACATGCAACATCTGCTGCATGTTCTCCAGTTCCTGTTATCTTTATAGCAGAACTTGATCTTTTAACCCTTTCACAACTGCCCCTTCAGTATTTGTGCAAAGAAGATGTGCAATGGCTTTTCTTTGATGTTCAGAGAAGTCACAATGGATCTCTGTGATGTGACTGGCATATGGCATAGTGCTTTGAGAAGCAATGCACTTAGCAATTTGCACAGGTGGGTGGGGGAAATAAACAAGTGTCGTCCAGGTGTTCCTAGTCTTGCTGCAGATAAGAGGATTCCAGACGTACCACAATACATCGAATATCCTTATTCTCCTTTCCCTTCTTCTGCACTCCCCCTGTCCAGGAAATGTCTGTCTTGAGGGAAGAGCATATTTGTGAGGCTATTCCATTTGGAGTTTAAAATTAATGATTTTTAAATATTTGCTCTGGATACAAAGCAAGTGACTTTTCCTTTCACCTTCCAAATCCATCCTTCCTCTTCTTCCTCTTTCTTCCAAGATTTCTTGCTTTCAATTTCAAGTAAGAAATAGAAACTTGGCCCGTGTTAAGATATATTTAACCTTTTCACTGCTGCCTCTCATCATTCCCCAGCATTTGTTCAACAGAGCAGTGTGGTGTTTTTCTTTGAAGTCCTAATGAAGTCACAGTGGATCCTTGTGCTTGGGCTGCAAGCTGGCTACCAGGTGAAGCATTCACATAACTTTTCCACATGCTCAGACTGAAAAGAAAAGGAAAAGTTGGCTGAAGGCACACAAAACATGTAGGTCCAAACTGATTTCAATGTAGAATGAAATTGGAAGCTGTACACTCAAGATGAGTTTTAAAATCAATTTCTGAGTGTACCTGAAACTTAAATCTGTTGATGTTCTGTGTGTGAGTTCATTCACAGCTGGAGTGGTTAAGAGAGACAACATGACACAGCTGTATCCATGGAAATCACAATTCCTTTTAAAACTTGTAGTTATAGTGTATGGGAGGAAGCCCAACAAGACAACCTCATGCAGAGCCCAGCATCCAGCCATGGGGGCAATGTAAAGTGGACCTAATTCTCAGCTATCTACAAGTATGTTAAGTGCATATAAAATACTACTGTCCTCATGAGCAGTCTTACACCCAGTTGTGCAGTTTTCCATGCTGTAGCATCTGGACAAGGAAGTGAATAAATATGACCTAATAAGTATTCCCAAGTGAAAAAAGAAAGACCTCAATTGTCTTTTGTAATTTGAAAACCCTTTCCAGTGCCCCCCATTCTGCTCTTTCTTCGCCTGGAATTAGTATCATATGTTGCATTGTTTCAGTACATACAATACTGTGGCAAGCACCTGTCCTATTCTTGCCATTTTTAGGAAGGGATTGATTTTCTGGGATAGTGATTGGAAAAGTAATAAATCCATATATTTCCCCAAAAATGTCTCTAGGCATATATGTTCCTTCTGCATGTGATTTGAACAAGGACTGGTGAAACTCTCCCAGAAAGTGGTGGCAGTTTCGGTACATTAGCTGTGCAAATTCCACCTGATCTGCCAGTTTCCCTCAACATCTGATGGTGATCTTTTCGAGCTGAGTTGTTCCAACAAAAGCCATGACATAAAAAATCTATATGTGCAAGTTTTAAGATATTGCCACTAAATTTTTTTGTTCTTGTTGTTGGGATAGGTTCAGGGTCTGACATCAAAACTGCCCACTCCATCTTTTCACAGCTCTTGGACTGCTACTAGATCTTTTTAACCATGCCTTCAACTTCTTGACTTACTTTGCAATGCTGTTCGGGATGTGCAGGAGCCTTCTACAGTCTCTTCCTGTGTATTCTCTTTGCTTTGGATTCATTCCACTTCTGTTCCAGTCTTCTTCCTCTTGTGCCATTTCCCTTCTATCCTTTGTCTTTCATTTTAGTAAAACACCATCTAATAAACCCCTCTCCAGGAGTTTAAGAAAGTACTGCTTCCTCTTAGAGAAAAATGAACAAACAAAAAAACAAATATCCTTAAATGAAGAAGACTGAAGTTTAAGAAGATGCAAATCATCACTCTGCTCAGTATGTATTCCATCGTTTCTCTCCAGCCCATTGTCCGACTTGTTTACTTAGATCACAATTCTCTTTTGGATAATAAATCTCTTACTATGGCTGTGCTTACCAGTAAGCATACATTGTGGCATTTTTAGAGTCCCTGCAAAGACCATGCCTGATGCCTTTTAGAATAGTCCCAGCTTTCACCTGGATCTTCCTGGGCTGGGGTCCACTGGGGAGTGAGGACACAGATAGTGCCTGCTCCCAGTGATGGGATTTGGAAGAGCTCCTGAGTTCTGCAGACTTGATGTTTCCTCTGCTACTCTTTGTGTGCAGGGCTTGAACAATGACATTTTTCTTTATTGTTCTCACTCAGCCCCTTGGCAATCTTGTAATTTAAATAAATTATTTTCTAAAAACATATGCCTGGCTATCATTCACATGATAAACACTGTTCATGAACACTTGATTTTTAACATCTATGTTAAAAACATACTTTGTTTGGTATTAGGAAAAAAAAATGTAATCATTGCTTATGGGATGGTTACATCAGAAAACAACTGCTGTTTCTGGGTTAATCAATCGGACAGTATTTTCAGAATGATATTTCAGTCATCAAGAAATGACTGTGGCTATTGTGAGAGAGAGCATTTTCAGAGAGAGTTAATTCAGCATAATTTTAAGTGATATCTTGTAATGAAACAAGTCTTAATGGGAAGTAGAGAAGTACCTCCCTTACTGTAAACCGTGTGAGAGATGGCAAAGCCTCCTGTGCTTTGTAGTAAATGCCTTAGGTCAAAAAAGGCTTAGAATGTACAGAGAGGCATAATTTCTGTTATCCTCCTGTCCTGAATCTGGCCTTTTTAGCTGTAACAAAAATTCTAAGCCAACCCATACTTTTTGGATTACTTTAAACCCCATCACAGTGCTTTTCTTAAAGCACTTTATTTTGAATAGGAATAGCTCTGTGAAAGGAGTCTGATATGGGCTGAAACTAAATCAGTTTCAAGGAAATGCAGCTGGAAGCACACTAATCTAAAAGCTTCCCAAGCAAAGCAGCACAGGCATCTATTTTGCAGGGTGTCTCCGCCCCTAGCTAAAGGACACCAGGACTTTCTGAGCTCCTTTAACCCTTGCACTACAGCCTTGCTTCACAGGCAATATTCAGGAGGGGAAAAAAAAAGATGTTAATACTGCATTTTCTTTCAATAGTTTCTCTGTATAGCATACAGTTTTCATCAGTTTTCATTTGGTCAGCTGGGTAGAGGATGTGTAGTTTTGTTTCACCTTTCCCAGACCTTACGACTTGAACTTTAATGCTCGTTCAGTCCATGGGATGCAAGTTAGGGCTCTTTCTGTCATAAGAAATCCCTTTTATTCCCAGTAAACATGGAAAAGTTCACATGACATATTGTAACACTTCTCATTCCCACATCTCCTGTACGTGGGATTTTTGTTCCTGTAATTATGCAGCCTGTACTCACAAGTGTCAGGTCAAAGAGTGGCTCAAGGAGTTGGACTTGATGATCCTTATGGGTCCCTTACAGCTCAGGATATTCTATGATTCTGTGATTCTAAATTTTTAAGAAATATTTCAGGTGTTTACTGAAAGATTAGTAAAATTGTAATTAACACCATGGAAGTCTAAATAGGGAGCAAAGACAGTTCATGGTATGGGGACTGGGAGATGGGAAAACATCAGTAAGCCTGTAGAGTAGATTTCATCCTTCCCTTCACATAGAAACTCATTTTTTTATAACACAGAGGGCAAGCAAGGTGATTTTGTAGACTCTGGGCCTATCCAAGGTGTTGGATAGCAGGGTTTTGTTTTGCTTTTCCCATTTTATACATGTGCTCTGTATACATCAAAATTTTCACTCTTTCTTTTCATCACCTTCAAGCAAGTTATAACCTACATAGCTATTAAGACTATTGCTCCCCTTGGACCATTTCAGGATCCAAGCTATTGGCATGCCTATGTGGAAGATCACAGTTTCTTTTTGATCTCTTGAGTCTAAAGTTTTAAAATTGCAGGCGCGTTTAGCTGCCGCAGCCAAGGCACTTCCCACATCCATCCAGCCAGAATATCTTTTAACCACAGTGCACTGAAAGTGCATCACTTTTGCCCCTGAAAGTCACAGTTTACACTAATGAGTTCACTGGATTACTGGTATGATTCAAAGCTCTTTTAAAAGGCACTAAATTCTGTTTTGCCCTGAAGACAAAGTACAATAGCTGTTCAGGTGATTTGATTATAGTTACTTCCAGAAGTATTGGTATGTTTGACTTTTAGCTAGCAAAGTAGAGATAAGTCTAACTAGACAGTAAGGTGTTAATGAACTTTTCCACAGTGTTGTAATTAATAGCTACTCCAAAGACAGCAGTGATGAGAATGAGGTGGACTTCAAAAACTACCGCCTTTACATAGTTTGTTTTGGATCTGCTTTTATACTTACATATTTTCATGTATATTTCTACATCTATATATGTAGAAAATATAGAAAGAGATTCACTTATATGAAGTATGTATACATGAATAAACAGCAGACCACTGCCTCAAACACAGCTTTTCTGATTTTCTCTATTATAGCACTTTTTAGGTTTTCTTTGTATTCTGAAACAAGAACAAGACTATCAGTCTCTATAATCTGCAAATGCTTTTCACAAGCTTAGACAGAAGCAAGTGGAGATTAAAGTCAATGTGTGCATAATTAGTGTATTATGAATAGCATAGTAAATAAGAGTCATGCTGGCCTGAAAAAACAAAAGAGAAAAAATATTTTTTGTTACTGATACCTATCAGGACTTCTTGCTGTTTAGTCAGAGGCAGAAAATGGATTTACTTTGTGGTATGAATGGGTTTCTTGCACTCTTACGGTGAGGTCACATTCTCTTATTATCAAAAAAAACCTGAGTCCAACCTACAAATGTCACTAAGGGTACACTACTACCAGAAGAATAATCTTGCTTTCCTTCCCCAAAGATCCTTGTGTTGCCACAGGTCGTGCAGATGTGGGATCATGTCTCTTGAGAAGCAGCTGCTAGGAAGGGGGTGGGAGCTCATGGCCTGGGCCCTCCAGCAATGTCCTGTGCTTCCATCAGTGCTAACCCAGTTGTGAAACTGCACCTTAACTCCCAGTGTAGTCTGGGGTATATTGCTACTCCTTCTGCTTCAGTTCCACTTCTTTTTGCTTCAGTTCTCTTGTATCTCAGTTGCTAGCCCTTTTGCATAACTTTTGGAAATAAAGTCTTTTCCTGCTAATGAATAGTGCTATACTCATGCTCTGCTTGTTTAGATGTTGTGAAAATGAAAAGCAGTATCTGAGTATCTTCCTCGAAGAAGCTGCCCTTAGAAACACATTTTGCTGGGCTTGCCTCAGCCCAGATGCTCCCTAAAGAGTGAGCACTGCAGCTTTAAGGCTATCGTTCCAGATCCACATCACACCCACATATTTGTCCTCTCTTTACACAGCAAGTGCCAAGCGGTGACATCTACTATAGTCTCCAGGACATGCTGGTCTCCGCTGTGGAGGAAAAAAGGGTGAGAGGGGGAGGGGGACGAGCCAGAGAAAGCACAAATCCTGCTGTGTTCCAGAAGGATGAGTCACTTCCTCGCAGTAACTCTGAGGTGCCTTATTTATGGCTGCTCTGCTGATATGAAGCCCAGCTCAGTTCCTCGGCGGCGTCCCCAGGCTCGGCCTCCCTCCTGGCTGCCCATTAATCATGCGGGACTGTTACGAAGTGCACACAGAGTGGGAGTTCTGCCCGCCAGTGGCCTTTAGCTGTCTCCAGTTCAATGAAATTACCTTGTGTGAAGACTTGTTTTATGAGAGATTGGTTTATTTGTAACTAAACTACTTCCTCCGTTATTTGATAAGCTCAAATATTTGCTACTGATAGTCAGAGAGTGTCACATTTATTATCCCGTTTCAGGCATTGCTTAACTCCTTTGTATTAGACCTTTTTAACCCCTTTGAGGACAGCAGAAAAAAAAATAATAAAAAAGACTGGAAAAGTCTTACTCCTGTTACTCGTGCTTTGAAAAGAATCAGGTTAGATCCTATAAGGGAAGTGGCTTGATGAAAGTAAACTACTCTACAGTGATTTTTAAATTAATTTATTATTTTTTTTTACATTCAGCATAACATTCAGAATGATTCACTCATGGTGTTTATTAAAAATCAAAATAAAAGGAAAAGTGAGCTATACATTTTTCTTTTGTCATGTATTGTAAGACTTTATGGTTTAATCAAATGGCCACATACAAACATGAGGTACCACAGTGTCAAGGATGGGGCACATATATCATCTTTGACATTCCTAAGTCCTGATTTCTGTCTTGCCCCTGGTGGCTATATCACCTGTGACCTATTTGTGCCTCAGTTTGTGTGTCATTAACCCTTGCTGAAAAGCATACTTGCTTAGCTTTTCAAAGACATCTAATGTCTCTGGAAAACTAAAAACCCTGCAACATTAGAGCTAAGTAATATGTTTACAATAAGCTACTTCAGACACTCCCAAATTTTCCCTAGACTTTGTGTGTGTGTGTGTGTGTGTGTGTGTGTGTGTGCGCGCGCGCGTGGAAGTCAAGGGATTATTATTAACTATTTGCTTCTGAGGGTTCCAGCAATAAATCACCATCCAAATACAAAAGCTACTTGTGTATGTTAGGAAGAAGAAAAATGCCTAACTGTATCAGAGCAATCTTTAGGAACCTTGTCTACCTACTCTGGCTCCAAGTACTTATTACAAAACTTTCTTGGGCACTTGATGTTCCAGGAACAAACATGCTGTAAGCAGTGCATTTCAGCTCCTATCTGCCAACCCCACAGGTTTCTAAATCGTTGCACCACAGAATGAATGCTCAAATTAGGATGGGGCAGGGACATTAAGAAAACAATCCTTGTCTAATTAACAGGAGCAGGAGTATGGGGTCTGGAGTTGTCAGATAGAAAGTGTCTCCAGTTCTGTTTTGTGTTTTCATAAGCACCAAGACTGTGAGATACTTGAAGCCAGAAGGAAAATCTATAGGACAAAACCTCTGTCTGCCATAACTGGGGTGCATGGACATATTTCTCTAATGAAGGTTAGGTAATGGTCATTACTCACTATTAGCATATGATCATTATTCTGTAATGAGGATGGTGTCCTGGACTGCTCACATATTTTACACGGAGACTTTGAGGCATGCAGGCATTTTGTGTTACGGTCAACAGGATCTGGGGAAGGGTTTTGGAACAGTGTTGTGCCCAGAGCTTGCTGTGTGTTTGAACACAGGAACAGCTTGCTGTATAAATGCTTGTCAGAGGCTGCAGTGAGCCAGTTCTGCTGCTCACAATGCAGTACACTAAATAATATCTAAAATTAACAGGGCTGCTTTTATTTTAAAAAAGAAAAAGGGCTGATCTACTGAGAACAGAATGAGACTGGTTAGAAATCTCCCTCATGTGGAGGAGATATGAGTTTTCTGTAGGAAAACGTAGAAAAAGAAGCTGGATAAAAATTGACCAGTTTCTCATCACAGTTATTATTTTCCTCAATATGAGTATATGATATCTGAATGTTGTTTTCTGAAATTATTTTTGAGTATGACCACAAGTGAGTTTATAAAAATTTTTAGACATAAATATTCAAGTGGAGCTTTTAATCTTGCTGAGACATTATAGTCCATCAAAGTTCAGGGAAATTATTTTTTGTTCCTCTCTGAATTAAAAGTGATTCAAGGGAAATACATGTCCACTGTGTTAGGGAGGAAGGAAGTAATGTTTCATTTTTTTCTCTCACAGATGTACGTATATATGTAATCATCTGCAGGTTTACAATCAGATTATAGCAAGCTTGATGCACATGACCAGGTGTCTGGTGTGAAAGGAAATATTAGGCCTGACACTATAAGGATACTGACACTAACTTATAACTGTTACCTTCCCTGGGGGAGACTAAGCCTTGCACAGGTGGCTAAGTTGATTTCCAACCAAGAGCATGCTGGGGAGAGTCCAAATTGGCTGTTTCAGCTGAGGTCTGCTCTGGAAGACAGAGACTGCAAACTGAGCATGGGGAGACTGAAGGTTCATTAAGTGTGTGTTTGTCTTGGACTCTGACATGAAGATGCTGCTATTCCAGATGGGGATGAACCCTTAAGTCTGTAGACTTCTTTGGAAATGCAGGAGGAGCAAAGCTTCTACTGTGAATTCTAAAACAACAGGAGCTCACAAGACAGCATTCTTGTTTGACGTGCAAATTTTTAAAAATGAATTGTAAAATTAGATTTTATTTTATTTATTTATTTATTTATTTATTTTATAAGTGTGTATTGTTTAGCTAAATGCAATTATAAAAACAGGCATGTGTTCTGTATTTGACCATGTGTTCACTGAGAGCACAGGCCAACATCACTGGTGAATTTCTTTTTTGTACAAGTTTGAAGTGACAAACATTTAACAGTGTGAATGCACTCTATCAGCAATTTCAATCTAAAACTGATATGCAAATAGAAGTTCAAAACTGTATGTGTTTTGCTGTGGATCACAGAAAAGTTGTTTCTCTCTTAAAACATCTAGATTCCATAAGAAGCACCTGCATTCTGTTCAGATGTTTAATTCAGTTAGAACAGCCACTTGGGAGAGTGTCTGCAAACTGGATGTCTGAAAAGAATTAGTTCTTTACTCATTATTCTCTCAAATAAATTAAACTTTCTTTGACAGCAGCGACAAACTCCATGAAATACTTGATTTTTTTTTCATAAGTGTGAACTATGTATGTTGCTGCAATGATCAAAATAATTCTCTGCAACCTTCTTCCAAATATCTTGTATATTTAGACTTTATTGAATGGAAATTGATTTATACTTTCCTTCTATTTCTTTTTGAGTAAAAAGTAGTAAAAACATGAAAATACATTTTGTTGGGCAGAAGACTTCCATGTTCAGGCCTATGTCCACATGATTAAATCCATTCTCCTCTAAAAAACAATGTAAGTTCTTGTTCTTTATTGGGTACAGCCTTGAATATGTGCTGCTTCTTCATTTTTCCTATGTACTTGGCTTTTTCCTGACATATAACTATTACTGAAAAGTTATTCAACACCTTACTCCTCTGATGATTATAAATCTTCTGATTTGTCATCTAGATCAGCAATAATTTATACCTATTTTTGTTTGTGTCATCATTATCTGTTAGCTTTTAAAAAGCAGTTAACCATCTATAGGATTTATCTGCTTTCGTATTTCTAAATAAGGTCTGTGTCTACATAGGCTTAACTTTTGTTTTGGAAATGCATACAGAGCAAGTTCTCATAGCTGTATCTGATTCTCAGAGAGAAATATACTTCAGTGCTTCACTGTTCAGCAGACCTATGTCCTTGTAGGCATAAATACCCATTTTCGTCTGTGCAGAAGCAAGTATTTTGTTCCCCTGCAGGATGCAACCAGTCAAACTCATTTTGTTGTCCTAGACTCAGGTGCCTTTACTTCCTGCTATTGTACTGCAGCTTTGGATTATGAACCAAAGCAATATTTTATACTGTTCTCAGTTCCTAGTACCCAGGTGCTGCCGCTATTACAGGTTTTCTCTCTTTTATGAAATACAGTGTTTGAGAGGACTTTATTCCTTAGAAAGGTATTATACATTCTGCTTCCTCTTACCCTGATGAGGGTAACTGCTGAAAGGTTGTTCCTTACCTCCGTCTAGATTCAAAACTCCTCTGTTTTTAGGATCAATCATCATACTAGAGCTTGTTTACTATAGCTCTGTGTCTTATATTTTTAAAATTCTATTGTACTATGCTTTTATATTATCAAAATAATTATTCTGGTCACTAAACTGCACAGGTGATTAATATAGTTGATTGCTTAGTCTAGCTACTATCTGAGATTATCTGGATAAAGAAGATACTTGAGAGTCCACACAGCGCCATGTGTTCTGCTGTCATTAATTTTGGTTAAAAATACCTTACATATTATTAAGATAAAATTTCTGCAATCTGATACTGACAGTATCCCACCAAAAGAAGAAATCAAAATCTACAAGCCCTATGTGATACCAAGTGCACTGGTAACCCAAGGTAAATGTCATAAAACAAATAGAAAGAAAGAGTATGATGGTCTTGTGATCTGTACCAGGAATCAAGAAAGAAAGGATGATAAAAATAGGGTGAAAAAGATGTGATTTGACTTGGAAGCCAAAATAAGTGATATCTAGGCAATTTCTGAATGGAGCTTCATAACCAAAACATCTTTAAAGACTACTTAACATCTTTAAAGACTAAATGGATTCACTTGCCTTAGATAAAGTAGTAAAATGAAAGCAGTAGCGAGGTCCAAATTTTTTGTGAGGCTGCAAGGGTAGAGTACTCTAAAGTCAATAGAAATCTCATATACATGTGTTTATATATATGTGTATGTATGTACGTATGTATATATTCAAATACAACATTTTATCCACGATCTATCCATGCTTTATTTCAATGGCTTGTTTTTTCTTCTGTGTGAACTGTGTTAAATTCTTAAGTACTTAAACCCTCATACTGAAATTTATTACACATATCATGAGATATTAGAATATGTTTAACTGTCCACTTTCCATAGTGGAAATCCTTCTTGCTCCTTTTAGCACTGCCTAGGGAAAATCTGTTTGCACCTTTTAATATGACATTTATCACAGTGAATGTCTTTGTACAATGTCAGTACAATAATGAAATTGATTCTATCTTCATTATTTTAAAATTATGTACGAATATGTGCTTTCTCAATGATTACCTTTGTTGTAAATCACACATGAACTAATCTGCCAGGAATTTAAGGAAAATAAAAATCACCAGTCCTGTTAGGGCTGGCTTCTTTTTCCATTGGAGTCAATGGGAATTTTGCCATTGACTTAAGTGGGAGTAGGATCAGGCCCTTAAAGCTGTGTATTTATTTTATTTTGGCCAAAAGACACACAGACACAGAGGAGACTGTTCAATGGTTGCAGTTTTATTCAGTAAGCTTTTTGCTTGCTGGCAGTATGGCACCTCTAATGGAGCAAAATATTACAGCGTTAGGGATTGCTTTTGGCAGTATGCATATTATAGCATGATTCAAAACAGTTACAGTTATGTTTTCAAAGATGTAATGAAATTTTAGCTGCTAGACTAAGAAGCCAATTGGAAATGTTAGATTGAAAGTTTGCATGAACCTTGTTGGGAAATGGCTGTTTCTTAATTCTTAATTCTTAATTATTTATTTATCTTTATAAATTAAAACTGAGCAACAGACAGGACGGTGTATCTTGAGATCTGGATTCAATTCCAGGGTTCTGCCCTGGATATCCTGTGTGACCCTGAGCCAATCATTTTAGCTCTCTGTATTGCTACTCTCTGTTTGTAAAATCTGGATAACAATTCTTCCTTTCTTCTGTCCTCAGTCCTGTCTGCTCATCCTGTAAGCCCTTCAGGGAACAGACTGTCACTTACTGTGTGTGCCCATCCTCCAAGAACGGGGCCGTGGTTTTGGCTATGACCAGAATATTTACAACAACAAAATAATATATAATTAGACTTTCAAGGAAAGTTTTCCTTTTACTTACCTATGTTGACCTTTAATACAGTTTAATATAAGCTGATATTTTTTTTCCTTTAGGTGAAGCTGTTGTTTTTTTTTTGACTGACTTATCTATGTACCATGAGAGTCTGCAAGGCTACAAAGCTGTCTTTCACAACTTCTGCTCTAGACTCCTCTACTTGGGCAGGGTTGCTATCAACCTCTATTACCCTCATGTAACAATTTATTGGTGTGTATAAATAAACTGAGTATATGAAATAGCTCTAGTATATCTAGAACCCTTGACACCTACTGTGCATGTGTTAACTGATTTATGAATGTCCAGGAAGACCAGTTTGTGCTGGACGTTGATGGCACCATACATGAATATAACAACTGCAAGGTGCATACCACACAGCTCTGACACTGTCTGCACAGGACTTGTTACCCAGGCACCATTAATTTGTACAGAAAGGTGAGTCCAGTGTATCCAGGATACACTGAATTTCCTGCATTTGCATAATTCAACTGTGAACAATAAGGCAAAGACTGGTAACTGGCAAGTTTATAAAACTGAGAACTCTAAGTCTGATCTCTGATATATTCTCATACTTCATATATGTATGTGAAACACCTTATTAAAATCAGTGAGACATATTCATGCATAAAGTTTAGCTTGTAGCTTGGGGTCAGTAGAAGCTTATGGGTGTGTTAGTTTTGCTCTGAAAATGCTTCCTAAATAAAGTCTCTAAGGATTTTTAGGAGGACAAGATGCCTTTTTTTCTGGATCCTGACCTAGGTTCCTGAGAAGCTGGGTGCTAAGCTCCATTGCCATGCCAGGAATGGTGCTGTTCTGGGTTTGTGCTAAGGCACAGCTCTGTATGCCAAGGGAAGAAATATACAAATTTAAAGTTCTCTTGTTGAATGGTAGTGTTTTAATGACTTAGAGAATTTGGTTTCATGTTACCCTTTTATGAATCTGAGTTGGTTTTTTTTTGGATATGGTCTTAAATGGTTTTCTTACAAATACATGTAGGAAAAGGAATTGATCTAATGTTACTGAAATAAAAATCTAGTTACTATCAGAGCCTTTAGGGAATATTGAAGTCATACTCAGACATGCTTTCATTCATAAAAGAATGCAAGTCATTTTTACAAACCTCTCCATATCTTTTCCTTCACATCTCTCCACGCAAATGTAAGGTTCTGTTTAATTTCAGGTCACCCCTGAACACAGAGGTTGAGAATGGGTGTTTTTAGGATTCCATCTGCCAGTGAACCAGGCATTACAGTCCTTAGGTCAGATGTTAGCTCAGCATAATGGAGAGAGCTCATACAGGTTCCAATTCAACCCAGGAGGTTGGTACCAGAAAGAGAGATAGCACAATAACCACAGGCTGCAACACAATGATTTTATTGATGTCTTTGAGCACTGTTCCTTCCATGGATTACTGACTTGATCTGGTGAAAAAGCCAATTTGCCTAATGTATTTTATAGGAAGAACAGAACCAGTCTTTCTTAAGGGAGAAATAAAATTAATTATTTCTATGTTTGATGGCGTCCTTGTCTCTGCATGCATGCCAAGTGGGGACAAGATGAACACCATTGATTTACGTGTCATAGGTAACATTAAAGAGAATGGATCCTGTGTTCAGAGATATTTCTACTTGCTGTAAATTAATTCAGAGGGTTGAGAACAGCTTTGTTAGTGCAAACATGTTCTGTGATGTCATTTTATGTTGAGGCCATGGACATGGATACATCTAGCAGGGCCCTGTAACTTACATGCTAGATGCCTTAACAACCCTTCTGGTGTCTTCAGATCTATAGAAAGGATAGAAATAGAGAGTAATGATGTTGCTGTATTTTTATTTATTTATTTATTTATTTATTTATTTATTTATTTATTGGCTGAGAAAATAATTGTTCTTTAATCTTAGCAGCATATGTTAAGTCTTCCTATTTCTCTGTCTCAGAAAGGTGTTTTACTGTAAAAATCCAGGGCATGTAGATTCAAAAATGGATGTTTAGGTGAGGTGGTTTTCATTTGCATAGGTCAAAACAATAAATTGGTTTATTGATGTATTTTGTACATAAAAATATTTTATACTGATATGATTTGTATTTTTAATTGTGATAAGTACTGAGCTCAGATTCACTTGCAAAATATGTATGAGAAATATTCTTCTCTCAGTAAATACAAGAAATTGAGCTGCCACTAACACTACAAAGAGAACTTTCAGATGTTGAGACCTGCTGTGTGACTATGTGACTTTGTGATCGTTAGTACAGAAATTCACTGAAGTCATCAAATAGGCCAAGTCATCACTACCAACAGTTGGCAGGAGTCTTGTGTGCAGTCTTCACTTATTCTAGTCAACCTCATTGACAATGCAGGCATTGTGCATCACCAAAATTTTACACGTAATAAAAATACTACCCTTTTGGTGGCTGTTGTAGAGAAAGCATGTCACTATAAAGTGCATGATGCTAAGCCTTGTCTTCATTTTAATCATAAATATTCAAAGATATATCTGTATTCCTAAATAATTCTTTTCACTCTGCAGTGTTTTCACCTTTCAGACATTTGTATACTTAAGTCTCCATGTTTAAGAGTCTTGGCCCTACAGGCAAGATTTTCTGGTTTTGCTACAGAAATTCAATGAAGCAAAACCTGGCAGCTTTGCACAGATCTATACACGTACAGTACTGTAGGTCTTCTGTAGTGTAACTGTAGGTTATACCTTGTACAATATCATAACATTTCACAGCAACATTTTGGCATATTCATGTTCAATATTCTTCACAAACTATTTATCTATCCTACCAAGGAATACTTTGTGTGACAAACTACATTTTAGACTGCATTTCTTCCTATAAACATGTCAAATATATATATTTTTTAAATTCTGGCCCTTTATATAATCATAAAATAAATTACAGTTATCAGTTTTCCTGGATTATTTTTATTCTCTTTAGAGATAAAATTAAGAGTAGAAAAAGAAAAAGCCTACTTTTCTTCCAGTAAAACAAAAACATTCCCCCAAAATTTTATTTACACACTCACTTGCAAAAAAAATAAAGAAATAAAATATTGTGCTTCTGTAATGAATCTTACAGAGTTTTAGAGCCTTATAGTCTACCCACCTGAGCATTACTAGATTTGAGTATACAAATCTGGCCTGTATTTCCTGGTCTGTATTTTTTTACAGCATACTGAGTTTCTGGACTAAGATGAAACACTTAAATGTTCACCAGTGTCATAGCGTTAAAGTGGACATGTTTCAGCTGTGACAGATCAATTTTGTACCTAAGTTTTTGTAGAGACTGATGTAACAAAACAAAACAAAAATCAAACAAAACAAAAAAAAAGTGCTAAGATCTAATTCTGAAACTATATGCAAAACAAGTTTTACCCAGCCACCATGTGGAACTCTCTTTCCTTATATCTTTCCTTATATTTTATTTGGATGAGACTGTTCTTCTCTATGAAAAGCCAGAAAATTAAAACTACTTGCGAAGTTGTATCATATAGAACAATTCCTTCTCTGATGTCATCTGTGTCTTTCTCACAGAAGACATGTTACCTGGAGTACTGCCACTAAACTGCATTTCCAGCAGTCTGAAATTAATTTCCAGGTCTGGAATTAATCCAAGTGAATCCAGAGCTGCACCTCTGTATTTGTGGTGAATCTCAGTTCCATAGAACATCTTCTCTATCCTTCTTGGGAATCTCTGGAAGGGAACGCAAGAGAGCTTATGTTCATATTTTTCTGTCTTTCAGGTGATGCTCAGAACTCCTAAGACACAGAGAGAATTTCATAAGAGGCAGTAGTTACTGGTGTATGTTCATGAAAATTAAAGCACATGACATACTCCTATTTCCATTTTCTTAGTTCCCATTATGCTATTATGCCTAGCCCAGATTTAGTTTAGTAGGGTGCATGTGAAAGATTATTGCAGTCCAGTGAAGGGCTACAGACAGCTGGGCATAGATATTTTATTTTTTTTTAATTGGGTATAAATGCTTCAATTGGTAAGGAACTGTGAGAGATAGGGTTCCTTCCCCCTCTTCAGACAATAAGTCCCAAGTTTATCCCTTCTATCTACATGTAGGCACCAAACATAAAGAGTGCAGTTGTTGTAGGCTTCCTCTATAAGTAGAAATCAAGTCTCCAAGACAGTGATTTAAGTTTCATATTAATTGAATTACACTCTGAAAAAATAATTTCTCCCACTGACTGTTTATGTTACCTATGACAAATGTAATCCTAACTTGAATTATACTTACTTGAATTATATGGTTAAATTTGGGTAGGATGAACTGGGATCACAATAAATGATAGAGACATTTCAAGATTTTTCAGGGCAAGGAATGTCAGAATGTCAGCCCAGTAATGTTTTATTTAAAAGCAGAAAGGAAGATATGAGGGAAACACATTATCTATAATGTGAATGCTTTGAGGTCTCTCTCTCTCTCTCTCTCTTTTTTTTTTTTTGTTTATTAGTTTTTGTTTGCTTGCTTTTTTTTTAATATCCAAATCACATCAAGCTTACTGTTTCCTTAAAACACGTTGTCTTGTAAATATTGTGATCAATGTGCTTCTTGTTCTCTCATTGTATAAAATAGTTCCATCAGTTGACTTTCTGCAATTGTGAAAATCTTTCTTATTTCTCAGCATAACAAAGAAATAATTCTCCTAACATGACTCATCTCAGCTGTAACTCAGATGGTACACAGATTACCTTAGGTGTCTCTCTGAAGTCCATAAACTTGCTTGCCATGTGTCCATTAAACAGAAGACTATAATTAGAAGTAAAAATAAGAAAAATCTACTTCAGCAGATGTTGAAATCACAGAATCACAGAATTGTAGGGGTTGGAAGGGACCTCAAGAAATCATTGGGTCCAACCTTCCTGCCAAAGCAGGTTCCTTAGAGCAGGGACATTGTGGAGTCTCCTTCTCTGGAGATATTCAAGGCCTACCTGGGCAGCCTGTTTCAGTGCTCTGTCACTGTCACCATGAAGTTCTTTCACACATTGGTGCAGAACTTCCTCATCCACTCTGTGACCATTGTCCCTTGTCGTATCCCCACAAACCACTGAAAAGAGGTTGGCCAAATCCCTCTGTCTCCCACATTTAAGATATTCGTAAAAACTAATAAGGTCCCCTCTCAGTCTTCTCAAGGCTGAACAGACCCAGGTCTTTCAGCCTTTCCTCATAGGGAAGATGCTCCAGGCCCCATATCATCTTTGTAGCCCTCTGCTGGACAGTTTCCAGGAGATCCCTGTTTTTTTCCAGGGTCCGTACCAGGGAGCCCAGAACTGGACACAGTACTCCAGGTGAGGCCTGACCAGGGCAGAGTCGAGTGGGAGAATCACCTCCCTTGACCTGCTAGCCATGCTCCTTTTAATGTACGCCAGGATCCCATTGGTCTTCTTGACCACCAGGGCACACTGCTGGCTCATGGTCAACCTGTCATCCACCAGGACCCCCACATCCTTCGCCTCAGAGCTCCTCTCCAGCAGGACGTCCCCCAGGCTGTACTGATACATGCGGTTGCCCTTCCCAGGTGCAGGACTCTACATTTGCTCTTGTTAAATCTCATTTGGTTTCTTCCTGCCCATCTCTCCAGTCAGTCCAGGTCTCACTGAATGGCAGCAGAGCCTTCTGGTGTGTCAGCCACTCCTCCCAGCTTTTGTGTCATTGGCAAACTTGCTGAGGGCAGACACTAATTCCTCATCAAGGTTGTCAATGAAGATGTTGAACAACACCGGACCCAGCACTGACCCCTGGGGAATACCGCTAGTCACAGGTCTCCAGCCAGACTCTGCACCACCAATCATCACCCTCTGAGCTCGGCCAGTCAGCCAGTTTTCAACCCACCTTACTGTCCACTTCTCTATTCCACGCTTGCTCAGCTTTGGTAGCAGGATGTCATGGGAGACAGTATTGAAACCCTTGCTAAAGTCAAGGTAGATGACATCCACTGCTCTCCCCCATCTATCCAACTGGTGATGCCATCATAGAAGGCAATGAGGTTGGTCAAGCATGACTTCCCCTTGCTGAATCCATGCTGACTACTCCTCATAACATTCTTCTCTCCCAATTGCTTGGAGATGGCATCCAGAACAAGCTGTTCCAACACCTTTCCAGGGATAGAGGTGAGACTGACTGGCCAGTAGTTTCCTGTATCCTCCTTCTTGCCCTTCTTGAAGACCGGAGTGACATTGGCTATCCTCCAATCTTCAGGCACATCTCTTATTCTCCAGGACCTTTCAAAGATGATAAAGAACAGTTCGGCAATCACCTCTGCCAACTCCCTCAGCACACGTGGATGCATCCCATCGAGACCTATGGATTTGTGTGTGTTGAGTGCACTCAGATGCTCCCGAACCACTCGCTTGTCAAATGGGGGGAGCCCTCCATTTCACAGACACTTTCTCCTCCCTTGAGGGTTGAGAAGTCCTAGGGGGGAGTCCTTGAAGCAAAGACTGAAGCATTCAGTATCTCCACCAAATTCTGTCTTTTAAGAATATACTCCATTTAGATTTAATAACAACACTCCAGGATTAATACTTCTGACATACTAAGCCAGTTTGTAACCTTTGAAATCTAATGTTTTATCAGGTTAACATTAAATGTAAATCACTTTAGCATTTGATTTCTTAGAAATTGTCAGGATTACTTAAGGTTATCAGTCTAGTCCAGTATCCCGTTTTAAACTGTACCATTATCATCCTCAGATGAATATAAGAAACTCCATTACAGATCGTTATAGAATAACTCTCCTGGAGAAAGATGACACTCCTAAGCCTCTAATGTAGTAGGGGTGTCTTATGTTTTTTAATAAAAAAAGCTTATATCCCATTCAGACTGGATAATAGATGCTCTGCTCCCCAGTCCTTTTATGAGTTATGAGAATTTGCTTTTCAGAGTGTCTTGCGCCAATAAAGTCAACAGCTTAATTAAGAATCATTTGAAAAAGAATTTTCTTTTCTTAATTTTGTTTTCCATATAATGGCCACTTGCTTTTTTGTTATTAAAAAGAATGAAAATAAGTGGTTTATTATAATTTCACTGTCATGCTTATTTATGTCTTCATCGTGTCACTTCTGCAGACAGCTGGAGGTCAAAATAATTTCTGTGTTTTTCTCCCAAAGTTCTTTAAGCTTTTGAGGTGCTTCATTTTTGAGTGTCTAAGCATGTATAAATCAAATGTGTATTCATTCTCATTGTGATTATCACATTTAATTATTTTTTCATGTAGTCCAAGACACTGGTAAAGAATTCCAAGTTTTACCAGTGTGTGAAACTCATTCATGGTATGGGTAGTGTGTACCAAAACTGGGTACCAAAACTTGGTACCAAAACCCATACCAAAACTTGGATGCAGTTTTAAGGCATAAGAATACTACTGGGTGATATAAAACCAATCTTGCTATAAAACATTGGAGTTAAAACCACGGAACATTGTCTCTGTGTACCCTCCTTTGGAATATGCTCTATTAGTTGTGATGAGTATTTACACCTAAAACTCAAATATTTTTATTTCCTTCAGGCCTGACAGAACTAGTTGGTAATGATCTGAGGCTGTTCTTGACAACTTTTTGTCTATTTTAAAATTTCCTTTTTTCACATTGCTATAGCTCTCATGTTCAAATTAAATCAAACTTTCCATTTGGTAAATGGCAAGAAGAAAAGGATGTTCAAAATGAATATGGGAAAGAATCATCACTCATCCTGTCATTTTCTGTGCTTTGGAAGCAGTCTTTAGTTGGTATGTTTCGTGACTGCACAGGATTTTCTGACCTTTGTTGGGCTGCATGGGGCTGCATGGGGCTGTAGCAGTCCAGTCAAGGAGATGAGAACCTGGAGGCCTCACAGCTTTATAGAAGGCATCCTTACCTAGTCAAAATCAGTTATGGCCTTCCTTACAGCATACATCAGGAGAGATGGTAAGAGCAAGATCTAAATTTCTTATTAGGAATGGTCTGACTTACATCATGTTAGTATGTAGGTTACAGAAAAACCTGTACTACCACTTGCATGTGTTTGGCTAAAACAGTTCCAGTCCTTAGTGCTTTACTGGTGCTCTGTTTCATCAACCTGATGCATGAACATGGGATTTTTCTCCTCTAGTATGGGAAACTGTCAATTTTGGATCATACCATTACTCATACACTCCTTACTTATCAGGGGATTTTTCTCAGGAAGAGATTTACCATAGGTCTGCAAAAAGAGTGTAGCACATTCTTCCTGAGACCATAATACATGGAAGAAAAAACTGTGGAAAAGCTTAAGAGAATGTCTATCATTATTCAATGATCATGTTGCCCATAGCCTGCAGGGGCACACAATAATTACGCTGGCAAGAGTTTAAATTGCTTCATCCAGACTCCCATTTATATCTATTTTCTTTGCCTCCACCTGCTTTTTTGTGGGGTTTGTTTTTCTTGTTTCTTATAGCTAAATTTCCCACTCTGTGCTGGATTTCAGCCAAAGCATGTTTTTATAAGCCGGGAAGAACTTTTCCCATATTACAGACTGGCATCTAGTGGGTGCACATTTTCTACCATCCTAGGAGCACAAAGAAAACATGTCTAAAGAAGGAATATTACATTATGGGAAATTCTTCATTGCAGTCATGTAGCTGGTGTTCATAAGAAGCTAATTGAGGTAGTCCTAACTAACGCTTCGCCTCCCTCACAAGCATTTTGCCTCTCTTTATGTACAAGGACTGGTTTTGTTTGTTTGTTTGGCTGGTTGTTTGGTTGGTTTTTAATTGCCTTCTGACAGCTCCTGGCTATCAACTTTTATTTCACCTAGGTATTTCAGAATTACAGCTGTCCATTTCTTTCATCACCTTATGGTTTTTATTGCTGAAGCCAGTTTTATACTGCTCCAAAAACCTCCTGTTATGGTTTATATCACCTTCCATAAAGATGCACTTAAATTCTTGGCTTTCTGATTGCTCTTTGAAAAGCTTTTTCTAAGGCGTCTCTTATTTCTACCAAAACTGAATCTGCCACCTTGGCTTACTAGGTTCCTCTTGACTTTTAATGAGCCTGAGCTTTTGTTCTATTGCTAAAACCCCAAAGTGAAGTGCAAGTAGACTGCTTTGTATTCGGTCACCATCCTTTGACCCTTTTGGTCTAAGCAGCTCTACCATGAGTTAAAATTTCCCAACAGCACAGTTTCTGAGGTCATTAGTATACAAAAAACTGTCTACTGTTGTCAAAGCATTCTCCTTATACAGGAATATAAGTAAAAGCATTCCCTCTTATGCTTCTCCTCCACAGTGGAGGTTTATCCTCTCAGGATATGTTTCAAAAAGTTTTTAAAATATTTAGACATTTTTAGTTGTTTTTGTTGTTGTTAAAGTTCTTTCTGTGTCAGATAAAAAGAAGATGTGAAAAAAGCAATAAAATCAGATGCATATGTTGGGTACATGAAAGCCATACAATGGACTCTCTTTTACCAAAGATGATAACAAGATAATGGTCAAAACTTCCAATGTCTACAAAATAGCTTTATATATATATATATATATATATATATATATATATATATATATATACTGATGATTTGAGTGGGGTATTTTTTACATTATTATATAAGATTGGGATAAATAATCTTCCCAGTGGTATCTTTTTTTAGTGAGGAACTATATTGTGTGAGCAATAAGCTGCAATGATTACATGTCAGATTTGCACAATTTAATGTACTTCTATAACTAGCAGATTCTGTAAGAATTCTACTTTTGTTTTCCATAATCCTTAGTTTTATGTCACTAAGATCATTAATTTTATAACATGAATTCCATATGTGAAAATGTTGGCAGAAAATATACTACATTAAATCTGATAGAAAAAATGTGATACGGTTAATCCATAGACCTCTTTTACTTTCATCTTCCATAAAGAGGAAAAGTCCAATAGCACTCAAAAGTGATTTTGCCAGCCCCTATTTTTATTGCTGTTCATATTTCTGTTCCAGGGAACTAGTACATATTTCTAGGAAGTACTCATTACTAGTTTCAAAGAAACTTTTTTTTTTTTTTTTTTTTTCCCTAATATCTCTAGAATTTGGGTATTGAATCAAGAAAGAAAAAAAACAAACAACAAAAAAAAAAAAACCAGGATATCCAATCCAATTAATGCACTCTTTCTGAAAGATAATAAATTGTATATCAGCAAACAGTTTTAAACCATAACAGCATCCTTCCTTATGTAAATGACTTTATTCTTCTAAGTATTGCTTTGTTTAAAGAATATTTTTAGACTTTCTCAGGTGTACATTTTAATGATGGAAAGTCATTACCATCATACCTCTAACATTTATGTGGAAGAGCTTGTAAAAGTTTGGTCTCTTTTGTATCTTAGATATTTCTTGTGACTTTATCTGTATGTGTATGAATTTATGTACTGTTAGTATTATTTGTTTGTGAAATAAAAGGAAAGGGATGCTGTGGGTTTTCATGAATTCTCCTGGCAAAGTCACCATCTGGAAGGTTATACTGAGGAAAATACATACTACAGTTTCCAAACAATATAGTTTGACTTAATGATAAATCTGTCGCTTGCTTTTTCTAGCCATAACCTCAGTCTGGGAAGTAGAAAGTTAGCTGTCACAAACCTTCCACTGGAGAAGAGCCTATTTAACACTCTCCCCAAATAATGTCTGCTTTGTTTTGAGCGATGGAGGTTTGTCTCCATTCACCATCGCTGCTTTCCTCCTTGTCTTCTTAGACTATACTCAGAAAACTGCATGATTCTTGCTTCTGTCCTGGACTGAAGAGGTCAGATGACATTTTTCCTCAAAAAAATTAAAAATTATATTTTTCTTTTGCATTCATTTCTAGATAGTAACCTTATGCAGCAACAATTCAGACTGCACCAATTTTCAAAAACTGGAAAGTATTTGCATGATATTAGGGCCATCTGTGTATGGAAAATACATTGTTTTTTACCTTTTCAATGAATCAATTTTCTTAAGTAATAATAATAATAATAATAAAGTGCAAAGCACAGATTTTGAGCGTTTTGAAATTCACTGTAAAAGTTTTGCACAGCCCTGTGTAATAGTAACTTTAACTTGACACAGTCCAGTTGTTCTGGTTCTTTATTTCAGGCTTCTTTATTACATGCACCTGTTTCAACTAACTTGTAGCTGTTTCTGAAACTCCTGATTGGCCTGCAGCCAGGAAGAACTGTATGTTCCCACAGTTAATATGATCTAGTTCTTTAGAGGGTTCATGGGGATGTATGTAATATGAAAGTCCAGACAGATAAAAGCTTTCCTCTTACTTCTGTTCAACAATAGCCTTGCCTGTTTACTTGTTCTGGTCTCACAACCATCTGGGAGAAGACGTCGTTCCTTTAAAACATCTCCTGCATAGTCTGCACTTGAAGTTCACAACAAGTTCAGGGGAGTTTTGTACGGTTTTGGATTTCATTGGAACCAGTTCATGCAACGCCGGCCTAATCCTGTCTGTCCAGTTCCATAGTAAAATGGGTCTCTAATGACATCAACAAGTAAAAATAACCAACTAATTTAACAATAAGTACATTATACAGTTGAATGTAAGTGTAGAGATGCATTTTCTCTTTGTACATTCATGTTGGTTCTGGATAAGACTAGGTTAAGTAAAGCTTTTAGTGGGTGAAGTTAAATGTGTTATATAGTCACCTTATTTCTGGAAAAATGAGTCTTTGTTTGAGAGCCTTCTGTGGGTCTACAGCAAGGAATATGATAATAAGGTCTCAGGCAAAAGGTTTGCCCATTGAGTTCCAAGGTACTCACTATCCACAACTGATTACCATATTTTTGTTTGTAATAGCCACATGCAAAAACACGCCTCTTTCACTAGCAGCAACCCAAGATTTCTGCATCTCTTCAAAATCTGAAAAATGGGACAAAACTGTGGTAAACTCATTATTAAACTTTCTTCACATAATTTCATTTTTGACAGAAAAAGACATTAAGAGTCTGTTTCACCACTTCCTAGAACTTTTTTCAAAGGGTCATGAAGGACATATTTTCATGTGGCTCAGGAATATTTGTCAGAAAACCCTCTTCATGAGAAATTAGCGGCTCACAATTGATAGTTTTTGTTTGTTTGTTTGTTTTTAAAAGATTTGCTCTTTGATATCTGTGGAGATATTAGTCAAGAGGAGGGGACAGACTTTAACTGTATGCATGAAAGGAAGCACTTAACAGGGTATTTTTCCATTCTGCATCACTGTGGTTGCATGAACGCAAAATGTGATACTTGGTGACATCAGAAAATCAGAACCTGAATCAATAATGCTGCAATTCTTTTTGGGGAGGTCAGTTTAAAGAAACAGTAGAAAATTGTAATTTAATTAAGTTAAAGGGGAAATACTGCACTGTATTTATGAGAAGAGTATATTTTTATGTTTCTAAACATACTTTACCATTCATTTTGGGGGAAAAAAAAAAAGTCTAAGCTTAAATGCTGAAATATTTCTACATGTTATAAAACATTTACTAAGAAAGGATGGAATACCCTAAAGTCCGTAGAGTAAATACGCTTACTAAATTCTACAAGTAATTGGGAATTAATACAGTCAAAAATGAGGATATGGATGGAGAGAGGAAGAAAAAAAAAAAATCCAGAGGTGAAATTCAATTTTAGTTTTGGATTAAAAACCTCATTACCTAGTCCTTTGTCCAACTCTTTACAGAGATCAAGCTAGTGAAAAAGAACTGTATTTTGAGCTGTACAAGCAATCAGCCTCGAGGTATGTGTGCCCAGACTGCTGGAATCATCTCATTCTTTCAAGCTTTTTGACAGAAGAAGCCCATTGCCTTCTTTAGCAGTTTGTCCCACTCCTTACTATAGGTTAGCCTGTCCTAGCAGAGCTATTGGAACAGAGTTTTCTTTGCTTCCTGTTCTTGTCATAGTTTACAATGTTTAAAATTGGAAGGCGAGTTTTATATTAAGATACTCAAAGATGTAGTGGCTGTGGTGTTCCTTTTTGACAGCTCTGGCTGCAATAGACCAACAACAAGCAGCTTCAGGGCAGAGCATCTTTTCAGTGAGTCACTGAAGTTAGAGGATTGGTAAGACCAGCCAAACCAGTCAGAGGATTGCTACTGGTGGTCAGTGGTTTCTGCCCAAGATTTGCTGAAATTCTGGGACCTTAACCCCTGTGTCATTCTGTGGGTGTGTGCGGAGGAAAGATTTTTCTGCCCCATCCCTCACAGTTTGTCTCTCTTTTAGTGATCATTCTGCTCTTAAAGTCATTTCTCCTTGCTTTACCTTCTGCCATACCTAGATGGATAGCTCTCCTTCCACAGTCTCTCATTTAGCTGCAGTCTATGTGATCCCCTCACCCACCCATTAGTTTTTTTTTTTTTGTTTTGTTTTGTTTTGTTTTGTTTTTTCCTAAGCCATTCCCATTTTTCTCCAACCACAGCTTTTGTCAACCCATTCTGATTCCCAAGTGTGTATGAGGATCTCGTGATATTTCTGGCTCACATCTTCCTCACTTTCCTTCTGAACACCTCTGCCCCATGGGCCTTTACATTCATCTTTGAGGCTGTCATCCCCCCTTTATCTTTGTCACACCTTTCATTAAGTCATTTCCAGAACTTCTTAAAACCATCTCCCACACTTAGATCTATTTTTGCAGTTTTCCATCGAGTAACTATATTTCTATTCCCATAATCAAAATCAAATCTCTACTCAACCAGCCTATTTTTGCCACCAGCTGTACCTCTTACCATCTGTTTCTCTGTCTTCTTTTGTAAGATACTTTACCCTATCTGCATTTTGGTTAGTCTTCTACATCTTATTGTTTGAGCTTCAGCAAAGGAGACATTCTTCTTTTGTTCTTGATGTCCCAGCATGGCTATTTCAGGGAAATCGAGATTCATCTTAGAAGCCCTAAACTGAGGACTGGATATTCTAGTAGTCTTCTAGGATCTTTCAGGCACTGAAACTGTGAAAGAATAAGATTATTTTGCTGTTTCATCCATGGGAATGAAACATACATGTATGCAATCCAGTCAGTACCAACCACTGTGGGTGAATCAGTCATATGTAATGGTAATATGTATACGGCAAATGTAAAGTAACTTTTTTTTTCCTCTTCTAGTTTTTTAATCTGATTATATTTTGCATGGATCCAGTTTAAATTATATATTTCAATCTACAGCTATTTCAAATCTCCCTAAAATAACAAGAATGATTTAGACCGTGACAAATAATACCTTTCTCTATTTTTAGTAGTTGATCATATAGATGAAATTTTAAAAACAAAGCCAATAACAAAATAAATTAAAAACAAGCAAAATCTCAAATATATCAAATAAATCTTTCAGAATAATCTAAAATAAGCATGTATCATACTGATGCACTGAAGGACAATCATGAAGAATCTCTAATATGAATCTCTACTATGTCATATTGCAAATTTACCTTAGGATGACTAAATTACCGTGGTGGTTAGACACTTGCTAGACAGCTAAACTCCACCACAGCTGCTCTTTCACTTCTCCTCAAAAGGAGAGGGGGAGGAAGAAAGTATGGTGGGAAAGAAAAAGGCTTGCAAATTGAGATAAGGATAATTTAATTAGAGTGAAAAGAGGAGAAACAAACAAACAAACAAATGAAAAACAGGCAAAGGCTGCACAGAAGCAAAGAGAGAGAAAACAATTAATCTCTACTTCCCATCAATGAACACTGCTTAGCTACATCTTGGGAAGTAGGGCCTCCATATGCGTTGTGGTTGTTTGGAAGGACAGGAATTTTCATGAGAGCTTCCCCTTTCCCACCTTTTATTGCTGAGTATGACACCATATAGTATGGAATATCCCTTTGGTGAGTTTAGGTCGCTTCCCTGTCAATGTCCCCTTCCCACAGACTACTTGCCTATCCACAGTCTACTGGCTTTTGAGAGGGGATTGGAGAGTCTTGGTGCTGTGCCAGCATCACTCAGCAATAGCTAAAACATTGGTGTGATATCGGGGCTGTTCTAGCTACAAATGCAGAGCACAACACTATATGGGCCACTGTGGGGAAAGTCAACTCCATCCCAGACAGATCTACAAGTTCTGATACTTCAGGCATGAAAGTTTAACTCTCCATGTTGAGTTTTACCACTGGTCCTCATTCTTTCAGTACATTTTGTGGGTCAGAATCCAGAATCTCAGGGTAGGTCAATTCTGTTCAGAGATGAATATTTGACCCATTCCAAGTCCTGCCATTGGCAGATATAAACAAAGCAGAGATAACACTATTTGTAGAGTTGTAGAGCTTTTTTTTTTTTTTTTTTTTTTTTTTTTCTATAAACTAAATGGAATTTCCTCATGCCTAAAGTAAGTTAACCTCTCACTGCTTCACCACAAATGTAAATTTCAATATCCATGAAAAAAAAAAAAAAATCTGGAAGCTTTTGGAAGAAATTCTCTTATTCTTTACTTTTTAACCAACCTCAATAACAAAAGTTTTGATAGCAGTTACTGTTCCTGCCTTAGTTTTGCTGCTTGTAAGTGCCTAATATTTTCTGTTTTTCTTTCTTTCCTGAAATGAATAGGCTCAGGCCTAAAAATATGCCTTAAATATTGAAGTTTAACTCATATTTCAAAGGCTACTTTAGAGTCTAATAGCAAATTAGTGGGTGTACAGTCTTCTGATGTGGAAGCCTAGGCCCATTTTTGCACCAAGGGAGGTTTAGGTTGGATATTAGGAAGAGTTTCTTTACTGAAAGAATTGTTAGACATTGGAATGGGCTACCCAGGGAAGTGGTTGAGTCACCACCCCTGGAGGTCTTTAAAAGATGTTTAGATGTGGATGATTCTATGATTCTGTGATTAGGAAGAGTTAGTTTGTGAAGAACTATTTGTTCTCACTTTTTCATATTGTTGTAGGGCTTCTATTCCACTTTTATGCAAAATGGTTTAGTAACAATGGAAGGTGAAACATTAAAGGTCTGCTCATCACTGCCACAGCTATAAAGTATTTAAATCACCCTGAAAAATATGTTGGTCTTTTTATCTGCACTTTTAAAGAAAGTATTTTGCATGGGATAGTGAAGAGGTGCAACAACTGTAGATTTTTTTCCTTAATTTTTGTTGTTGTTGTTATTTGGTTGGTTGGTTGTTTTTCTGATGGGTTGGTTTTGTTTTTTTTTCTTTTTCTTTTTTTTTTTTTCTTTGTTTCTTGCTATTTGCCATCCACTATTGGGTTGTTCTTTAGGAAAAAAAAAAAAAAAAGAGAGAGAGAAATTCAGTATTAGAAAGCTTCATAAAGAAGGGAAATGTGGATGTTTCTCACTTGTGTTTATGTGTAAACTGTTTATGATTACTTCAGTGCATACTTTCAACTGCATGTCTCCAATGAGTGACAGAGCTGGATTTGGTGCCTAAATATTTCTACCTATTATCACATTAGTGATATATCCTAACCTGAAAGAATTAAGGATTTAGAAAGAAGAATAAATAAAGGATTGAGAATTAGTATATGTATGAACAGATATACATTATTATTTCCTTTTATTTCAGGTGAATTTTAGCCTTTGTTATTTGAGATCAGTGTTGCATACATTCAATAACTATAAAGAGTAACATAAGATAGTTAGATTAAAAACTATAGAAAATAATATGTAAATGAAATGAAAAGTGCTTATGACAGTAATAGGAAACCAGAATTAGAGAAATACATTTATACATTAGAGAAATACAGTTTTACCTTTTTGTTGAATTTTGGGGTGATTGTTTTGTTTTAATGTTCAGCCTTATAATAATGATGAGATGCTGTCTATATTATTAAGTGCAAAAAAAAGGAGGTATTAATTTAACAATTAATAAATTGCTAAACCATATTACAAAGGACTATGAAATAGTTGGTCAGCTAGCATTTATAGCAATTTATAATTAAAAACTGCTGTTCCAGACAATCAGGCAAATATTTCACATACCGAATCTCTAGTGATGTAAAAGCACAGTTTTTGATGCAATTAAGTATTAGGCTTTTAGCTTTACTATATCCCCTTAATTATCTCTATCCTCTCCAGTTTTCTATAATCATTTCTCTCTCTCCTTCCCATTTCCAGTAAACCTAAGAAAGCAGAAAATTTTGCTAGTTAGTTTTACTGTACAGATCTATAGCAACCTCTGATCTATCTAGTATGAACAATATGGAAGCCAATTACATTTCATATTTAAAAAAAATAAATCCAACAATGCACTGACTGGAGAAGAATTAAACTATTCTTAAGACCTCCAAGTTTGTATGCGTACAGAAGAGTTGATGTCCTACTGTGTTACACATAAGCACAGTATGAAACATCTCATTGTCTTTTTTAAACAAAGAAGAAAAAAAAAGTTGAGTAGATAGGATGTAAAATTGAAGTGGAGAGAACTTAGAAAATAGAATGTGCCAAACTGTTGATTACTAGTCTGTAAACTCACTTAAGTCAGTTGACAAAAAGCTATGTTATTGTAAAGTATTTCTATTTTTTCAGACACTGCTTCAATGTGGTGAGTTGGGATAGTGATCTGAGGTGGGTTTTGGTTATTTTATTTTATTTTATTCTATTCTATTTTATTCTATTTATTTGTTTTACTTTATTTTATTTATTTATTTTTTTTATCCAGTAGCAGCTTAAAATAAAATGTTAACAATTCTCCTAAAAAGAACTAGATAGCTCAGGACATCCCCTAAACTTCTTTTTTCTCCCAGAAAATTGTGTTCCACAGTCAAGCTTTTTCCTGCCTTATCCATTTGTGGCTACATGACTTGTACATTCCTGGGAACAGAGAACAACTATAGGAGGAAAGGATGCCACCACATAAAATCCTATTAGTCTGGATTATCTGGAGACCTGGGGTACAGCTCTGTTCAAACATCCATGTGTCCAGATTTCTCCTTCTCTTGGACAGTTATTTGAACCATTTAGATATTATATACATTCATCCCTCTATCTATGTTTAAGACTGTATTCCTGCATCCCAGTTAGAAAAAGTTGACCCAGTGTAGCCTCAGAATAAAATCCTGTCTTCCAGGTGAGGCATGCTCTTCTACTGCTTTACTCAGTCCTTGGTTCTTGTTGAGTACCTTGTCCATCTGTGGTCAATAGTCCAGAGACAATTCACTGATATAATTTCCATTATGTTTGCTAGGTGACTAAGTTTTAGTCTTACATTATACAGGATCACTTACTGGATCACAGCTTCATTTCCATACTGTGAAAAATGTAAAACAGCTTCTACAGATTCTTAGTCTATAGATCTTTTCCTTGTACTTGTAACAGCTCACAAACAATGTGCAACTAAGTCCTCATCTTTCCTACTTCTAAACTATGCATTCATATATGTTTATATATATATATATATATATATATATATATATATATATAAAAATACTGTGTTCAAGTTTTGTTATAAACAACAAAGTACACAGACCCTTCTTCTGTTTGAGCAAGCTTATGGTTGTGTAAAATAGAAACTCTGAAATATGCCTTCTTCTGTCTTCAACCCTCTAACATGCTTAGAGATCTTGGTGACATGGAGTATGCATAATTAATCAACAACTCTATGAGTACACTTTCAGCATGTTTGCCAATGGAAGTCTGCAACCTACTACTAAGCAATTTCTCATGGCAAGGTCAAGGATCAAATAACAGGCTGCTTAACTGATACAACAGGCAGATTAGATAAAAAGTGGAAAGCTTGCCCCAAAAGGATGGTACCTCTTCTCCTTCCATCTCTAGTTTTATTGATAAAACAGTCTCTTATTTCATGAAGAAAGGCTAAAAAGGACAGTAGAGTGAACACTTGTGTTAGATTGTCATCTTTAGGATTAGAGCTCTACATGAAAAAAAAAAAAAAATCCTATCAATCTGATTTAAAGGTATTTAAAGGTAAAGGTATTTAAAGTATTAGCTTTTTACATATATGATGACTTGGTGAAAAGTCATGACTTCTTTCTTTTCAGACTGCTAGCAAAACACAACCATAGAAAATGAAAGTTCTGTATTTAAGCGATAAAAAATTAAGGTTATTTATTGAGACAAAAAGTACATTTAGTCCAATGTCATGCCTTCAATAGTTGCCAGTAGGTGGGACTTTTAGTGACCTTCTAGGAGTTCTTTCACCAGGAAAGCCACATATGTAGTTATCTCAGCTCAAAGTTGGTAGGAAGAGGAACTTCATGGCAGAGCAGATATTCACTGAGAGCCCATTCTGGAGAAAGGGAAAAATGTGAGATGGAAGAAACTGCAGAGAGAAACTTCTACATATAATGCTGTTTGGCATAGGTAGAATAGTCTCAAGTGAAGGACTGAAGGAGAGCATGGGAGGTGGAGGAGGAAAAGTGTAGTTTAATATTCGTCTGTGTTTCTCACTACTCACACTCACTTTAATTGGTAGTAAATTAAATTAATTTTCCCAAGTCAAATCTGTTTTTCCAACAGTAACTGGTAAGCAATATCCCTTTCTTTACCTCAGTCCATGAGCTATCTCATTCCATTTTTTCCCCCAAGTCCTGTTGAGGAAGGGGAGTATCTGGGTGGGAATTTGTCTGTTAACCAGCGAAAACCCATAAACCACTTTCTGTATTAGCCTACTAACAGAACTCAGGGCTGCCCATGGTGTTCTCTCACACACTTTGCAACCTTGTCACTTCCTGTTTGAGTCTGTGGACAGCTGCAATAGCTGTCTCAGAAAACAAAACTAAAGATAGCCCTTTGCTCTCTAGAGAGGTGATACCCAGGATCTGCTCAGCTGAGAAGAACTTTGGAATGGCAGTCTTGTAGTAAGTGAATTCATGCTGGAGGACAGGCAGACTGTGTGATCCTGAGCCAGAACTTTTGATAATTTCTGTGAGGTCTATGATATTCTACACTTGGCTCACAACAGTCAGGCACTGGCCTGAAACAATGAAAGTCATGAGTAAAAATGGAGATAGGAGCAACAGCTAGTAAAGGTTGTCCAGGTTGTCCAGTATGAGGAAACAGGGCCAGTACACAATAGTGGTATTCCCTTTCTACAGTTAAGGAATTTCCTGAATCAGAGGACAAGCCAGTAAAGCATCTGTCCTTCACAACTTTGTCCCTGGAATCTAATTGAACATTTACCTCCTTAGTTTCCTGTGGCAACGAATTCCAGTAATGTGATATCCTAAACAACAACAAAAAACACTTGCATTAATTTTCATTTTCTGTCTGCTAGTTTTATTCTGCCTCTTAGTTCTCTAATAGAAAACAGTAATATTTTATATCTGCATTTTTTCTTTATAACATTTTTTTTTTATTATAGAAAACCCTGTCAGTCATCTCACTTCTAAGGAATGATGTACTCCATTTAATCTCTCCTTACATAAAAGCTATTCCTTTGCTCTGATTATCCTTGCCATTCTTTTATATGTTGCTGTTGTGTGTGTTTTTGTTGTTTGTTTGTTTGTTTGATTTGTTTGTTTGTTTCATTATGGCTTTTTTTTTTTTTTTAAGACAGCAGACCGGAATCAGACAGAATGTCCAGATCATGATATGATGTAGATCTATACTGTATCATAAGGAGTTTGTTTGTAGTAGCAGTAGTAGTATAATGAGATTTGCTAAAATTTGATTTGCACTTCTATAGCTTCTTTGCATTTAACTGTTTTCCAAAAAGAAGCTGATTTCAGGATCTCTTTTTCCTGGGTCATAGTTCACGCTGTATGTCTACTTAGGTTTATTTTTTTTCCTTCTGTTTCTTTCTGATTATTCAGTTTGAATTTCATCTTCTGTTTTATTATTCAGTCACTGACTTATCATGTGATCCTTCTATATTTCTACACTGTCAGCTTTGACTGTTCTCAACAGTTATGTGTCAGTGGCAAGCTCTGTTCTTCCACTTTTATAGTTGATTCTGAAAATATTAAACACGACATATCAATGAGGAAACAACTAGCATCCTTCCTTTGCTATGAAAGCTGATTATGTATTCATACTAGGCATTTCCAAGTTTCCAAGTGGTTATATATCCATTAGAGGCCCTTCTTTCCTGTCTTTTGGAGACAGAAAATGTATGCATTCAGATGGATACAGTATCTTAGTTATGTGAACTGTCTTCCAGCTTTCTGATAATTTCCTTCCCTAAAAATGCTGGAGGCTTCTCACATCTTGCCTGGCAACAGTGATAGTCTTAGGAGCATTTCTGCATCCTCAATCATGTAAATACTATTTTTACGATGAGCACTGTCTTTTCTGACAGCTCTCAAGCAGAAAATCCCAGAATGTATTCTGGTAACATGAGAAACAGTCCCCTTGTGTAACTTACCAAAAATCTCAAAAAGAGAAAAAATAATTTTAATGTACATATATGTACATATCTTTTTCCTTCTTTCTTTCTTTTTCTTTCTTTCTTTCTTTCTTTCTTTCTTTCTTTCTTTCTTTCTTTCTTTCTTTCTTTCTTTCTTTCTTTCTTTCTTTCTTTCTTTCTTTCTTTCTTTCTTTCTTTCTTTCTTTCTTTCTTTCTTTCTTTCTTTCTTTCTTTCTTTCTTTCTTTCTTTCTTTCTTTCTTTCTTTTTCTTTTTCTTTCTTTCTCCTTCCTTCCTTCCTTCCTTCCTTCCTTCCTTCCTTCCTTCCTTCCTTCCTTCCTTCCTTCCTTCCTTCCTTCCTTCCTTCCTTCCTTCCTTCCTTCCTTCCTTCCTTCCTTCCTTCCTTCCTTCCTTCCTTCCTTCCTTCCTTCCTTCCTTCCTTCCTTATTCCCTTCCTCCCTTCCTTTTCTTTATTTCTTTCCTTTCTTTCTCTTTTTTCCTCAGAACGTGAGGCTGTCCCTTTTCAGGGACAATATTAGCTGATGGGAGTGACCGTGTCCCCAAGTCCCAAAGGGACAGAGTATGCAGTCTTTTGTCTTTAAATATATAAAAACAAGGAAACAGCAATGTACCTTAAGTCCTTTACAGCTTTATTCCTTACTGTAGCCAATATATTAGAAACTGGAGCAAAGAGTATTCAGTGGTGGCTGGGCTACCTTTTAGGACATTATAGTCACTTTTTTCAAAATGTGAATGCAAAGTAAGAGTTTCTGATTTGTAGAAGCTGGCATAACCAGGAATCTAGCCCTGAACTTGTGGCATTCACACCTCACAGAACAAGGATTAGTGAAAGATTTATTCTTGAACATGTAAAATTAAAGCCATTGTCTTCCCAGAAAATTATCAGCATGAACTATGTTCCTTCCAAAAAATACACATTGAAGATACTTTTTGTTGTTGTTGTTGTTGTTTTATTTTATTTTATTTTGTTTGTTTGTTTGTTTTTCTGAAAGGATATATTCAACAATAATTACCAAAATCAAAATTCTGTACATTCTTGGAACAAGACAGCACTGGAAAGAAACCAATTCATGTATTCAGATATTTTACATACACAACAAGTGTGTGTGTGTTTTTTTTTTTGTTTTGTTTGTTTGTTTAATTTGAATACATATTATTTATATGGTCACCAACTTGTGAGAAGGCAGGAAGCTTCCCTGCCTTTTATAAATTAAAGTTGGGACCTCTCAGCAATTTGCAGATTTGGATTCCAGTTATATAGGGTATTACACAGACAGTTACGACACTGAAAAGATTTGTTTAACTGGAAGACTAAGCTGAAAGAAAAAGCTTGTTTTGAGTATGCCAAAGCGGTAAAATGAGGAGAGGCTTTTGGGAAGAGATTACAGATTGGTATAATTAGGTGAAATATCAAGAAAACACTTTCTAGTCATGAGGATTATTAACCTACAGAGAAGTATCTCAAGGGAACCATTTCGGAGGCAAAGGAATCTACTAGCTGAAGTAAAAGCCTTGGTCTTTGCCTTCACTACGATTCATATTTCTTACCCTTTAAAATGTATTCCTTGCAGAAGCTGTATTTTCAATTTCAAATATATATAAATTATATTTACTCTCTCCCTCATACCCCTCATACTCATACTGTAGAAACACAGTAACTACAGTGTTTAATTTTTGCCCACTGCATCTGGGCAAATTCATTGATCATGCAAACATTTACTAATGTAATTTTTTTTCTGACTCTTGGACCCAGTGCTATTATTTTGTGTTGAAATCAGCAGTATATATGGAAGTAAAGACATCTATGGTAGTGACTATTAAGAAGATTGGGCTCTAATACTGTATTCATACTAATAAATTAAGGAACTTGGAGGCAGAACTTGAAATGCAGTAAGCCATACTGTTAAATTGGTAGAACAGTTCCAATCATAGTTTTGTCCTTTGTCAGATGGCATCCTTCAGCACAACTTCTGTTGTAGGATAAGATACTAGTTAAGATACTGATCTTTAAGGAGTAAGAAAATGACTTTTAAAGGGTAAGATAATAACATATCTGTGTGCTGTTCCATGCCAGAGGGCCTCAGAGTCACATGGCATGTACATCCTAGTACATGCCATTTATTGATTTAGTTCTTAATTTTGAAAATTTATATAATCTGTTAGATTTTGCAGCTTCTTAGTATACAGAAATGTTTATTGAGACTGTCAATAAAAGAAGCCAAGAACTTCTTTCATTTGATTCTTTTTGTTCTAGAGAAGATATCCAAAGAAGGTCAATTGCATTGAGTCCAAAAAGTGCTTATTTCTCTCCTCATTATTGATGTCAGCAACTGGAATTAGGTAATGTGATTCTTGTTCCTTATTTACACAACTCATTTAAATTTCTGTTCTCTGTGGTAAGAGAAAAGCTGAGTGAAGCATTCTTATCTAGAGACATTTATCATGATGGGATAAGCTACCCTGCTGAGGTTCTTCTCTCCATTGACTGTCAATCTAGACCAGTAAATTAATCAAGATGGTTAAAGGTAATGGAGATCCTGATCAAGAAGCCTGAGGCTCTCATCCTGTGCTCAAGATGTGGTGTTAACTTTTTCCATGGGAAGAGATGAGACTCCACAGAGGAGTCTTAGTACTCCAGGTTTTGCACAAATTATTACTTTGAGCACATCCACTTAATTAAGATAGACAGAATTTGCTAACATCCTGTTGTGATAATCTGATCTGACCTGATAATCTCATCTGACAGAAGGCATAAGGTTCTTCTGAATTCCTACCTGCTTCAAGCCTGATAGCTGCATTAAGAAAATCAGTACATTTGGAGTTACCTATGTTGTATATTACAAGCATATTAGTGAGCTTTGTCTCAATGGTTAATTATCACAGCTATTAAAGTGTGTTTTATTTCAAGACTATCTCTTGTCAGCCTTTCACTTTCATACAGTATTTGAACACTAGACTCAAAATCCCTCTGCTATCCATGCCCTCATTAAAATTTCAGCTAAAACAATAAAATTCCAACCTTAATTTTGCTAGTATTTATTTTATCTCTGGTGCATGCATATTCTCTCCAATGCAATAACCCATTCCTCAGGTGTATGAATCTGAATTCAGCATTGTAGTAATAGTTGTACATGAGGTAATACACGTAATACGCTTACACCTATTTCATATTTCTCTGCTTATGAATCCAAGAATGCATTTATTGGTTGTCATCTCATATTGAGTGCATGGCTTAGGCTGCTTGGATCTCAGAGTAACTTCTCTACAGTATCTTCTACAGTAAATATAGAGTAAAATTATGTGGAAGTTGAAGAACAACCACTTAAACATATGGGGGCAAGTGTCGTGACAACCATGCAAACTCATCTTAAGTTGAAATAGTCCAAAAATGTTTTTTAACATATATAAAGGCACTGTCACTACATCGCTTTGGTAAAAATACTAGCACTTGATTTACTTTGCTGCATTTTCCACACAATTAAGCTGAATTTTATGCATACAGTAGTATAGGCAAGCTAAAATTTATTATTATTATTATTATTATTATTATTATTATTATTATTGTCATTATTACTGTTGTTCTTATTGAGCAGGCATATACAATTCTGAATGTATACATAGAAAGTTGATGAACTGAGGGTTTTCTCTTTTTTCTTTTTTTTTTGTTTGTTTGCTTGCTTTTGTTTTTACAGAATTACGGTTAACACAGTGCAGATGCACTTCAAACTATAGAGATAGTCCTAACCATAAAACTTGGTAGAATAGCTATAGTGTTATTGATCCATTGGTTCTGCTGCAGATAGAAATTTTTGTGTATTTTGAATTCAAAATCTGACCCCTTGCCTCATTCCTTAGATGATTTCTCACTGCTCTCATCCTCTCTAAATATCTGGACATAGTATACAGTGTATACCAGTTCTTGTACAATATGCACATTCCACTTAAATGGATGTCACATTTCTATAACTGTATTCAGAAACAAATTTATCTTTTGGGGAGATTTATTTGATGCCCAGTTTGACCTAGCTATTCTGTATGAACAGTAAAAAAAAAAAAAAAAAAAAAAAAAAAAAAAAATTTAGTGTTAATAACATAATTCTCCAAGAATGCAAACAAAACAACACAGACAACAAGTTCCCATACACAGAACATTAAAAAACATAACAACTTACTAGAAGCTCACATAAATCATTAATTTGGAACCTCCCAGGGATTTTCACAGTATAAATACCACAGTTTTAGTCTAAACTTAAAGTAACTAAGAAATGTCAGTGATGTCAAGCTTGACTACAGAAGATTGCTTTCTCATGGAAAAAATAGTTATTCACATTTACAATCTCCCGCCTCAAAAGAGGAAGGAATAAAAAATAAAAACACCTCAAAACAAAAATCTTGTGAGAAGTCTGAGGCAGAAAGTCAAAGACGGGATTCCAAATTAGAATTAGTTAAAATGAGAGAGACTGGATTTTTGCAAGTAGAGACTTAGCAGTATGTTAAGTCACCCTACAGGCAAGTGTCTTTTATTTTTTATTTTTTCCCATAAATAGAGAAAAGAAATAAGGAAAGAAATTATGGTTTTGTGGGTTGAATATTGACCTGGTTTTGGTTCCTGTTCTGCTTCCAGTCACACTTTGAAGAAATCAATACAGGTCAAACCACATTTGATGTTAATGCAGCACAGTCAACAAAATCATGCTGCTTTAATCCTTCTGAAAATCCAGTTGGTAATATTTCTATGCCTCAGTTCCTTACTTGTGACATTACAGCTAACACTATTTCCTTTCTCCTGCCCTTTGTCGGTTTTGCCTATTTACACAAAAAACCCTGTGTATACTTCATTGTCTTAATGTGTGCCTCCTAACACAGAATGAGCACTAGGCACACTCGTGTCCACACAGAAAAGTGAATGAATGCACTTAAGGACACCGAAGAGGTTATAATCCAGTTTCTAGTGTGCACAAAAGCTTTTGCTTCTGTACTTTTGCTGTTGCTGGTAGTACTTAGGCTACCACATATCTGGGAGTATATTACAACCCCATCAACTGTGTAGATATAGTCCCAATCTGGAAAGGCATAGAATTTGTATAGATTTTGAAGGTTTTTTTTTTCTTTCCATGATCTTGGTTAGGCAGCCAGCTGAGACATACAGTCATGATTTGCAATTCTAGGGGTGGTCTGAGGTACTTTCCTCTCCCCTAGCTTCTACAGAGGTTTTTGGATAACCACTGTGCAGTTCTGGACCTATGTTTCACCAGTTAGATCATAATTCAGGATCCAAAGATTTAATTGTTGCTTTTCTTTACATAAGTAAGACTGGCAACAACAACAACAACAACAACAACAACAACAAAAGACAAATGATATAGATATATTTCCAACTTTTGTAAGTGTATTAATGGTAGAAACAAGCCCTGAAATTGTTAGATCTTGCTTTCATGTAATAGACTAACATCTGCAAAGCATCTCATAGAAGTGAATGGGATGTTCACTACTGCTACTGGTTTTAAAATGTCAGATTTAAGATTAATGCCTATAAAATCCCACTGGATTTACACGCGTAAGGACTGTTGCTGTACATTTTTTATATAAGGTCAATAGTGTGAAATTTTGACCCTTTCTTTATATTTCTAGTTTCTCAAATTCTGGATGGAAACACCAAGAAAATAGTCTCCACACAATATATATGTCTTGTTTGTTTATGTGTTTATTTTACCTGTGGCTAGAGATTGGATATACTAAGCCAACGGAAATGAGATGGAGAGTTTTATTAGGAGAGGTTCAATAATATATCCCACTTCCGGAAGAAAAAAATATCTCTCAGTAATCAGAAATGATGAAGAACAAAGATATACAAAGGTATTGAAAGAGTTCATATGGGATCTAAGTAATTTTTCTTAGCTAAAATTCCTTACAGTTCTTGTAAATTTAAAAAAGAATTCTTTCTACAAATCAAATTACATTGGATTGCACCTAGAAAATTCTCCTTTCTGAAAACTAAAAATTTCATAGTATGTGGTCTGTGACCACACTATTTCATACTATGTGGTATGTTGGTTGTGGGTTTTTGTTTGTTGGTTGGTTGGTTGGTTGTGTGTTTTTGTGTTTTTTTTCCCCCTAATTTTAATTTTTACTTTTAATACTTTTTAATGCCTTAGAAGTTCCTCACCTAGAGAAGTGATACTTAAACTTAGCCTTCTAAACCAGTGACAAACGAACATGTGGAGAAAAGCAGATCTCTGTTCATCAGAAAAACTGTAGAGTGCACCACAACACACCACTCAGCTGTGCCATTAATTTTGACATTCCTTTGCAAATTAGCTGGGTTTTGTGAGTACAGGTCTACTTTTACAGCACAGTTTTCAGCTCTTGGAATCTGGCAGGGGTTCAAGATCAAAGTGTTGCTTTGAACCCACTTGTTAGACATGTGAAATAAACACAATTCACCTTGCAATAAAAAAAAAAAAAAAAAGAAAAAAAGGGGGGTGAGGGGGAAGAACAATAAAAAAAAAAAAAAAAAACATAATACTTACACATTGGTTACAAAATGTGTAAGCAATACTTACTATTGCCACAAAATTTGTGGAAGAAGAAACATAATTAAAATGTTATAAACATAATCTGCAAATAAATTTCTTCCACAAACAGGGAGAAGTTTTGTTTTTACTGCTGTTGTTGTTTTCGTGATCACAATTGTAGACAATGCTTTAAAGCACTGAGAGCATCCTGATGTTGCCATAAAACGTTCCCTGGCTAATTATTAGCCAGTACTACTGTTCACTTCCTGTGGTGGATTTATGCTAAATCCTGTTATTAGTCTTGCTCTGCAATTGCCATTGTCTGTGACTGGAAGCAAGGCTCAAAGGCTACAGTCAGCCTTTTATTACAAAACATGTGAATGGAGGTTTGACCCAATGTTTGACCACTTCCCCTTTTGGTTTTATGTAAGCTGCTGAGCCTTTCCCTATAAATCACTATGTTGAAATGAACTTTTACTTTTTTTTCTTCCCCTCTTGCAGCCTTCTACAGACTTGTTTGTTTTGTTTTGTTGTTTATTTTGTTTTGTTTTGTTTTTGGTTTGGTTTGTTTGTTTGGTTGGTTGTTGTTGTTGTTGTTGTTTTTTAATAAGGCATCTACTTAAAACTCTAAAATCATTAATTGTAGACTATCACCAAGGACTCCTATCTTATGGAAAAAAATAAAATACATGCCTGAAGTCTTGAGAAAAGTACAATTGGTGCAGTTGTTGAATTTTTGTGTTTTACAGATAAACAAATATCATCCCCTTCTTTCATTATAATTATTCTTTGCTTTAAGCATAATTAAAAATCAATACAGTTTCGTAAGAGACAGAACTTAAAACCAGTTTTTGCATGAATGAAAGATGTCACTCATATGTAAACTGACCATGCATTCTTCTGGAATATTTTATAATTTATGTATCCAGCCAAAATTTGGTATGCTTTTCTTTTTTCCTTTTTTTTTTTTTTTTTTTTTTCTTTTATTGGACAATAAAAACTAGCTAATGCAAACATATAGAGACACACAGGGATTAAAGCTATCTGTAATGCTGAAATATTTCTGACAGCGCTAGTCACTCCAGATGGAGGACTGCGTCCTGCAGTCTTTGAGCAGAATAAAATTCTCAGTAAAATGATACAGCTCAATACTCAAGAAAGGTGAAATAAAATTTTGTTTAGATAATTATATCCAATCTAGATAACTGGTTTTGTTGGCACTTGAATCATATACATGCTATTCTTTTTTGTTTAAATTTAAATTAAATTATTTAAATGAAATAAACCCTTGAAATTAAAGATTATTATTAAGTAATTCTTCACAGTCTTTGTTTCTCTTCATACCAATATAAATTGGAATACTTGAACTTAAACTGGTGTGGCTGGGATTTCTTTTTCTCCAGATAAATTTGCTGAGAATTCACTAACAACCAGAAAAGTAAAACCAAATAACAAGTGAAGAGGTATCCATAGACCATTTTTTTTCACGTTTCCAAAGGAGAAAAAGAAATCATTCAGTGATACCTAAAATGTTTTTGTACTGGTCTGCTAACTAGTTGCTAACAAGTACCAGTGTAATGGTTTTGGCAGTTTTGTTGTTGTTGTTTTTGTTGTTTTGTTTGTTTTGTGTTTCTGTGTGTGTTTTTGCTTGTTTGTTTTGTTTGTTTGCTGTTTTTTAGTAAAAAGAGATAGATTTCAGTTATGACTTCCCAATGGAAAACCATTAATAGCTGCCAGATACATGTCAAAACAGAAAAAGTGGTAGGCGACAAGTGCCTCCCTCTACCTCATTCTCACTACCATGTCTAGAGAATTGACACTTATGGTTTTTTAGAGAAAATGAAATTGAAGAGTAGCCAAAATATTTTCTTTCCTTCAGATCCAAAGTGTGAAGTGAATTCTCCCCAATCATACTAAAACCATTGTGAAGATCACAGAATGGATTCATCTGCATTTGTTCACACATGATCTTTATATTTGCCCCTAGATGTTTTTTGTACTTTGTACTTAGTGAAGGGTAGTTTGTACTCACCCTTCAAGCTCAAAACACAGTGGGAGAAAAGACTTCAAACCACTAAGGATAATGTTCACGAACATTGTTTATGAACATTGTAGTTGTCTACTACCTGGATTAACAGTTTATTTGTCATGTTAATCCACTCATGAATCCTGTTGAGTAAATCCTGTCTTCCCTGACCCAGCTTTGAAGAGTTGGGATTTGCTCAGAAGCATGCCGTGGGGAGCTAGACAGTTTGTTCATTTCATTTCATTTCATTTCATTTCATTTCATTTCATTTCAATTTTATTTTTTATTTATCTTGAGTACCAGAAAGAAGTAGTGAAAATACTGTGGCTATTGCAACCTCAATAACATCCTCATTTGTTTTGCTGTGTGCAGAAACCTGCCTCACAGCAGAAGGAGGACGAAGACTTTTACCTTCATAGTTTGTGATTTTAAGCTGTTCATGTGTTAAGATCTTTATTAAAATAAATACATAAAGTATTGATTGCATTTGTTTTCTTTCTAAAACATCTTCTACAGACAACTTTTAAGTTATTTGCAAAAGAACAATACCTAATATAATAAATTATGTTGTGCAAACTGCCAATCCATTTTGAGCAGAATGTATCTAAGGATGTGTCTAAGGAGAATGTTTTATATATGACCTTTTGGAGAAAGTCACAATTTCTTCATGTAATCTGAAGAGCCCATCATAACTTCTATAGTCTGTGTTAACATCTCCTGCTGACTGTAGAGCTGATCAGCTCCTGAATTCCTGGGAACAAGCTCCACTAACGTGGCTGCCCCTATTCCATCATGTTAGCAAATGTTCGTGTTTTCTAGGATTGATCCTCTACACACCAAAGACATTGGCAACGTACTCTGTTACTGTCATTAGGATTGGTGTGCTTTTGTCTGTGAGAAGTTCAGAAAGAGTATGTATCCCTTAATTACAAAATCAATCAGAGTCATTGCAATCTGACAGTTTGGTAAATCTGACAAATTTGCTTTGCTTTACTACTGAGTCTAAAAAATCCATCATTTATTTGCGTCAAGATCAGTTTGCATATTTTAATTGAAAAGGAGATGTCAATTCTTTGTGTAAAATGAAGTTTAGTTCCTCATTAACAATATATGTTCTGTAATCATTTCAGGATTATTAAATGCAGAATGTGCTGAATTTTAGTGTGTGCAGACAGTAAAAAAACAAGCAAACAAACAAACAAACAAAAAAAACTTGAAAGTCAATTAACCCTACACAATTTGTTCTTTCCTGGGATTTAGTTTTCTTTTGCAAATTTAATGTGCCTATTTACAATGTTATTAAAAACAAAATGATGCATGATTTAATACAATATAATTTTGAAAGTTCTTTGTGTTTTCACCAGTAACAATCTCACATACATATATATATATAAAATAAATCTATTAAGAATCAACATTTGCCCATAGTTACTGCACAGTAGGTATCCCCAAATATTTTGAAAGAAATGTTGTATTGGTACAATTACCAAGTGGTAATTGTTGATAAATGGTTGTTATTTATAGGAAATCTAGAAGATGGAATTTCCAATGAGGGTATGGAATATGTATTCTTACATTTCTTATTTTCCTGTAAAAGTAATGTAGACAGATAGATTTATTTCTCCTTCTCTCTCTCTCTTTTTTTTTTTTTTTTTTTTTTTTTTCCTTTTTTTCCTTTTATTTATTTACTTATCTTTTAATTTCTTCAAGGGGAAAAAAGGTGCTCATGATTGTAGTTCATTTTTAGTTCATTTGGCAGGGGACAGATTTGGGAGGCTTGGTAATAAAAAACTAACAGAAATTTGTAGTCTCTAACTTTAATCTGGCAGTTGCAAAAGATGAAAAATTATATACATTCTCCTGTTGTAGCTTGTGAGAGAAAAGGAAAAGAATTCTGCCAATAGCTACTACTATTATAGTGATGTAGTCACTGAAAAAGTGTCTATTTGAAAGATAAAGATATTTGTAATGTTGCTGATGCATCCAGCTGTGAAAAAAAGAAAGATAAAATTTGATGGGATGTCCCACACTGTGCAGTCCTCTACATCTTGTATGAGCTACTTGTTTCCTTCAGAGGAGAAGATTATCAAGTCCTCTACAAATTACTACAAATCCAACAATCAATTTGTAAAGTGAAAAAGGCAATATCTGGGCACTGCTTAAGCCAGATTTCAGGCAATGCCATTGGGAACTATTCTTGAACAAAGTGGCATGCCCCTGTGCTTTGGGGGACCTACATGAAAACTAAAGCTAAAATATTTAAGTTAGAACTGGAGGTGGAACTGATTTGTTGCTGAAATGAATCATCAGTAAAGTTTTTTTTTTCCTCAGAACAAACCAGATACCAGAGATAGTAAAGCAAAACCTACTCTACAAGATACATCTTTCCTTTCAGAAAGAGATGTGTGACTTATGTTCTTACTAAGGAAAAGCAAGACAAAATTAGTGAGCAAGGAAATTAATAAAGTATTTTGCATCAGTAAGGAAGAAGTCATGTCCAGCTGATTTAAATTTGACACTTCAGAATGGCTAAAATTATTTCATGGACTGGACAAAATTAGTATGAGTGGGACCAGAATATCACAGTAAAAAGACTAAGAACTGAAAAAAATATATATATATTTAAAAACAAACAAACAAACAAGCATTTATACATTTTTATGGGAATCCTGTAGAAACAAAATAAAATATAAAAGCCATACTGTCGATATATTAGCAGTATTTAGAAATAATATATTTCCCAACAAGTTACTTGCTATCAGTAGTAGTATTTCTATTCATGAGATGATTTGCATTATACTTTCATTAGATCTATGTGATAGGCTGCATCCCCCAAATCCTTGCAACCTAGTTCTTGGTATAGTTTCTTGTCTTCTGTGATGTCACAGGTCTAAATAATCACAGGCCTGCATCTCTCCATTCTTTTATTTTGAGTTTTCAGATTCATGTTATGTGTATTCCAGGTTGATGGATTTTAGGCTGAATTTAGATTACTGAAGTGTAGACATCTTCATCCTGACAGCTGGAAGGCTTGGACTCCCTGTCAGGTCAACAAAGAAAAATAGATAATTCTAGGATGTGATTCATCTCATCCCAGAGCAGATATCTAAAATAAGTCATATGAATCAAGTCTTAAAACTTGTTTCCTTCTTCTTGTTATAATGGGAGCCTGGAGCAGCTAGTTCAGATATACACATCCCAATATTTGCTTCAGTAAATGCTACTTTTAAAAAGGTGAGTTTGATATAAATTTGAACAATATTTTCAAAAATGTAGAGGGTTCAATAGCCTCCACTGTTTACTGTATTCCACTGAGAACAATGGGAAGTATTAAAAACTTCTTTACATCATAATATGTGTTAACAGTATATATTATGATTATGCATTAGAAAAGTCTACTTGTGTTCCAAGATGTAAAAAGCCATATGACAAAGGTAGAACATCACCAAACATTGCTAAAATACCCTGTAAAGTCTTCTTAATTTGATTTCCAAACTGTATAATTTCTGCTAAAGAGTAAAATAAATAGACTTTATAAACTTGACAGTCAGGACAGGGTTCTGTAGTTTCCTTCCATTTCTATTTTGCAGCAGTGCTCTAATTCTCAGTAGCTCAATTAGTGTACTTACATTGTTTCATAATTGATTTAATGAGGAGGATGATTTAAATGCAATACGTTGAGACAAATAATTAACTACTGTGTGTGTTTTTTTGGAATGATGATTAATGACGCTGTCCTAGATCCAAATGCATATTCACAATGATGCATTCATAAGGATGTGACAGGTGATAATAAATGTATTAACATTCAGCTATTGTACTCTAGTATGATCCAAGCAGGATTTCCTCTTATTACCTAGTTTACAACAAACTTTACTACAAAGCTGAAATAAGAGAGATTGCTCCAGTGATTTGTAGGCTACTGTAATTATTGCTGTCTTGAAACCCATAATTTTATAAATTCCATTTTCCACCAAAAAGTGCTTTCAGCTAGTGTACTTTCAGAGAATTAAAAGATTTGCCCTGAAGGTTTTTAGCTGCAAGAATGGCACAATATGCATTTGTTAGGCTGACTTTAGGTGTATTTAGTGACCCTTGTCACACAACATCGATAATTACTAATATTTAAGAGACTCAGTGGAGTCTCTTCCTGTCTTCTATCACTGCTTTCAGACTTTATATGTGAGAATTTGAATTACAAGGGAGTTAGTGTTATCCTGGTTGAATCAGTGGCTCCCACTAGTCTTGTCTTGAGAAAAAAAGAAAAAAAAAACAACTCAGATTAATTTGGGAATGACACTGTGAGGCAACAAAAGTAAAATCTTCTAAGTCATTGGGAGTTTTCTTGTTTCAGAGCTTCATCAGTAGATCCAAGCCAGAGTTTTAAGCATATGTGTTCATTTGTATGGAAGGAGATGGGATATGAGGATAGTTGTGCCAGAAAAGGAAACAGAAAGTATGGAGCGAAAAGATATAGAAACATCTATGTAATGTTCAGTCATTGTAGACACAAGGACAACTCAGTTCTTTGGTAATGACATTCATTAATAAAATGTGAGGTTTGCAAACTGTTGATAATTTTTCCTTGAATACAAAAAAGGTCAGCCCAAAAATATTTTATTGAATTAGTATGTAATGCTTTTTCAAGCTCAGTATAGGTTTGATTTTCACAATAAAATTCACTCTTCTTTTCCATATATAAGCACGTCTACACACTATTGAATTGTATATACACACACAGATTTTGTGCATATCTGGGGGGCCCAGCTTTTTAAAGGACACAGAATATCCATGTGACTTCAGTTGAATTGTACAACAATGCCTATATACTTTTAAGACTTGCACCATAGCCAAAACATGTCTGCTTTCATTCCTCATTTCACTTAAGTGGCTTTTCTTATGAAAAGGTTTTGTTTGTATTCATGCAGTTCATAAAAAAAAATGAGCTGCATGACAAAAAAAAAAAAAAAAAAAAAGACCCTAAAAATCAGGGGAAAAGGTCCTGAAATGACCACTGCCACCTGTTTTAGTTCAAATATGAAACTAATGTTTAAAATACTTAACAAGCCTCTAGAATTTAACACTGCCAGTTCACAGCTCAGAAGCTCCTGATTGTGAGGGGAAACTCCCTTTGTGCAAGCAAGGGAACTCCAGGAAAGTAACTACATAGAGTAACCATTTAAAAAACAAACATGCAAAAGTGACATTTTGTGTTTCCATTTGTGAATTATGTAGAGTGAAACTGAAACAATGTCATCCACTAGAATTTACTGAGCTTATTTACTTGTTACTGTAAAATTTGTTGTAGTTCTTGCTGGATTTCCTCAGGAATGTCAAATTCAAACATATTGGAGAATGGCAAATGCAGTCATAAGTAATTTTAGCTTGCTAAAGATAATTTAAAGCAACTTTAGGCCGGTGATATATATATATATATTTTTTTCATAACACTAAACGTGCTGCTTTCAGTTTAGTTATGTTAACTTCTTTCATTCCTCCTCTGAAATCTCACATACACATCACAATCACTGTAAATGTTTTCACATTGAAATTGAAGATGTAAATGAAGTGCTGCAGTTGCTGTCTGGTTTTAGTTACAATGTCTGTTTGTTGACATCTCACATGAAGGCCTGCTGTGTCTCTGGCTCTGTCTACTTCATTTCCCCTCTAATTAGGCTTTGCCCTCAATTAAGTTAATGATGCAACTTTTCCTATAGATCATTTGCCCCTTCAATCAATTAGTAGAATATGAAGGGTGCATCCCTCTTTGGCGTTGGATTTGCTTGCCTCAGGGCAGACTGTTCAGTTCACAGTAGTACTTAGGCAAAGCAAGCTGTTTACTCTGAAATATATAACCTGGCTAAATTAGCACTCAAAGAAGTCTGATCTTGAAAACGACAGCAACAAAAAACAATTATTCATGTGACAGTATAGAAATAACTACGGCAATCTGTAACACTAGCAAAAGTTTGGAAATAAAGTGAATATTACAAGGCAAACATTTTGCTGAGTACATGAAGTTATGGCCAAGGACAGAGCAAAGCTAAGTGGTGGCTCCTCACATGTTCTTTCTTCCAGATGTCATCCCTATATCCCATTGCAGATTCTTGTTATCTTCCCGTTCTTGATTTCTTTGTGACCTCCTCCCTACATGAAACATCCCAATCAGCCAATCTTACATTTTTAGAAAGTAGTCCGTAATGTCGTGCACTACCACTTGCCGTTCCACTATATGCTGGGTTCCTGACTGCTTAAACAGACCATCAGATTTCTCACAGTTGGCTTCAGATCATCTCTGGTGTTACTGTCATAAAACAGTTTCAGGCTTCTTGCTCAGGCTCACTCTTTTTGGCTCACCATCCAGTGCACCCCCAAATGCATCCTATCTCATTCCTTTCTGCTCCAGATTCTCATTGCTCTAGTTCCCAGAACTATAATGCTTGTCTCTGTCTTGACTGTCTCCCCATCTGTGCTCCACCCTTTATTTCCTTGCTTTCCCACATTTCTCTTCTCCCTGCCTTATTTGCCTAAAACACTACCGTGAAGTAATTGTACGTACCATGCGATCACACTATATTACCATTAATACAATTTCTACCATGCCTGCTGCCTCATATCTCATTTTTGAATTTCATTTTTCTTCTTGAAGAAGCAAATCAAGCCTTTTGAAGTCTATATGCCATATATCAACTCATTTCTTCCTATTCCCAGTCTATTTGCTTCATGGGCTTAGCTTTGGTGATAAAAGAAGCTGTGAATTTTACCTTCAGGTAACTAACAAGCATGAGCTCTCCTGAGGTGAAAACAAAGTAAAGATCAAAGCCTGTTAGTATTACCACAAGGTAAACTTGCTGAGGTCAGTCCTACACCCTGGCCAGGGGCTAAACCCAGCAAGTTTACCTCATGGTAAAATGACAGAGCTTGCTCTTTACTGTGTTTTTGTACAGGAATCCACTATGCCTTTGAGTTATTTGAGGTAACAAAACAAAACAACACAACACCAAACAAAACTAAACACTCTTTTTAATAGGGAAGAAAATCACTACTTTTCCCTTTCACCTTTTCTTAGCCATAGCTCTTACATTGTATATGACAGCAACCTCTTTACTCATAAAGAACTTATTTATTTATAAATAGTACTTTTTCTAAAAAGGGGTAACTTTTTTTTTCCCCTATCTATTCTTACCTTATTTTCTCAGCTGTTGACCTCCAATTTATTTAGATTCATTGTTCAGTTTAGAATATGTAGTCTTTGGATGAAGTGATCTGCCTTGTTCTGTGCTTGTTCATAAGTATTGTCTGAGAGAGTTGAGACTGTTCAGCCTGAAGTGGGGTTCAGAGGGGTCTTATCAGTGTGTATAAATACCTGAAATGAGGATGCAAAGAGAGCAGAGACAGGCTCTTTTCAGTGGTGCCCAGTGCCAGGACCAGAGGCAACAGGCACACACTGGAACACAGGAGGCTCCCTCTGAACACCCAGAAACTCTCCTTTACTGTGCAGGTGATGACTAAGCACTGGAATAGCTTGCCCAGAGAGGTTGTGGAGGCAAGAGATTCTGATTACGTGACTCGAGGTATCCCTGCTTGAGCAGGAGGTTGGACCAGATGACCTCCAGAGGGCCCTTCCAACCTCAACTACTTTGTGATTCTGTGATTCTGTAATATACATGTTTTTATTCATATTTACAAGTGGTCCTTAGAACAATACAGAGAAGTGGCCCTTCCTTGATAGCCTCCCTTACTTTTAGCACTAGCTGAAAATAGAATTTAAGATTGTGGTTTAGATAGAATTAATTTAAATAGAATTTAAGATGGCAGCTGTAAAGTATTTTTCTTTAAAAAGAACCCAAAATTTTCTACTTACAGTGGAAACATGGCATGCAGGCATTCCCTGGCAGAAACAGGAAACACTTTTACCTTGGGGGTGCTGCGGTCCAACTCAACCACATATTTATAACCCTGAGGAAAATCTTCCTGAGTCTTATTTCACCCCGCTAGTTGTCAGCAACGCATATACAAGAGTGAAGCCCAGCAATCCAGCAACAGAGCTGGAAGCATCCTCCACCTGCGTAACCAGCCTTAGCAGGAAACACTACCAACTCAAAAGCATTAGGTTTGCTACTGGATAGGAATATTTTTGTACTGATATACATGGTAATCATGTCTTATGCTTGACTGTATAGTCTTAACATGAAGAAAGGACCTTACGCTGTATTACATACCAATAAATCAAAGAAGAATTATAGAATCCACGTTATCCAACTTCCTTCCCATGTTCACACCATCCCTGAACATATATGTGTCTGTCTTCTATGTCCAAGCATTGTGTAAATGTGTTCAAATGACATTCTTACCCTGCAAATTGTGCATATAGGTAAGTCTAAATTATGCCCATTTTACTAATAAGAGAACAAATAGAGAACACAAAAGGTAGCTTGCTTGTGGACACAGAGCACATTGTTTGCAGAACATGAATGAGCCCAGAGATCATTGTTGTATGTCTGTATGCATCCTCCATCCCCATCCACGCAAGTAGATTTTAAAATACATTCTGTTCTACATATTAACTGACTTCAGTTTAGAAATATGAAATTGTTTTGTGTGTATTTTGTGGTTTGTTTGTTTTTTTTTTTTTTCTGTTAAAAGTATTTGAAGCATACTTGAGTACCTGTACATACTCTTTTGAGTAGATTAAAGTCACATGAATGACAATTTCTCTGAACTGTTTAGTTGTATTATCTTGCTATTTGTTTCAGTGCATATTTCAGTATACTCCTAAACGTTAAATGTGTGTGCAAAGTTCAGTTTGACATAGCGTAACATTCTTCTAGTGGTAAGAGTGTTATCACTTTGTTGTTTTGAATCTAATTTTCACATCACGAGACAAGAAAAGATAGACAATGTTTTACCACATTTTGAATAAACATATAGCAAAAGGCTTTTTTTTTTTTTTTCTGGATGAATAAGAAATAAGTCATTTTCTTCTTTAATATGCATACTCAAACAAGGTCATTTTTGTAAAGCAAAGTTTTCTTAAAATGGTACTAAAAATGCATGATTTGTTCCTACCATATTTCATACTATAGCCTTACAAAGAATGACAAAGACATGTAATTCCTGCCTATAGAAGGTGGTTGATCTTTATCTATCTTTTGATGGATAGATGATCTTTAAGGTCCCTTTGAACCTGAGCCGTTCTATGATTCTATGATATTGTCAATAGCACTTATATACTTTGTATACTTTGTTAGCCTCAGATTTCTTAAGGGAAAGTGTATAAAATACAGGACTGTGTAAAACTGGATGTCTTGAATCAGTTGTTCAAAGGGAACTAGAGAAAAACAGAACTGAAAATGAGATTGGAATTATCATGCAACATGTTTGATAACCATGTCCTTAAAAACACAACATTTAAATGAATATGTATTTACCAGTTCTCCCACCAGTTGCATTAATATGTTTTGTAAACAAGAAAGATAAGACAATCACAGAAACCTGTAAACGTTTTAACACAATGAAGTAAGAATGGCAAAGCATAAGATTCATGTCAGCCAAAATAATCTATCAAGTCTGAATTGTTGTGGTCTTTTTTAGGTTCCCTATGTCTGCAAAGAAGACTGAGACATCTCCAAAGGACAGCTTATCCCTTAAGACCAGTGATTAAGACTGCTGGGAAAAATTAACCACTGGAGGTATCTATTTTTCTCACTTGACTATCGAGAGCACCTATGTGACTAGATCTAGATCCTCTAGATTCTTTTTACATGACTTTCAGCAGCAGAAATTCAACTCTGATCCTGCAAACAATAAGCACACACATAACTTTAAGCACCTGGATATCCCTAGAAATGTGAAAGATCCTCTCAGAGCTTTTACAAGCAAATATGCATGACTGCAAGCGTAGAGACTAAATATCCCTTCTTCAGCATGTTATGAATGACTAGGCTTCCATACTTGTCTAGAAACTCAAACATTGGTGGGGCTTTCCACAATTAAAATGTGATGTCTATCTGGAAAAAAAAAAAAAAAAAAAAAAAAAAAAAGCATATGGTCTTCAGAAGCATAAACATGATCTTTTTTAATTTCTAGCAGCATTTAAACCTTTGGAGTGATTGAGAATTTATGTGTGAAATAATTTGACAAATGGATTTTTTTTTTAATTATTAATTTTTAATCTTGCATATTCTGGAAGAGCTTTGATGAAGTTGAATTCTCATATGTAGGCATGTGCATCTCTTAAAATAAATTTTGCTTATAATATGAGACAGCTCTCATCAGAAAGGGTATATATGGTCATAGGGGAAACAAAATGTAAACCTTTGCTTTAGGTACATGTATATTGTGTCAAAAGACAAAACTGATAGGAAGACTGTGAATGTTCTATCAGGTAGACTATGGTTAAATCAGATTCACTTTTATCTTATCTCATGACCTAAAGAAATATGTGCTAGTGACACAGTACATACTTCCTAATGGAGAACATCTTATTGATTTTACTTGGTGACATTTAAACCATTTCATTTTACTGGTTTTAGCTTACATTCAGAAACAAAAAATGTATGTCGTATTACAGCTATCAAATTTAGATGGTAACAAGTCTCTAATTACTGAAATTAGATGAAGAAGAATCCTGAAGTCATTTAAAAAATCCTATTTCAGCCAATTTCTCAATAACTTAATCTTCTGAGTGTGTCCTTCCTCTTCCATAAAGGAAAGAGAATGAATACCAATGGGGTATTAATTAAGAAAATAAATTGGATTAAGATTGAGAACGATGTCCAACATGTATCTATGCCTGTATAAAAGTTTTCATATTTGGGAGGAGAAAATAAAGTGCCTTTCTTCCCTCTAAATAACAAAATTATCTGTTATTAATACTAAATTTGGGAAAAAAAAAATGGCAGGAGGGATGGTGAATGTTAATAGAATTTGGAAGTTTAATTGAGTCAAATCAATTCAACATTTTTGACAGGTAAGGAATGTGACAGCTGATTTTTTTGTCCCAGTACAAAGGTCCTACGGTTGAAATAGCTTTCCTCTTCCTAATCTATTCTTTTGTCTGTGTGATGAGCGTAGTTTCCCATACAGATCTCTATTCTTTCTCTCTTTCCCTTTGTCCCCTTACCTTCTTATGCACCTAGAAAAGCCAGAATTCTCTACCTGTTTTACTTCTTTCCTAACGCTTCACAAAATGCTCATGAAAATAATGAGTAAATGCTTTAATGTGGGACAGGGTGTTGGAAGAAAACAAGTTAGGAGTTTTTGAAAACTGAGCTATAATATATTTGAGATGACTGTGGACTGGACAGTTTTGCTTTTTTCATACTCTGTTTCTTGAACTACAGAGATGTAAACATGCACCTGTACCATGGTAAATGTAACATCCTTGCATGAGTTCAGTGGTCAGGACAGTACTCCACTGCTGTAGACTGTAAATGGGTATGTGTGAAATTTTCTTTACTCCAAAGCCAGAGACATGGTGTGTCTGGACCCAGGACACTGAATACCGAACACCAGGATTACTGGTAAAGAGGTCTGTTATTGTGCTTTCTATGGTCTAATGGTGTGCCATCTATCAGAAAGCCTAAAACTTCTCAGTGATGTCCTCTGTCTTCCACAGGTAGACTGTACTGAGTAAAGTGTATTAGTAGGTGACAGAACATACGTCACACAATATCTAAGAAAGCCTCTGTCTAGAAGACTACAACCTAATAAAGAGTATCTGGAAGCAATAATAAGTACAAAAGGAAACAAAAGTTGAGAACCACTTTGATGTTACTACGAGGTAATGTTTATGGCTTTTTTTTTATTATTAAACATTTTCCTTTCTCACCACATCCACATATGTTTTGCCTGGATTTTGTTTCAGCCAGCTGTACTGCATCTATGTGCTCTTTTTAACTATACACTAGAGCAACCATCTTACATCACTACTGTTTTTCTTTCAGCAACCTTCCTTTGTGGGGCTGATGTCCAAGTCCTGAACTGTCCATGGACTCTCTGTCAGTGATTGTATACTGCGATTTGGGATGAAGGGAGTATGCTGGGAGCTAGAGCAATTTAAGATCTAATACCTCTTCGACTGATAATCAGCCCCTAAAACTGTCAACAAATGGAGTCAGAGAGGAATTTTAATTAAACATCATTAAAAACTCAAAACTAAAAAAAAAAAAAAAAAAACAAAAAAAAAACTTTTCTTTAATATCAAAAATTCATAGTGGCACCATTTAAAATTTATATGAATGATCAGATACATCCTTCTCAACAGTTGCAAGTAGATACTAGAAAGCCATTCTCTTCCATATGTGTGAACATTAGGAAAAGATTGATTACAACAGGGTCAAAGTCAGGAACAACTGGAACATTATCAGTGTCCTAGGCCTCAGTGGGGTACTTTTTCATGGCAGCACTACTTTCTAAGATCTATGTCCCACATGACGTAAGCCTCGTAAGCTTTATCCTCCACACCCTTCCAAAAAGACTGTAAGATTGTAGGTCTGCATAAGAATAATTCACATTTTTCAAGCTGTATGGCTAGCAAGCAAGGGCCAGATATAACAATTTGTTTGCGGTGTGGTCTTTGAGTTTAAGAACTATATGTGGGGAGATTTGAAAGAATAATTTCTGTAGCTGTTTCAGATAGCAAAGGCCCTTACAATGGCAACTTAGTATTTATTTACTTAGAATTAATCTATTGCCAAGTTCATTATATGCATTTTATTTAATGTTGGCTGCATATATGTATATTAATCCTGACTTTTGCACAAGTATATTTTCTCATGAATCAGAGGGATTTTTTATTTGATTTGATTTTATTGAGAAATTGCCCTCATTCCTGTTCCACTCACATAATTTTTGGTTTCATGTTAGAAAGATAGGCAGATGTTTCAATACAATAAAAAGACGGAGAGAAGGAGACATAACTTTTAGTCCTTCTTGTTCTTACAAAAATAACACCAGGAAAGATGAAAAACACAGCCTTTGAGGAAATTCTATGCCAGCTTGATGTCTGTATTGTCAAAACAATCAGCTAAAAACTATATGGAGAATGTAATAGTCTGAATATTTCATGCAGAAATTATTTAAGCATTTGCTGAAGGAAATTATTTTATTTAAGTTTATACAAAAATACTAAAGGGAAACCAATGCCAATATAAATATCGCCTTAAGTATTGTTCGTTATATTTTCAGGACAGCTGAGGTATCACTTTGAGGCAACGCATAGTTTTAGTTCAGGAAGAGTCATGATTGTAACCTTTGATCTTTATTTCCTACAGTTAATATGATAATAATTCTTTTTATCTCATCATGTACATACACATTCCTAAGACTTAAAGCCGGTGGTTGTGCAAGAAGTTATTTGTAGTCTAAATGAAGTACTTGGAGGATAAATCAAGAGGTTTTATACAATACTCACTTGTGATAAATCATTTTTATGCTGTTTTGCTCTCTTCAGTGTAGCACCACCTCCAGCTCATACTAGCATATCATAGACTACATATGAAATTTTGTCTGCTCTTGGAATAGAATGCAGCTTTTTTGGGGAAAGAAAATTTCTTGTGTGTTTATGTGACACTAAGAACCATCAGAGTCCACCAAATTAAAATAAACAAAAAAGAAAGTAATTAATTAATTTTAAAAAGCAGACTGTTCTACTGCAGGTAGGATCAACATCATTTAATCTTTATTTTACCTTGAAATAAATTATATCTAAAATAGGTCAGCAGAATCACCAGCTAGAAACATTTGTGTGTTGACAATGAAAAGAGCTTGAAATGACTAGGTCAGATGTAGATATCTACCTTGTAGAGAGGTTTCCTAATCTAAATTATTAACTGCAAAGATCGTAAGAGTTTTAGTTTTACACTGATAAAATTAAAATAATTTCTTCATGGTACTTGAGCACCAAGCATGACCACTAGAAATGCCAAATGTTTACAGTTCCTATGTATTTCAAATTTTAACTGCATGCATCTAGTCTCTTACAAGGATCCTGTTTAAATCAGACATATTCATGTACTCAAGGGTAGTCTGAAGCTTTATGCAAGGACTTCAAAATTATAATCAGGAGTGATCTCAATACATAACAGTAGCTTGTGGCAATCCTGATCAGGAAGAGGAAAGGGTTATGAAAAGAGACTGTTCAGCTGCTGGCCACAACTCTGTCATGAAATATGGACAATGCTTCAACATTATAATAGCACAGTGTGTTTATAATGGGGTGTTTCCAACCCCCTGCCCTTCTCCCTTCCCTCCTAACCGGTGAATTCTCCCTTGCATAGGTCAGTATCAGTCATTCCACTAATGGCAGTGGCCTTTAGATAATTTCCATCATTATTCATTCAAATAGGTTATAAGCTACAGAGAAAAGTAAAATTAAGCACATGTATAGATGGGGTTGTCTCGAGAACACATTTACCCTTATGAAAAACACACAAAAATAGCCCTTGGAACATGAGAAACATAATCACAGTTCATGCACATACTTTGTCTTCTCTGTTGTACTTTGATAACTTATTATAGTCAATAAGGCCATTATGCTTTTCTGTGAACACAAGACTTGTTGTTTAAAAATGTCTGATGTATAACAGTGAATTATCCTTTTAGAATAAAAATGCAATCAAAATCAATGTAATGCCTGATTAATACTACCAAATGCTGTCCAGGAGCCAAAAAAGGTCTCACTGAATCCATATTGCTTGTATATAAAGACACGTATATACACATACTTGCCTATTACTCTTATCATATTTGTTCCTGTTAAAAATTTTATGAGTCAGTACAGGAACAAATAGACAAGCGGAAGAGGTAATTCAAATAAAAACATGAAATGTGTTTTTGTAGAGCTAACACAGTTAAGGATTACATGTATTTCTCAGAGGGTGTCATACACAACTGATATTCCTCATAGCATTGATTTCTGTGTGAGTTTTGAATTAGAACTAGGAGTAACTGTCAACCAGTGTGAACCACATTTGTTCTTGGTTAAATTTGCAGTGCCATTTTGATTCAAGCCAGAACATAAACTGTGTGTAAAGGATTGTTTTAAATAACTATGTACTAAAGGTTGAATCTTGAAAACTTTCACACACTAGAATAGTGCTACTGATGAGCATCTGATCCTGGTTAACTCAAAGTGCAAGAGTAGTCCCATGTCCACAGAAGATTCTTTAGAACAGTAGATTCAGGTGTCTTAAATTTAAATCAAGTGTGAAGAAGTGCTTTGGAAAATTTCTTCCCCCTATGTGTTTTTCTTTCCAGTCAAAGAAATGTTAAATGCAAGGCTAATTCGTTGTGATGTTATGCTGCAATGTTTCCCTTGGCTTGTGTTCCTTATTATTTAATTAAATGTCATCAAACTTTTCATTGTCAGACTAAAATATTTGTGTTCTATTTTTATATCTCCATTATATATATATATATATATCCATAGTGGATATTCATATATCAGAGACAGTGGAAGAATAAGAGGTAGAAATACTATAAGGAGTACTTCCTTCAGAACATTCTATGACTGTGGACTCTCTGTAGGTAATTTAATATACTCTGACTTTCTTGGTATATCACCAAGAGATCATCAAGACTAATTTAGATTAAAATGAAATAGTGGAAAAAAAATTTATTTTTTTTTCCATACCTCATGTTATATTATTACTTTGTGTGTTACTGATTTGCATGTAAGATATTGTATTTCAATTGAATTTCACTATCTTAACAGAAGTACAAAGGGAAGAAGATTTCACTCAGTGGCAGAGTCTAGTTTTCTTATATCCCCTTCAGGATTCATAGGAGGCATGTGATAGCAACTACAGCAGTCTTTGCAGAGATACAGCATAAAGGAAAATAGAGCATGGTTCCTCTCATCACCCTTCTGTCATTCTTTAACTCTGGGGGTAGCACTCCTACTGTTGAGATCATTGCTTTATTATTGGGGATATCCTCTAAGACCACCACAAACTGTACCAAGTAACATCAGTGGTCCCATCATAGACATCTGTCCACTGAGAATCAGTGTGACACTATCTCCTTCCATCGCTTTATAAAGCCTGTTAAACAGCTGTCTTATAATATTCATGTTCAATTCAGGCTGGATTTGAACTTGTTAATTATGAGTAAAATGTTAATTGTGCAACATTACCAATCTTACAGGCACCATTGCATATTAGAAAATGAATTTAAATTAGCTAGGTCAGGCCTCACCTGGAGTGCTGAGCCCAGTTCTGGGCTCCTTGGTACAAAAAAAGACAGGGATCTCCTGGAAAGAGTCCAGCAGAGGGCTACAAAAATGATATGGGGCCTGGAGCATCTTCCCTGTGAGGAAAGGCTGAAAGACCTGGGTCCATTCAGCCTTGAGAAGAGAAGATTGAGAGGGGATCTTATTAGTTTTTACAAATATCTTAAATGTGGGAGACAGAGGGATTTGACCAACCTCTTTTCAGTGGTTTGTGGGGATACGACAAGGGGCAATGGTCACAGAGTGGATGAGGAAGTTCTGCACCAATGTGCGAAAGAACTTCGTGGTGAAAGTGACAGAGCACTGGAACAGGCTGCCCAGGGACATTGTGGAGTCTCCTTCTCTGGAGATATTCAAGGCCCATCTGGATGCCTACCTGGGCAGCCTGCTCTAAGGAACCTGTTTTGGCGGGGAGGTTGGACCTGGTGATCTCTTGGGGTCCCTTCTAACCCCTACAATTCTGTGATTCTGCTTCAGATGGAGTCTTAATTTAGATGGTTTCAAGCTGCAGGGAGAGAGGCAAACAGTGTTCTTTGCAATTAAGAACAAATAAAGACACAAAGATTCCTACAGAAAAAAAAATAATTAAAAAAAAAAAAAATATATATATATGCTTTCACATCTTCCAGCTGCTTGTTGCCCCTTCCTTGTGCCCCTTCCCACTGCCATCTCACAGGTTGCATCACCTCATTTTAAACTCAGGTACCTGCAGCTTCGCTTTCTAAAGAAATGAGAGATCTGTGGCGATGTGTCTTGGACAAGGAGGCAAACCAGGAAACCAGTATTCATGGCAATTTCATGTACATTAAAGGAATAGATGTGAAAGGCAGAGAATTGGAAGCAGAGTGAGAAAGAGGTAGCACTGGCCACAAAGAAAAATATAAAATTACCAAGTAAAAGCATTTCACAGAACCACAAAATGGCCAAGGTCAGAAGGGACCTCTGAAGATCATCTAGTCGAAATCCCCTGCCAAGCAGGATCACCTTGTGCAGAATGGCATCCAGGGGGATTTTGAATATCTCCAGAGAAGGAGACTCTACAACCTCTCTCTCTGGGCAACCTGTTGCAGTGCTCTGTCACCCTCACAGTAAAGAAGTGCCACCTCATATTCAGATGGAACCTCCTGTGCTTCAGTTTGTGCCCATTGCCTCTCGTTCTGTCACTGGGCAAAACTAAAAAGAGACTAGCTCCATCCTCTTGACACCCTCCCCTCAGATATTTATACACATTGATGAGGTCTCCCCTCTGTCTTCGCTTTTCCAGGCTAAACAGGCCCAGTTCTCTCAGTCTGTCTTCGTACGACAGTACTCTAATCATCTTAGTAGCCCTCCTCTGGTCTTGCTCCAGTAGTTCTATGTTCCTCTTGTACAAGGGAGCCCAGAACTAGACACAAGGCACATTTGGGTGCTTTATTGTCTTTAAGGAAAAAAATGAAAAGAATGAGAAGTTAAAATATTTAAACTGCATCAGCTAGATTAGATGTCAGTGGAGCAAGTGAATACTGGCTTTGTATTTGTTTTGTGTGTCTGCTGATTTAGCTTAGCTGAATTTTTGTTAAAAAAATAAAAAATTAAAAATTAAATCATACACACTGTGAAAAATAAAAAATATCCAGATGAATATTTTTTTTAAAGGCTCAACACATCCATTAAATATGAACATGTACAATGCCACAGACTGTGCTGCTTTATTTTGCAAGAAAGGCCAAATGTCCTGAACAGTGACACCACAAAGAGTGAAGTAGTTAACATTAGATTTAATTTGAGAAATATCTGAATTTGTCTACTTTTTAACCAAAACATTACAGGACATTAAGGTTTTGTCAACATTAAAGGAGTCAGCCTGGCCTATACTTTTGTATATGTCACATTATTCGTAGGCACGGTCTCATAGGCTGTTTACTTGAATAAATGTACATATGAGCATAAGCATTTAGAGAACAGGAGCCATTAGCATCTACCATCAAAGTTCCCAGCAAGAAGATTTTTATACTTCTGGAGAAACTAACTCAAACACAACAGCATGATTTGATGGTTTAGTTCAGACAGACCAGTGATTCAGAGCATCTTTATTTATTTATTTTCTTCTTTTAGGTATTCAGTAGATATAGCTAGGCAATTTGCAAGAGTTAAATAACTGCAACATTACCAGCATTTGAATAATTTACCAATTGGCAGAACAATTCCCATCTCCTCCATTTGACCGGATATTTGTTTTATGTGTGTGCTTGATATGCAATATTTACTCCTGATAAATTGGGGGAGGCAAGTGTATTTGCTTTCGCTAAATCAGGACTAGAAGAACTTGTGGTTGAAGCTATGATTATTATGAATATGACATTGAAAATGGGACTAGAAAAACACTATCATAGCTTTTTTTGTTCTTTTCCCAGGGTAAGACATCATCAGTACTCTACTTTTTAATCATGACTGTTAGCATTTCAATGAAAGAAGATATTATAGGTCTCAAAAAGTTCTTCAAAGCCCTTTTATCCACCCATTAGCTTCTTCTGTAACTTTTCTACTAAACAAATTTAAAACATTTTAGAGGGTTTCCCCCCTCCTTTTTTATTTTATTTTTTTAAACGGGGATAAAAATTTAAAAGTCAAATTATGTAAATGTGGTGAAATTATGAGCTCTTTATTAAGATACTATTATAATGCAACTGTTGTTTTTATAATATGGGCAACCTATATTCTGGGTATGCAGTTTTCAGAAAGGAAACTTAGTTTCCTCATTTGGTATGAAAACAGTATCAAAGTGTATATGGTTTGTTCTCAATTTCTTTGCACTATCTGATCTTTTTAAGTAATCTATAAAGATTTAAACCATAGGACGTGAAGGATACTCAGGTTACAAGTGCCCCAAGAGATCTTGTCTGTGTTGCACTTTAGAGTTAGAAGTTATTTCCCTAAAACAGAGAACAAGGAAAACTTAGTGATTTAAAACTTAAATACTGGCATTTTAAAAGCAGCAGTGTCACTATAGGCAGGAATATTTCATAAGCCTTCCTGCATTCAGATTTATTTGTCATCACTATCTATATCATTCTTTGCTGGTCACACTCCCGAAATAGATAGAATTCAATGTAATTCAATGCCTGATGTAGTTCTATCCAAGTAAATGCACCTCTGCTTTTTTTTTTTTTTTTTTTCCTGTAACAACGTTGAATTTGAACAATCAGGAACAAGTTTAAATTAATAATACTACTAATGAAGTATAAATGAAATAAAATAAACCAGCAATGATGGAATGTTATTCTGAGAGTAGCAGCAAGCAAAGCTTTATTTTAAACAATACTTTGGAAATATGTCTATTTTTATCAGCGGAAGAAAATCAGGATCTTAATCTTCTTCTGCAGTTGTAGCTGTTTATAGATGAGAGGCTTGAAATGTAAGTAGAAGAGCAAAAACTCAGCTGGTACAAATCAGCATGGTTACTGAAGTCACTGGAATGATAGCAGGGTTTCACCTTCTCAGCATCTGGCCTTCACACAATGTGAGCAGTTGATGTTTCAAAAGGTAAAGTATGTATGTACAAGCAAAGAAGACATGCTGAATCTTCTGTGTATGCCTTGTTAAAAGGTTGTGGCTTTGATTAAAGTGAATTCAGTGTCTGCTTGACAGGCAAGATTGACAGAACAGGAAACTGGTGTCTTCCATTAGCCCCAGAGTAGATAAAAGCAAAGGCAGACAGATGCAGCTCCACCCACTAAGGAAAGGTTTCCTTTAGGACTGAGCAAACCATTAGTTTTCAAAGGCTTTCACTCCTTGCGAAGAGAATGCTGTACATCAGACCATACATGGATGTCTTTTTTTTTTTTTTTTTTTTTCCCCTCTGGTAGGAGATATTAAAAAAAAATAAAAATTAAATAAAAGATGTAAGAAATGTGGAGAGAAAGCCTTCCCCTTGTGTCCTCATGGCTTCTGGTAATTAACAAACACAACCAGACCAAGCACTGATTTATAGAATACTCTATACAGCTTTTTAGAGGAATTTTATTTCCTGATCACTGTTACTCAATTTTGAACATATCAAAAGTGCCTCTTGCAAACTATATACTTGCCAGTAAGGAACTCTGGTTATCTCGGGGCTTTGGGGATGTAAAAGTCCTTCTATAAATAGAAATCTTATTGATGTCCAAATGAAGAAAGGACTCAGTTCTGCCTGATTTCTTAATTTTAGCTTACCAGAACAAGTACAATATAACAGAGGTAAGCCAAAGTGGACTGAAAAAATTTGGTGATTTTACAAATGTAAGAACAAGAAGTTTTCATGTTGTAATGCTGTTTACCATTGCTTCTGCTTTTTTTTTTTTATTTTTTATTTTTTATGAGTAACAAGAATTCTGCAACCGCTTAAGAGAAAAATGTGAAACCTTGTTAACAGCATAAAAGTCTGTTAATACTTTTTCAGTATGCAGAAGAAAACAAATCTAATTTTCACCAAATCTTTTCTAAACACCCCTGTGGTTGTTTTTTTTTGTTTTGTTTTGTTTTGTTTTTTACATGTCTTATGAGTCAATAATGAGTCAAATGTTACGACATGCAATTTTAAAGAGACTGTTAATGTGAAACCTAATAGATTTTTCAAAGGGGCTTAAAAGTCCTATTACTAGCTATCTTCTGAGTTCTTCAGCCAATTTTTTTGGTTTCCTATTGCTTTCATCTAAAGTGTTCTCTGTGTTTTTAATTCCCCTATTCTTTGTCATCATATGAAAGACTAGCACAAACAACAATGGCAAAGAAATAGGAACTTTTGCCCATTAAAGGCTGTCTAAGTTAGACACAATATCATAAATAAATAAGAGTATGACTAGTAACTGAGGAACAGAGGAAATCAATGACAGAAAAGGGAAAACAGCCCTTTTCTTCTTGCATGTACACTGTAAATATTTATTTTGGTCTTTTTTTCTCTGATACAATCACAGGTGTGAGGAGAAGTGGTTTGTGCCAACCCAGAGCTTATTGACAGAAAGCTAGCTGCTGAACGTGGGGTTTTAAGGAGGAATCTTAAGGAGGCGAGCCAACGTCATCAGGGCTGTTTACTGATCCAGATTTGATTTGCCACGTTAACTACAAGAGTTAAAATAATGAATGTTTTACTGTTATTTAAGCTGTGCTGAAACCACCAGGCCAAAAATGAAATTTGGTGGCATCAACCAAATACCACAACCATATAATTCCACTGTCCCCTTCCCAACATACAGCCACTGGCACTAAAGTAACTGAGTAAAAAACTAAAGGAAAAAGAAAACTAAAAATGAAACTTTTCTATAAAGAAAACTATGTGAAAAGGGGGCTTTTTCCTGCTTGGTCTCAGTGATGATATCAAGGGAGTCAGGGCAGGGGAAGAGAGAAGATGAAAAACCAGGGGGAGTGTGAGGGATGATGGTTCAGAGCCTGCCGACAGTATAGCATAGCTGCCAGATCCAATGGAGTCCCTAGAGAAAATGAAAGTTGCCTTCTTTCAATGAGGCTGTAAACAAGGTTGCTTTTGGGCATACTTGGATGCCACTGCAGACCAGAGGGTCTGGTCTGGGGCAATGAAGGAGCTTAACGTGTCTGGCCTGGCACCTCTCTCACACTTGAATGTTTCAGACATGCATTTCTAGGATGTTATGCTGCTAACAATATAAAGATGCAAATTATACTATTGTTAATTAAAAAAAAAAAAAAAAGCTCTGGAAGGTTCATATTCTCACTAATACATGATGGCTACAGATGATATGAATATAAGACAAAAATGTCAATGCATAAAAGCAAATCTGGAATACTGCAGCTGAAAGTACGGGCATTGAAAGCTTTCCAAGAATTTCCAGTGATGAAAGTGGAGAATTGGAGTGGACACTAAGAGTAAATAAATTGACATATGTATCTTTAGAAGTTGTTAAATAATGCTTATTGTTTACTGAACTTCAAACTAATTACCAGTAAGGTGGGACATAATATTTTTTTTTTTTTTTATGGCAGACTATATGTTCGTTTTTATTTTTACAAATATGCATACCAGCACATATACATGCTCTCAAAATAACAATGCTGTTAGTGTATAGAGTCCATCTGGTTCTCAGAACAGCAGTTCTTGAGAAAAGAACTACAAGTGAAAGAACTTCAAGTTTCCTATACTACTTGTTAGATCTTTCTACTTTGTTGTTTCATTTATATACTATGATTTATCTCTAAATGTACTCATATACCACACAAATGTAGGGCTTCCTCTACTTATTGTGATACCAGTGTAAGAGACAGATTTTCTTGTAGTCATCAAATTTCTTTATCAAAATCAGTGTCAGTGAAACTAGAAGAGATTCTTTCTCTGCAATCTATTAAAAAAAAAAAAAAATCCAAACTAAATTCCATGCTACTATTTTGCTTCTATAAACACTTCAATTATACATTCTCAGATAGTCATAACTCTCTGTTGAAGGAAAATGCTGTATCCCTGATAGAAAAATGTGACATCAGAGTTTCTTCTAGCATTTCAAGTAGATTAACTTAGATTAACTTTCCAGCCAATTATTTTGTATATAAATCATAACAGGTATCTGATTTTGGATAGGACATACAAGAGCCTTCTTATTCTGCTTAACTGAAAAACAGCAAAAGTCACTGTTGTTGGGATTCATTTTACCAAATATAGACATCAGTAATAATCATCATAAATCACAGTGCAGCTGTAGTTAACATCCGAAGTGCTCTCATTTCTGTTCAATGAAATGAAATAAGCACTTCTAAAGTATGAATCATCTCATCCTAAAATAGATGTTGAAAACAGGTCAGATGACTCTTATCCTTATTGTACCTCTTTATTCTATTGGCTACAAAGGGAATCTTAGGTGACTGCCTCAGATATAAACACCTAAATTCAGTGATTCCCACCTTGCCAAGCTTGACAATTATTTGTATGGCTCTGAGTAAGACCCATTAGTTTATTTAATCCTGAAAGCTGTGAAAGGACTAACATCCCTTCAAAATGTCTAGGTACTTATATATCTGGGTCTCTTAGTATAGTTTATTTTTGATCTTCATATTGTGTCTGTTTTCTTTTGATTTTTTTGGGATAATCATCTCTTCAGAAAAAAAAAAAAAAAAAAAAAAAAGAAAAAAAAAACAGTTGTTCAGAAAGTAAAAAAAGAAGTAGATGTGAATTTCTTATTACACCATAAACTGAATATTTCAGAACTTAGCTAAGTTTAAATGGAGATGAAATCCTTTGCTTTTTCTTTCATATGAAATGTATACAACATTCCTCCAATCACTATGACCCTCAAGATCTTTACACTTTTAGGGTCAAAGATTTAAGATCTTTAACAACTTTGAGATGTGTTTTTACTGAGGTGTCAGTGAGATTACATAAATGGTTTACATCAGTTTAGCAAAGGATTAACTCTTTTAATAATAGTCAGTTCCTGATTACCTTTGCCCTTCCAAACCACATTCTTAATTATATGTAAACGTCAGGCCATTTGTCCAGCCAGGGGCTGATACTTATGTATAGTGTATTTGTTAATATTGTATTTTGTATTATTCTATTAATTTGTATAATATTGTATTTGTTTGTTCCAGCATGTCTCTGGGATGAGTTTATGGAAAAGACCCTGTCTCTTGTGCAGCAGATGAACCTGAATTCCTCTGCAAGGCTGTGAGGTTCAGCCCATCCCTGTTTTCAGAAGGCTGGCCATCTGGAAGTGCTTTACAGCTTTCATTAATAGAGAGATTTATTGAATGCAGTAATGTAAAATGCAAATAATTGAATCAGAGAAGCATTCTTTATGTTACTAACATTGACATTGAATTCAAACAACTGTATATTTCCATACTTTCCACTTGACTTTCCATATTCTTGCAGTGACAACATATTTATCAGCCTCTTTTCCTTAATGCATGACACTCTATACAATATGCCTTGTGAAGTAAAAGGATAACTTGTGAAGTAAAAGTAGAATGTCAAAGGAGGTGTCCCCAGTGAAACCAACAAGGCCACAGTACAGAAAACATTTACAATGCACTTTATACCCACCGGCTGCTTAACAATGCTGCAGTCCTTCTCTGGACACAGAATGTGTCTAGGTAGCAAAAGAGAAACCTTGACACACCTAGCGGGGAGTTGCCTGAGACGTAGCAATAGAGCAATATTTGCAAGCCTGGGATTTGAAGCTTGCAAATAATAGGCTGGTAGGCTAATAGACTGATAATTACTGTCCTGCAGAGGTTCATGGGGAAGCTGGTGGGTTTGGGGAGCTGTGCAGTGGGCCTTTGGAGCTTTCAGCATTTTTGAAAGGCATTATTTTTTTCTGCCATCTGTAGGAAGGGCTAGAAACAATTTGAATATCTCTGTATCTCTTCACAGCAGCATCCTTGACAAAACTCCTCAAATTCCTCTAAAATTATTAGAAACACATCTGCAAGAACTATATCTGCCTGGCTCTAACACATACTTCAGGTCTGGGAAAGCAAAACTTTAGTGGTTTGCATTCACTTTAGTTTGGAAAATTTTTCCCTGCTGTAAGATCATGAGTTCACAAATGATGCTAATGCAGTTCACGAAGTAACACATGAATATAATTGAATTGCTTTTGATGTGCAATGTAATTATCTTAGAGATCAATAAGGAAGCTAAATGAAATTTGCTTCCTATGTTTGCACTGATATGCTATTCACTCTTTCGACTATTGATCTATAGTAGATATAAACTTTTTTCCTTTTTAATTTTCTTGGACATCATTATAACATTACCTATTCTCATACACATTATCCAGAACTCAAGTACCACTGTCTGTTATCATTAGCAACAGTAACCACATGAAAAATCTTATGATTTATTCATTTCTCCATTAATTCTCAGTCAAATCTCCCAGCTGCTTTGGACTATGAGAAATGTTTTGTTTCCACTTCCGCATTTTAATTAAATTTCATGAGCCCTTCTTCACCTTATTATTAATTCTTTACATTTAAAATATGAGGATTATGGAGAAATAAATTTGTGGAAGATCTAGGAGGAACAGGTCCAAACTGACTTTCTTTTTTATTAATGCTTTCTCATTTCTGCTTGATACTCTGTCCTACAGCAAGATTTCATGAGGTTCAGTTTTCCCGTGTCAAACCAGTCTGATTTTAAATCTATTTGTGGGAAAATTGAATGATTTTTAATGCAAGATACCTAAAAGTAATAAACATACAGGCTCTGGTACTCAATATATGCCGACTTTGTTCATTACAGCGTCAAAGCTATGTTCAAAACAGCAATGAGTCAGAGCTTGTACTGTCCACCTCTGCCCTGTTTTGGATCCCATCTTTGGAGAGGCATATACACAGCACAATGTCTTTGCTAGGTGTATCTAGCAGGTCACCTGAAAGTAACATACCTAGGTTTACTACAAATGAACAGAGTACTACTTACAGACTAAGGCACGGCATAATGTAAAACAGTATGCCTGGGCTCTATGTGCTCCCAAACAATTAGTTTTTTGGGAGAAGAAATTCTCACTCTCTGAAATGGGTCATATTCATTTCCACATTATCATAGCATGTTGTAATTCCCAAGAAAAAAAAACTGGCAGTCTAAGTTTGTGCTAAAACAGGGAGTGTCTGTCTGTGAACTTGTCTCACCAAGCATACTTTTAACAAGCTGTCCCAGTTGCCTGAACATCGTCTTCTTGTGATTGTGTGGCACCGCGTGTCCAAGCATAGTTTTTCTGCATATATGAGAGACTTTTATACTGTGGGCCAAGAGTAAATTACATTGATAACCATGAGCAGACATATTTCAGGAGAGGATAGATATTTTCTTTAACATTTTTATTCCATAGACTAATATTCTGCATTTTACTTGATTCACAAGTGTAAGCTAAAGAAGTGCAGGAATGATCAATAACAGATGCTAAGGGATCTAATTACAGAAACTGACATAGTCACATTTTTAAATGCAAGCACACTAGTTTATTTAGAGACACGCATGCACTTTATATTCATTAGTCTTGAATATGCACCAAAATGGATTAGAAAAATAAAACAGTGTGTGCCTTGAGATCTGATTTCACTGGTACCATCTTATATTGTGTTTTGGACAGGCAACTACATAAGGAAGTTTGTTGTTTGACTACTTTGTGAATGTCTACTTGGTAAAGTTTTCAGCATTACAGTTGGATTCAGTTTTGTAGGACCATAAGCTTTATTTATATTTAAGTCTTCTACACCCCTGACACACTCCACCCCCACACACACACCCACACCCCCCACATTTTGCTTACCACTTAGAGGCAAAAAATCAAATCAAATCAAATCAAATCAAATCAAATCAAATCAAATCAAATCAAATCAAAATGTTTCTGGCTTCATGATACCTTTAAAAGTTGTTTGTTTGTTTGTTTGTTTGTTTGTTTGTTTTAAGTCCTTATGACATCATTTTGAAAACTTGTCTTTCAGATTTCAGGAGAGGTTCCAGTTCATCTAAAGTGAGCAAGCAACTGAGGGTTTATGCTGTGTGTTAGAGTAGGCAGTGTACTTCAAAAGGTAAGTGATAAAGTTTCTATATAGAAACTTTTATATGATGTCCACATTGAGAACCTGTCTGCTGTAGCATTAACTGCCCAAATTAAGTAACTAAACCTCAGCATCTAAAACCTTCTTTAAGTTTCCAGATCTCTTTTCTGTTGATGATGTCCTTGCAATGTCAGTCTTCATGGAACTGCTTCAGCAGCTATCTAAAGAAGAAAAACAAATCAGGTGTCCTGGTGGAAGTCACCATATTTTGGATTTTAGATTGGATTTTAATATATATTTTATATTGCACATATATACACATCTAAATGTTTTCTAAAATGCTGCAAGCCAACATTTGCAAATGATTTGTGAGTTTGGACCATACTATCTTTTTCTATGCACAATTGAAAACACTTTAAAAGGGGTTGAACTTTCCAAGGGTGGATTTCACTTCTGTATTCAGATCTTTAGTTTCTCAAGCTTAATATCATAGCGTTGACACACACTGAAAACAGAGGCCCAAATATTTCTCTTGTCTTGTACTGCCTTATGTCTCTTTTAACATCTTAACAAATAGCCTATATTTTATTAAACTAAAAGTAAAATTTTATTTCTGTGTATATCATAGGGAACCAATGAATTCGCCATAAGCTATCACATGGACAGAATCAGGCATATTCACTGTATGTCACAAAACACACATTGTTATGGATCCTCTTAATTCAAGTGAAAGGATTTCATACTTTTGGGGTAGGAAATTCCCTCATGCTATCATTATAAAAGCCTGAGTGGGAACACAAGAATCTTACAAGCACCATGAAGCTTCAGAGCTTACAGAAAAAAATTTGTCTTCCTAGGCACCTAAAAAATATTTTCATATGTTTTAACTGATTTAAACTCAGTCTTCCTGAGAACATCTTTTAACAAAATTCATTAGTAAAACCTTTATAGTGGTGAGCAACCTCCCTCCCATTTCTTTACCAAGAAGATAAAGAGGCATAGTTAGACATCTCAATGTTTCCTGTTTTGTTTTTGTTTTTGTTTTTTTAGTCAAGCCATCTGTGCTTTCAAATTTTCTGCTATTAATAAAAATCACTATTATAGGTTCTAATGCTGCTATAACTATGAAATTTAAACTTTTGTTTGATGAAAATCAGAAAAAAAACAATGCATAGCATATTCAACTGGCAAGGTAATGGTGCAGAGTTTTGGATGAAGAATCAGTAATATCATTTTAACTTATTTATTTTTACTTATTTACTTTTAAATGACATTTTCTAAAAATACTTTAGTTAAGAATGTCTCCTGAAAGGCCTGTACATATCAGCATGGAGTCTTTTTGTAATTCTCAATATAGTTTTGTTGAAATGCAGACCTTTTTGCTAGCCCATTTTCTTACACTAGTATATATATAAAAAAAAAAAACACCACCACCAACAACAAAAAAACCTTTTCACTGTCTATTTAATTCCCCTTGCACAGATTATGCACAGATTATGCTTTTTTTTTTTTTTTTTTCCTTCCCAGGGAATGAATTTGCAATGTGATTGTGGTATTGTGGTAAAGTTTCGCTTCATGTTCAGAAAAAAAAAAAAAAAAATCTGTTCTTTAGCAGAAACAGGACATTCCAAGGTGTCCTGCCCTTCAAGTGTTTGTAAAGAGGCTGGTTCCTAGACACAAGTAGGCAGGAAGCAAAAATAGGTAGATTTGCATAACATTAATTTATAAGAGTTGACTGTACTTCAAATAAAGTTTTTCCTACCATCTAGATTAGATTCATCAGTAGCCAATCTAAATGTCTAATTGAAGAGTAGCTCTCTGAAGAGTCTGTAACTGTCGCTTGGCTTCATCCTTCTCTGTTTGTTCCTAAGGTTTCTTTCCTCTCTTGTTTTCCTTCTGACACAACAATGCACTCTATTTTGGGGTTGCTAGTCATGATTCCAGGAATGGGAATCTAACTCTTGAGTACAACAGGCTTTACATAGTAACTTCTTGGCAGAAATTCAGAAATGCTTTGACCAAAGAGAAGGAAAAAAGGACCCAGAATAAGGGTAGCTTGAAATGAAAGACACTCACGGAAAAAAAAAAAAAAAAAAAAAAAAAAAAAAAAAAAAAGTGTTGGGGGGAAAAAAAAGAAAAAAAAAAAGAAATAAAAAATACCTTTAGAACATGAAAGACTGAAGAATTGAGATAAATTATAATATTTGTTTTTCATGCCAAATTGAAAGCTTTTTGCTACTCTATCAACAAGTATCATGAATACTAAGATACTTCTCTTCTAAATGTGTATGTGTATATGGGAACATTCTAAGCTGAAGCTTGCCAAACATCAAGTCCTTCTGTTTGCTCTCTTTTTAAAATTAACTCTTGATGGAGAAATGGTTCCATTCAGCAAGGGAAAGAGTTTAAGGTTTCCTGAAGTCTGGGGAATTAGCATAAGAATAGTCCTGGAAATGATGAACTGTCTAAAAAGATTATTCTGCTAACAAACAAATGGTTCACTGTTTGAGGGTACCTGCCTGGACCCAGCTTCTCTGGCCTCCCCCACTACCTCTATTCCCTCTAACACTGGAGAGACTTCTTTGGAGGCAGAGATGTAAAGGAAGGTTTGGGATTTTGGCACCTGAATGTGTCTCTTTCTATATTTTCCTCCACAAATTTCTTTCCTTTCTTTCTATTTTTTCTCCCACTGTTTTGCCCCACTAATCACTCTTCTTGAAATGCCTATGCCAGCTAACAGGATGTGGCCACCTAATATGGTGCTTCTCTCATGCCTTCAAAAAGTAGGCACTCTCTTCAATTTTGTCTTATAATCACCCTTTTTGGTCTCTAAAAATAAATCTGTTTTCTCCCTTCCACCTTTACTGTGTCTCCTTCCATCTGCAAATTAGTTGAGAGAGAAAGAATAGAAATGTGCAGGCAACAACAAAAGACACTTTTCTGAAGAAATGACACACCCAGTTATTGCCAAGGTGAACTGTCCCTCTTTCAACATACATGTATCTGTTGCTAAACACAACAAAACAGCTATCATATTTTAAAAACAGTCTTGTTCAAGCTATTTATTAAAGTGTACTGTATATTTATGACTCCTTAACCAGAAAACCATACCCTAATGGATATATTTCAAGTTCCTGACCCAAGACCCTTAATTAACTGTAAAACCAACATTTTTATTCTTCTTCAGAGAAGTATTATATTAGCAGATTTGGAAGTTAGTTCTGAAGAGGACTGTTTTTATAGTACCACAGATCCTGAGGGGGGGAAGTCATTTTCTATTCCAAGAAAACATCCACCACTAGCACCAGTGAAAAGCAGAGCTCTGATTGTGTGTGTGTGTGTGTGTGTGGCAGCCCTAATGACTAGTTTTCATTCCAAAATCACAGAGCACCCCTTTCACCTGATGATTTTTCTTTGGTCTTCAGCATACTTCCTTTCCTGCTTCATCATTCATCAGCTATTAGGTCATTAATTTTAAATGGGAGACTCTCAGTTACCAACAGAGAATTTCATTGTAAATCAAAACTTCTCCAGCTGATAAGTTAATTTGTCAATAAAGCAGCTCGGCAGTCCTTTTGTTTTGTATGGAATTTTCCAGACAGTCCTCATAGCTGACACCACAGAAATGAGGATTAACATTTACCATGGGCCTTCAGTCTTGAGGGAGGTCCTAAAAGAAAACACAGACGATATATTTTCCTCTGTGTCCCTAAGGTGTCTATACCTACAACTATCTCTGTTCTACTGTCTGATGGAATATGTTTGATCATACTGCCAATGTATGGATGTATGCCAAAGAAATGTGTATGGCCATTAAGGAACACTTGTTCTCTGGCTGAAAGGGCCCCTTTACACGTCTGCTTTGAAAAACTTGCACAAAAGCTTAATCTTTGAGATATGACAGCTAACAAACTCATTATAATCCATATGGGGGAGGGAGTAAGTGGGATACACCATGGAGACCAAAAAACTCAGATGTCCACTAAATCTTCACATCAAAACAGCAAACAGAAAAAAAGCTTTGGAGCTAATGAAATGGGCTTTTTATCAAACAAGGCATAGATAGTTGTGCTGGGGAAACTACACAACACAACACAGCATCTGGGATGTGGAGCTTCTGTTAAAAGCCATGTGGAGCCCCGTGAAGCTCAGCAAATTGAAACATGATGAATTAGCTTGAACTTCACTGACCAAAGAAAGCTTACCAACCAGATCATCTCTCCTGTTGTGAACAAGTTTCTCCCTAAGCAAACTGTAAGGTGAAGGAAAGGGAGTGGAGTAAGCATGTACTTCCTTTGGTAATCCTCTAACAGCATATAGACTGTGCCAGTTAGATTAGTCTGGATTTGGTCCAAATTAGTGTGGGCCTGACATGAGGAATCAAGAACACACTTTCTCATTCCTTCTATGATATACAGAGCTTTGGTATAGCAAGGTGCTTCACATAGCACACATTCTATAAACATCATTGTTGTTTTTTTTGGTTGGTTGGTTGGTTTTTTTTTTTTTTTTTTTTTTTTTTTTTTTTGTTTTTGTTTTGTTTTAAGTGATCTTCACCTCTCACACCAGTGTGCAAGTGTGTATGGACAAGTGAAATAATGACAAGTTACTTTTCTATTTCCATTTGTGACGTTACATTATGACAGCTGTCCAGTGTAGCCTTCTCCAGTGTTGCTCTAATGGCCTTAAAACTAACCCTTGCTCTAATTCATGTTGATTTGCATGCGGAAGGGACTTGCAGAACTTGCCAGGAGGAAGAATGGATGGAGACAGAACTTTGGATAGCTTCTGCATGTTTGCTTTTTCACTCTGAACTTCTAAGGAAAAGGAAAAGCAGGGTATGTGCCTGTGCATTTATTCCTGGGAAAGGCCACTGGTGATGGAAGGCCACAATGTCTATGGAAGACCAGCAGTAACTATTCTGCAAACAAATATCTCCTTCCTCTGCTGCTCCCTCACTGATGCTGTCCTTCTATGTCCTTTTGACCACAGCATCACTACAGTTGTCCTTTTTTCTTTCTCTATTTCATTCTGGAAACACAATTCAGTTCCCATTTCCTAGTAATGTTTGAGGCTGTCACTTTCATTCCATGGAAGTGAGGGAACTGACCTCCATTCTAAGCACCCTGGGCCTTACTCCTTCTTGGCCCTGGACTATCAGGATCATGGTTCAGGCAGCTGAGTATTAATTACAGAGCCATGCAAGAGAGGAGACCCATGGTAGTGGAATTATTGCTGATATTTCAAAATATTCTGACTGCTTTTAGCCACAGGGCCTGATTCTGTTAGCAAGCCACATGCAGACCTCCCATTAGCTCTCTGGGTGTTCCACAAGCAGGCAGACGGGGAATATCAGCCCCTCTCAGAAGTATCTAGCAGATCTGCATAGGACTATGAATGATGCATACCAACATGTGATTCTTCACATGTAAGGCAAATTCTGCCTTACTGCTGAAGTGTTGCAATAGATGGAGAAACGGGCTTCTCAGATCCTTTCCCAGATTTTATGATGCAGTGTAGTTAACTAGGAATGGAAAAGACAGTCAAGTCACTGGTAGCTGCTCATATGGAATTTTGATGCATCTGTAAAGGGGAAAGAAGTCAGCTTGCAGCATACTTTCAGCTATCAAAGGCATGATGGGCAGTAAAGCTAATTGTATTACTCTGTGTTCAAATAAAAAAGCTTGAAAGCAGTTCTGTCTATCTACGTGAATATATGCATAGAGCTTGTGTATATGAGTACTACAGTGAAGTTAAAATATCTGTCAAAAGAAATAAAAAAATGAGAAGAAAGAAATATGTCAGTACTATCTCATGGGGAATTTTCCCTCCAGTTTGTAAGCAGAAATATCCTCCATTCATTTGTCCTTTAAGACATTTTCAAATAAATTGTTTCTTGATCATAAAACAAACCACGACACGCACACACACACACAAACCCTACCAATTCAAGACACTCCATTGCATATGCTGCATCTCAAGGGAAAAGATGAGACAATAAACAGCACAACAGATGTTATTCACGTTGCTTCACACACTGTTAGAAGGCTCTCAGGCACTATAGTTCTGAGCATGGCAAAACAGCCTATAGACATAGAGGTGGATCACTAATGATGTATCTTATTTAAGAGAATAAAATGAAATTAATTACTTATACAGTCACAGACACAGCATTAAAATATGTAATGATCATGAATTCTTTCTACCTCTGCCTTTACAATAAGATGTTAATGTGATGTTTCAAGAATATGGTAATTAATAAAGATTTCAGATTATTTGAAATTTCTGAAATAAAACATCTATGCAAAATAACAACCTTGGTAAAGGCTTATAAGGAATATCTGGAACTGTGCTAGCTTTGAATCATGGAGTTTCAAGGGAATTTTTTATTACAGCTTTGGCTCCAGTGCACTCACACCATGTGGTTTTTTGCTTTGAGTTTTAGGTTTGAATGGACCAAGTACTTCAAAGCAAGACTCTAAATCAGGAAAATGCACTGAGTTTCATATGCTTTCCACTCAAAACCATACCTTGGCCCAGATTCCCTCACAACTGAGGCCAGCCTTGCTTGAAACTCAGCCCACGTTTGTTGAAAATGTTTACAAATCCCATCAAAACTGGCCTGAGTTCCAAGTTTGTAATAAAATCCAAACCCAAGAGTTCTGCTTGGCTTCAAATGTCTCTCTGTTCTACTAATTTCCACTTGTTTCCGTTAAAAATTAAAAAAAAAAAAAAAAGTATTTTTTGTTGTTTTCTGCCTGTTGCAGTGGTGAATCTGTAATAACTCCATAAACTCATCCAAGTTACTTCAGATTTGCACCAGGTTATGTGTAAGCAGGTTCAGTAGAGGTCTTGTTAAGACAAAGGTGGGAAGCTGGATGTATTCCAAGGCTAAAACTCACAAACACAATGCATGGCTTTCTGTTAACAAAATGCAATTACACCCCGTAGGCTTCCACATATAAGCAACTCTTTCTGTGTTCAAATGCGGTGGTCAAAGCACCTCAGCATGGTACAGTACCAAAGGGCAGCATCCACCCTACCAAGTGTGGTCCGCACTAGCTAGGAGGAAGCACTCAGCTTCCTCCTGCCCCTCCTGCCAACACCAGCCTCAACTACTGGGTAAGCACGCTAAGGGACTGCCGTCTGCTTTCATATCTGTCAGCTCCAGAGAAGCAAGACTCAAACCATCGATGTTGACTAAGAGAATAGATGAAGACCATGCACTTGGGGACGCAAGACTGGGTGGGGAGCACAGGAGCCTGGATTTAGAGTGGCTTAAGGTGCCGGGAAGCCAACCCTGGTCTTGCAGAAACAGGATTATGTGAACTCTAAAACCTCAGCATTCACCAGTCTACTATCTCACCAAAGATATCACCATCAAAGACTTGCCCATGCATAAGCTATCCCACAACATTAAGAATCGCCTTGCAACACAACACATCTGTCACCTGACCTGCCACCATGTTTTAGTGTCTGAGGAAAGTCCTTCAGAATTGAAAAGCCTGCAATGATCAGATACAGAGAATCCAGTCACCACAGCAGACAACAGGTGTATCCCAAGGACAGTTCTTAGTATGAACAAGAGAGACAATACTGCTACACCCACACAGGGATTGTATGATTGCAAAGCAATTTTTGTTTAGAAGTGCGGAGATATTTCTAGAAACCATTTCCAAATGGTTTAGAAAACAATTCTATTTTAAGTCAGATCACAGAATCATAGAATCATTAAGGTTGGAAGAGATCTCCAAGATCATCTGCTCCAAAATGCAGAGGCAGACAGATTTTTGGTCTGGGCACCCATAGACCGACTGTCCCCTTGGTACTCCCACCATCATGAATAGTGATAGGGCAAGGAGTAATGGATTTAAACTAAAATAAGATAGATTTAGATTAGATCTAAGGAAGAAATTATTGACTATGAGGGTGGAGAGGTACTGGAATAGAAGCTGTGAATGCCCCATCCCTGACAGTGCGCAAGGCCAGGCTGGATGGGGCTTTGAGCAACCTGGTCTGGTGGGAGGTGTCCCTGCCTATGGGAGGTATCCCTGCCTATGGCAGGGGGCTTGGAACTAGGTGGTCTTTAGGGTTCCTTCCAACCCAAACCAATCTGTGATTCTGTGACCCTGTGAATCCTCGAGGTGAAAGCTCCCCCTGACCCTGTTACATTGCAAACACGCTGGACTCACACAGTCCTGCCTCTCAACAACAGCCCTTTCGGCTCTGCATTTGGTTCTCTCCTGTTCTGTGGAGTGGAAAGGGAGCTAGCTGAGTTCCTATGAGACTATGAAACCAAGCTGAGGTGGGTTGTGTTTTCATCCTTATTCAGCGAATGAGGTTTCCTCTGTCTGTCTCACACTCTTCTTCATCTTATCCTTCATTACCCCCAGAATATAAATGTTCAGTTAAATAGCATGCAATTCTAAAAAGTGCCTGCTGCCCACAACAGAAACCCTTCCCCATGCTGAAGCACTGTTAAGTGCCTCCGGCATTGCTCCCACATTTTTCTTTTGCTCAGTGCAGGTCCAGCCGCAGCCCCAAGCAGCTCTATGCCTCCCCCCCACTTACTCCCCTGACTCTTTTCTCAGGAGAAATTTGAGGCACTGGGGAACAGCTACCTGAGGCCACAAGCCACGTAGAGATGCAGTCGGGAAAACAAAGTAAAAGCCATGAGAAGGCAGCACCCCCCGCCCCCCAGCGCCCCCCTCCTTATCCTCCTCCCCCAGGCCCACCAGAAGAGGCAGGAGCGGGAGCCCACTGCCGGGCCACAGAGCTGTTTGATTGCCTAAGCCTGGTGGTCAGACAATAGGACCAGAAAGAATGGCTGCTTCCTTCCTTCCTGTCGAGTGTTCTGCCTGAGTGAACAAATTCAATAGCACTTCGCTTCGCAGCAACACCAGGCCCTCGCACAGGCGAAAATCAACAAAGAGCCATTCTCGGGCATTTCCAACTGCACCTAAGCCAAGGCACTGAGCTGTGGAGCCATCCGGCGCGGGGAGGGGGGCAGCATAGACGTCGCTCGAGGGTGTGCGGCCAGGCACAGTAAACATCCACATTATTGTTTATGGCAAAGAAACATTTATTTGATTGCATTTTATTTTTTTTAATCTTGGGCACTGAGCGATTTGGTTCGGCATCCCGCCCCAGACCCTGCCATTTATTGTGCTGCGTGTGTTGGTTTTGTTGTTGCTTTGTTTTGTTTTTTAAGTGCTGCTGAATTTGCTGTTTTAAAGCCTTTCATACAGGCTGGCCAAAGGATGCTATAAGGTATTCAGGCGTAACTAAACTCGGGAAGGTGACACAAGGGTTGCTGTGTGCAAAACCTAAGCCTGGCGTTTTCTTCCGATTCCAGTAGTCACACATTTGAATCACAGGCCAACAGTGAAAATCAAATAGGTGTCAGTCAAGGAAAATAGCCATGAAAAGCAGGTAAGCAGATGACAAAGACTGTTCTCGAGTGGGTAATGATAATGATAATATCATTATAAAATAAAAAAGATTATGATAATAGATTGTGGGTTTTATTAGTGTCAAGTTCTCTCCTGCCTTCCAGTTCAGCACTGTGCCAGAGGGAGAGGGAACATTGTGTCACCAAAAAGACAAGGAGCTGGGATGCATATGCCCAGAGCTGCCAACCAGAAGTCATGCTTTTTGTAAGCACTGAGCTTTCAGATCCTTAGGGCTCCAGAACAAGGTTCAGTGCATGCAGTTTTCCCTGTGTGAAAATAAAGAGCGCACTCAGTTCCCCTGCTGCCTCCTCAGCATAATTTGTACATTGCTGTGCAGAGTAACAGTTGGTCCCTGTGGGATTCCAGTGCATACGCAGCAAGGCATCTCGTCTTGTACAGGCATGGCATAAGAGGTGGCTGTACCAAGGGATGTATTATTGGGAACATCTGGGTTTTGTTGATTCAGCATGTGTGAGAAGAGGAAGGGGAAAGTGCAGAAAGTATCTCAGAAAATAAAAGCTTACATGGGATCTTTGGAGTGATCTCTCCCCCTTTCTCTCTCCTAAAAAGATAGATTTTTTTTTTTTGCTTTTTGTCTTTAAAATGAGCAAAGTAAGATTGTGCACTTGCCTGCTGCATCTGTTTTCTCAAGCAAAGACCTGTTTGTTTTTCCCATTGTGTCTGAACCATATTTGAAACAGACCACTGAGCCAAGTTACATTAAGCCTGTTTCTTTTCTTTTCTACTTCTGAACTATGACAGATTATCCTAACCCATCTGCAGGCATGATTAAAAATATGAAAATCATTTTTACTTTTCTTTTGAACTTCCTTTGATATAGTATTTGCTGTCAGATAATCTATAGAGTTTTAACATCTGGTAATGTAAAATAGTATGTTATTGCAGCTGAAGAAAGAGCTATTTAGATATTTTTATAGCAAGTTTGTTGTGGCATCCAATACTGCAATTGTGGCTTTAGTTTACAATAAACTTGTGGCAGTACAGCTATAACTAAATTATTCATTTTTATGCATCAGAACACAGTTTACAACCGAGGAAAAAAAAATCTCAGCTCGGAAGATCTTTATTAATATATACATACTGCTTACATATTTATGATAAGTGACAACCAAATGTTATCACATAATCTTAGGAAACTAGCTCAGACAGCTTTCTATTAAGCAATAACCTGTAAGTGAAAAAACACTGTTTCAGTCATTGCACAGTGAAGGGTAGATTACTGTAGCTGAAAGATTTTGTTCTCTCTCCAAGATGTCTCAAAAGCAACATGTAGAGGAAAATTAACAGTCGAAGAAGGGTATCTGTATAGGTTTTCATCTTTTAGAACTGAGTATCAATGAAAATTCTTACAGTTTCTAAATACAGCTGATATAATTGTATCCATTAATGTTTACATTTTGATTCCCTACAGGAAGCTAACAGCCACTAACTTAACATGAGGCCCAGCCCTGGTTCAGTTTGCTTTGGTTTGCCTTGGTTGTATTAACTAGTACAGGAAACTCATGATACCTTGCAGTTGGCTTACTTCTAGCAAAAGTACTAACCTAAGAGGATGTGGTATGCATCCCAATTAATTTTTATCCAAATTCAGGCAAAACTTCCCAAAGAAAGCACTATGTTATTATTTGTCGTGTGGGGAAAAAAAAAAAAAAAAAAAAAAACACCAAAAGTCACCACCTCCAGTCTGTACCAGTCTGTACCAATCTTGTCCCAGATTTGACATTTGTAAGAATTTTGTTTACACTGTTCCTTATTTGATATTCTGTGGACATGACATGTACCTTCCTTGCTCACTTCAGCCAGAAGCGTGCATCATCATAAGGAGATTTCCAGCCTCAAGTTTCATGTTCAGGTATGTCACATTAACTCTGAGGGCAAAACCAAACACACAGACCCTGACATCTGGGAAGGTGGTTGTTAAACATCAATAGCTCAGTGTCCTTCCTTTTAGCAACTTCTGTTCTTTGAAAATGGTCTGGTGGCTCTTTTTATTTTATAATCTCCACTGTAGTCAGGCTAGAGAGAGGTCAGATGAGTCAGATGCTGGTTAAATCAACAGAACTGAGATAATTTTTGACACTTATATAACCTCCCACTTTCATTTTAGTAGTTTGCTCATACCTCAAGCAGTATCCACTACAACTTCCTATAAATTTCTCAGGAATATACTATTTTAGACTGTATAGTAAATACTCTAATTAACCCCATTACATCACATTTCTTACAGTCATTTTGTACATTTATTTTCAGATCACACTTGTGTGGTAGAAAAATATTTTTCCCAACTACTTCAGTTGGGAAGTTTGCCAGCAGAATGAATAGGCACGTGAGAGTTGGTGGTAGCCAGACTAGCTAAAGCACTCATGGAAGAGTTGACAAAGCCATTTAGGATGCACAAATCTGCCCAGGACACTTAGTATTTAACCCATATTGAAGCAATGCTACTGCAGTGATTCCCATCTGCTGTCTCCAATTTATAGTAAATGGTTTTCTGAACTATTTAAAACAAAGTTGTCACAATGGTGCTTTTGATTAAAATTTTTATAGGGGGACACAGTAGCCTTTGAAAACAGTGGGGGTTGACAGTGGTCTGCTGGTAACTCTAAAAAGTTCAGGAATGCTGAACTTTAAGGTTAGGTTGTCTGATTGCAGTGCAAATATATGCTAAGTGACTTGCCCAAGGTCATTTGTATTATGATATCTGTAGTAGAGCAGGCACTGAACACTGATTTTCCATAGCTGTGGTTAGTGCTCTAATCTCTGCTATGAAAAGAAAAAATATTTTCTAATCTGACTAAGTATGTTGAATTGTATTTTAGGCAAAGTTTAACTGGCAATACAATATACATAAGTAGACTAATAAGCATATCAGGAATCTCCATCTTTACTTCTTCCCTATGTGAACACTTGAACTGAAATAGTTCATTTTAATTTACACTTTTTTTTTTTTTTTTTTTTTTTTTGGTGAAGACTCCAACCCAAGAATTGAAACAGGACACACTTTTTTGCAAATAAGAGGAATCAGAGGAATCAGAAACAGTTTTGCATAGAAATAGTGAATAGTGAATTCTGACTTGAAACCACTTGTGTTTCTGCTACATGAGAAGGTTGCACTTGGTTAACTGAAGAGGTGGTTTAAACCAATCTAGTTATACTGCATTTAATGGCAGGTGGAGGTCTGTTACGCATATTTGGACTAAGCAGTTTGCAACTATTTAACGTGGTGACTTTTGAAAAACTGTGCATGACTTTGTTCTATAGACAGACTGATATTATTAGGGTGCATGTTTCTGCATAACCCCAATGTCAGAACTTGGGGGAAGCTCTTCTACTTCAGATTTCCACTCTCTTGCTTTCCATAAGATAATAAATGGGGCAGACTGCCCTTCTCAGGGAGCTTACTGACTTGTCTATATTGGTTATACAATAATATTGCAAAATCAGTTATGATTAATCAATATTCAGTCCCTTTTCAAAAAAAAAAAAAAAAAAGCTAAAGCTGACTACTCATTCTAAGAGATTTCCAGTCTTTTAGTATCTGGGAAACTGCAAATACATACATGCTTTCTTTTTCATTTTTCAAATGGAAAGGAAGGAAATCTGTCTTTAAATGATTACATTTTGGTTGGGTCTTATTGAAACAGAATTTGAAGAAGAATTTGAACACTTAGAAGAAATAAAAATTTTGGAAATTGTCGCTAAAGAAAGCAAAATCTAATAACAGCAGTGATGTATAGAACCTTAGTCAATGGATGGTAGTCTAAAGCAGCAGCCCTTTTCATATCCAAGAGACCGCAGTGCAGATACTTGTGGAAGCCTATACAAGAGCAAATGGATGAAGTATAATACTGTAGTAACATATTGTAAGGTATGGCATAAGCTCAGACAGTAGGGAGACATTAGCAGGTAAGCTGCTTTTCATCTTTACTCACAGAGTGAGTTGTGGACCCAGATCTGAAGATCTAATACTTACATGTTTAATTGTATTAAAAGCAACATACACCTGTGTAAGAAAAATGCCCCTTTTGCAAATCCACTTTTTGGATGTGGAGTTAGCGTGAGAATTGTTGTCATGCAGTAGTTTATGAAATGGAAAATGACTGCCTACACGTTTTGTTGCATCAGGTGCTTTATGCAGTTGTCTGGTTTACCATGTGACAAAGTACAACAATCTGATATACCCAGCAGCATGAAATGAAAGTGCTCCATATTAAGAAGTGCAAACAACCCAACCATTTTTAAATATAGGCAGAATCTATAATAAGCAGTAAAAACGCCATGCCTCTCATGGCTAATGAGTGTTCCCATCTGTAATGGTCTGCCACATCCCTGGTTAATTAGAAACTAAATTGCTAACATCTCTAATTATTCATAATGACATTCTTTTACTTCTGTTAAATTAGTTATAAAAATGATTAGCATAAGAAATGCACAGCTTTGAAATACTAGTCAATAAGTCAAAAAGCCTCTCTTTGCCTATTTAATCTAATGAAAGGTATTTTATCTCACATAGCATCTAAGTACATGGGCAAAATTAACCCTGTGAAAGTGAATGGTTTATCAAAGAAAAGCTGAGTTGCACTGCTATCGTTTCCCTTAATAAACATATTCCAGAATACTATACATTGAATATGTTACCTAATTTTCAGGACAACATGAAAAACTTTGCAAAATATATGTTGTGTTTTAATGTATTAATAAAATGATGACCCAACTGTCTCCCAGGCTTTTCAGGCACTTGACTAACCTATTTGCTTAAAAGGTGTATATGAACAGGCAAGTTTTCACAGGGTGTCATTTTCCACATAATCAGGAGGGCTTTGTGCTAAATTGTATAAGAAAGCATTCAGGGTTAAAATTCAGCATGACTCTCCCCCAAACAACCCTTCCTGCACCTTCACCCCCACTCCCACTTAAACCCTTTTGGAGGTTCCTGCCCTCCCCTCCCTGTTCTCCTCTTAGAAGCAAACTCATCACCATTAGCACACAAATGCAAAATAACCAGCCTAGGCCTCTTCCCAGGAATACAAATTAGGGGCAGGTAGTTGAAGAGCTTAGAAAGCTGAAATAGCGAAGTTCACAATGAAAAGGATGAATAGATGAGAGACTGAAAGTGGGGTAAAGTGTTCAGCTTTTGTCATTTAAAGTGACGTCTTTAACTCTTTGCCTTCATGAGGCTGCTCTTCACAAAAATAATAATGAATTGCAATTAAGACCTGAAGGACAAAAGGGAATTATGTGCAAGGAAAAAAAAATATGATGAAATTAAGATTATTTTTTTCCTTCTGCAGTTTATGAATATCCATCTGGAAAGCAGAGAGGATAGTTTTTGAACTGTCATTGTTTAATGTGACAATGGTATCACTGTAGATAGTGAAACCAATGATATCATCAAAGCAACTGGAGAAAAGTTTGAGATGGCACATCAGATATGCTAAATTTATGTTGACTCCTGAAGCTCTGTACATACTTCATGTTCTATTCCATGTTTTTAGGCCAAGTTACTGTTTCTCACTGAAACAGAAGATATTTTAGGTTTAGAGTTCCATTAAGTTTAAAGTTATTTGGCATTCATTTATGAAAAGCCTTTGGGAATTTAGGTCTCATTGTCTCAGATTCACCTGCATCTCTGAATTTGTCCCCTGCTAGAACAAAGTTCCATTTTGTAGCATAAACCTTTGCTCACATCAGTAAGAGTAAGGGCTTTAAAAGTCTTCTTTGAAATGTATTCTTTGTGGATACAGTATCCCACTGTTAGTGTAAAGTAGAATAGTTCTTGAAGAGGAGCGGTTCTTTAAACAAGCCCTCTGATCCATTTGAATGTGGAGTTTGGAAGGGGACCCAAACTAGGTACGAAATCTTTGGTCTATATTTTCTCTTACTTCTCAAGTTATTAGATCTCTTTGGAAAACCTAGAACCTTTGGAAGAGTTCTGTAAATATTTCTCCCATTTATTACTACAACAGTATTTTCAAAGCAAATTTGCTCATTTTATCTTTATTTTAACTCATAAAAAGTACAAAGCCAAAGCAGACCATGTAGTCCATGTGGAACTCCAGTATTTGGCACAGCATTGCATCAGTACTTAAGCAGCAATGTTACCGGTGGAATCTGGAAATGATGTCTTTTAAATGTTGACAAGGAAGAACTAAACTGCAAAAATAAAAATAAATAATGAACCCTCAAATATTTATGATAAAAAGATAAGTGGAATTAGAAACCCTTTATGTATATGACTAGAGAATAACAAATAAGTATCATTCTGACATTTGTCAGCCTCAGGATTATAAATCTATTTTCTCTTTTTATCTGGGATTTTTTTTTTTTTTATTAGTGCTAGTACATCACTGAAGACATTAATGGTTCCTCATGGGACTGTAGTAGGCATTTTTACTTTGCAACATTACTGAATTTAATAACAAATATGCTTTAGGAAAATTTTGCCAAAGGACACATTCATGCAACACTTCTGACTTCAAAGTATGGAAGCTTATCCAAAGTTACCAGGACCTTTAATTTTATGAAAGACAATTGAAAATTTCACAGGCTGTCTTGTACTTCCTGTACCAATAGCCAGTATTTCTTGCTTATATTTTACAAATATCAAAGTTCAAGTTCTTCTTAAAATCAGAAGAAACATATTAAAATAGGAGAATAATGAAGAAAATAAAAGATGACTGAGCACTCCTATATTAGCTTTTCAAAAGAGTTTACGTCAATTCCAGCTATTGCACTTTCATGACAGTTTATGGGTGTGGGAGGAAAAAATCCCATTTTATTTGCATTGTTTTGCCTGTTCTCTTTGTTGAGGATTTTTTAGTTCCAGGATGATTACTTGACATTCCATATTCATTGTTTACTGTGACATACAAAAAAAAAAAAAAAAAAATCAACTATTTAGCAGCTTTAGGGTATGTCTACAGGGACAGGTACAGGCAGATGCAAGCTTGTCTGTCTGTTCTTCAAAATGGCCAGACATGAGCCAGCTCTCATCCAAGTCATACATAGACACATTCACATGGCACTTGCGTTTGAGGTAAAAAACGTAGTTGAGCAACCTGTCTGCAATTACTTGACTTCGGACGGGAGCTTGCTCTGTCTGACCAGGTCAGGGCATAGCCAGAGGATCTTGGGTCTTCTTGAGCTTGTCCAGGTAGTCAGGCTGCAAAAAATCTTCCAGTACTAATAGAGGTACAACAGTGACAGCCGAAAACAGCACTGTCAATATCCTTAAAATGTAAAGGATAAAATCTTAAGACATATTTTCTTTATGGTAGTACAAATTTGGGTGCTTTTCAACAATCGCACATTAATGATTAATAAGGCCTTAACAAAATCACAATAACAAGTTTTTGTGGTTTTCTTTATTTGACCATTTCTTTGATTGTTTTTAAAAATATATACTTTGTTTTGTCTTGTATTAATAATAATAATAATAATAAAAACCTAAGGTGCTAAGATTTTGTTGTAGTTAGTGAAAATATTAACATTCATTCAGAACTATTCATCTTCCTTAGTGTGCCTAAATAGATGTTTCTAACTCTGTGGTCTATTCCACCTTGAAATCCCCCACTGAAGTCAATAGGAACTGAACACATATCAGAAATAAAATTTTGGAGCTTTGTGATTTCTAGACCATTTTTAAAACCTTCTGAAGGAGCACTCATATAAAATACATCTGTGTAAGCCCCATAAGAACAAAAGTGGGTATTATTTAAGAACCTCACTGAAATGCAGCAGATCTGGAATAAATCAGGAAGAGTTTGGAATGGATTCATTGGAAGGGTGATGCTTCTGTTTAGCTTTCCATTTTTTTTTTTTTACGGGAAGAATTAGAAATGTCATTTGGCAGATGTCTATAATGTTTTTGGAACTAGAAGGAAATTTGGCTTTTCCATTTGGTGTGGGTGGATGTTCCTCTAGGCCACATTTAACATGTAAAATGAGAGAGGTGGGTTTGAAACCCTTCCTAAACGGACACCTGTGGCTGCATGTTTTGCAGACTTACCTTAGAAAATCCTCTGCCAGCAACCTGCATACCCGATCCATATATTACCCCTAGGGAGATGACCCTTAGCATCAGTTTAACTTTTTTTTTTTTTTCAGTATCAAGATTCAAGCCAAAAAAAAAAAAAAAAAAAAACAAAAACAAAGTATCAGGATTCAGAGCAACCAGAAATCAATAGACTAGATAAACTGGTTTATCCTCTTGGCTTTTTGCTTCTTTGCAAAAGAGTTATAAACACATTTTACCCAGCCAAATTCGCCAAATTCTAATAGTACATCTAGCCTTATATGCATTGAGTGCCACTAAATACATCTTGGGTTTATGCTTGATGTTATCTTTGATGGCTGTCCTATCTGTCCTATCCTGAGCAGGATGCAATTCCAGGCTTTCTGGATTTGGGGGGCTGCTGTTTTAACACTAATAATAATAACAGAAAAGGGAAAGTTCATATATAATGCAGGAGACTACAGGAAGCTTCAAACAGTACCACACAGTACAAAGTGAAAAGTTATTACATGAATAAGATACAGAGGGACTTAAATATTTCATCAAACACATAGATGTCTAAACAGTCTAAATGTACTGTGCCCCAATATTGACATAGATCTCCCTTCCCATGAGAGGAAACTCTAAAAGCTAAAATCTGTTGTTATTCATACATGTACATTTGCCTTACAGCAAAAAGATGTTGCTGCTAAGATTCTTTTATCTTGCATCATTCTTGAAAATTCTTGCGGGAATTGGAACTGCAAAGACAAGAAAACCAGTTTAGTTAATTTTCTTTTCTGCAACTTGACAAAAGCATACACAGGAGTAAAAGAATAATAAATGTCTACAGAAAACAGTGAAGTTTGGTGCAGAAAACCTAGAAACATATGTACCCAGTTAGATGAATTTGCTTTGTGCTGCACCTGAGCTAATAACCCCTGCTGAGAGGTTCATAGTACAGGTTAAGTGCTGCAACACAATCAAGGAATTATAGATCAAAGTATAGATCAATCAGTGTACCTTCAATCCTCATAAATATATTAAAGTACATCTATAACAATCCATTTGCAAGTGTTTAGGGTGAAATTAATCTTAGCTTCTTTGGCCAGCTAAACGTTAGATTTATAGTCCGACTGTGGAACTCCTTGCTGAGGTATATTGTAGACAATAGTTTTAGAATTGTTTAAGAAAGTGGGCTTTAGAAATTAATAGATGGGTCTAGAAAGGCTGTTAAAACACTAGATTGGGTACAGGAAGCTTCGGGGTTGAAAATTGTTTAGTTATAGGAGATTGTTCCCAAGGAAGTATCTGTACCGGCTGGAAAGTTTTTATGTGCATCTACTTCTGTAGGCAGTAGCATACAGGGCCATATGAATCTATTTGTCTGACTAAATGTCACTGGTCTTATATTTTTGTGGTTAGACACAATCATGTTGTTCCATTAGAGTCAATGGAGACATAAGCACTTCCACAGGATGTTCTAGATGTAACAATCAAATGTGCAACTGATTTAAAGATTATTATTGATTTTGTTATTGTTGTTATTATCTAAGAATCAGAAGCCTGTAAAAGGAGGAAATAATCGTCTGTCTGCATGTTGTGGGTAACGTATCAGAATAGGGACTCATTAGGAAATCCTTCACTGAGATTGTTTAGGTACCGCTTAAACTAATATCCGCAAAGAGTGGTTGCAGTACATGTAGTCCTTTTTACTCTAAGTGATTACATTAAATGGCTTTTAGTGATTCAGTACAGTCCTGCCTTTTTCTACACGTCTGGAAAAGTTTCACTGACACTGTTATCGGACAGTGTATTTTGAAAGCCATGAAACAACTTTCTACTGACATTCTGTGTTCATGAAAGCTGTGCTCAGGAAATTATTTTTGAAAATAACAGAATTGTTCATCCCCAGAGATAAAACTGTGAGAAGGTGTGAGACGTGCAGTTTTCATGTATATTTAGCATATTACACTAAAAACAGTGAACAACAGATGGTCGAAAACTTTCATAACCATCAGAACCATAAACTGTACTTGTTCCCATTAAAAAAAAAAAAAAAAGCAACAGTCAATGCCCTTAAAACAGGTTAAAATTAATCCATAAAATAAAGGAATTTACATTCTATTTCTCAACTTATATGCCATATAGTCACTCAAAATGATTATGTAGCAGTTAAACAAGTAAGAACAGGATGTAGTAATTTAGCTACTAGGGGTAGGATCTGTTCCAGAATCAGATATCTAAATTTAGGAAGCAATAAATGCAGATGTCTAAGCTAAAACAAAGGAGATCTAGTCAATCCAGTCAATGAAGTCTAGAGTTCTATTCATCTAATCAAACTTAGACATTTGCTTTAGGATGTTTTATAAGGCACACAACCTTCTGACTCGGTTGATCCTTTAATTATTCAGTTGCCTTTGATCCTTTGATTATTCAGTTGCACATATACCTAATGCCATACCTGGACTTCACCTGCCATTCCTGATGGTCATACCAGACTCATATAAATATCACTGATACCTTGGATAACTCAAATGACATGAAACACTGAAGTGTGAATGACTGAGTAGACTGTCAGAGGAACTTAGATCTTTCACATGCAGACATCTGCATTTAATACAGAAGCTTGCCCTAAATTAATTATTTCAAAATTAATGCAGAATTTAGAAATAGTAATCTTTTCACTTTTGTTTTCAAGAACAAAATCACAATCTTAAAATATTGCTTGGATTTGGTTATGAAGTTATGTGCTATATCAAATAGATAAAAGATCTAAAACCAGCAGTGCTTACATATCCAAGTAATGTACAGATTAAGAATGTGAAAAGTAGTTTGAATGTAACATCTTACATATATGAATGTGAAGAAAAAATCTGATTACAAAAATAAGTACAGTGTCAGATTCATTTTGATCAATCTTACAAGTATAGATGTCTCCATCTGAGCTAGACAGATTCCCAGTGACGTTGCAGATGCCCCATCCCTGGAAGTGTTCAAGGTCACGCCTTTGAGAAACCTGATCAAATTTAAGGTGTCCCTGCCAGCTGTAGGGTACAGCTTACAATCTACACATGCATCTACACTTGATATTTATTGCACCAAATGGGTGTTTTTTGTTGCAAATTTGCCTTGAACATTAGGAATCTTCTAATATACACAGAAGGTGTGCTTGAAGCAGTTCTGCTCCTGGTGGAGCCAAGGGCATTGTTGTGCCATGGATGTCATCCACAGCACCTCACTTGCAATGTGGATGCAGGGTAATTCAGCAGTTACCTCTCTACGTAGGATAGTGAGTATGCAATGCCATACTCATGCCAGTGAGTATGCAATGTCAAAATGCAGGACTAGAGTCATAACAGGTCACAGCAAATCTAGCCCTCTCATTTATGCTTAGCTCTGTGACAGCTGTAATGTAACTCTAACATTAGTCACATATATGCACTAAAGATCAACGTTGTCAAAGGGTGGCCCATGTAGAAATAGATGTGTAAACTGTAGACATCTGAAGTGAGATGATTTTCCATCTGTCCAGTGTTCTGTTGTGTCATAACTTCTTTAAAAAATACTTTTAATGAAGAGAGAAATACTTTTTAATGGAGAGGAGAGGAGAGGAGAGGAGAGGAGAGGAGAGGAGAGGAGAGGAGAGGAGAGGAGAGGAGAGGAGAGGAGAGGAGAGGAGAGGAGAGGAGAGGAGAGGAGAGGAGAGGAGAGGAGAGGAGAGGAGAGGAGAGGAGAGGAGAGGAGAGGAGAGGAGAGGAGAGGAGAGGAGAGGAGAGGAGAGGAGAGGAGAGGAGAGGAGAGGAGAGGAGAGGAGAGGAGAGGAGTGACTTCACATTAACTTTGTCTCACATCACACTGCCACTTTCCTGCGCAGGGAAGCTAATGTGTAGAAGTATAGCCTTTAAACCACTAGGACTATATTGTTGCATAGTATGATATTTTACTTCTATACTTGAACAATATCACCCTGCTAAGCAGGTAGGCTGGATTCAGCTAACTGTTGGCCAACATCTTGGGCCAAAAGGATGTGTTTTTCTCCATTCAGCAAAGTAGAAGAGAAGTATTTTACTTTTACTTATTGACATATTGGAGTTCATATCTGTTCTGGATATCTCAGGGCTGGTCTTCTGGGTACAAATGCTTACAGTCACCTAACCAACCTGCTAACTCTGCAGAACCATCCATAAACTATAGCTAAGTAGCTGTGTTCACATTGCTGGGATTCTGGGGAACTGGTTGCAGTGTCTTATTGACTTAACTGTTTGAAAAGCTGACTTGAATTTTAGTAGAAAATCTTCTCTTAGAACAATGTAGACAATTACTTCATCATCATATTTAGCAGAATTTTCAGCTTTGATCTGATCAGTAATGTTCATTCACACTGAGACAAAATCATAGATCTAGCAAAACTAAATGAGTTGTTTTTCTTTACTTCTACACAAGTTTTCCAGAAAAAAATTCTAATGGAGATGATGGACAGGATGGATAGTTGTCTGAGGACTGATAGTCTGTAGTAAACTGTAGTTGAGAGACACACAGTCAGATTCTCTTTCACCTACTCCAGGATGACCCAGCACGGCTCAGACTTGGCATAAATTACTGTTTCTCCAAAAGGTCTTAACAGCATATAGCTCAGGATATGGTTTCTGATGGTGACAACAGAGATGTTATTTAAGGAAAATACACAGACATGGCCATTTGTTGACAGGTTATCCCCCTCATGCCTCTCCTGCATCCACCACTATTGTGCTGGGATATTAGAGAATACACCCCTCCTATTCATTTTCATTTCTGATCAAGGATCTATTCTCTATAAAGGAAATATTGCACAGATATGTACTAAGTCCATGTTTTTGTTTGCTTGTTTGTTTTAGCATAAAATTTGCAAAAACAAGGGAGGTTAAGCCAGCCCAGAAATATGTTATGGTTGGCCTCTTGAAGGGGTTATCATTAATGTTGATGGGACAGTGCCTATTTGTGAAGGCTGTTTGTCCCTGGAGATTGTGTTCTGTATTTTCTCAGCTAACTCTTGATTATGAATACATCCCAGATTGGCTACCACTTTTTGAAACTTTCCTAAGAGGTTTCTAAATAAACCTATAAGCAGGTTCTTGGCTTAGCAGACCCAGTCATTAGCTATCAGAGAAATACAGAATATTAGCCTATTATAGTCCTAATAAATCATATCTTCTAGGATGTGCTGTAAGGTGTGCTCCTGCTACTTTTTCCTGTCTGCATATTGGCATGCTTCTGAAATGCTGTCACTGTCCCTTCTTGCTTCTAGGCTAAAAATCAAACCGATGGTGCATGGGCAATGAGTGGTGAGTACTTGGGAATACTTCGTGTAGTTACTCGAAAAGAGTAGAAATGTTTTAATAAGCAATGCTTTATGCTTTTTAAGGCACAGATGTAAAATGTAAGATGGTTCGGAACATACTCAGAGGTGTTAACCAGAAGCTCAGGCACTATCACCTCTTAAGAAAATTGGCTGGGGAGCGCTACTTGTTTTCTTGTGCTTTTAAAACAAACATCTACTTATCAGATGTTAAAATCATGGTGTTGAGAGTATGACTGTAGCTTTTGACATGTATTGGTAGAGATAGTAAACATTTTCTTGGTAGCACAAATGACCAAGTCACATGCACTGAATTTCCAGCAGCTTTGACAACATTAATATTTTACCTTATGCTAATGATCATGTGTGAGCAAGCACTTGGCAGAAAACAGTTTTGTTTTGTTTTGTTTTTTTTTCCTTACTACTGGAGACAAAAAGACAACATCCTTCCTCGCCTAAGATAAATTAATTTATTTGAGCTAGTGGAACAAAATCATCCAATACTTTCTTCTGGCCTGTTAAGAATGGAACAAAACATGAAATGGTGAGGTATCATAGATATGAAGGAGGAACTCAATTTCTTCCATCAAAGAAATCCACAAATTATTTTAAAATATTTTTAAAGCTGTGGAAAGGTGGTAACAACATAAAGTAGGGAAGGTCAGTAGCCTCTCTGATTGAAATAGTACAAACTCAGTGGTGAACAGTGACAAAAGCTCATCAATAAACTGAAGTGTTGATATTCTGTGGAAAGCAGGTTCTCAATCAAGGCCTTGGAGCCAGTGCTTGTCTTTAAAATGAAATGAGTTTTGTATATGAGGTAGAAACTCTTCTGTTTTTTAAACCATATTATGTCCCTCTTCTCCACATTATCTTCTTGTTTTTAATCACGTTATGGCTGAAGTTTGGTTGCAAAATTATAAAACAAACATAAGTTTAAAGGCATCTGGATTCTGAACATTGTTTCTTCATCTTCTCTGTAACACAATAAAAAAATCTCATAAAAAAAAAGAAGCTTGTATATAGGCCAATGTATAGCATACAGACTATATAATAGGACATTATATAGGCCTCAGCTTCTTATTCTTTTGCAGTACAGTCAGTAGTGGGTAAAGTAGTCCTTCCAACTTATTTATGTTGAATAGCTTCCATAGATCCCTAAATACTCTTTCATGTAATCTTATTTAACCTAGGAGACCAGGCAAGATGTTTTGTAAGGCAAGATATTCATATTCTGATGCTTAGTAATTAACTGCAGGATCCACATACTCAAGGCCTAAAGATGGCTTTCTACCACTATTAATCCACTGCCTCTTTTTAAGCACAGATGATACTTCCCTATAATTATGGATTATTTCCATCTCTGAATCTTACAGAAACTGCAGAATTACCCCCAAATAGCTCAGCTTAATAATCAACAAAAAATCACCAAGTGTCAAAATACTGGCTCCCATACTGGTATAGCAATTGTAGTGGTTGTGCTGTTGTAAAGTCACAGATTTTGAGAGCTGCTGTATCTGTTATGTACTACAGAATGGACCTGCCCACAAATCTCCTTCCTCAGTGCTCACAGGAAGAGCACTTTTCCATTTCATTTCTCATTTTGGATTTGTCAACATCCTACCATGTCTGTCTACAAGGCAGAGGAGCTCCCTTTTGTTTGACATGAGCTGAACACCTAGGAGCACTGAAGGGGTTAAGTGGAGGAAATTCTTGTCAACTTCAATAGAGAATCAAGCATTTAAAAAGATTTTCTGTAAGAACCCAGTATGTCTGACATCAGAGCCACAGCACATCACAGCAAAAGAGTAAAATTTTTACTTAAAGGGGTTTTTATACTTTCTGAGTGGAAAATATTCATATTGTGGTTTCACACTAAAAATAAATTCTTCCATTCACAGCCAGCAACAGGTAGCTGAGGTTAGATCAAACCACTAGCTTACTAATGACTATGAATCGCAGTATCTATAGAAATGACCAGAATTCAAGGCAGTCTCTAAAATAAGTTTGATGAATCATTCTTGAAAAAATGTTATTCATGCCATAATAAATAGGCTCAGCGTAAATGTTTGCTATACAAATCATACTTTAAGTATTTTTCAAAAAATATAAAATACTATTCCTTTTTAATTTGTAAACTGAAAAGATCAGATTTTTTTCCTTTTGAAAGGGTTTTATTATTATTTTTTTTTTTCACAACAAGTCTGGGAATACTCAAGTGATTCTGGGATCCTAATGTTAAGTGACTGAACTAAAAACATTCCTTTTGTGCAAGCATCTTGAATGTAATAAATAACAGCTCTTAAAGTATTAAAACTAAAGAATCCGAACTGTCTTGAGTTATAGTGAAAGCTATTGTTCAACAAAGATGCATTAAGAAGCAAAAGCTGATAAAATCTTTAGATTCTTATTCTGCTGTGTATCATTTTTTGGTAGTAAATTACTAGGTCATATCCTCTGCTTGTATAAATCATCAGACTGCCACTACCATTAATGGAGCCAGGTTCATCTACCCAATTTGAGAATTTGGGTTTCAGTCAGTATTAAAACAATGACAACAACAACAACAACAAAAAAAAACAGCAGCAATCACTTTCTGCAGCGCTGTTACCTAATTTTCTATGGAGGTATATTTTCAGAAAGGAGTGATCTTACACCCACAAGACTGGCAGACCCTAACAACAAAAGGAGACTAGGATGGTTAGGAAAGAAGGATTAAATAAATAATAAAACAAATAAATAAGTAGATAAACAAATAAATAAAACACTCTACCAAGGAAGCAGACACCAAAATATTAAAAATTTTTCATCTGATTTTTCACGTGATTCAAAAATTTTCCACATTTTCTTTTTGGTCCCTAGTGTTTTATTGCCCTGGTAAGCCTTATTTTAGGTCTCTGGAATAGGTACTAAAGATAATAGTATTTTCATATCCACGAAAATTGTAGACAGCCTTCAACAGGGGAAAAAAAAAAAGAGAGGAGTAGGAGAAGGAGAAGAAGAAGGAGAAGGAGAAGGAGAAGGAGAAGGAGAAGGAGAAGGAGAAGGAGAAGGAGAAGGAGAAGGAGAAGGAGAAGGAGAAGGAGAAGGAGAAGGAGAAGGAGAAGGAGAAGGAGAAGGAGAAGGAGAAGGAGAAGAAGGAGAATATCTTTCATGCTAACTACATGAGATGCCTGAATCAAATGTGGACAACTCAGGTTTAGGTCTCTATATTTAGAAATGGACATTTTTTGTGTCTGCTCGCTTCCTGTATTGCGATAGTGTGACTAAGTCTCTCAGTAAATGCAATTCAGCATTAAAACCAACATTCATTATTTCCTGGCCACTGCTGCTCATAGCCATTGCTCCTACAGCTTTCAAATATCTAGACAAGTTTTTTTTTATTATTATTTTTTAATTTTTCCCCTGAAAACCAGGTTATAAGTTACTCATAACACAATAATTTTGTTTGTAACACAATTGCAGCCATAGAAGGAGACTGGTAAAACAGTCTTGTCTATTCAAAGAAAATAAAACAGTGGTCTACTGGCTTCTCCTGCTTCTTTGCATATGTTCAAAAATCTTTCAACATTTAAAAAGTCACTATATTTTTAAGGCATATTTAAAAGATTTGGCATCATCAGGATATGTACACACCTGCTTTATATAACATATCAAATCTGTGCACGCAACCACCCTTTTACCTCTCACCCGCTGACAGTGTTTTCTCCCAAAGCAGTCCGTAAGTCCTAAGGGGTTATGAACCTGTCTTTCTGTGCATTTTGCATGCAAATTTATATTGGCATGTTCGGGAACTGACAAGGCCTTTGAAAGTTGTCACATTATGATTAGCAATATGAAAAGCAGCATCTTCATCATTCATTTCTCACTGAAAGTACAGAGTGGAAAAAAGCTGTTCTGTTTACTGGACCAACATACCACACTTGGGAGACTTCAAGATACACAATGCAGAGTGGATGTACTCTACTCTGTAGATGTACTCTCTCACGGTTGGGGGAAGGATGTGCTTTTCATGGTCTCATATGAAAAACAGAGGAGAATGTTATAAAAAAAGGTTGTACTCTAAAAGAAGAGTATTAGTAGCAGTGAGCATGGTAATAGGAGGTAGCTTCTTTCCATTCGTCATTTCCCCTAGAAGAGATACAATTGTAATGTGCATATATATACAGGAGATATAATGTGTAATATAGAAATGTAACTGAGAAAATATTTTGCCCATCTTAATGGGCATCTTAGATCAAAGCAGTGCTAGCACGCATAGACACTTCTGTCTGAGAGTAGTTCACTGTAGTTTACTTTAAGCATGCTTTCACTCATTTAACTTCAGATACTGCTTATAGCTGATTTAGTAATACTGTCACAAAACACTGTGCAGATACTCTTACTATGAATGAGCCTATGCCAGTTAACCAAACTGTCAGCTAAACAAAATTAATGGTCTACCTAGACTTTCTTGCAACAGCTGAACTGAAGTGAATTCAGTCAAACTGTTGCAACCTCAGTACACAAAAACAAAACAACAAAAAAAAAAAAGAAAAAAAAAAAGGAAAAGAGTCTGCACACAAGTTTGTATCAGCACAAGTCTGTCAGTAAAATGCCTAATGAGAATCTACAGAACCATTAATGGAATCAATCCCAGAATAGATTCCCTGAGCACAAAACTTAAAGATCAATTCCTAAAGGAAGCAACTGCGTATCTGCTACAGCAGTTGTAGGAATAAATTATCTTAGTCATAGAGTAAGTTAAGCAGGATCAGAATGAAGGTTAAAAATCCTAAAGTAAGGTTGCCATTCCTTAACTCAAAAGTGTATGTCATGCAATTATAAACTTTATTTATTCCCCTAGGCAGCTGGGATTTTCCCAGGATACCCATTCAAGTGTATGTTCAATCAGTACATATTCAGGAATTCACCTCTTGTCTATACAAAGTTTCAAGGAGGTCAAGGGGAATTTTGTCATTGCCTGCAGTGAGGCCAGGCATTTCACCCACGAATCTTGCAGCTGAAGTGAGGTCTTTGGATAAAACTGTGTGAAATGTAAACAGCATCCTGGACACATATAATAAATTGAACAGGATGTCCCTTCATATAATAGTTTTCTTAGTTTAGTTTATCAAATTATTATTGTTATTGTTGTTATATAATTATTAATAATTTAATAAGAATGATCTATAATAACAATAATATAAAATAATAATATAAAATAATAATGATAATATAAAATAACATGACCTTCCTATTTTTTTGTAGTGGAGATTTTAAGGGGGTGAACTGTGACAGTTCTTCTCTCTTCAATCTCATCCCTCAGACAGCATGCATATAGAAACATTTTGCATAAATTTAAAATACTTTATTGGGATCTGATCCATTCTCTTGTTTGCCATGCTAAAGCACAATACGTTACACATCGTTTTTTCTCTATGAAAGCCTGCAAAATCACTTAGTAATCACAAGGTTCCATAAACCACCCACTCTATAACCTGGGGGCTAAGGGTGCATGGGGCCGAATGGAAAAAGAAAGAACACTTTCCACATCTTGTGGAAAGATGAGGTTATAGTGATTATCCTTGGAGGAAACTGTTTTGGGGACTGTTTGCTTTAAGATGTATTTAATACCCAAAATTAAGATATACTATCTTAATTTATTCTTAAAAATTAAATATGTGCTGTGACATATGAAAGTTTACAAGTTAATGAAAGATAAATCCATGAGAAAGTTTTTTTTTTGACTTCTGTCAGTAGCTACTTACAAAATATATTTGTAAAAAGAAAAAATGACATTGCCCAAATCAAACAGATAAAAGTACAGATTCAGTTTCAATATAAAATTGAAATGGAGTTTACCTACATACTTTTAGGCAACTATTCCACATTGGAACAAGAGCTCCCATAGCCTAATCTTTGCAAAATTCTAAAAAAAAAAAAAAAAAAAAAAAAAAAGTTACTTCTATGCAATTAAGTTATTATTCGGGAGTAAGACTGTATCATCCTCATTCATGAAGTCTGTCTTTGTGAGTTTGCTTGAAACAAGATCTGTGGCAGGGATCTCTTTCCTCATGGACTGCAAATAAATTGGACGAGCCCGAGAATGTTCCTGGGCACCATGTTCCAACTGGCCCTGAAAGGACAGCGTCTATAGCGGGCAACTCCCTTAACCTCTAAAAGAGGGGAGCTGCCGGAAACCTGACTTTTGGGAATGACCCTGGAACATTTTGACTCCGGAAGTGTGCTGGGGAGAGTACTTTCTGGCATGTGCTTAGCTCACACAAGTCTTGATGCTTCACTAGTGTGGGTAACAGCAATCCATTGTCCAGGAACATTTCCACCTACTGTCTGATTTACTAGTACAGAGGTAGTCAGGGATACTGTTTCCCACTTTGAGACTTTGTACTGTGATTACATGTGTGCTGGAGAGAAAGGTTCAGGCACAATTCTAAAGGACTTCACTTTTTATACCATAACCTTCCAATTCCCTATCCGCCATACATGTTTCAGAGCACTTTAGAGAGTCTGCCACTTAAGACAAAAGGGTCTGAGGGAAGCACAAACACACCCCTCTCCCCCTCCAAGAGCCATGGTGACAGTATTAGGCAGTATGCAGGTACATAACCTTTGGACGTGGCTGCAATATTATGGGATTCTCATGCATGGGTTTCACACTACGAAAACGATACTTCTCCAACAAAAAGTTAATAAAGAATAAAAACATATACACCATAAACAACTACCTGATCTCCCAAAGTTTTCTGTCTCCATCTGCAGAGCAGCATAGGTAGAAAACAGTAAGCTTACTTGTATAACAAACACTGCATTCAGCAAATTCTGCAAGAAAACACTGAACCTCCTGCTTCTCTTTACTTTTCTTCACTGCAGATAGGTGAGTACCCAAAGTGCATTCTTCATCCCTTAACTGCTCTACTTAACGCACTTCATAGTGTCAAATAAATCAGATAATAATAATAACCCCAACAATCCTTTAAATTGTCACTCTAAAATAATTAAACAAAATATGAAACAAAATGACCCAAAGCAAACAAAAACAGTTTCAAAATTTTCTCCTGTTTGCATTAGTTTATGCAAGATAAATGAAAAGGAATAACTTAGTTTGCTCTGTGCATGTGTTTGTGTATGCCAACTTTCACATGTCTTACGTGTCGACAAGAAATAACAATACTTTAAAAAAATCAGTAACTGATAAAAAACTGTACTACACTGGAAGCTGACAAAGGTCCAATTTGATTTTTACACCTCAAGTAGAAATGTCTGTCTCAAAGTAGTAGTTTTACATATACCCATTGAGTGCATTTAATTTACAGTACAACTAATTCCGAAACACAGATTGCTGTAGCCCGAACATTTGACTTCATTTCTGAAGACAACAATGTTAAGTTTGAATGATCATTTAGAAATTTTCGATTGAAGTTTTTTTTGAGATATGCTAACAGGTCATCAGGATATTATTTTAACAGTAATCATATTGACAACCACGCAATTTATGTATGATCAGTGGGTATACACTGCTTCAGAGTTAGTCCTAATCAAAATAAAAAAGAGAGGGTAATTAAAAAAAAAAAAAAAAAAAAAAACAACAAAAAACACCACACATCTTCTTCCTTGTTCGAGCTGATTCAGCCTGATACATTTTGCCTGCAACATCTGATTTGCATCAAGTGCCTTCTCTTTTAATATATCTCAGGTGCACAGAGTGGTTTTGCAGTTTTGCAGTAGGCTTTCAGGAAAGCAGAGCTACAGTGATTATACAGTTTCTTACATTTTTCAAACAGATTTTCTCCCTTGGTGAGATTGTTTTAAAATGTAACTTTAGTTCCATGGTATTAAAATATCTATAAATAATCTATAAATTGCATTGTAAAATCTTGTAATTGTTGACAACTTCTACTGAAATGGGAACCATTTAATACTAAAAGTTTAAACACGTTAGCCATAAGATTCTCTAATTAGCACACAGGATTTCAGTTAAAATGAACAACAACAACAAAAAAAATCCTGTAGAAGAGGCAAAGAAACTTTGGGTATGTAGTACAGTCTCCTGCCTTTTCCAAAGGCTGTAAACTACCAAACTCCCATCAAGTGAAATCCATTCTACCTATGCCTGTAGGTAATTGCATTGGCTTTCTCAACAATGCCTATGACAGAGGAACAGTAAATACCAAATATTTTTATTGTAGTAAGACCTCTGTTTCTGACATCTGAAGCAGAACAACACTAAATTAAAACACAGGGTAACTACTTAAAGACACACAAAATATTCTCTAGCAATAAAAGCCATACTAAAGAAATGAAAAGAGGATGTTTTCTGGAACTGTGTATTTCAATGTCACATGAATGGAAAAACACTTTATATCTCTCTAAAGTGCAGGATCATTTTTTCCACCTTGTCTTAAACTTTATAGGGTGTATACTAATGAGAATGTTGCACCCTCCTCTTTCACCTTTTGTCCCAGTAAGTGGCGGTAAACCCTTATGTATTAAGGTGAGGAAGGGTCAAGTGGAGGGACAGGGACCAGGACCAAAGGGAAGAAATATAAAGAGAGAAATAAGATTAATACATAGAGGGTCTCCTCAGACTGAAACAATGCTTTTGGAAAAAAGAAATACTATATATGTGCCCAGAGTTTTCATGTCAAAGAGTCTTAATTTCAATGAGATATCTTTTTTTTTTTTTTCTAAATTTCCTGTTTTAAATCAGATTATGCACAGTTCCAGTTTTCTAATTAAAACAACAACAACAACAAACGTACTGCTTATTTTTCTATGAAAAACAATGGAAAAATAAAAAAGGAAGCAAATTGAGTATTTTCATTAGTAAGGATTTGATATGTTTTTTCACTATTTAATCTACCTGTGACCCCAACCTGCAATTAATTTATTTAAGATGAGCCAATACACAGCTGACATTTTCAGTAAGAAGTCTATCCAACTCCTATTCATACAGACATTACTCAATCAAGGATGCTCTCATATTCAGCCAATTTCTTTCTGGGTCTTTGCTCCAGTGTCTGATTGAGAAATTAGTCTCAGAAAATGAGATCATTATTACTCACTGTACCTGCACACATCTAGGAACATCTGAGACAAGACAGACTGTTCAAATCCTTCTTCCTCAACAATTAATTCCTAAAAATAATTGAATGTTCTACTGCAGTGCAGAAATGCATTCTATTCTCCCCCATCATTTAAGAACAAGTCCTAAAATTTCACTCATCACAAAAACTAATAATTTTGTATTTTCCAAAGTGAAAATTATATCAGTTCATGTCATGTATTAAAAAAAAAAAAAAAAAAAGCAAATCATGCATGGTGCAGTAAGTGATCAAAGTGATCAGTACCTTGCTACTGTCAAATCACTTCCACCTCAGACAAGCTGATGGTTTGGTAAGAAAGTGTAAAAGAACTATGGAATTAATCTTCCTGACCACATAACTACTGTACTGTTCATTTGAAGAATTTTGTCTTTTGAAGACTGATTAGGTAACTCACTTGAATATGTAAATACTCACCTGAATATGATCTCAAATCCTTGAAGAACACATTTTATTTCCATCTAAAGTACTATACCTTTTTATTTTCCACTTGAATCAAAGTTTCTTTTTCTTTTTTACTGCTATGATCACTATCTCAAAAAAGAAATTATAATCAGCCTCAAACCATTAAAGAGCAAAATAAAAAATTTGCTTGAGGATATTAATAGAGACATTCCTAAGTTACTGTACAAGCAAATTTGATGTATTTATTTGTAGCTCACACCATATGGAAAAATAATTTGCTATAAGCTATTTGTTTCCATTGTTACTATAGCCAACTGTCAGTCCAATCCTGCAAGTCTCTAACTTTATGCAAACATTACAATGACATCAGAATTCATAAAAGGTTCACAGATCAAAACACTAAAGCAACAACACAACAAATGGAGCAGTAAGAAGGGTTTTCCCCTCTCTCCTGTCTTAATAGCTCTCTTAAAATCAAAGTTCTATAGGGTGTATATCTGGCACAGCTTTTACTGTTATCCTCAAAACCTGTGTACGGAAAATTTTCCTTTTATAGACCTAGACTTTCCTATCTCAAAGGACAAAGCAGGTATGCTTTAATAACATTATCTCAATCCACTTGAAAAGCCCTCTTAATTCTTACTGAAACAATCTAATCTATTTGAGGCAAGATTTTGGTTTTATTTAGAATAGTAAAGCTTATCTAATTAAGTGTAATATTAGGTTGTTAACTAACATGCAGAAGCCAACTTTTAAGAGTCTACTGCACACATGTTAATTTATACTAACAGAAGCCTAAATCCCAGAACACTAGTTAGACCAATGTACTGCATAATGCCATCTTCCTGTGTATGCCTTCATTCCCAAGTGTCATATAGTGTCATATATACAACCTAATTCACTAGTAGCATGCTTACTATACTGAGGAGGAATGTACTAGTTATCCTCACTAAGAACCAGTGTTCAATGTCAAGACCAGCTTCAAATTTCACTATCAACAGGAAGATGGTTTTCCCTTTCCATTAGACCCTAAGTAGTTAAAATATTTGTTAGTATACAAAACAAAACAAAACAATTGCAGTATTATAATTTCTTTAAGAGGACTTGGAGTTGCACCCTTCTTGACTGCTACACTGCTCAGCCATGCTGCAGTTTGAAAGTTTCACCCTCAGCTTTCCTTAGAGATACCTTCCTTGAGTGAAATATAAGTCACTGAAAAGTTAGGGCTAATCTTCAGTATTGTCAAGTTCATTAATACAATGAAAAGAATGGGTACACTGTGTACAAAAATCAGTGTTGTGTTGGTTTCCAAAATACAGCCTAAAGGTCAAAGATTTCCCCAATGAATGGGCTAGTTGATTATTCCCAGGCTTGTTTTCAACCAGCATGATTGCAAGTCTAACCAAGGACTGTTTAAGCTTTAGCACCTGATTTTTGAATTAGAACAGAGGAAGGTTACCAACCCCTTCAAAATTTCAGAAGAAAATTTCTGTTAATAAAAATAAATTAAAAATCCCTCTTTGTCAGCAACAAAACACAATCCCACGTATATACCCCAACATAATATACTGACACACATTGGAATAGACAAATTACTCATGTCATATAACGTAAGCTACCTTCTTCCTGGCAAATTAGACTCAGAAGGCTAAATATATACTCTTTGTCTCTGTATACCAAATTATCCAGACACTTCATGCAAGAGGAAAGAAAACCAGCTTTTTTTTTTTTTTTTCTTTTTCTTTTCTTTTCACTAGAGAGGTAAGGAGGAAAGAAAGGGAGAGAATGAGCAAGGCCTATGTCTCATCTATTTTTGTTTTGCACACTAGTCAGGACTTGCACTTTTTAATTTCATTTGATGACTGATAACCAATACACACAAACACAGAGATTTTTGAATACTGCAATGTAAATTGCTTCAAACACCAGATCACAGATTAAAATTCAGGAGCAAAAAGATGTAACATTTACTTGATGCTCTGTTTTTAAACCTTTAGTGAATAACTAAATTTATTAGTTATAATTTGTTTTTGTTGGAGAGAGTTCAGAAAAGGCTGTGAGATTTTTCTATGCGTCAGCTTAAAAATACTTACAACTATTTCTTGAATGTCAGCTTAAGAAATGTATAAAGAAAATTCAACATTAAGACCTCTAAACTTTGAGAGACATGCTCAGAACAGGAAATGATAGTTTGTTAATAAAGAAAGGTAAATCATTCTCTAGACTTCCAGTGGGAAACTTGGCAGGAAAAGGATTTTGACCTCAGTGGAAGGTAACTGCCACAAATGACAAATCAAGCAACTTTCTTCTTACAAGTGAAGCAAATGTTTGACATAAGGCTGGACCACATTCAGACCTATCGTTCCCTGTGGTCTATTCTTCTGCTTTTAACAAATAATTCTGCAAGGTTTTGCACCCACTATATCAATTTTCTTTCTTTTTTTTTTTTTTTTTTTTTTTTTGGATGATTACTTATTTCTTATCATAAGCACAAAAGCTCATCACTTATAGAATAGGTCAAGCTTTCAGTGCCTATTAGTCCTACTCTGGAATGAATTAATGCATTTTCCTGTTCCATTTTCCTTCTCTGATGTAGGAACAGCATATGTGACATTTGTGTAAAGGAAGTGAAAATCATGCATTATTTTCAGATGAAGCAGTAAACAAATAAATGTACACTTGGAGTACACTTCTATTTTGTTTTTCCAGATGATCAGATTAAAGTCACTGTGACTATATTATTTTGAAGTTTGCAATTTGAAGTACTGGTTTTCCCAACTCAGAACAATAAATGGGGGGAAAAAAAAAATGACAAGTAGCCCAGTTTAATTTCAAACGTTAATATATTTTCTATTTTATAGTGAACATATGCATCGTTCACCCCTTATTTGCAGCAACTATGACGTCCTCATAAAAAGGGGTGACATTTGTAAGATGCCTCTTAAAATAAATATTTCTTTTTATAAAATAATAAAACTTCAAATAAATATTCTTTACACTAAACAATATGTTGAAAAAAATTAGAAAATAAAGGCTGAATTTTACTGTAACTGTACAATATACATGAAGTCCAAAGGGAAATCAGAGTCTTGTAATAGGTTTCTGTAAGACAAAATACAATCTAAAAACATACTGATTGATTCACATTCTTCCGAATGTACAACATATTAGTATAATATTTTGTGACTGTGCCATGTCTTATGACACTAATTACTTTTTCACAGTTGAAAATATTATTGTATATACAAAAATATAGCACATTATCTCTGGCAGAAAACAATGAAAAAAGGGAGTCATTTGCTAATTTACAAATTTTTGCAAGTACTATTCACAAACAATAGAGTTGCCTAGGAGTGTCTGTGTTGCTTTAGCTTATGCAATATGTGGGTCACAATGTACTGTATCCCTTTTTTTTTTTTCTTTCCCTGTATCCCACTAGCTGGATTCTAGCAAGCATATCAGTTAAGATGGCACACAAAGAGAAAAGCATGTCACTGCAAACAGCAAAGTGTATCCCCAACCCTTCTACTACAGTGCCAAGACCATAGTTGCTTAGTTGGTTGCATATGTGTGTTAAAATAATCCTTATTATTTGACTATTTCCGATTAGTGATGCTATGTTGGCTTTTCAAAGTTCCTGGGGGGGACACTGGGAACTTTGCAGCAAACTGTGTTTGAGTGTTTACAGCGGCACCCAGGCCTATTTACCCGGTCGTAACAGCCCTGGCACAATTTAAGGCAACCCTTGGCTGGCAGGTAACACCACAAGCAAGGCAAAAAGAGGGACACCACACCCATGGCAGACCATCTAGTGCAGCAATGCGACTGACTGCAAGAGCAGGGGTTGTCAGCACAGTTGTCCTCATCATCATTAGAGCAGTGATAGAAGAGGCCCTTCACACAGCAAACACAAGTCCCGTAATCAACCACGTTCTGGGCTGAGCAAAGACACTGCTTGTCACAGATCCAACATGATGGGAGGGTCCTTGGATAAGTGCACTCCTTACACTTGCATTTCCCACAGTCCTCACACCTGTAGCTGTGTGTTCCCAAGTCTTCTTTGCTCAGTGGCTTCAGCTCACTTGACTTGAGCTCAGACTTGGGCTGCATTCGGATTATCCCGTCAGCCAGCGGCCCTGAAGATGATCCTAGAAGTCTTTGTTCGGAGGAATTACTGCTCGTACTTGTCCTCGTACTGCTCCGTGAACCTGTGCTGACTGTGCTGATGGAGCGGGACAGAGGTGCCCGAGGAGAAACGTGGGTTTGCATGTGCTGAATCCGGCTAAAATGACGATGTTCAGGCAAGCCATGGGGCCTTTCATTTTTGGGTTGGGTTGCTAGGCGAGGAGTGGACTTGACCCCAGGCCGTGGAGCCACTGTCGGTCCCTCTGTGTACTCATTTGTGTTTCGGATGGCTCTGATCTGGTCCAAGGACAAGACGTGAACCTGCTGTGCCAGGACATCCCTCAGATCGGGCTCCCCGTGTGGTCTCCCACTGTCACGTCGAGCCTGTAGCAAGACCTGCGACCCACTACCGTGCTGAGCTCTTGTCTCCATCAGTGCCCGGAAGCGTGCTCACTCCAGCAGGCTTAGAACACATCTGAAATCCTGGAGCAACAAAGAGAGGATTCACTAATTGCAACACATCTCATGCTTTCCAGCAGCCCTTCCGGCCTGCAGGATCCCACAGAACTGCACACATTCAAGCAATGAATCAGCCATTAAAAAAGGAGTCACATCTAGGATGGAGTGTAGCAGGGGTCAGCTGAATATGCCTCACTTGGCCTGTTTAGGCTACTCTTGAGGAGAGCTTAAAGAAGATTCTGTTCTAGGTCCATGTATTTTAACTCACAGCTCTAGAAAGTCTAGGCATTACACCTGATAACCAAGACTTCCCAGGCCATCTTCTGGTTAGACTGCAGGTTCTAATGTGGGTAAATTTCAGCTATGTGAAGTGACACTTCACATGATACTACCGAAAAACTTATTTTACATTAAATAATAATAATAATAAAAAAAAAAAGCCTGAAAGTATTTAGCAAGTGTAATGTGACCTGCTGATGACAGACATAATTCTCCAATTTTTTTTAAAACTGGATAATATTTTGGTAGGCTAGTCTCTTTACACATTAAACTTTACATGATGTAAATAGGAAATTTTAGTTTAATACTAATGGTCCCAAGAAAAACACTAAATAGCAATAAAATGTTTGAGGTTAGACATTAAATGAGTTAGTGCTACCAAAAACTTCAACAGCAGAAGTAAAAATATCTTTCTCCAATATTTTAGTGTGTGTCATACTTGTGTACACCACTACGATTGTTATTTTAAGGATCAATACTACAAAAGCAATGCTACCAGTTTTATTTTTTTTAAAACATGTAAAAAATTCCATAGACTACATTTCCAATTGTGAATATTACCAAGAGTGGCTTGTGGGACAGAAGCATGCACAATACAATAAAACAAAGCTAGCATCCAAGATTTGATTGCAATTATTACTTTAAAGGATCATTAACTACAAAGTTGAAATGCAAACTGAAGAATTTAAATGGAAAGCCAGTAAAAGACCCAGAATATGTGAACTTGTACATAACTAACTTCCACATTAAAATATGCACAAGTTTCAAGCACTGACCTCTAAATAGTTAGTATTTGTTTTGCCTTTATCATATTTTAAAGCTGTTCCCAAATCCAATTACCTATACAAAAATCCAGAACAATATTTTACAATTAAAACCCAAGCAGGAACCAGACTTCTTACAAGGACCACACAATGTCTTCAGTTATACCTAGAAAGAGCACCATAGTGTTACTCTGTACACATCAGTTACCAACAATAATACTATACCACAGTATAATAAAATATAGCCAAACACTTTAACAATGAATATCTCAAAACACTGTCTTTATTCTAACAGCAGCAGAAAACATTTAACATTTTAACTCCTGGCATCCTACCCTCAAGTATGTTTTCTTTCAAAAAAAAAAAAAAAGTTTTAAGAGTGACCTAACGCTTTAAATACTGCCAAATCCTGGTTTTGCAGGCAGTGTCATGGTGCCCCCCTCCCAAATAAAATAAAATAAAATAAAATGTCTTGCAAAGTTGTCTTGAAGCACTGTTTCTGTTTTCTTCAAAGTAAAGTTTTAAAGTATAAAATGCTTCAGCAAACTGGCTAAGTAGGCATTCCCTCGTCTAAAACTGTCTCGAGATAAAAAAGAATGTAAAATACGTTCCCCATCCTTGAGAGCAACCGGTAACCCTATCTGCCCTCCACTCTCTACCCCCCGCCCAGACTTTAGCCAGCAAAGCTCCTGCCTCTCCAGCAGTGACAACCCAGCGCAAAAGCGGAGCTGACCCTGACCTGCGAGGCGCTTAAAACGACCCCAGTCTCGGCGGCAGAGCCCCCCTCAGACGCACAGGTGGGAGCTGGAGGAGAAGCTCTGGCACTTTGCTGCCTCCATCTCCCTGCAGCAGGTGGGGCGCGGCAGCCCCCCGCCCGCCGAAGCTGCAGGCAAGGCAGCGGCCCCGTAAGTGCAGACAACCTGGAGATAAAGAGGAGACATCCCCTGGGCTGGGAGGTGGGAAGGGGCGGCCGCAGCCGACTTATCAGGAAAGTCAACCCCACGTTTCCTTTTAACTCTTCCCCCCCAAGCCCTCCCCCGAAAGATGCTAAAGAAGCCTTCCCCTGCCGGGTAATGCCCGGCGCCCTGCAGACGGTTTGAGACAACACCCCCAGGACAGCTGGGTAAAGGCAGATTACCCCCTCTCGCCTCGCCATAAGCATCCCTTCAGGTCCACAAAGCTCCTCTCGCTTTACCCATTCTCAGCGAGTTGTCTGAACTTCAGTTCCCCCCTCCCGCCCCTGCCCAGGAGGCATTTCTAGCTGAACATCAGTCCTAGCCGGGCGGTCTGCCTTCCTCTCTCTTTGATAGATCTGCTAACAGGTCAAGATGTAAAGCTCCAGCACGCTTATTTGCAAACACACGTATGCCTGAAAACTCCTCTGACCCACCACTTCTCGCCTTTCCATCCACCAAGCCCAGGGAAGCAGCGCTGGCCTTTTTGTGTGTGCGTGTGGGTGATAACACCATTCCCCACTTCCAAAAGCCAAAGTCCACTCTCGCAGAGCTCAAGTGCCATGATTGCTAACTTTTCCTAGCTGGGATTTTCAAAAGGGCGAGCGGGGGGCCGGGTTTTGTGCTCGCAAGTTTGGGGAACTGCGAAGCACAAGGGGCTTCTTGCTTGCTGTGGAAAAACCCCGTGTCTCGCTGGCTGGGAGAAGGAGAGCCTAAGGGGGAGAAGTCCTCTGGCCGTGAATTTCTGTTTTGTGTCCGGAGCCTGTGCAAGGCACCCCCACCCCCATCCCCACCGCACACACACCAACCACCTCCTCTTCTTTCAAAGTGCTTTGAAACCCCCATTAAGGGCCGAGTGTGTGATCGGACTATGGATTAGGGCAAAAGGGACTTTACCATCGGGGTGGGGCAAACTGACACACAAATAACTTGCAGAAAACACCAGCAGGTTTTTTTTTTTTTTTTTGTATGAGGGCTGCTGCACAGTAAACCCACCAAAAGGTTAAAAAAAAATAAAAAATAATAGAAGCTTCCCTACTCCTCCACATATGCACTCTGCACACTTTAACGTGGGGGGAGAAGTTTCCCCGTCTTCTGGATCGAATTGATTTCATCACACGAGAAATATACATGTACACACACACACACACATATTTATCCCAGGCGTGCACTCACTTCCGAATTGCACGGATCTCCCAACGCCACGACAAGACGGGCGTAAATCACGCACTGGAAGGCGGGGTGCTCGCTCTCCCTCGGGCCGGGGGGCACAAGCAGCCCCTGCCCTCGCCACCCCCGCCGCGCCCTCCCTTCACCCCTCGGGGGCTCGTCGGAAGCCCCCACGCGTGCCCGGCGGGGCTGGGGCGCTCAGGACCGCCCGTGCCCTGCTGCTCGCAGCAGGGAGATCGCGTCGCAGCCCCCCGCCTCCCCTTGCAGACCCCGCTGCCACTGCCTGCGACCCCCGCGCAGTCCCGCGGCCCCCGCGCAGCTTTCCGCCCCCCGCGGCACCCCAGCGGGGCGCAAACGCGGCTCAGCCCGCAAAACCCCAGCGGAGCTCCCCCCCCCGAGAGAAACCGCTCCGAAATCCCACCTCCAGCTCCTCTCTGGGAAAGGAAGGAGAGGGGAAGGGGGGAGAGGGAGAACCTGTGCGAATGGAAAAGGGATCGGCCTCAAACATTTCCACGAGTTTTCTTGGAGCAACCAAGGGGGGGGGGGGGGGGTTACTGAAAAGCTTGTTTTGCAAAGAAGGAAAAGGCTCTCACCGTGATCGCGGCGCTGCACCAAACCCCTCTCTCTCTTGTATTTTCTTCTTCCTGCGGTTTGCAAATAAATCCAGCCCTAAAGCAAAAAAAAATTCTTTTCCAAACTCTGCTTTAGTCCAACTTGCAAATTAGAGTAAGAATGATCACCACGTAAAAAGTCCAGAGCAAAGTTAGGTCCCTATCCCCAGATCGATTATAAATACGTGTGTGCGCGTATATACTATAATAATAATAAAAACACCTCTCCGGATCTGGATGGGTTTTCTTTGCTCCTAAAAACAAATCACTCTCACATACACTTTCCTTTTTTCGTCAATGAACAGGAGGCCGAATCGCCAATACCAAGTCACTTTTTTGTTGTTGTTGCAAATGATCGAGAGGAAGGGGAAAGCCAAAGAAAACAAAATGAAGTGGATCTAAAATAAAATCCCAAAGCTTTCTTCCACTGAGCTCCTCCAAAAAAGCAACTTGTGCAATGTAGCCGTTCTGCTGAGAGGCTGCTCGCTGCAAGCTCCTCTACCCTCTCTCCCTCTAGCTTTCTCGCTCCCTCTGCGAGCGTGTGTTGCAGGCAGCGCTGTGGTTTGCAATCGGGGGGGTGTTTTGGGAGCGCAGCGGATTTGTGGTGGTGGTTGTTGTTGTGTGTTTGGAGGAGGTGGAGGAGGAGGAGGAGGAGGAAGATTTGAGATCTGAGCTGTAGGGGCTCGGCGTTTTTCTGCTCGCTCGCTCTCCCCCTCTCTCTCTTTTTCTTTCCGGAGGAGGTAGGGTGATCTCTCTGCAAAAGCAGCAGTAAATGGCGTCATGTGGATCTGAGGAGGAACAGAGCAGTTGTTGTCCCAGAGGATATATCGCATCCGGTCCCAGCTCATTGGCTCTGCGGGGCTACATTCACTGGCGCTCCCAGCGCCCTGCCAGCACTCCGAGCTGTGGGAGGCATTCAAAAGGGCAGCGCTGCCTCCGCCACCAGCACCGCTGCCACCAGCGCCCCGGCCCCGGCCTGGGGAGCCCCGCAGTCCCGCTCCCGGGGCCCCGCTGCTGCGGCCGCGCCGCCGCCCGGCTCCACCGGAGGCTGCTCCGTGCACGCTCGCACGGCGCTCGGGGCTGCTTTTGTGCTCGCGTGTGTTTATTCAGAGGCAGGCAGCGCTCGCTTTACAGGGCGGCCCAGGGGAGCTGACTTCTCCCGGGCAAGGAGACCCGTTCCCAGGTGCTTCCCTTCCCCCACTCCTGCCCCCCCCCCCCCCCCACACACACTCACTCAGTGGAATAAAACTTTAACTTTCTGTTTCCCCCCCCCCCCCCACAACACCACCCCTTCCTTTTCAGCAACAAGCCCCTGGCCAAGCCGGGGAGGAGGAAGAAGGGCTGCATATTCCTCGGGGCGTTGTGCCGCGGCTGAAAACGCAGGGGTGCGGAGCGGGGCCCCGGGCTCCGCAAGAGTGGGGGTGGTCGGGGGGGGGGGGGGAAAGCAGCAAATCCCCCGCAGGGTTTGCGGCGGGGGCCCGGGCCAGGCTGCTGACAGCGAGCCGCGGTGCTTTCCGTGCCCCGGGCGACGGGGGAGGGGATAGGATTAATTTTTATTTTATTTTATTTTATTTTATTTTATTTTATTTTATTTTATTTTATTTTATTTTATTTTATTTTATTTTATTTTATTTTATTTTATTTTATTTTATTTTATTTTATATTTTTATTTTATTTGTTTTTCTTTATTTCATTTCATTTTACTTTGTTTCCTTTTACTTTACTTGTTTAGGTTGCTTTTTTTAAAAAAGAAAAAAATAAAACTTGGTTGCTGTTGTTCTAGTTAATGCCCTTTCGCCTGTGGGAGCAGCTCCCAAACGTGACTGTTCATCTTCTGAGCGTCCCCTAACACGGTGCCCTTTGGGCGAGCTTCAGTCACCAACTGTCGCAGGGCCCGGGCATCTTGCTCCTACATGTATCTTTAAGCGCGCAAAGCAGTGTATCCACGTAGGCATGCACAGAGTGCTAATATGCCCGTATCACGTGTGGCCCTGCTTAAAATATACACGGCGTGCAGAGCAGTAATGCATTGCATTATTTACATGAGCTACTCTCGGTGCAAAAAAAATCCAACAGCCCTTTTTAAAATACTGGAGGCAATTTGCAGGCACTTCCTCTTCTACACCTGCTAGTCACCACTTTTTGAATGAGGTGGTCGTTATTAATAAACATAGAAGAAGAAGAAAAAAAAAAAAGAGCAGTATAATACACTGACGGCCTTCAGGTTTTCATAATTTTCTAGGTCGGTATCCATTCTTCCGCAGTAACACTGTGCAGCCACACGTTATTTTTCGTAGTCACTTCACGGGAGGATGCATCGGGTAGCACAGGTCCACATTCGTCCTCCCACGGGGACTTCACCAGCATATTCTGGGCACAATGCTGCTGCCCCGGCTCGGATGCTGCCCCCTTCCCGTCCCCACCCTCCTCGCCCCGGGGGAGACGCGGATGGAGCCCCTCTGCCGGAGCCCTGAGGAGCTCAGGGATCGCTTTTAGGGAGGGCTCCCCGCCAGAAGGAGTGCAGGGGTGCGCGGAAGGAGGACGGGGACAGACACACGGAGCCCCCCGTGGGAGCCCTAGGCCCTTAACGCTCTGCAGTGGGCGATCATCAGGATCCCCAGAGTTGGGGGTGTTGGGGGACGAGGTGTTGGGGGACATCGTTTGCAAAGCGAAGCGCAGAAGGAAGCTCCCTGCTTGGAGCCGCACTGCAGAGCGTGCCTGTGGATTCGCCGCGGGTGGACCCGCACATCCTCAGGGGAGCACTGCATGGTCAGGACTCTTGTTTCCTCGAGGAAATCCACGGGGTTCATCCGTGAAGGATGTGCACAGGTTAAAACACTAAACACTGGACAGACAGAAGGCACAATGTTAATTTCACTTTGCTGTGGAAAGAGAGAAAAATCACTTCCTCCCACATAGTAAAGCCAAAAATATGTAAAGAACTCTTTGTATGAGTCTGTTAGATTATTTCTCAGCATATAAATGGAGTACATAAACTGAAAAAATCATAATAACATTTTTTTTTTTTTTAAATGGGGCAGTCAGTGGTGCAATCAGCAATTTAAATGCCAGTTCTCAAGTACAGGTGTATACACTTAATATAGTGAGTAGTCCTAATAATGGATATGAAAACAGTGAAGCTGTTTGTATTCGTAGAGCCAGTCAAGTGTGCAAAATGGTGAAGTATCAATCTCATCGGAAAAAAAAAAAAAAAAAAAGAGAGAGAGAGAGAGAACATAAAAAGTAAAAGCATACATACAGCATCCTACTATTGCTTAGTTTGAAAGAGAAGCACCAAACCTGCAAAGATTTGTGCACCAGATTATCTACTTAGCTTGCATACAGATAATCAATAACAATGTACAGGTATGAAAAATTAAGCATACATACATATATATATATATATATATATATATTTTCATATTGCGATCTCAAAGCTGAATTCACAGACCTTCAATTTGACGATTTTTTGAGACCAGCTTTCACAGGATTACATACATCACTCACATTTCACGGTTCTTGTAATGGACAGTGGGTTAATGCATGTGACTATGTTTCCCCTAGTGGTTTGCTCTAACAACTGCAAGATCTTTTTTTTTTTTTTTTTTTTTTTTTTTTTTTTTTTTTTTGCTTTTAGCCGAAGCAGACCTTGAATACATTCTCAGCACAGGAATGTAGCTGTTGTACATATATGTGTACATAGATACATATATATGTTTATGATTTCTTAGAATAGGAGCAATTCCAGTGACTTCAGGTGAAGGGTTGGGCTGAGGGAGGTCTATAATGTGAGATCTATCTGAAATAGTTGAAACTTTTCATCAACATCCTGAAATTGTCTCATAAGATTTTACTTTATTTAATTTTCTGACCCAAGACCCAACAACAGTTTGTATTCCCTCTTTCTGTAGAGGAAATGGGAGTTCATTCATAAGTAAGGAACTGATTCTAACAAGGGAATAAATGTGAAGTGAATCTGCTGACTGCCAGAACTTTTTGTGCATTAGCTCATGAGTTAATGCACTGATAGAAGGATATTGATTCTGCACATCCTGGAAGGACTAAGTTTGGCTACATGCTGCTTCTAATGCCCTGCATTTCTTTAGAAACTTAAAACTTTAATTGATTGCCTTTCATGTCTGTAACTTTTTATTAAAAAAAAAAAAAAAAAGGTAATGCACATAAGAGAGTTACAGAATTTTTTATAGCAGTTTGTGATTAGCTGCAAAGCTTTTTGCCTACTGATAGTTCACTAAGATTCTCAGGGCAGACCAGGACACTTACATGTAGTGTACAGAAAAACAGAGAAGTCTTTATGGTGAATGGATGAATTTTTTTTTAATGGAGAAAAATATATATATATACCTGTGATTCAATACCATTAGTTTTGCTTTTGTGGTTTTCTTTGTAATTTACTCAGGAGACATCCCAGAATTCCTTAAGACTAGAAAATTAGTGAAGGCAATACATTCAGCATGCTACTGGGAACTCATTCTGGTGGGACAAGGAACAGCATTGTTACATGTGAAAAACAATAAATGCTACTTGGGTTTGGAATATGCATGGTCTGCATCTACTGAAAGTTGGTCTCCTGCTGTTAGTGATGGGCAGATCTTCTGGGATTAAGCTACTGTCATTCAGATATGGCTAATAATTGCCTGCTTCCTTAAAGGTGATATAGACCAGATACTGTGAAACTTCACCCCATCCAATAGTTGCTCTGGTACATGGAAGGACAGTTGCCAGGAGAATATTTTTCTTGTTGAATACAACAAATGTATTTATGTAAACTTAAAAAAAATAAACAAATCCCTTTCCCGATTCTTCTGAAATTACACTAAAGAGTGTGTACATTTAGTATTTATAATATAATGTAGAAGTTTTGCATATAAATTGTTCTAATAAAGCTAGTATGTTCTTTGATGTGCCATTCAATATTATTTGGTTATATTTGTATCCTTGATAAAATCAGCATTGTTTTTTTGGAATTCAACTTTATAAAACTTTCCAGTTTATACAATTGATTTTATAATTAGTTCCCTTCTTTAGGACCTTGAGACCAAATGTTCCAAAGTAGAACAATTTGGCATGGGCAAGACTAGGTATAATTTATTTGGTAGACTGGATTTATGGCATGCTTTTTATTTTGTATTTGTTTGTCCTATGATTTTCCTGCTAAAATTTTCAACTGCTGTGGTTGAAATCATGAGAATGACAGAACAGACAAGCCATGTCTGTCAGTATTTTAAATGCTGCACTGTCTAGCTTTATTTAAATTAGAGGCTAGATAACTCTGGGCTTGACTATACTAGAATTTTATGCAAAACTAACTAATTGCCTATTAAAATATTAATAAGTAAGTGTGCTAGCTTGGAAATTCCCAAAATATTTTTCAGCAGGATGTAGACATTTGTGTGTTGACCTGAGATTCAAGTGACTCGGAAGAAATGGAAGAGGTAAATATTAGCAGTTAAGGGAAATTTCGGAATAAGATTTTATGAAAAGACATTGTATTTCTGCTATGGTACAATTTGCAGCAGTTGTTTTTAAACCTCTACAACTTATAGACTTTTTCTATGATTTGGAAGAGGAAAAATATCATAAATGAAGTGTACACTTTTTTTTTTTTTTTTAAGAAAATTATAAATTATAAGACCTCCCATTTAGAAGTAGTCTGTAAGAATCCACAGATCACAGTGAGAAAACCACTGATGTAGAGATACACAAACTAGCTCTAAACTGCAATGTAGTGGAAAGGTAAATGAATTTCTTGTGTACTTCAAGCAATGTAGCTGGAAGAGTGCAGGGAGTCTGCTCTTCTTGGAAGGGCAAGGTAGATCTCATGGGTCTTTATGCTGTGACAGCTATGCAGCTCCCAGAATGTAAGCTACCTTTTTTTACTGGAGGCTGGATTTCAAACAAGTAACTGTCAGAGATTAGCAATTGGTAGTATATAGTTTGCAAGCCAGCCAAAGGATATGTACAAGTAAGACTTACAGGTTTGCTGCAAACCAAAACAAGTGAATTGAGCAATTGTTAAAAATTGTATCATCATTCTCCCATGTCTTGATATTTATTTTTTTCCTCAGTTGTGAAATGTTTGTGTTCATCGCAGTGGCACACAAGAACATCCTGTAAGTGGAGGTGACATACGCAGTATAGAATCATTTGCAAGAGATAAATGATGTTGCATCAAAAGGAATGATTGTTGCGTCAATAAAAAAAAAAAAAAAATCACTAAATATCCTGATGTCAGATCTGCATAGGACTGTCTTCACTCTCCTGATTATAATGGCAATATCAAGAACTATAACTGAAATGCTGAGTATTCTATCACAATTTTCCATGCAAATCTCAATATAATTTACAAGAGATGTCACTATGTCTGTTTTATAGATGAGAAAAACAAGGAGTAAAAGAAAGAAATAACTTATTTGAAAAGTGAGATGTAGGAGTCCCAGATCCCAGTCCAATCTGTCCACTCCACAAATGCTGCTTTACAAGAAGACTCATAGAGTTGTGTTCCCTAGGGGCTCCAGGATCTTTTGCACAACTAAAATTTCAAGATTTGTCTCTAATAGAATCAAAACACCTTAAAAGAGATTCAGAACAGTTAGATAATTATAATTATACTTATCTGACTAAGAGAAGGAAGAGGACAAAATGTTTGATTATCTAAACAAGGTTATCTCTTCAGGAGCATCCACTCCCACTACTTGATTAAAGAGTTCCTCTGAACTTCCGTCTCTACATCTGGTGTAGTTACTCCTATCTTATTTGTGGTTTTGTAATCATCTTTTCCTGTATTTTAAGCAGGCCTATTACTTTCAAAAGCCCCACAGAGGGAAAGGCAGAAGTTAACCGAGAAGCCAAATCTCTGAGCTGTTTCTTCTATGCAGGCCCCTGATACCTTCTGAAGCTCAAGTGAAAGTCTGGTGCTCCAGGTCGCGGAAGGGATCCATCTGCCCAGAGCGGCTCCCAGGATGGCGTCCTAATTAAGAGAGCTAAAAGAAACATGGAAAATGGCAGTGCAAACATGCACAGTAAATCTACTGCATTTGACAGTATGAGCTTGCAAAATAACCCCCCTGGAAAACTTCCTTCATTCTTGAGGTTACGTGTTTAAGCTGTATAACGAATTCTAAGTTTTCTTATTGTTACTTGCTTGCAACACAATTCAAATTAACATAAATTATATCAACTTCTGATTATTTAAGTTGTGTCAAGGCAATTATGTTTTCCAAAGTACATGCTGTTCAATTTTTATTTTCTCTTTTAGCTCTGTAGATTTGTTTTCTCCACATGGCCCCAAATTATGGTTCTATAAAATCTGTCATAGCCAAGGAAATTTCTGTGAATGCCTTCTTCAAAATTCTACTGAAGACAATTGAAATAAAGATCAGTGAGTTTGAAAGGTTTTGCATCAGGTACAGCTTGACATTTGAGAAAACAGAGTCTTCACCGAGTCAGAGAATAGATGTATTTAGACAGTCAACGAGTGAAAAAATATATAGTGATTGTACATGCTGGGCCACAACCCAGGCTAGCTTTAGTGCTTTCATGTTTTGTCAAAGCTAGAGCTTAAGTACCAAAGGCAAAATCTTCATTCAACCCAACTTCAAAACCGACTTATTTATTTAGTTAGTTAGTTTTGGTAGCAAAAAGGAATAGGAAAGCTAAAGCATTTTCTCTGTGGCGAAGGGGGCGGCGGGAGGAAGAATGCTTCCTTTCGCAGAGACCTTCTCGGTTTTAGAATTGCAGAAGCGGATTCCGAAGGCAAGTGAATGAAATCCAAACTGGAATTTCCTCAGCTCCCCTTCCTGCTCCTATCTTTGCCTGTCTCACCTTTTGAGAGCCTGATTTGTATTTGTATACATGTGTGTGATCCTGATTTCATTGTTTGCCTTTTCACACGGGCACTTTCACCTACATCTCCCCCCCTCCTTCCCTCCCTTCCTCTCATTTGGCAGCCAGTTGGGCTTCTTCCTGCCTTGAATACCGCATTCCCTGGTTATTCAAGCTCAGTCATTAGCACCCTGTCCCCCTACTGAAATTATGAATGAAAAGCCTTGTTGTTCTTTACAAATAACTCAGCCTTCCTCAGTCAGTCAAATTCAAATGGAAGTGACTGCCAGACAAAGCGCCTGTATGATGGACAGTCCTCCCAGCAAGCCGTCGAGGCTCGCAGGAAGTTTTTAGTGCACAATATAGGTACGGGCAGCACGGCCGATCCCCCCACCCCCCCGGACCCGCTCCGCCGGGCAGGGGGCGGCCCCGACGGGGCGCGGAGCAGCCGCCGCCCCCTCGGAGCTCGCCGTGGGAGCTCCTTACACCTTGCCCGCTTCTCAGCCGGGCCGAGGCACCGCCGCGGGCCGCCTCTGAATGCCGGGGAGGCTGGGGGATGTAGGGGGCTTGGGGGGCCAGGGGGATAGGGGGGTGGCCGGCCCCGAGCCGCACAACCCCCCGCCGCCGCGGCGCATTGTCCCCCGGCCCCCTTTTCACGGCGGGGGAAAAGGTAATTGACAGCCCCATTGTCTGCCCTGGCCCCCCGCGGCTTTAAAATACTCCCAGGCCCCAGTCACACGTTGTCAATAAGAGCTGTCGGAGGTGACGAGTGAAGAAGGGCTGTTCAGGAAACAGTTTGAGCCCTTCAAGTGGACAGGCCTCAGTGACTTCTCCGGCACTCTGGCTGCCAGAGGCAGCCCCTTCAAAAATAACCTTAAAACAATAAATCAGACGTGTTTCCTGGACTATACAAGGAACAGCTGGTTGTTTTTCCTCCCCCCACACCCTTTTTTTTTTTTTTTTTTTTAAAGCCTAAAAATTATTTAAGCACAGGAAACCAAGCATGTCAAAGTTTGGCAAAGCAGCTTGGGTGATTTAGCAGTTACAACACTTCTTTCTGTATTGGCCAATCTTTGTGCTTTGACTTTTTATCTCCTCATTCCCACTGGTTTCTGCATTTGCTCTGATGGCTGTGATAACTCATCCCTTGCTTTCTGCATAGCAAGGAGTGCAATCTGCATAGATTGCAGAGAGAAGTTTGCTCTAATCCTCATCTCTCACAGGAACGCTGTATCCTGGAATTCAAAAAGATGTCTTGGGCTTAGTCGATCTGTTTATTTAGGAATGAAAATCCTGCACCTGAGAATTACTGAAATTTCTTGCCATAGGCAAATCTGGACATCTGTGCCATACTTAGTGTTTTATACAGGCAGCACTCATTGCCTTTACCTATCTGATAGAAGCAGTGTTGATATATCATCACACATGACACATCATCATATGCAGTGTGTGTGCTTAATGATACATAGGATGCATTAACTTTTAAATGCAGCTTCTCCCCCCCTACCCTTTTTTTTTTTTTTTTTTTTTTTCTTTTTCACCCAGAGGCCTTTGCAAGCATACCCTCTGTTCCTGTAGTTGGATCTGCATGGGTCAGCATTTATGTTTGTATCAAGCCCCTGTGGGAACCCACCTGCCTGGACCTGATTTCAGCCTTGGAGCTTTCCTTTCCTGCCATCACTTAAGGTAGCTAGCATATGCTAACTAACTAAAATCCATATGTATTAGAATTAGACTACTTAGTATTGTCATTTAGCAATGCCCAATTCTGATGATATATTCAGTGCATGGCACTGATGGTGCTTAGGAAATAAAAGGCAGAGGTTAAATATGCTTTGCAATATTCTGCAATGACCATGCACTATGACTGAAACGTTGTAAACCATCCAGAAATGTAACTGTTCAAAAGACTGACAGCAAAACCAGAAACAGAGGTAAGGATTTTTTATTATTATTTTTTTTCTTCTCTGGAAGTCTGGGCTATCTGAAACATTAATTAAGGAGAAAAGGAGCTAGTTGATCCCCAGCAGCATTAAATTTTCCTTATTAACATAGCACTGGATGTATGTTCTTATTTCTTTACCACAGCATCTATTAAAAAGAACCTTTTTGTTTGCTTAAGGATGACCAAGAGGCATTTAAGTGAAATAAATTGTCATGAGAAGTGAGGTGTATGGCAGAAGGTTTAAGTCTGTGATCTATATGCAGCACAGTTTACTCCATTGCACTAACACATCTACTCTGGCAGCTCTGTGTTCATGGGCCACAGGAAGGATGATTTGTGCATCTTTTTTATTTTTGGAATACTGTCATTGTCTATCCTACATTTGCAATAAGGGATGCAGCTGTTAAAAGAATTGCATCTCCTTGTGCGTCTAGTTCCATCTCACCTATTCACAGCACACTTCTTCCATATTTTAAAGACCAGGTTAACACAGACATGCTAAGTGCCTCAGAGTAGTTTGCAGGCAATTTTAGCCAAACCTTACAGCATGCTGTAAGACATGGTCTTCCTGAATACCTTTTGAAATCCTATGGGAGTAAAAGCTGTTCAAAACCTCAGAACAGATGCTTTCATAGGATCCAGTCTTTAGATTGCAAATTACTTCAGGCAAGGATCTCCTTCCTGTTTGGCAATTTCCTAGAACACATTTGCAGCAGGATAAATAAACAGTATATTACACTGAGGAGATATTCAGCTGGGGTGATTTACCATTGCTAACTTCCATCCTCTGGGAGTCCACCTCCATGTGGAAGTCAGGGGTTATCCATATTCTGCAAAAGCTTCACAAATTGGGAATCTATGATGGCAAGATTTCACTGTATAGCCTGTTTTACTTGTTTTCTGTAATCAACAATTGCACATGCTTGTTTGTCACATTATAACAACCACAGTCTGCTCATGCAGTGTGTATGGCAGCATTTTGCTGTTAAAATTAAAAATAGTTTTATAATTCTGCCAACTGGGAGTTTTTGGGTGTGTCTTTTTTGCTGGGGAGTGGAACAAAAATGCATGGGTAGCAAGTTTGGTATTGCCTTTGCCCTGCAGTGCAGTGTCTGCTTGGACACTATTAGACCTCTGAAACAAAACAAAACAAGCAACAAAGAAACTCTGCTCTTCACTGACCCACATGTAGGAAGGCACTTGAAAATCCATTACAGAATATGTATATTAATTCCACAGAAGAGCTGAATCATTCACTTCTTAAATCTTTTCAGCTTTTTAGAGAGGCAGGGAAAAAAAAAAAAAAGTTTGTGAACATCATTGGCAGAGAAAGCCAGTGTCAGTACTATCCTGACAGGCTTTTCCTTCTTAGCAGAGCTCATTTTTAATGGGGGACAAGAAGCAAGTATGACAAATATTTGTCTTCTGATTTACAAACAGGCCTGTGAGCTAAGGCTGTGAATTATGCCTTCTGAAAAGTGACAGAAAGATGGCAGGAGGGTAGACATAGTGTGCTGAAAGAGTAGTGACAGCAAGGCTGACAGAGAAGCTTAACTGGACAGTCAAGCGTGCAGAAAGGGCAACTGGATGGGTGTCTTTATATGAGAAGATGGTAAAAGAAAGGGCCAAGTACTAGTAGCTGTCCCATAGGAGGGTCCATTTGATTTATTTATGTGTTTATTTATTTATTGCTTTAAAGTCACAGAGAACCATGTGCTATCTCTGATTTGCAGTGGAGAAGGCATTCTTGCTTTTACTTCGCCTTTGCCTCAGTCTTGTGGTCATACTCCTTTAACATTTTGTTGTGAAACCTAGACTCTGTCAAAGTCAACAGAGATTTTGCCATCAAGTTTAGGGTGGCCAGGAATTTGCTCAATACAGAACTCCAGCATTATCAGTGATGCTGTACTTGCATAGACTACAACTAAATTTGGGTAGAGGAAAAGGGAACATTTCTCGCATTTCCCAAAATTGCAAGTTCCCTCTTCCCAAAAGAAAGGTGTAAAAGACTGTTGAAGGACGGTTAATAGTTATTAGTCAGATCTGTATGAACAACGAGAACTTACAGGAAAAACACACATTCTGCAAGGTATAGGCCAACCACAGCCTGCAAGTTCAATCTATCCAGCTCATAGCCTGCTCTCAGCCGTCCCCTTTTCCAGGGGCAGCTTGGGAACAAACTGCGTAACATATTCATCTGTGAAACACTGTGCTACTTTGCATGCCAGTCCAATGGACTGGCATGTATGCTCTACCTCAGGCTATACAAGTGGTAAGTGCAGGAGTATAAAGCTCTCACTGGCTTGTAGAAGGAACTATGTTGCCCAGACAGTCAGAAAAATTGGGGACTACTGATTTAGATCACGGCACAATTTTCCTTAGAGATTCTTGTCAGTGCTTCCACTATTCAACCAGGAAGAAGTTGGGCTGCCAAATGAATTGAGGGTGAAACCTGTTTCTGAACATATCTTCAGGTTCTGAAGCACATAAATGTAACAGATGAAGTTCTGACTCTTTTGAAGTCTATAGGAAAACTACCCTTGACTTTGATGAGGTCTGAATTTCATCTTTTTCCCATCACCTACTTCTTTCCCCTTCACTTCATAAAATCAAAACTGAGGTCCATGTGTATTTTGGTATAGCTGTTTAGATTTCTGCTTTGAGCTATGCACAGGCATACAGGCTCCATTTGTATGTACAAAAGCCAGCTATACATATTCAATAGCAGTAACTGTGCATGAGAAGATCCTCTACAACCTACAGGCCTCAGCTTATGAAAATCTGATCCCGGAAGCTTTATGGTTCCAGACTCTTTTAGGGAGAATCAGGGAAGTGAGGGACATGTCTGTCTGCTAGATTTTGCAATGAGTGCCCTTTTTAGGAATATAACCTATAAAATGCTGAGTGCTGCTATTCCCTTTAACAAGAGTCTCTTTAAAGGCATGGTAAAGTAGGATTCAATTCTGTGAGAATCTGATAATGAGAATCATGAGGAAAAGAAAAGGCCTTTATTGACTCTGTCTTGAAGTTTTCTGGAGTCCTTTGTATGGACTTTTTAGTGTGTGGAAGAGCTTAACACACAGTTTTCATCTCTTTCATACAAGGAAAAAGCTGGAATTTGGGGGCAAACAGTCCCTACTGTTGTCAGCTGTTATGTAGCACAAATGTCATATGCTTCATCTTCAAAAACTTTTACAGTTATTAGGCTTGAGACACATGGAAATTTTACCTAGGTAATGACAGGAAGATCAGGCTCATTAGCTAATTAATTCTCACAACATCCAGATCACACCCTTTTTGTAGACATTTGGGCACAGGTGTTTTGGATCCGTGTATATGTACAAACATGCCCTTTGGAAAACAGCATTTTTTTTTCTTTTTTTTTTTTTTTCTTTTTTTTTTTCCTGTGGCTGCTGTTCATAAGCGTGTGTTGTTCCACTGAGTAAGGATGATATGAAGGTATGTTTTGGGGATACACGATGCCCTGGCATATTTTATGTCTTGTCTCAGTGAAATTACCTGCTTGTGTCTGCCTTGGTTCCAGGTACTAAAAGTTGTTTACCATACAGCAATATGACTGTGTTAATTTACAGCTGTACTCATGAGACATAGAAAGGTGCTTTCAGCATTGAAGGTGCAATCGTAATGTTCTAAAAATAATAATAAAAAATAGTAGATGGAAAATTAGAAAAGAAACATTCACTTTCAGGTTTGAAGTCCACAAAAAAACAATGCTTTATACTCCCTCTGCTGGCTCAAAAGCAGCAGTTAGCCACCAAGACTTCCTCTCAAAGATGGAGTAACACAATAGGATGTTTATACTATTTCAGCATTAAAATGAAAAACTTGTACATTTAATGTAACAGTTTCGTTTGTTTGTTTTTAAGGTGGGGTATGAACTATATAATAAACTATTTAAGAAACTTGTCAACTCATTCTGTTTTCCAGAAGTAAGGGGTTGAGGAAGAGTCTGGCTAAGCTACATGATCCTGCATTTCTCCTTACATCTCTAGCCTGAGTGTACTACTTCTTGTAACATAACCTATGCTCAAAAGGGAAAAAGACATATGCAAGGTGTCACTCACAGTGAATAGAAAATAGCATTTTATTCTTACTTTCTAATTTTATTTTATTTATTTATTTTGCTTGAGACCCAAACCTAGTTTGAATGCTGCTGTTCTGACTTCTGCTCTTCATTCTAGGTGTTTTGGAGGCTCTTAGGTTATTAGTAAAGGTAACTTACTTATTTATATGATTTCAGCAGTATTAAATAATACCTTTTTATTTGCTTCTTATTTAAGAAATAATAATCAATGGTAATATTTTCCTTTAGTAAATGGTCATTTGCATTGGGCTGTGAGTTGCTTAATGGGCTGTAATTTATATAATGCAATTTACTTATTTTAACTACCCTGACTTTTAATGTCTCTTATTTCTGGAGATATATATCTATCTATTTATAACTGTTGAATTGAAGAGAAGAATTATTTTTCAATTCGTTTTGTTATGTAGTACTCTTTGATGCTGAAGAAAAAATAATGGTAACGTATTATTTTATTTTATACTTCTCTTATCTGGATATGCTTTCGTTTGCAGTGGAAGATCTGATGAAAGGGAACAAGAAGGTATTGTAGAATTAGTTTTTTGTTTGTTTGTTTGTTTGCTTTTTTTTTTTTTTTTTCCTTTCTCTTCCTTCCACCATAGATTTCCCAGCTTTAGCTAAGAGACAGTGCAAAACCTTGGGCTGAATTATCACTTACAATGTATATACCCAGAAGTGCCTCCCTCTGAGGCTTGAAACAGATGTGGCAGAGATGGCCATGCATGGGGTACAGGTATTAGCTGCATGGTGACTCTCCCACATTGTCCTTGCTGGAGGGAAGTGATGAAGAGAGGGCAGATAGACACTGTCATACTTTTTCCCTTTTTTCCTTACACTTGTTACCTATGAACTGCAGTTCATTGTTCCTGTCTTCTGCCCTTTCTTTATCCACTTTTTCTCTTTGCTGCCTGTAAAGGACGTGCCTGAAAGGAAAGCTGGATTGTCAAAGGTCAGATCTTTAGCAGCTTTGGTTCAGAAAGAAGTGCAGTAGGGGCTACTTTGTTCTACTACAGGGGTTCAGAGTAGCGCAGATGTGGAAAGCACACCTTAGTCTAGCTGAAGTCAGCCTTAAGTTTGACCAAGGTTGAAATATCAACATCTTCATATTATGCAGATCACCTAACTCTTGGACAAATCAGGTGACACTCCCACCTTCAGACAACATCACTGGCTACAGTCCCAGAAAACTATGATTAATTTTGAAGGTGTGACTTCTTCCTAAGCCACGCATTCTCTTCTCTCCAAAATCAATGACAGAGGTGGATGCCATGACCAAACAGACTTCTTAAACAGAGTCTTTATTTAGTACTGAGACACTTCAAAGAAAACAGATTTGAAACCAATTAAAGAAATGTATGCATATCTAGCTTTTCCCTGAGGCTTATCTCTCCCTAGATCTGGGAGGGCCTAACAATCTGCAGCTCTCTCCATGCACTTCTCTCTCTCTTTTTTCTTAGCATGTTTCCCTAGACAGCTTCTGACAAGTAACTGCAGCAGGATGGGAAATGTTTTTCCTATTCCACAGTGGGACAAGACTTTTAAAATTAAACACACAATATACATAAAAATAACCCCCCTCTCCAAAGACAGCATAAATATATTCTGATAATCTGAATAATATCTGAATGATATGCTGAATAAATATTCTGAATAAATAAAAACAAATGATCAGGTATCTGATACAAATGCAATTTCATGCTTAAACAAATATGTCGTTATTTATACCAAGTGGAATATTTTCTATAGGCAATAGTATACTGCTGGAAATCTTAAAAAGCTGCTTCTGTAACTGGTGCTGAGTAAGTCCTAGCACTACCTTGGCAGATTCCCCTTTGGCTCCTCTTAGGAGTTGAGTTAGAACCTTGAAGGACTGAAGGAAAGAAGTACACATTAGTTAAGAAGAGAAATCTGAGGGAAGAGGATGTGGGTGAAAGCCCTGGTTTAAGTTAAGTAGTTAGGCAATGAATAGTAAAATGAAGAAAAGTGGAATTGCAGCTCGGCTTGTAGCTGGTAGATGTGTAACCTAAAGCAAAATCTTGTAGTATGAGCTTCTTTTTGATTTGGAGGAGGCAGGCTCATGGGGAATCCTGAAGTGAGTGGAGTAGAAGGGTCTTTGAATTTAACCTTGGTGAAAGACCAAAACATATGATTTCCTCTAATAATCACAGTTTTAAATGAATCTTGTTAGAGGGCTATGTTCTGAATACAAAAAGCAAAAGGAAAAACTGTGTAAGACTGGTCTGTTGGTAAACCCTGTTATGCAGTCTCAGAACAGACTGTAGTTTGGCTGCTAGTTTAATGAGTTTGGTTATGATAGATAACTGTTCACAATAATGGTTCAAGTTAATTAAGTGGGTATTTGTGCTTGACTTTTCCATGTACTGTTCTAATTGGGAGTCTGTTGGCCTCCCTGGAGATGATGTAAATTATGTTTATTTCTCTCATGTAAATGTGAGTATTTTTTGTTTAGACCGGAGAGAATTCCTCCACAACAATTTGATCAGAAAAATTACAATACCAAAAAAGATTATCTGATGGGAAAAAGTGTACCTCCCCATTCCTGTCTAGCTTTAACAATATGACTGTATCAATTAAGAGTTTTTCAATTCATATTCTTGCCCCCACCTCCCACTTCCCTGGCTCCTTGGTTTTAAACAAACCTTACAACAACTCATCAGAGACTGAATCATTAGAACACATTGCTTGATCTGTGATTTTCAAGTGTGAACAGAAGTGCTTTCTCTTCTGTGATTACTTTGATTACTTCTTTGTAATTCTTGGATTACTTCTATGAATAGCTTGCACTGGGGTACACTTCGTTGGGTTAAAAACTGGCTGGATAGCTGGGCCCAAAGAGTTGTGGTGAATGGAGTCAAATCCAGCTGGAGGCCAGTCACTAGTGGCATCCCCCAGGGCTCAGTACTGGGGCCAGTCTTCTTTAATATCTTTAGCAATGATAACTCAGTAAGTTTGCAGATGATACCAAGTTAGGTGCTCGTGTTGATTTGCTCGAGGGTAGGAAGGCTCTGCAGGAGGATCTGGATTGGCTGCACCAATGGGCTGAGATCAACTGTATGAAGTTCAACAAGGTCAAGTGCTGGGTCCTGCACTTGCACAACAACCCCAAGCAGAGCTACAGACTGGGAAATGAGTGGTTGGAAAGCTGCCAGGCAGAGAAGGACCTGGGAGTATTGGTTGACAGTCAGCTGAATATGAGCCAGCAGTGTGCTCAGGTGGCCAAGAAGGCCAACAGCATCCTGGCTTGTATAAGAAACAGTGTGAGTAGCAGGTCTAGGGAAGTGATTGTCCCCCTGTACAATCTGTACAATCTGTACAATCTCTGGTGAGGCTGCACCTCAAGTACTGTGTTCAGTTTTGGGCCCCTCACTACAAGAAGGACATCGAGGTGCTTGAGAGAGCCCAGAGAAGGGTAACGAAGCTGGTGAGGGGTCTGGAGAACAAGTCTTATGAGGAGTGTCTGAAGGAGCTGGGCTTGTTCAGCCTGGAGAAGAGGAGGCTCAAGGACAACCTTATTGCTTTATATAGGTACCTTAAAGGAGGCTGTAGCGAGGTGGGAATTCGTCTGTTCTCCCACGTGCCTGGTGACAGGATGAGGGAGAATGAGCTAAAGTTGCATCAGGGATGTTTTAGGTTGGATATTAGGAAGAACTTCTTTACCGAAAGGGTTGTTAGGCATTGGAATGGGCTGCCCAGGGAAGTAGTTGAGTCACCATCCTTGGATCCCTTTAAAAGATGTTTAGATGTAGAGCTTTAACCCACTTCGTTGGGTTAAAAACTGGCTGGATAGCTGGGCCCAAAGAGTTGTGGTGAATGGAGCCAAGTCCAGTTGGAGGCCAGTCACTAGTGGCGTCCCCCAGGGCTCGGTGCTGGGGCCGGTCCTCTTTAACATCTTCATCAATGATCTGGATGATGGCATTGAGTGCACCCTCAGTAAGTTTGAAGATGACACCAAGCTAGGTGCGTGTGTCGATCTGCTCGAGGGTAGGAAGTGTCTGCAGGAGGATCTGGATAGGCTGCACCGATGGGCTGAGGTCAACTGTATGAAGTTCAACAAGGCCAAGTGCCGGGTCCTGCACCTGGGGCGCAATAACCCCAAGCAGAACTACAGGCTGGGAGAGGAATGGTTGGAGAGCTGCCAGGCAGAGAAGAACCTGGGAGTGATGGTGGACAGTCGGCTGAATATGAGCCAGCAGTGTGCTCAGGTGGCCAAGAAGGCCAACGGCATCCTGGCTTGTATCAGAAACACTGTGACCAGCAGGGCTAGGGAGGTGATCGTCCCCCTGTACTCGGCTCTGGTGAGGCCGCACCTCGAGTACTGTGTTCAGTTTTGGGCCCCTCGCTACAAGAAGGACATCGAGGTGCTTGAGCGGGTCCAAAGAAGGGCGACGAAGCTGGTGAGGGGCCTGGAGAGCAAGTCCTATGAGGAGCGGCTGAAGGAGCTGGGCTTGTTCAGCCTAGAGAAGAGGAGGCTCAGGGGTGACCTTATTGCTCTGTATAAGTACATTAAAGGAGGCTGTAGAGAGGTGGGGGTTGGCCTGTTCTCCCATGTGCCTGGTGACAGGACGAGGGGGAATGGGCTAAAGTTACGCCAGGGGAGTTTTAGGTTAGATGTTAGGAAGAATTTCTTTACTGAAAGGGTTGTGAGGCACTGGAACAGGCTGCCCAGGGAGGTGGTGGAGTCACCATCCCTGGAAGTCTTCAAAAGACGTTTAGATGTAGAGCTTAGGGATATGGTTTAGTGGGGACTGTTAGTGTTAGGTTAGAGGTTGGACTCGATGATCTTGAGGTCTCTTCCAACCTAGAAATTCTGTGATTCTGTGATTCTGTGTGATTCTGTGATTCTGTGTGAATTCTGTGATTTTTTTTTTCATTGGTCTTACAAAAGCCTTTCCTAAAGTCATTCAGAAAATCCTCATAATTGAAGATGGTGGTACTGTCATCTCCTTTAATTGGCCAAATCACAAACATCATCCCAAAAGCAAATATTCCTGATATATATCAGGCTGATATATAAATATATATATCAGTTGTACAACTGTACAACACAGGTACTATTGTGTTGTATCAAATGTCAGTCTGGCTCAAAAGTTTGTGCCAGCTTTTTGAGGGAAACATGATCATGCACAGATTGCAAAGCCAGACAGTATTTCATTTCACAATAGTAAACCAAAAAATGTTGTTCTCTTTATACATACACATTTGGAAGACAAATCTTGCTGCACTATTAGCTGAACTTTGGAGTGATGCTCTGGTCTGAAGTAGCTACTCAAGCATAACCTCAAATAAAATGGTTTGTATTCATCTAGCCCGGAGAGTCATGAAAAATGGATTTTACAGACAATACATTATTTTGTTACGTTACTCAATTTAGCATTATTCTTATATGCTCATTAGTACCACTCACTCCATGGTTAATTTAGAACAAAGCCACCCAACTGGTAGCCTAAAGGTTATTATGGCCCATAGATTGGTTTCTGGTTCTCTGGGCAGCTACATCATCAGATAAGAATTATTTGCCCTGAGCAAACATCTGTAATATAATCCAACCCACAGTTGTCAAGAAGTCGTGCAGCCCTCAGTTAGATCAGTTCTGGGAGTCTGAACAGGTCACATAACATGCATAGCATGTGCACAGTGCGGAAAAGAACTGGGTTATCATGGGGAGCATGGATGAAAGATAAATCAAATCCTACTGAAAATCCTACCTTCAGCTGTGGGAACCCTTATACCCAAGCACTGGAGTCACACAGCGTAAGGCCCCAAAATGAAACTTAAATGCACTGGCACAAAAAAAAAAAAAAAAAAAAAGAAAAAAAAAAAAAAGAGAGAGAGAGAAAGGTTTGAGCCAAGGCAGATGAACTTTGACAGCTGACCAAGCCCCTTCTCATTTTCAGTATTAAAGACCAAACATTAAGGTAAGAGATGATGAAGGAATCAGAGAAAGGCTAAAAGATTAAATGGATGTTTTAAATTCTGCATACTGCGAAGTATTTTTATATTTATATTCTCTCCCCTTCTTACCCCCTCCTTTTTTTTTTTTTTTTTTTTTTTCCCCCACACTTTCAAATAGATACATTGCCTCCCAGACACTTAACCTTATCTGTAGCTACACAGGAAAGTTGGGATTTATCTTCAGAAATTTGTAGTGTCATTAACAGAGAGAAAGAGGCACTTTTAGAGCACAATTCACTGGCATATTTCATACGTCTGTCACAGGTTAAGATGAGTTACATCCTGCAAGTGCCTGCTGTTGCCCTCCAGTAGCTATAAAGGAAACCAGGATGACTAATTTGGAGGTAGATGTCCTTGGGGCACTATGATAGTTTCACTGTGGATGTCTTTAGACAGGCAAAAAACATTGTAATTCAACTCCTATCTTCAGGTTCCTTCCTAGTCTTAGGTTGAGAGAACATTGGTGATAAACTGGTCTTTCATATAAACACATTGGACTGTTGTGAGAACAATATCCTGTATGCTTGAAACAGAAAGGAAAAGAGGTATTTATCTAAGTTAGTTCTATACCAGAGATACATACTGGAGCAATTGATATAATCTAGGATAATATTAAAGGGAATAACAATACAGCTGTGGTCGTAAACCTCTTCTCTACACCTGCAAATAGAGAAACTGATTATTCCCTTGGATAGTTTTGCTAGATTTAGCCCAGAAAGGCTTATCCTCTCTATACAAGAAACAATATTGACTTGTGTTGCAGCATACACTGGCCTCTGGATCAGCTGTCACTAGATAACAATGTATAATTGCATACTGACTACATGAGAACATCCTGTCGCCTTGTCTCCAAGAATAACTTTGCTTGAGGGTCACTGCCAGTGAAGTCATATGCTGGAGACCTCCAAGAACTGTAACAGTTACACTAGCCCAAAAGTCCATGTTAAAAAAATAAATAAATAAATAAATAAATAAATAAAGCAAGCAACAAAAGGACAAACCAAGTAAAATATAAAAGTGTTCTTCTCTACAACCTTAACTTTCCCTTTATTCTACAACTTTCAATCACATGATTACATGCTATTTTTTCATTTGGGCTTCTGCCTCATTTAGTGTACAGCATAGATCATAATTGATTTTCTGCTTACTTGACTTTTCCTAGGAGTTATTTTATACTACAGATTGTGAATTGTTGACAAATGTGTTATAATTCAGACATCCTTGTGCTGACATCTTTTTTTCCTGTTTCTTGTTGACATTAGTGGCAATTGTAGGTGTCATAGCTGTAGAGGTTTGCATGATTGCAAAGATGTTTTGTACGTGTATGAGTGGGGAGATTCATATTTTTCATATTTCTCATATTTAGAGCATTTTAAGTGGTATCTCCTCTCACTGACACAGCATGGCTTAATTTTTCTCTGTTTCCTATAGATTTGTATTGCTAATGAAACATACAGTTGTCACAGTTGTGTTATAATGAACAAAGGTAAATAGAAGTGGACTTTTTTCACTTTTCTGCATCCATAGTGGAATGATTAATTTTAGATTACTGATTACAAGTGAACAGTGTTCATCACTCAGCTGTTACCTTATTTGCAAAGTGTATACTATATGGTATATATTGCATTTTATCTAACAAAATATTATTTTCCTTAAAAAGGAGGAATTTGACAAACATTTATTTATTTATTTTAAAAACTGTTAATGTAATGAGGAATGTAGAATGTTTTAATAAGATAATTTCAAATTGAGCAAAATACATTAAATCAAAATTGGAAATTTTAAACTGGGTTTCCAAACAATTCAGTGATACCAGTTTTCCTGTTGGATTCACTGGAAGATGCTGATTATGCTGTCCTTTTCCTAAAAGAGAATGATTGTTGGGAAGATAAAGCAGTTTTGTTTGACATCAGAAAAAGTACTATTCACATACATATGATACAGTCTTAGTAGACCAGAAATAGAGGTCTACTACACATTTCTCCATGCAGCTTTTGGCCAATAGGCATTACCTGTGCTCCATTTCATAGAATCATAGGATATGAATAGAATCATAGAATCATAGAATCTCATAGGATATCCTGAGTTGGAAGGGACCCATAAGGATCATCGAGTCCAACTCCTGGTACCACACAGGTCTACCCAAAAGGTAGATGGAGATGACAAAGCCCACCAGGGTGATGGTATGTCGAAAGCAATGAATATGCACTGCATTTTCATTCATGCTGATGGCTCCCTCATGTTCTCAGCATGGTGCCATTAAAGGTGTTAAAGATCTCTAAATCATTTCCTTTCTTTCTACCACAAAATACTTTTCCAAATGCACTCTTTCAATAGCTGACATCTTCATAACATATACAATCTAAAACTTCTGAAAGCAATTAGGAGTACATTTTTTCCATTTCATCCCCTTTGATTGAAGAGATTAGGCATTTACAATACCTCATAGGTCTTTTACTTCCTCTCCTTGCCAATGTCAGCTTTTTTTTTTATTATTATTAAATTTTTTTTCATTTTTCCCTGTTGGCTTAACCAGTCAACTTTAGGCATTTCTAGTAAGATGTTATTTCTGAGGTTATTAAAACTCACTAGTGAATGTTTTCTTAATGGTAAGCCTGACATTCTTCTTTGTTAATATTGTCCTGTTTCTTCAATCTACTCTCTTAAATATTTTTTTCCACCTTCTTCTGGTGAAATCTTAGTCAAGTTCATGAGAATTTTGGCATCAACTTCAAAGAGGTTAGGATTTCACACTTGTAATTATCAAAATGTACCTGCATTTTTCTGGGTGAGGAAATCATATACTCAGTGATTACCATTAAGTTTTGGGAAAGTAGGATTAGAATGTAACTCAGCATAAATTAGAATAAAAAACCTAAAAGGATACACAGTCTACATCTGATACAAATATTATTTTCACAAAGATGATACACTACTTCTACCATTACAACAACAGCAATAACAACAAAACAAAATACATCAATATCAAAAACACCACCACCAAAATAACCAACGAACCCCCTCCCGCGCCCCCCCAAAAAAGTTAATGATAGTCACCTGAACTTTTGAATTTTCTTTCATTTTAGAGTCAAGTTTTCAAAACTTGCATGCACTACTTCAACATCCTAGATTTTCTAGGAAAGCAATAGTGGGATTTGCCATGTCTGACTTGTGTCAAGTATAAACAAGTTAGATCACAGAATCACAGAATGGTTGAGGTTGGAAAGGAGCTCTGTAGGTCACCAAGCCCCATGCTAGAGCAAGGCTGCCTAAAGCAGGTTGCCTAGGAGTATATTCAAACAGATTTTGAATATCTCTAAGGAGAATGTCTAAACCTAAGTTAGGCTGCTTTTTATACTCACAGAAAAAAGGTAGATATCTCTAGCAATAATGTGTCTGACCTTATTCCAGAAGCCAATACTATTATGTAGAGGCTAATTTCCTGTTTTTCTTCATTGATCATGAAAAACCTAGAGGGACTGACTCACAGATGCTGGATCCTTCATTGCCTAAGACAGAGTACTTGAACCACACCACCACACCTTAAATTTCCTATTCCCTATGCCAAGGATAAGTCTCTCTCTCTCTCTCTTTTTTTTTATTTTTTATTTTTTTTGATTTCTGAGTATCTCAAAAGTATACTATGTGTCCCAAAGTGGTCCTTTTCTGGACCTGTTCCCAATAGTTGAAGACATATTTGGGGGCATTGATTGTAATTATCTATAATTCTTTATTTTTTATCTTAGATGAGATACACAGTTCAGGTCCACGTCTTGGTTTATTGTCCCACCTTAAATTTCATCTTCTTTCCATTTTCTTTCATTGGTATAATATCTTTTTATCTCTCTACATCTTTTCCCCTTTCTGTTGCTATAAAAGTCCTCTTAGTCTCCTTTTCCCTTTTTGGTCTATTCAAACTTAAGAATCCTTGGATTCTTTTCCTGCCACTCCTTCCTGTACATGTACTTTGAACTCTGAACAGCCCTTGGGAAGATACTCTGACCATTGGCTTGCCTTTTTATCATTTTTTTTTTTTTAAATAAAAGTACATTTAAAACATTTGTTACCATCCTATGTTCAATCATTTATGTTCTCTAAAATCTTTCTGTAAGTGGAATTGATTCTCTTCCACCGTTTTGCTTTGTGAATTATTTTCTTTCTGTAGTGTATTCAAATATTCTAGTTTTCCATAGTTTAATCATCCTCTTCCCAATAGGTGAAACTTTGGCCGAACTTTCATCATCTTTATTGAATGAGACCAGTAGCTTTGCATGGGTATGTCCTAGCCAGAGACCTAATCAATTAAAATCCACTCAGAGGATTGTTTTTTGCCTTTCCTTTTGGATCTGTTCCAGAATGGTGTCCTAAGGGAAATGCTTGCTATTATTACTATGTATTTTCTTGCTTGCCTTTTTTTTTTTTTTTTTTTCCAAATTGTATGCCTACTGAAGATTTTCACCTTTTTATTACTGTCTCTATAAAAATTATAGCATATTGGCTTTGAAAGCATTATATAACATTTTTTTCACCCATAGATTTACTTCACACTGCCTCCCCATACATACTGCATCCTGTCATTTCAACACACAGGAATTATCCCACTAAATTTCAGTTAGTCTTTCTAGATCGTAATCTCCTTTATTTAGTACAGCACCTTCCAGTTGTTGCTTGTTTCTCCACACATTTGCGTCAGGCATTATATTCTTGTTATCCTTCATCTTTTGCTTCAGAACAATTTTAGTTTCTCGCTTAATTTGTATGTTGGAAGTACAAACTGGATTATTCAAATTAAGTGAAAGCTTTCCCTTTCCCTCCTTCTCCTGAAGGCTTACAGCCTGCCTAACAGGCCCTGCCAGTTCTGAGCCTAAGAGATTGGCAACCTGTCTGTATAAGTGTAGACAGCACAATCCAAACAGTTGGCTCCGGCTGCAGAAGGCATTCCAGTGTTCTATGAATTTAAAACCATCCAATCTACCTATCTGATCTTCTGTTCGTCGGTTTCCAGTATCAGCATTTTACTTTATTCATCCATGTTTGGCATGGCGAAAACTTCTGCAAGTTACTTATCTGCAAAGTTCCTTTTTTTTTATTATTTTATTTTTTTTAACTGTCTGAAGGAATAGTTGCTTATATATTATATAAATGTACTTCACTACTGTCATTTGTTCCTGTAAAGAATATGTTGATTAGAAATTCCAGAGCATTACTCAATAAATCTAGCAACACCTTTGTTATGACAGTTCTTTGTCCTGGCTCTGTATTATGTTTTCCTTATGTAATATTTTGAACTACTTTCCTTGTATGCAAAGTAATCGGTTGGGACTGTTTGTCTACTCTGTCTTTCTGCCTTTCTGACAGGTCTCTTTCAGTGTTTGTGCTTTGGTCATAGATTGCTGTAACTGCTGCCTTCATATCAAAAGAATAACACACCTGTTGCAGGTATTAACAGTGTTTCCATGCATGTTTTCCATCTGTTTTCTGACATGCCACAAAGCTTTACTTTTCTCCTCATCTATATGCAGGACCTTAGTTTCCTCATTCTTTCTTGCTAATTTCTCCTCTTGGCCTGTGTCTGGTCCCTGTTTCAGTCTGCCTATCCAGTTTGCACTTCATTTGGCTGTTCCAAATGATTCATTTGTTAAATACATTTATTCCCCATTTGTCATGGGAAGATCACGGGCATTTTTTGAGCAGCTGTTTCTTCCTGTTTCTTCAAGCTGTTTAGCAGCGTCACAGCCTTTTCCATCCTTTTATAAGAATTGCTACATTGCGTTTATTCTGTAGCTATTCAGTAATTCCCATCAGTACCAGGTTTTCTACCATGGTTTGCCATGTGTTTGATGTGAGGTGATATACTGGACCAAAAATAAGAGAGTAGGAAAAGTGGAGGAAAAGTTAGCCTATAGTTTACTAAGGAGATGGCATAATGTCAAACAGGTTTTCCTGCTTTAGCTGGCATAAAGGTTGTTCACATTTCCTTTAGCTTGGGTTGATTTTGCTGCCAAATGCTTTTTTATTTTTGGGTGGTCTCCTGTGAAGCCAGGAGCTGGACTTGTTGATCCTTGTGAGTCTCTTCCAGCTCAGGGTATTTTATGATGATTCTATGGTTCTATCATGATTCTATGATTCTAAGAAAGCTAGATGTTCTGTTATAGCCACGAGTAATCAAAGTGATGGAAAAGATAAAAATGTTTAGTTAAGCATGTGCAGTCCATGTAGCACTCACCATAATATTTAGTTTTCAAAACATTTGAGTGACCAGGGAATGCTGTTCCTGTGGAAGTACAGCCATCTAGTTTGAGGATAGATCACCTAATGCAATGTCCCCCTCCATAACTGGGAGGAACCAACAGTTTTCTTTTGGTTGGCCAAAGGAAAGACACTTAAGCAGGAAAAAAAAAAAAATAAATCTTATTCCTGAGACATCAGGATTCATTAGGACCCTAAGATCTGCTTGAACTTCTTTGTCCTGTTGGAGGTGGGCAGGAGAGGGGGACAAAGTGTTGCCTACCTTCCTCTTGGAAATGCTAGTCATCTCTGTATTAATTACGTTCCTTTTGTACACGTATGTATATTACCTGGCTTTCACTCTCATACAGCAAAGACATGGTAAGATAGAGCAGAGAATGGTGGAAATATGGAACTTCTCTCTGAGTCAGGGCTGATTACCTTTGGATTTACCAAGTTTTATAGGAAGCATGTTTGGGACCTGTGATGGGATTCCTCACAAAGAATTGTGATGTGGATTAAAGAAACTATATTCTGCTGTACAAAGTTCCCAAGATGCTAAGGTTTTCAGCCTGATTCTTTGCACAGTGAGTAACTTAGAATACATTTTCTAAAGACACTCTTAAATTCTGTTATCCTTGGGTAGCTGATTTCTGCTGATACTCTTCTCTGTGGATGACTTGCATCATTGTTTTTTTCCCCTCTTACTTTTTCCTCATCTTATTAAAAAAATATAAATTTTACTGGCCACTGAAATGAGGTGGTTAAACAACTATTAACTGTAAGGTAACATTTTAGAAGATAATTTTGTCATTTTGTCAAAAAGAACAATCACACTTATTAATACTAGGTGAAAAATAACATTAAAAATAGATACATTTTCAGTCTACTGGTAATTTTCCATTCTCAAGAAGAAAGCTCAGTTTTATCCAAAACAACTCAATCCCCACTCTTATCGCTAATGTACATAGTGTGATTGATATTACATTTCACTATGTAAACATTGCTTTAATACTTCTCATTACTTCTGCTCAAATAACCCTGAATAAATGTAGTATCTGGCACACGATGCTATTCTTATGGCATTGTTTCAAAATTAGTGGTTTTGTGTTGCACAAGATGGAGTTCTCTGTAACATGGCAAAGCCTCCACTTTTAGTCTTCATTTTAGGAAAACTGTTCAATCTAAAAATAACCTACACCCTACATGGGGTTCTGGCTAGTGATGCAAACCTAAGACCTAGGTATGCAAGGGCCTTGAAATCAACAAGAATAAGCAAGTTTTGATTTAGGGCTTAAATATGTTCTTGGAAACATATTGTTGACAATTGGAGAGCACTAGGGAAATGTCTTTACTTCTGTCTGTTGCAAGACCAAAATCATTGTAAAAATACTTTATTTGTTTTGCTGGGGTGGGCAATAAGAGAAGCAGAAAAAGGGGAAGGAAATGAGTGTCTGCCTAATTACACTTCTATAAATGTCCTCAAATACTTTGCTAAGGTGGTTGTGGGAACTTTTTCAAAACCAAAATAGGCAAATGTGAAGTCCTGTTAAAGTGGGCTATTTACACTAATCAGGCTTGGGTAGAAAGCTTCAGGAAAGCTTGGCTTTAAGTGTGGAGCCACACCACATCATTTGCTATGTCACAGTGGCCAAAATAAATGACAGCTAAAGCTGTCTATAACATAGCCTTGACTTTTAGGCTCTGAATCTTCAAAGAAATCCTTCATTTGACTTAATGTATCAATACTGGTGATGATATGATTTTATAATCACTTCCCACCACTGGCATTCTGGTTAAAGGCACAAATTTTCATTGTGCACTAAGTGAAAGAAAGCAAGGGAGAGAAGTAAAGTTTAGGATGCTTCATTGAAGGCACTGTTGGCTCCCTTCCAGTTTTAGGGAGGATCTCTCCAAACAACTGCTTCTGAGTCAATATGTGGCAGAGTTCTGGGGATAATTTGTTCCACAGACCACCTCCAAAGACAGTGTCATAATTTCTTTTGGTCTCTGGACATTTTTTATTTACCAGCATAGACATAGCCATCGGGTTTGTGTTGGCTTGCAGTCTTATGAAATTTTTCTAGTAATGTCTACAAAAACTTTCATGGTGATTCTGTTTCTTAGTGATGTCACCCCATCAAATGTCAGCTTTATGGCCCAGTCTATCCAAACCCAAATATAGCCTACAGTTCATTTCCTCTAGCTAGCACATCCAAAGCTCCAAATGTCTGTGATCTAACATTTTCTTCAAATTATTATTATTATTATTTTTAGTTATCATCTAGGTATTTTCTCTCTTTCTCTTTCTCTTTCTCTTTCTCTTTCTCTTTCTCTTTCTCTTTCTCTCTTTCTCTCTTTCTCTCTTTCTCTCTTTCTCTCTTTCTCTCTTTCTTTCTTTCTTTCTTTCTTTCTTTCTTTCTTTCTTTCTTTCTTTCTTTCTTTCTTTCTTTCTTTTTTCTCTTTCTTTCTTTCTCTCTTTCTCTTTCTTTCTTTCTTTCTTTCTTTCTTTCTTTCTTTCTTTCTTTCTTTCTTTCTTTCTTTCTTTCTTTCTTTCTTTCTCTTTCTTTCTTTCTTTCTTTCTTTCTTTCTTTCTTTCTTTCTTTCTTTCTTTCTTTCTTTCTTTCTTTCTTTCTTTCTTTCTTTCTTTCTTTCTTTCTTTCTTTCTTTCTTTCTTTCTTTCTTTCTTTCTCTTTTCCTTCCTTCCTTCCTTCCTTCCTTCCTTCCTTCCTTCCTTCATTTTTTCTCTTTAAATTTGACCTGAACCCCACAAAACTGACTTGAATTAAGGTCTCTTCTCTTCTCTTCTCTTCTCTTCTCTTCTCTTCTCTTCTCTTCTCTTCTCTTCTCTTCTCTTCTCTTCTCTTCTCTTCTCTTCTCTTCTCTTCTCTTCTCTTCTCTTCTCTTCTCTTCTCTTCTCTTCTCTTCTCTTCTCTTCTCTTCTCTTCTCTTCTCTTCTCTTCTCTTCTCTTCTCTTCCTCTTCCTCTTCCTCTTCCTCTTCCTCTTCCTCTTCCTCTTCCTCTTCCTCTTCCTCTTCCTCTTCCTCTTCCTCTTCCTCTTCCTCTTCCTCTTCCTCTTCCTCTTCCTCTTCCTCTTCCTCTCACTTGATGGAACTGGTACAGATATGTTTAGAAGAAAAAAATATCTATTTTATCTATCAAACCCTTACATGATAATCATTTCCATTAAAAACATAAAATTCAATAACTTAACTCTGTAACATAGAGTTAGTAATTTTGAAGTATCGCAATGTGTTTTTAATTAATTACATTTGATTTAGAGGGAGAACATATGTTATAAACACTAATATGAGGGTTTTTTATTTTTTACGAAAGTTGAAAAACGTGTGTTTCGATGCATATAAACTGTGCTTTGTGAAGGCCTGGAAGGTGGCTTAGTAAGCTCTTACAGTCAATGAAGTCAAAGTAATGAAGGCTATACATTGGGATAAATATATATATATATATATATATATATATATATTGCCATGGAGAGCATAAATATTGATGTATCAATGAGTGGAGGACAGGTATTGTATTGAATGGTTTCCATAGTTCATTAGAGAAAGGAAAAATGTTTGCAGTACCAATACATGTCCACAACAATTTCCTATTAGCATACTCACTCATTGTACTGCCACATACAGTGAAGAATGTTCACGAGTATCTCAATCCTTGTGATATTTTAGCAAAAAGTCACTCCTTAGAATTTTACAATTTTTTGTGTTTGAAATTAGACATGTTTTCCTTTAGAAAGGAATATATATGTATCACTGAAAGGATAAGCCTATTCAATCCATTCAGAACAAGTCTTTGAACTGCATCTGTTTGGTTTTTATGCCCTGTGCTTGTAGGACCTCAACTCTCTTGCAATCATGCATAGTCTAAGGATCATTTGATGTTATGAACAGTTCTCTATTCCTTTTATTTTCTACCGAGCTTTTCAGATGTTACCTTGTATGTGTAGTTCACTTTCATTTTTCATATATAGATTTTAACCAGAAATTAGTCTGTTACACCTCTAAAAAAATGTTTCATGCTGATACTTACCAGTATATGACAAACAGTTAATATGAAGAATGTTTTGATGCTGAAAGTGCAGGTCAGTAACAAGCATGTAAAATTAGATTCAGGCACATGGTCAACTAAAACTCCATTGAAATCAAGGTCAAATATCTTAACTTTCTGTGCAAGCAGGAGGACTGATCTTATTTGTCTTTGGGAAAAAGTTAGACTATAGAGTCAAATTTTACTTTTGTGTGTATCAACCATTTTTTTTGTGTTGAATTTCTTAATTTCAGAAACTCCTTAAGTTATATTAACAAATATACTCTTTACATGAAAAAGGTATTACACAGCAAATCATATTCTTCAAGATTTCACACTTCAGAAATTTTATAATTTCTTTATTTTAATGAATTCATCTTTTGTGTCACACAGTAAATTAGCTAGAGAAAAATATGTGGAGGGATATTATATCCTCAAGAATATTTCTTCAAAATATTTAAGAATATCTCAAAAACATAGCAGTGGGATTAATAAATGATAGAGTAATGATTAATTAAATAAATGATAAAGTAAGATTGGCTAAGAATCAGCAAGTTGGTTATAATTTTTCTACATTGGGTGGCTCTGAGGTTTGACTGGGTACCAGCTAACAAATTAGTATATTGATATGTTACCTTTGTATAAGGATTAATTCTCGATATCTATGTGGTCTGTCCATACATGCAGGACTCATCTTAATTCCCAGCATCCTTCTATACCATTTTGAGAAAGAGTTTGCTGTCAAAACAAAACCTACTGATTCACTGTCCTCCACCAAATAAAAAAAATATAAATAAATAAAGGAAAGAGAGATTGTCAGAAGTTATTTAGCAGAAAACCACCTCACATCAAAAAGAATAATAAATAAACTTCACAAGACTCTAAAACCCCGTAAGTCCATTGTGTTTCTATTAGAGAAAAATGATATATTTCCATTTTCTGAGACAACCAGGTAAAATTTTTTTTAAAGGTTAAAAAACATGTTAACCACAATATGCTACAGTTTGCATATGCTTATTTCATGAGTTTGTCTTCTCTTGAAGTTGGGAGGACTGGATGCAAAGCAGGCACAAAATGCTACTATTCAGATCATGTAGTACTTAACATGTATTTTGTGCAAGACAACTTAGCAGAAGCTCAAGCTTGTGCCTTCTTCCTTTACTTTGCAATGTTTAGCATATACCAGATTTGCCTAATGGTGTGAACTGATGGTGTTCATACTTGGCCTCCCTTCAGGATTGGCTCCTTCCTTGACTGTTGCCTCTCAAGTGTTCAACATATTTTAGGCCAGCAACTGCCTGACTCTACCATAAATTATGCACATCTCTGGGCCTCTGTGGAGTCACCTGGTCAGGAGACAGACTGACCCCTATTCCTCCTCTCCCCACCCAGCAGACCAGCAAAAGAGATGGAGGAGAGGGAAGGGGAAATGGTGGCTGGCAGTGGTTGCTTTTGGAGGCTCAGCTGAAGGCTGGGAGTGAGGAAAGAGAGTTAAAGACTCTCTTTAGAGAAAGAGAGGAGAAGATGGAGCATTCCAACTACAGGAGAAATGGTGGTTTTAAAAGTATAATAATAATAATAATAATAATAATAATAATAATAATAATAAAGTAACTGATAAGAATTTATAATTTAAGGGGAAAGAGATACTAAGGCAGGGAAGTAGAATAAGGGAAGATCCTAGATCTTGTACTGTCAAAGTCCCTGTCACCCAAATTAAATATTTCAGTGCAGTAATTCTTGCTTGAATGTCGACTGTTGTTATGTATCTGTTGTATATGTTATAAGAATTGAGGAATATCAAAACAGGAGAGAAGGAACCTTGCAAAAGAAACATTGAAATGTCATATATAGTATACTACATATTGACTGTACATACTGTACTTCTGTATGCCCATTATTTTTAGATTGTCTTTTCAAAGCTTTCTGTCATTTAGATATTGTCAGGTTTTGTAACATATCTTATTTCTGCATACACTCTCATAAGAATAAATATCATATTTGTGAAGCTAAATAAAAGATGGCCAAAGAGCCGTTGTTAAAGCACTAGATCCATTGTTTCAACTCAATACGTATCTGTATGTATGCATATATGTAGGTTTAAATACATATATATATATGCATATGTATGTATATGCATATATCAGGGAATTAGGTGCCACTGTGATAGGGGTATTTAGAATACTGAATGATTAATCAGGGCAGTTTTAATCCAAAGATTAAAACATAACTTTATTAGATTGAAGTTCATAAACAAGACACAGAACAAATTCCTACTCATTAATAATCATTACATATTCAAAGTAGTTAGTCCTTAAACAACATATCCTAAATTAGTTGTTGGTTGTCTGTGCTAATGCTTTGGCTCTGTCCTGGACTATGCCAATTCTCTCCAAGACATATGTACTGTAGAGGGGATGATACCCAAGCAGTGGGAGTGCAAGCCAGTCAGTGACAACTAAAGCCAGAAATCAGTCCTTGTCTCTCCTTGGTTTAACACTGTAGGCAAAGACTGCATGACCTCAGAGAAGTCATTTGGTCTGTTCTAGCTGCACTGTGTTGGATTAAGAAACTATTGTCCCTAAATGCTCATTCCTAGCTTCTCTATTGTATTTATTTGTCTAGAGAATTTGAGATTTATTGATCTACAGAAAAAAAAAAATAAAATAAAATCATCATGATTTAACATCTTCACCAGAAGATGGGTGTTCTCATATCCTATCCCTCTCTAAGGGTTGTTTATATGGAGGGAAAAAAAATGTATACTCACAGCAACAGCAATTTCCGCTTCTACATATTGGGACTAGATTACAGTTCCTTCTCAGAAACAGTAATGTTTTTGACATCTGGTTTAGTTTCAGTGAATCTTCTCCCTTCTTGGAAAATTAGGAAGAGATTTCCATCTAACTTGCTATTTTTTGTTTATTTATTCATGTTGTTTTGTTCTATAACAGCAGTCTTTAGTACAGTTGTATCTGTTATCTGAAGGGATTGCTAGCAACTTAAGTTTCATTGTCTTCTGTGTGTCTATGAAAGAGATTTTTACCTTCATTAACAAAATAACAATGCAAGCCTGTGGTATTAGTACACAAGGAACAAAAGCATTTATTCTGACAGTGTATAAATACAGTTTGGCCTAAAGGACTGTCAGGAGTCCATGCAGAATTACATGCCTGTTGTGCAGGTTTTTTGTAAATGAATAGTGAAGGTATTTTTTGCCATGACATTTGTGCAAATAGAACTGAGCAAACCATTACAGACGCTTCATCTTTCACGTACACTACCACAGAAGGGTGTGTCACTCTTCTTCTCACTACAGCCTTGCATTGTCTCTTCCCTCCAGGGACACAGCTGATACTTATCTCTGTACCTTGCACTGCAGTCAGACAGAAGCTTTATTAATAATGACAATGGCACATCCTTTGCAGCTTCTTCCTGCAATAATTCACTTGGAGCCTTCTCAGATGTTATCTTCATTGTTTTGTAGTGGCTATAAATACAAAGATATTTACAATGAATTGTTTCCAAACAATTAGTTGCTGAACCATGTGCTGTGTGCTAAGTTTATATCATCTTTGTTACACCCAGACTCAAACCAAGGGCAGACTCAGTTAGATAAGTGTAGTTCTTCACATCTGGGGCATGAAAAAGATCTGCTCTCCTATCAGCATGGAGTCATTTGCATTTGCAAAATATGAGGCAGCATCTTGGATAAATTTGCCCCTGGATAAATATTTTTTGGGTAGGAATGCAAGTACTAACAAGAAAAAATAGCAGAGTTCAATTTTCATTTGGTAATTGTATTTAAATTAGAGTAATAATATTCAACATACATACCATTTCTTTTCTTGTTTGCAAGCCTCAGAGGAATTTAGAAGTGGATAACACTAAACATGTGCAAAATGGAGACACCAGAGATTAATTTACTTGTCCAAATCACATCGTTCCTCAGAAGCAGAAAGCAGAGCAGAGAGTGGAAATTCGAACCCTAGCCAGGAAAGTTCGAGTTCTTGAATGGTGTTATTTTAAATATTTTTGTCATGAAACTTAATTAAAAAAAAAATAAAAAATCATAACTGAGATAAATGAAGACAATTAGGTAAAAAGATATGCTTACCTTATAAGATTTTTCTTTAATTTTCAGACTTAAACAGAAGCAACTGTCCCTGCAAACTGTAAAGGATTAAGTTAATTGTATTAATTTTTAGAGGTATATCCCAGAGTTCATAAGTTTGGATGGAACTTACCAAACTACCAAAACTGCCAATCATGAATTCCTTTCTGTTTCTCAGACAGCTGTCATAAGTCTTGTTCTGAGAAAACTACATATGATTTTGAGCGACCCGTACTTTGGAATTGTCAATTTCTGACATGAAAAGGTGGAAAATATGATATTCTACAGAGTACTAACTGATGATCTTCAAGTGAATTCAAACAGCAAATTAATTTACTGAAGAGGATATTTATGTGTAAAATCATGTACAAAGGGTGATACTGAGATCTTGACAGACAGCTGGGTAATCACCAACAATGACATTTAAGAAGTGCCAGATTCTGCACCTGGCATGGGGCAGCCCTGGCTATATGTACAGACTGAGGGATGAGAGGCTGGAGAGAAACCCCGGAGGGAGGAAGCTGGTGGTTCTGGTTCACAGCAAATTGAATATGAGCCAGCAGTGTGTCCTGGCAGCCAGGAGGGTCAGCTGTACCCTGGGGTGCATGAAGCACAGCATTGCTAGCTGGTCAAGGGAAGTCATTGTCCTGCCCTGCTCAGTGCTGGTGTGGCCTCACCTCAAGTACTATGTGTGCTTTTGGGCACTACAATATAAAAAAGACCTAAAACTATTAGAGAGTGTCCAAAGGAGGGCTCTGAAGATGGTGAAGGGTCTAGAGGACAAGATGTATGAGGAGCAGCTGAGGTCCCTTGGTTTGCTCAGCCCAGAGCAGAGCAGGCTGAGGGGAGGCCTCGTGGTGGCCTGCAGCTCCCTCACCAGTAGAGTGGAGGGGCAGGCGCTGAGCTCTGCTCTCTGGGGACACTGCCATGACCTGAGGGAATGGCATGGAGCTGGGACAGGGGAGGGTCAGACTGGGTGCTAGGGAAAGATTCTGCACTGAGACGGTGGTCGGGCAATGGAACAGGCTCCCCATGTCATGGCATCAAGCCTGCTGGAGTTCAAGAAGTATTTGGACAAAGCTGTCAGACATATGGTTTGATTTTTTTGTGTGGTCCTGTGTAGACCAAAGAGTTGGACTAGATGATCCTTGTGCAACCCTCACAACTCAGGATATTCTATTATTATGTGTTTCTATGGTTTCTAGTACTGTAGTAAAGTGACTTCTCATGTGACATCTGGCCAATGTAAAAAAAGTGTTTGTTTTTTTTTTTTTTTTTTTTTTTTTTTCACTGTGTGACCTGGTAAAAGATGAAGTGCTGTTTCTTTTGCTGTCATGGCTGTGCTACTGAACTAATGTAATTACTTTGAGTAGCATTATGATCACCGTTAAAATGAGACTGCAGTCCTATGGAGGAAAAACTTGAAGCTGAGGACCACTGTTGAATCAGAGTGGTGAGTGGTACAGAAAATGCAGTGCTGAGACAATGATGTTTTCTGTCACAGTGTGCAGATTTAGTGGTCTCTAATCTCTAGTCTTAATGGGGCAAAAATTCATGCCAGGGATTTTTTTTTCTTTCTTTTTGTTTTCTCTTGTTTGTTTCATATAAACAAGAGGTTGAGGAGGAAGGAGGCTCAGGAGACAGACCAGTCTCAGAAAAGCTGTCAGCAGGAGAAAGGGAGGGATGGAATTCCCCACAACCCTGCCTCCTGCTCCCTCTAGAGACCCACATTTTTTATGTCTCTCTTTTCAAGAGAGACAGGAAGGTAGGCAGTGTTAAGTCAGTGGTAATTCCACTGCTGCTGTGGATGTGAAGCAGTGTGGTTTTTTGCTTTCTCCCATGGGAAAGTGAAATTAGCTTTCGGTGGAGTTCGGGGAAGAGTTGAAAACATAACTGATTTTGAGTCGGAGATGGTATACCCAAACCCATGAGAAATAGCTCATGAAGGCAGCATAAAGTTGTGCTCAGAGCCCAGCTAAATGTCACAGAAAACCCTAAAAACATCCTTCCATTCACCCCTCAAACGTTGGGATCATGAACCCTAAAAAAATCCTTCCATTCACCCCTCAAACTTTGGGATCATGAACCCTAAAAAAATCCTTCCATTCACCCCTCAAACTTTGGGATCATGAACCAAGACATCTTAAAGAAGCTACTAATCCCAAAAAAGTAAGGGATAAAGTCGGGCAACTGCAGTCATACTTTAGACACGTGAGGAAATGGTGTCCTGCAGCACAGAAGACTCTGACCCACGGAAACTTTAGGTGATTGGTGTTTTATTGGTCTTTTTTCATTGTCTAAACGTGAACTTAGTATTTAAATGTGTACACGAGTACACAGTATACTCACACAATATATTCCCTAGACGTGAATGTCTTCATTAGACCCGTCTCTTGAAAATACTAGCATCAGCAGCACTGCTGTTATTTTCCTGAGAAGTATTATCGACTCCACAGCCTTGGCCACAGTTTATTTAAGACTCCTCTCCACATGAGAAACAGAAATCCAATTTCCTGTTCCAAGAATGAGGAGTAGTGGTTCAAATGCATTAAGTTCTTGCCTAGATTGTATCTTGCCAAAGAACTTCAGATTAATTATTATTTCTTCCTGGTTAAGTACAAAGTACGTGCTTGATGCTCTGTAAGGCATACGCAAAGACTATACCTACAGCCAGTTGCTTTTATTTTCAATACCTAATTCTTCACAGCCATGCTTTCATAGCAATCCCATTGAAACTTTATTTGAATTAATGAGAGTTATTTCAAAGACAAACAATTTACATAGAAAGATTCCAGCACATATAAAGATATACATCACAATAATCTCAATAGGAGAGAGAGAGAACTGACATGGAGATACCGGCAAAAGCCAGCAAGCGAGAACATAGAAAAATAAAATTCTGCAGTTTTATATTAATTGCATTAGTAGAGTCACTTCCTGGCTATAATCATTTTACTTTTATTGTTGTTTCTGGTTTGTGGGGAGAAAGAGAAATAATAACTTTTTTTTTTTTTTTTTTTAACAATAGAGTTTGGAAAGAAAATAAGACGTCTGTGGTCTCACTGAGGTCTGAGTAAGGCTAGGAGTGCATTTTCAATTAACTTAAATTTAACAGCATCCTAATATAATTTAATTTGATTTAATTTGCAGTTTTCAGTAATACATTTTATAATATACATGTAGTTTAAGGAGGCTCCAAATTTGAGATGATAAAACATTTCCAAATAAGATGCAGACAATATTCAAATAATACTCATCCTCAGAGGTATATTATTGTAATTGATACAGATGTCAGAGCAACAGATTTCAAAGTTTGTTGATATTTAAAATGCCATATTGTTGCAGCCGATATGATTATATTCATGGTTATATTCACAAAAGTCTGCTGGATCTGCAGCTAAACAGCTTATTCATTGGCAAAGCTTAAACTCGTTTTCCATATAGAGGAAGTCACACTATCAAAGGACTGTCTTGGCATTATAACTCAACCATTCGGTATTTCTGTTACTTGTTTTGTGTGACAGTTAGGTCCCTGTCTCACCTCCCACACTGCAGTATTCGTGTATAGTAACATGGGTATCTCCACTCCAGCTAGGGAAGAACAGATCCTCTGATCAGCTGTGCCATGCACGGGGAACTGTGATCTGGGAGTAGAGTGTTTATGCTTTTTGGAAAGGTCAAAGACTGAGAAAAGTCCCTTTAGAGACATGTCTCTAACTTCAGTCACTTACAATGTTGCTCCTTTCATTTAATTTCTTATCATTCTATGAGGGAAAGATTGAGATGTCTTTAGTTCTGTGGGTGCAATTAGGTTTCACAGAGATTTAACTAGGGAATTAGCAGATAACAAAGGTTCACTTCAGTGAAGCAAAGAGGGCAAGAAAATCAGAAAAAAAAAAAGTTTGAGAATGTGAGAGACAAGGTCCTCAATGCAAATAGTAGCATGGAGGAAGGGTCCACTGGAGATTTGCAATTGGCTGCAGGACAAGAACTGTATCTGCTAAACCACAATATTTTGTATGACAGATAAAATATTCAGAAGGCTATACTGTATGTGTCTTGTCGCTGCTCACACTTGCTGCAGTTCTTTTTGGTTATGATGTCATACAAATAGCAGGAAAGTTAAATCCATATTAATTACATTCTACATAGTTGTACAAACATTCTGAAATTTTAGAGGGAGAAATGCAATTCCACTGGAACCTGGCACATTAGACTTATTTCATTTTTGCCATTTCTGTATAGAGGATATGAGTTTATTAAAAAAAAAAAAAAAAAAAAGCCTAAAAAATGTTCTTATGCTGTAATAAGGTGGTGGTGGTGAAACCACTTTGCCTGTTCCTTGTAAAAAAAATGCTTTGTTTTTTAACATCATCAACTGAGGGCATGCCTCAAAAGAACTTTTCTGATCCGCTTATTTTTCAGGGGACTGCAGCATATGTTTTTCCTCTTCCACTTTTTAATATTTTGGTCTCTGGTGAATACGCATACAAAAGCTTCCTTCCTTTAGTTGGAGTCCACAAATGAAAGGCTTTTCTTTCTCTGATTGCAGATTAGCCTGCCAAGAAACAAACTCTAACTGGAGAACATCACTTTAATTTATTTATGGGATACAGATGACAAGGAAGTCTGTCCTCTTCTCAGGCTTTTTGGAAAGCTTTGGGCTGACCCAGCCCAACAGAGTTCATATAGCAAAGGCAAACTATGCCAGGAACCAAAGCCAATAGTCATTGCAAACCTCCGAACCAAAACATTCCTTTAGTGCTTGAATTTCCCTATAATTTGTGTAGATTCCCTTTTTGTCAATGAAGCTTGCAGTGGATAACTAGCTTAGTGCAATCAGACTAAACAACCGTGCTATTCATTCAGCAATTAGATGATAGCAGTAATGCATGCTTTATGGTTTCCGGTCTTCATTCTTTCCTTTCTTTTAAAGTCCTTGGAGACAAACTCTGGGATGTTTGGCAAAGAAGAGGCTCTTGCTGAAAAATATCCTGTCTTTTTTACTTTAGGGTTGCTAATAAGTTCTATTCTCAGAGGCAAAATATCAGATCCACATAGGAAGAAAAGATCAGCTAGAGAAAAAGCAATAGTGCCATCATTTATATATACATGAACATTTGCTTTGATCTATTTAATTTTTTTTTTTAATGCAGCAGCATATGGCTTAATTTAGAACAACAACAACAACAAAAAAGAATATTTTTTGACTACAAATAATTTTAGAAGAAATAGAGCAAGTTACATTTGCTCAGTAAATGGTTTTAGTGTAGGGCTAGAGGAAATAATTTTGCTGTTGTTGCAGAAGATAAATCTTTTTGGAAAGGAAGACTTCAGTTCCTCAGTGTTCAATGAGGAGTTTCAGCTTTGGCCAAAATCAGCTGTGGTTTTTAGCCTTTCTTTACCACTGTGCATAACTCCTCTGTGTACAAAAAAAAAAAAAAAAAAAAAAAAGATACATATGTTTCAATATCTCAGTCCCATTGTTAATGATTCTATCAGTTAACAGGCAAAGTTTAGCTCTTTGTGTGTGTCTATATATATATAAGATAAACTATATATATAAACTATTTTTATATATATATATAAAAGATAAACTAAGTCAATGAAAAAAGGATACAGCTTAGCGGCTCCTCATATAGCAGGAACACGAACTGTTGATTATCTACTAATTTTACATTTTCCTATCCTGGCAATTCTTCCTTCTTCCTCCTACACCATTTTTTTCACTCAGCTACTGTGTGACCTCAAACAGATCAATTAAACTCCCTGCACTATAGTTTCTTTATTTAAGAGCTAATCCAAACCCCATTAAACTCAATATGGGCTCTAAGAGATAAGTACTGGCAGATTTAACAGTGGTAGTTTAAAGCATTACAGCACCCAGACGCCTTTCTTATCTCTTTGAAGAGCTTAATTTCCCAATAATGGGCAAGGAAGGATAGGATATGAGCCATGTGTCAGTCACTGTGGTTTGCAGTAGAGAATATTAGATTAAATTGCACTGAACGTAGGTGCTCATTAATAAATGGACTATAAAATGTGGCAGTTGAGGTACAGATACATACTTTGTTCTGTGGTTCTGTAATACTGGTGATGACCTAAGACAGATGGCCAGGCTGAGAACATGAACAGTACCTCTTCTAACTAAGAACATGAAAGACCATTTGCCAGAGCTATAAATACTTTACCTGGATAATGCAGTAGCATTAGAAGAAACTGATATCAGTAAACTGCTTGAAGATGCTTATAAAAGGCAATGAATAACAATAAAGTATCATTACTGTTTATACGTCTTCAGGAAAGAATGCTAACATTTACTTTTTAAATACTAAAAGAAAAAAAGAAAAAATATAGGAAAAAAGGAATTTTCAGTTGACTGCAAGCACATTGCATTTCTATTCAGACCACTTCATTTTGTTTCCAAATACACTGTTTTGAAACACCTTTCAGTATAAGGATTGTCATTCTTACAGACAGAGATTTGGCAATCAGACACAACAGGATAAATGTTTGTGTGGACTTGAAACAGAAAGAAAGACAGAGTTATGAGAAGCCAACAGAGCAAAGTGACATTCCAGTGTGGTTTGTACTAACCACTGAGTTGAAATACCTTCTGCATTCGGACAGTCCTCGGAAGCTAGTCTAGCATCTGTTTAATTGTCCACTTGAGTTCAGTGAGGTCTTGTTCAGGACCAAGGTCACTCCATCATTCTTAGATAATTTAGCTCATGAAGTGGTCATGATTAGAGTCTTGTTGTCCTTGTTTCTTCTCTTATCAGTGGTAAGAACAGTTCTTCAAAATTAACTGAAGATCTCTTCCCTGTGAGTGCTTGAAGGAGAAAGAATTATGGGGGCCTGGACTATAGTCTGCTGTTGCTCTACTGACATATTAAAGCTGCCTTATTATTTAGACAGAACGATCCGAAGACTGTTTTGCCAAAGCAGAAGAGGTCAGATTTTTTGTTTCCAAGTCCAAGACTAAAAATCATTATACAAATGCTCCATATTCATTTTTCTTTAATTGGACTATATTAACCAAATGTAATATGATATTGGTAAGTGTAGCAGAGAGCAATATGAATAGTGGCAAATCATTATCTTTTCCACAGAATAACAGGACAAGATAAAAAGAATGCAAGCCCATTCATTTAAACCTTGCCAAAAATAAGAAGGGTAATATTAACAGCAAGAATATAGATCACACAACACTAAATAAGTACTGGTAACATCTGAATATCAACAATTAAAGTCTGCCTTGCACCAGTAAATGAAAAGTAAAAGTTTCAGGAAATTGTTACTGAATCACAGAATCACAGAATTTCTAGGTTGGAAGAGACCTCAAGATCATCGAGTCCAACCTCTGACCTAACACTAACAGTCCCCACTAAACCATATCCCTAAGCTCTACATCTAAACGTCTTTTAAAGACTTCCAGGGATGGTGACTCCACCACTTCCCTGGGCAGCCTGTTCCAGTGCCTAACAACCCTTTCAGTAAAGAAGTTCTTCCTAAGATCCAACCTAAAACTCCCCTGGCACAACTTTAGCCCATTCCCCCTCGTCCTGTCACCAGGCATGTGGGAGAATAGACCAACCTCCACCTCACTACAGCCTCCTTTAAGGTATCTGTAAAGAGCAATAAGGTCACCCCTGAGCCTCCTTTTCTCCAGGCTGAACAAGCCCAGCTCCTTCAGCCGCTCCTCGTAGGACTTATTCTCCAGGCCCCTCACCAGCTTCGTCGCCCTTCTCTGGACCTGCTCAAGCACCTTGTTACTAGTGATTCAGTCATATACTCTACTTAACCTCAGTGAAATCAGCAGTTTCCAAACAGAAACAAGCATACAAATTCTCCTATACATTGCCTGTGTTTACTCAGTTAGTATGGCCTTTGAAACAGAAAAATGAAACAGGAACAAAGCGTCAATGCCTTAGGGCTAAGGAAAAAAATATTCACTCAAGGATGAAAATTTACAACATTGTATTGTGGGAGAAACAAAAATTAAATATAAAATGATCTCTACAGATAAAGAACAGTGATGTGAAAAATATATTATTTATTTTACTCTAGAAACATTCTTACTGGAAAGAGTATGGCATTGAGTTCTGGCTATAGCAAAGCCTCCTTTGAAAAAAATCTATGGTTTTACAGGATATGGGCAATCGTGCTGCCTTTTAGTTTGATGGTTTTCACTTTTGGGACATGAACAGTTATCAGCAATGCATCACACGTAAATTTACTTTATTTGTACTGTTTACTATCATTTGTAGTGTGTCATTATTTGAATTTTGTTGTAAGTCTCAATTGAAACATTAAACTTTTTATGAACTGGAAATCTTGGAAATCCTTCAGATGATAAAAAAAGAGGATGATTTCCCAAGTGATGTAATGACAATATATGGTGATTGTGGAGGATGTTACAGGACACCCTGCTGTGAGGGTGACTGAGCACTGGAACAGGTTGCCCATAGAGGGAATATTCTTGGGAATATTCAAAAACCAACTGAAGACAGTCCCAGGCAACTGGTTCTAGATGACCTTGCTTGAGCTGGGAGTTTGGTCCAGATGAGATCCCTTCCAACCTCAACCATTTTGTGATTCTGTGTCAGACTGGTGTACTTGATTTCGTGTTATGCGATCATGACTGTGACACATATACTCATTACACATTATTTTGTTGCATATGTTGTTACAGTCAGAACAAATACAAGGCACATCTCTACCCCAAACAAATGGTAGAGGGTCATATGTTATTCCATGGTTTCGCTGAGACATTGAAAACTAGCATGTACCATTTTTTGAAACAGTTCGCTTTTAGCTGGTGTAGCTGATCCAAATGACCATTGAAGTCAGCATGGAATGTTTCCATTAACATCAGCAAGCTATGGACAAGTTCCTCAAAATCTTACTCTACTTGGTAAAGACCATACCACATATATGATTTGACAACATTAAGTTTAGTATTCATAGGTTGGAGTGAAATGGCTGAATACATAACTATAAATTGAGAAATTATGAGAAAAGACTGAGATAAAATGGTAGAAAATCAACAGCTGATTTCAGTACGTCTAATGGGACAGAAATGTGCACAGCAAGAAACATAAAAGCACAAACAATGAGAACAACAGTCAAGTAGGTGGACAGAGTTAGTGGTTAAACTGAGTTAGATGGTTAAACTAGCTAGCAAATAAGATTATGAATTTGGGAAGAGACTACCAGTTAAGAAGTAAATTATGTAGGGCCGAAAAGGGTTAAAATGTATTTTGGAAAGACTCTTCAAAAAGAATAACAAAGATCACACTTGAGGCAAGTCTTCCATAACATTTTAATGGGTGCTCTGTGCATCTGCAATGATAAAATATGTGTGATAAAAAAATGGTGAGTCGTTGGCAATACAATTAAATTATATGGGCAGAGCTGGCAGACCTACAAACCTGGAAAAAAATGATTCTAAGAATCCCCATCATCTTTTTCAAGGAAGTGAATAAAAATGCCAAAGAGGGAAGAAGAGGATGTGTTAATTAATCACAGCAATATGATCCAGTATTGAAAAAGGTAGATGACACATAGAATACATGTATATCAAAGGTACAGAGAGTTTCAAGAGACATTAGTGAAGTTTCCTTTACATTACTTACAATTTTGTCAATCTGTATATTATACAAAAATATATTAAATTGAAACTAGAATGAAACAGAAAAGAAGGGATAGCAAGGGAAATGGAGAATACCTTCTGAGAAGAGCATGATATTTAACTTTGCAATGAAGACTGAGATGAGGATATGGTTGCTGCCCCTAAATATGTTAAGGATGTAATATCAGAAAAGGAAATAGCTGCGTTCAGAAACAATGTTGGCATAAAAACAAAGTAGATGTAAAATAGCCAGAAATACATGCAAAGGGAAAATAAATAAGAAGAAAGTTTTTAAATGCTTGAATAATGAGGTTCCAATATACATTATGGTGGTTAAAACAAGCAAAGCCTTCTTTAAATGCAGCATCGTAAGTTCCTTAGGAAGATTCCGTGCTGCCTTCAACAGTAAGAAAACGAACATGAAGGGCCATGAGGCCCTCTTTGTGTTCAGTAAATGGCCTGATTTTCAAAACTTCTGAATTCTTGTAGCTCCCATTGTTTTGCCATTTTTCATATCCATCATTTCCTGTGATGCTCTCAGAAACTAAAACCTGATGGCTGGAAGTATTTAGTTTCTAAGTTATAGATTTGCTTTATGACTGTTATGAAAAGTTTGTTTTAGATCTATGGCAAAATGAACTTGCAAACAGTTATATTGATGACGTACCTAGTTAGTTTAGTGTTATGGTTGCTAGCCTGCTTATTTCACCAATGCAAGCCATGGAATGCATGAAAGCAACCCACTGACTGGCCATCATGACTTTGCTTTCACACTCCCACAGAATAAGTCTCTATCCTCCTTGAAGTGCCCAGTGGGCAGTCTTAATTCCTACAGTGTTTCAAATATATGCACTTTATTTTAAAGATTATTCTAGATTTCCTTTAGCTTTCATGAATCACATTGTATATAGCTTTTATTTACATATATGAATGAATTCTAGAGTCAGTTTGTGAGCAGAAACTGAAAAATATTTCTTCTGTAGGGTTTGATTGAGATTGAATGATTTTTTGGTAGTGGTCAATTAAATTTCAGCATTAGTTTTTGTGGAAAATTGCTGAAATCTGCAAATGAAAAAGCATTTCCTCTATTATCCTTATGGTATAAGCAAAGACCTCATAATAATTTCTTAGGATGAGGCTGAAGATATATACTTTACTTGTGGTTTAAACAAATAATGGAAATTGAGCAGAGGAAGAACTCAGTGGAGGGTGACTGAACCCTCTCTTTTATTTGTTTTTACATTTTCTGTTGGGATTTGCAATCTGGCAAGCTACCACTAAATTAATGAATTTCATGGGCTGGAATTTCACCTAGAGTGATAGTTATTTGTATTGACATGTATCATTTCCTCTATGCCCCCTGGCATTTTTTTTTTTCTGTACCTGTGCTTTCAGGAACACTCTGTATATTCTTTTTTAGCCAGGTCTATGTGATCCAATCTACCAAAAACCATCAGTATTCATCCTCTAATATTACCTTTGATCTGCCAAACATATTTCATATCAATGGGCAAAAAGAGCAGTGTGGTCTGAAAGTTTTCTGCACTGATTTCGTATGCCATAAAAGCTTGCACAGGCCACTCCTCAGGTCCTGCATAGGCCTGCCTACACTGAAATTAAGTTCTGACAGCTTCAACCTGGATTTAATACAAGATCAGCTAAACAGGTGTTGATGTCTTTAGCTATATCTTAAGGTTGCAATTTGTAAAACTGGAGGTTGCAATATGTTATTAAGGGTTTGGTGTCAAGGAAAGCAGAAGGGATACTTTGTCACTGCACAGTACCTGCTCATGTGCGCATTGATTCCCTCTATTTTTTTTTTTTTTCAGTTAAAATGTGCCTTTATTTTTATCTGTTCCTTTCATAAACCTGCTCCTCATTATTACAACTTGCTAGCCAAAACAGATGCATGACGTTAACTCTGTAAACCTATCACTTCCTTTTTTGTTTTAGTACATTTTGGCAATTTTGCTAGCTTCATTTTTACCCATCTTTCTTTTTTCTTCAGTGGATTCTTTTCCAGGAGCATTTGATTTCCATCTGTCTGTCAAGCTACATCTACACCACTAAGTAAAAGAGCCTGCTGACTTGTCCCCTAGGCAAAGTGACACCAAGCAACTCACATTTGCAATACCAAAAATCCCTTCTAAAGTAGATTTCTCACAGGTTTAGTGGTCCAAAACTGAGACTGTGAGTGAGCTAACTCTTAATCAGTATGAACAATCAGCAGTTCAGTACTTGAGTCACTCCCATGCCCATTTTTGTTTAACAGTACAGTTATACCTTTAGGCAATGTCTATACTAGTAAATAATGTGAACCAAGGCCCATTCTCTGGACCTGGGTGTGTGGTATGGCAGAATTTGCACCCATGTAGCTAGTCTTTTACCTCCGTGAAGGTTGGCTTCATCTTTAGCAACAACTGTGAAAAATCTGTGGCTTGTGCTATCTCCAAACTATGCCTGGGAATGGTCTGAGAGGCAGGTATTTATCACAGACAAAAGCCATGCCAGGGAATGTAATTAATAAAGATTAAGTAGCTTATATGTCAGATGGAACTTGAAACCATTTCCTGTTCCTTTTAATTTTACTGTCACATGCAGCCTTAGGTCTGACTGCAGGTTCTGGAGAAAGCACTGCTGAGCATGTGCATCCCTTTCTATCCAGTCCTCCTGAGTCTGGTCCCTTTTGCCATGTCTCTGCACCACTCTCTTTGCCACTTTTGGCACCTAGTCCACGTTTGCTCAGGCCTATGTTTAAACTTCATTAGGGAGATGGTTTAGTGGGTGATATTGGTAGTAGGGGGACAGCTGGACCAGATGATCTTGGAGGTCTTTTCCAACTTTAATGATTCTATGATTCTGTGATCTCTATTACCCCTTTACTCCTCTAATGCTATTTCTCTCTTACTGTTCTCCATATCCAGGATGAGTTCCACAGCTCTTCTCCTAACTCCATCGCTGCTGTGAGCTTTTATTCTCTCATCCCACTCTACTTCCTTTTCTTAGTGGTTTGTTTGTTTGTTTGTTTGTTTGTTTATTTTATTCCCTCTTCCTTTTTCCCCATTTTTTTTTCAGCATTTGGTTCTGTTACCCTTAGCTCTGCTTGCCTTGCTCATTTCTTTTGCCCTGCTTCCAGACCCACATGAAATCCTCTTCATTGTGGTTTCCACAGCACCCCCTCCTAGGCTTCTTGATGGGTCTATTCTCCCCACATAGCCTGGCCAGCATGCAGCCGAGTGTCCATGAAGAGCCCATTCTGCTCCCCATGTCCAAGTAACCAGTGGCTAGGTTTGCCAGTGTCACCTCCTTTGTCCACATCTAAGACAGATAGGAGAACCAGTCACCATGAAAGCTTGGCTCTTCTACTGTAGTCCCAGTTTGCTTCATTGCTTCCTGGGGAAAGCAAATGCATAGCTGGGTGATAAAATATGTAATGAAGAACTAGTTCATACCCAGCAAGGACTGCACTTTCACAGAACTGTAATGTCTGGCTCTGCAGGAGGATCTGGATTGGCTGGACCGATGGGCTGAGGTCAACTGTGTGAAGTTCAACAAGGCCAAGTGCTGGGTCCTGCACCTGGGGCACAATAACCCCAAGCACAGCTACAGGCTGGGAGATGAGTGGTTGGAAAGCTGCCTGGCAAAGAAGGACTTGGGAGTATTGGTTGATAGTTGGCTGAATATAAGCCAACAGTGTGTTCAGGTGGCCAAGAAGGCCAACAGCATCCTGACTTGTATAAGAAGCAGTGTGGCCAGCAGGGCTAGGGAAGTGATTGTCCCCCTGTACTCGGCTCTGGTGAGGCCGCACCTCGAGTACTGTGTTCAGTTTTGGGCCCCTCGCTACAAGAAGGACATCGAGGTGCTCGAGTGAGTCCAGAGAAGGGCAATGAAGCTGGTGAGGGGTCTGGAGAACAAGTCTTATGAGGAGTGTCTGAGGGAGCTGGGCTTGTTCAGCCTGGAGAAGAGGAGGCTCAGGGATGACCTTATCACTCTTTATAAGTACCTTAAAGGAGGCTGTAGTGAGGTGGAGGTTGGTCTATTCTTCCATGTGCCTGGTGACAGGATGAGGGGGAATGGGCTAAAGTTGCACCAGGGGTGTTTTAGGTTGGATATTAGGAAGAACTTCTTTACCGAAAGGGTTGTTAGGCATTGGAATGGGCTGCCCAGGGAAGTCACCCTCCCTGGAGGTCTTTAAAAGACGTTTAGATGTTGAACTTAGCGATATGGTTTAGTGGAGGACTTGTTAGTGTTAGGTTAGAGGTTGGACTCGATGATCTTGAGGTCTCTTCCAACCTACACAATTTTGTAATTCTGTGATTCTGTGGATTTGGGCTCTGCTTGATGCAGTCTAAGTGACACATAGGTCTCCTTTCCTAAAGTTTCCTGATGTCTGATTTTAGCCCTACAGAGTTATTTGAAGGGTAAATAACAGTAAGCAAAGGAATATCAGCATAGCTTAGAAACAAAGACCTGAGCCTGAGTTCCTACTGAATATGTTAAAAAGGAAGATTTCTAAAAAGCTTAAACTTCAAACACTTTTACCCAGGCAAAAAGCACTGACAGGAAATTAGTTTCCCCCTTCTTGTTTCCATCACCCCAAACTTCAAACCTCTGCATTATGCTTAAGAACACTTGAACTTCTTCAGGAAAAGGTCATCATTATTTTTTCAACCTTGCTAAACAACAGATTTTCCTTAACCTCATTCTCAGAAACAGCTGTAACATTTTGGATGAAACTTCCTGAAATATTTCTGCCTGAGGCAGACACCTGGCATGGAAAATTTCAGCCCAAACATTTAAGGTTTGGCAAAGCGATATGCAGCTGAAAACAGGCTGTATAATGGGAAGTGTTAGGCAACTTTAATAACAAAATTAGCAGCCTTACCCCAACACCAATCCTAACTGATGTGCCAAGCTCTACGATAAAATACTTAGTTTGAATGAATGATGTCCTTACGTATCAAAAACAAAACAAACAAAACAAACAAACAAACAAACAAAAAATAAGTTGGAACATAGCCTTCTTCCAGATATAACAAGCATTTCCGACTTATGGCTCAGTGATGTAAAGAGGACAAAGTAGATTAATAACAAAACATAAGATGTCATCTTCAGTTTGTGTCTGTTAAAGAGTGAAGTGTATAAGCAAAGTATATAATATTTTGTTGGTTAGATCTTATGTGTTTGAGTCATCCAAAAGTCAGATGGTTTATTTTCGTCAAACATACCCCAAACTGTTAGCCGGAAAACCACTTAGACATTTAGATGGCAAACGTAAGTTCTGAAAACAATAACAGAATTTATTGATCTTTCAACACATTACCCAAAATGTTTAACAACTGCTTTTTCATTCAGTTTCTCCTTCCAGTACAAGAAGAACTTCATTTCCTCTTCCATGTGTTCTCCTTTCTCTAAAATATAGTCCTGTCATGTTCTTTAACCAAAATAAATTGGTAAAATCGGTAAATATGGACACATAATAAAACTTTTTCTCTTTCTTCTATATACAAATATAGTGGAATGGGTTTGTAGTTTTATCTGTATATCTTAAAAAAAAAAAAAAGTATTTTTTCATACAGATTGATTTAAATAATACGTATTTATCTGGAGAAAGAGGCAAAGAAATAAATACAAAAAAGAGACAGGGAAAAGAAGGCAACATTAACGGTGATGTTCATAGCCAGTTTGTATTTTGCAGCCTTTCACTACTTAAAGGGGGCTTATGAGAAAGACGGAGAGCAACTTTTTACATACACAGATAGTGATAGGACAAGGGGGAACAGTTTTAAACTAAAATAGGGGAGATTTAGATTAAAGGTTAGGAGGAAATTCTTCACTCAGAGGGTGGTGAGGCACTGGCACAGAATGACCAGAGAAGCTGCGGTTGATCCCTGGAGGTGTTCAAGGCCAGGTTGGATGGAGCCCTCAGCAACCTGATCCAGTGGGAGGTGTCCTTGTCCATGGCAGGGGTTTTAGAAATAGATTGTCTTTAAGGTCACTTCCAACTCAAGATGTTCTATGAATCTATGATTTTTTTTTTTTTTTGACACATTCATGTCTAAATTCTGTCTAACATACAGCTTTGTTGGATTTCATAGAAATATCATAGAATATTTCTTATTGCTTTCTTACTAGCACTATGTAATCTTTAGAGATGCTTCAAAACACTGATCGCACCTCTATTCGAGTAAGAACTATAGCTCCTGAGTCTAGACTTCATCTAGGAGAGAGAACTGAGTGTCCAAGTGCATCATAGATGTGTGGTGAAATATTTATGTTTCTCCTAAGTCACTGAAGAAGCTTTATCTGTTAGCTACACTTATTCTTACCTCATTCAGAAAGCCCCAATTTCAGTTCTGCTAACAAGTGATGAAGTTGTGAGAGACAAGCACTGAAGAAGGGAGAATTGGATCATTGCATTGGGTTCTGGCTTAAACATTTCCAACTGGATAAAATGCAAAAACTGCATGGAAAAATGGGGTCCTGCTCTCCCTCTTTCTCTCAGAATACTCTTGCTATTAGCCTCCAGGACAAAAGGGGAAAATGAACATCTGTGTTTCATGGAATTTGTGTGTTGTAGTAACATAACTTGGTACTGGAGGGGAAGTGGTGATGCAAGTTATCTTGAGGCCAAAGATCAGTTTCTAAAATAAGGTTCCCAAATGTTCAATGCCCACTTAGTATCATAAAAAGCTTAGAAAGCTGCAGCAGAAAATATGCCTCCAGAGCTGCCTCTGGGATGTAATGACTCTGAATCTGTCTTCATCTGTTTCTGTCATTAGAAAAATCATTATCTAGATCTTGCCACACTAGCAACCCCTTAAGGTAAAGTATATGGACACTGCTTGTATCATCTAGATCTAGTTAATATTGACAATGTTTATTTTTATTTATGCTAAAGGCTTAGTAGATTTATACCATGAAGCTATAATTAGTAGTAAGAGATGTTGAATCAGGGAGCTAACATTTGCAAATTGTGGGATTTTCTTCTGTATATAACTTTAGTGCTTGGTACATAGTACATGTACAGTACTATTCTAAAGTGCACTTACCCTTTAAACAAGTCACATGTAGGGGAAAAAAGCAATTACATTAGCTGTTTTTCTCCCTATCAGCATAAAGAAATAATAATAATGAAAAGAATTATAATTAGAATAATTCAGTTAGAAGGGACCTAAAAAGATCATCAGGTCTCACTGCCTGACCAGTTCAGAGCTAACCAAAAGTTAAAGCATATTATTGAGGTCATTATCCAAATGCCTCTTGAGCACTGACAGGGATGGGGCATCAACTACCTGTCTAGGAGGTTCCAGTGTTTGATCGCCTTCACAGTGAAGAAATTATGCAGCCATACAGCAGCAATATTAAGATACTACATGAAGAAAAAAAAAAAAAAAAAACCACAAATAAACAAAAAATAAAACAAAACAACAAAAACAAACAAACAAACAAAAACAAAACAAAACAAAACAAAATACTACCAACATACAGGAATGACAATAACATAGAAATGGTGTCTGTGTCAGAACAAGGAACTCATTAATGAAAGGTATGTTTAATTAAAAGCATTCCTGTGCTTCTGATCTTTTGATACACCATCACTGGCAAACAGCTTTTAAAAAATACTGTAAGCATTACACAATTATCAAGATTGAATCAGAGAAGCGTGGTGAGTGGACAAAATCCAGTTTCTGAGAGCATTATCCCTCAGGAAGCAGGACCTATCTGAGATCCATGTGACTACAGGATGGAGAAGTCCTTGGAATTAGCAAAAACATTTGTCCTGAGACTGTACAGTGAGGGTAGAGAAGAGGAACCTTCTCTTGTTCTGAATGTCTTTAAAACACAAACTGTGGATCATACACAACTATTTATAGTATCATATAACTCACAGGAAGTTCTTTTAGGAATAGTTGTTGGAATATTTGTTTCAAATATTGACAGCAGGACAAGCATCTTCCCCTTTTCCAGGATGCATAGGCAACATCCCTGACAATGCAACCTAGTGACTAACTAGGATGCTTTTGTAGACCTTTTACTATTCTCATGTTAGATGTGAAATTCAGACAGCATATAGTGACTGCCCTGCAATCCAATAGACTTGGTAAAAGTGTAAAACAGCTGTCTCTAATAGCACAACTACAACATACAGCTTAGCAAATGTGACTTGGAGCCTCATTTCTGTGTCTCCACTTCTGACATTTATAGTTAAATTATGTTGATTTCTGCAAGAGACACTACAATTTCTCTAATTAAAGGAGGGAGAAAGAAAAAAAAAAAAAAAAAGACAACAAAAACCAATCTTCTTTTTCCTTCCCAGATTGTTCCCATTTGTTGCAAATAAGCATGAGTTCCTGCCTGGAAGCACTATCTGCAAACTGCAGTCAGATGTAAAAGAAGACTAATCAAGCTTGGGAACCAGGCCTTAATTAGACTACTTGGAAAACAGAGCAGAAGAGCAAATGAAAATTATTAACCATCACTCATGATTCCTGTTTCTAATTTGAAAGAGGAAATCATGCATTAATCAAGCACTAGCCCTAAGCTCAGAGACACGTTTTAGAAGTATCCTGAAACAACAAGCTTTTCAGTGTTTAGAGAAAACAACCCCTGATCAGCTAGTCTGTGTAGCACAATATATTTTGACATGAAATAAGCTTTCGGTATGCTTAGCTTTTGCTGGTCTCAAGGAAAACAAAACCAATACCAACTGAAATGAAGGCACATTACAGCAATTGGAGTTAAGCCTGGGTTTTGTTAAAGGAAAACAAATGTAGATTATGTTGTTTTCAGAGGATATCAGAAAGACATAGAAAGGCAAGAGCAAGAGGAATGATGCAATAATGCAACTTTGTAGTAGTGATTTTTGGTCATACCAAAGAAATTCTTTAGTGCACAGAAAAAATATTTAATATGAATTATTTCTGATAATAATAACAGGAAGACAACATCTAAATATTACCCAGAGATCACTTGAGATAATATAATAGGATTTCTCAGAACTTCATTGTTTCTGCTACATGTGTATTTCAAAGATAATTTTCTACTTTTTTTATGGGCAAACTAATGTGAACTTTCTGTCTGTAATTCAGAAATTAATGTTTTCTGGTGAAGCCAAATTGAAATCTTTAATTTTCTTGGAACTTTCCAGGAAAAGGAGAGAAAATAGGATGTTAAACATTGCAACCATTCTTGTGAAAGCATCATCTTACAAAAAATGCCCATCTTTTCAAACATAAATATCCAGACTTCTACCTTTGAATTACAAGCAACACCTTCAAGAACTTCAAAAGCTGATGATTTCATATTTTGCAGTTACATATCTAGAAATTTTGAAATGTTATATACGATAGGGTTGTTATAGGGAATCGCAAACTGCTTTTATTGTTCTGTGAAAAAAAAAAAGAAAAATACAAAAGCTTTTTTTTTTTTTCCCATCATGCTATATATGTCATATTTTAATAGAACTAAGTTCAGCAATGAAGTTCAGCAATCAAAGTTGGTAATTTGACAGAGCATCATGGTCTGGAGGAATGGGTATAGACAAAGGTTAGTAAGTACTGAATTTTAATAATGGTTCTGGCAGGAGTTCATCTGAAGTTTTCACTAGTAACCTCAGCCTCACTGTTCAACCCTATGGAGAACAGACTGAAGAAAATTAAGGTTTTGTACTTCAGCTTGGTGGCATCTCCCTGTATGGCATAATACAGAATGTAGCCTTTTGGTTTTAACTAATTTTGCTTCATTACTTTGGCTGAAGATTCCATTGTTTTTTTCTGACTCTTCATTTAAAGACCATTTGGGTGATGCCCTCACTGCTACAATTTGGTTGCAATGCTTCTACTAAATTAAATATGATGGAATTTCAACTCTTGATTTCAGTGAATGAGAAGGACAAGATAGAGCATGTCTAGTCTAAAAACTGGTGCAGTTGCCTTTGAGGTGAAAGATTTAGGATTAAATCCTTTTAGGCTGAACAAGGAACTGAACTCCCATCTGTGGTATGAGGGCTGTAAACACCATGCTGTTGTGCAGGATTTAATGTTTTGTATAATTCTAGATGATAGCATTATAATGTTTTGTAAGAAAGTGGCTGAGACTCTTTTCTTTCATGCTAAACTCTAACTAGCTTGCATGTGTGTTACTGTAGCACTTTAAGTAGGCCATGTCTTGGTTTAGGTTATGTTCAGCAGCAGAGCTCAGGTGGTAGGAAGGAGCCTCATGACAGACCAACACTCTTCATACAACATTAGCCTCCTAGAGAATTTTCAATGCACATTTTTGTGCCTATGCAGCTCTAATCATTTTATGGATGCTGGAGAAAGCAGTTTAACACAATCATTAGTATTATGTTAACCTTTTAATACCCATATCTCTTACCTATACAAGGTAAAGTGACCTGTGTCAGTATACACTGTTCTGCTTACTGAAGGATTCAGTAAATTAATATCTGATTTCGCTTTGGTTACCTGACTTTTAATATTTTTTCATGTTTTCACTGACAATCAGCTTTGTGATTCAGGATTTGGATTTTATAATTTCAGTGTAGCCTCTGTATCAAAGCAATGATGGCACTACAACAGCAGAACCTGTTGATATCTGCTTTGTTTTCATAGTTTTGTGCGTATGCCCTTACAATTTTACTTTTAGGGTTAATTTACTATTCTGGGGACTACCACATGATGATGATGATTATTTTTGTAATCTCCCCCTTCTGCTTTGTTAACCTACACCTGCAGTTATCCATCAGAGCTACAGGGTTATCAACACTTACAAGTGGAAATGAACCTGCCAATGTTTGTTCCATATTTAAGTACTAGTGTTAATAACCTGGTAGAAATCCAAATTTAATTTAGTATGGAGTCAGTTCCAGCACTATTTGACTGTTTATTGAGTAATTTTAGTTTCTTTATCCTACCTCAATTAAATTATATTCTTACATGCAATAACAATATTTCAAATCTTCTTCTCCCTTCCCCACCCCCTTTTTTTTTTTTTTTTTGTCTTGGCCATCCTTTTTTGTTTTCATACATTTGTTGTTCTTATTGTAATTAAGTGCTTTTGGGTAGCAATCACAAAGTTCTAGGTGCTTTACAAACATTAAAAAGAATAAAAAAGCCCAGTTTCTTGGCTATTGATATCATGTCCATACAGGCCTATCTCAGCTCGCTCTCTGTGTGAAATCTGCCCATAAGCACATGGCTTCGTGTGTTTTTACAAGTGACTTGACTGTTGAAGATCTTCAGTGACTGTTCTGTTTGCATATTTTAGCCAAGGTTGGCTTTAGCATTCGTGACTCTGCTCTCTGGAATGACTTATTCATAGGATTTGATTTTGCTTTACATCTATCTGCAATTTTAGTTTCTTTTATTTTATTTATATATATATATATATATATATATATATATATTTGTTCATTTCATTTGGTAATTTTGATCACTGTGCCTGTTCTGTTGTTTTCCTCCATTTCGTAGCATTTCCCTTGTAGATTTTCATTTACTGAATATCAGTGTCACTTCAAAACAAAGCAGAAAGATATATGTATGCTTCATGTATTCTTCTGGATTTTTGTTACTGTTCTCATTTGATATGATTGCTGTGCTATGATCGAGGCTTGACAGCAATTATAACCACTAAAACAATTACTATTATTATTAATTCTGCAGTGATAGCTTGACCATAGCTTGAAGAGAGAGGTAACAAGTATATTCTACATTTCTATGAAGATCTTAATCTGGAGCTCTCAGGTTCACAAACTCCCTGTGAAAAAGGTATAAGTGTGTGCTTCAAAAATAAGACAGTTTCTCACACACAGGAGGAATTTATCACTTTTTATGGTTACTTTACTAGATCTCTCTTGCTTTGTGTCCATCACAGTATTTTGAACTCTTCAAGGCTGCATTCACACATCTTTTCAGTTGAGTGCTCTGGTGCAAACTGGTCTTTATCTACCAAACATCCACTTCACTTTTCAGTTAGAATTTGCTCTTGTTCCTACTTAGCTTTGAGCACAACTGTCCTTCACAAGAGTATTGGGTTGCAAAGGTTTTCCTAGTCTGGAGTCTTGCTGCAGTGTTTTCTGATTTGGGGATTGGAAAATTCATCTTAGTAGTCATGATACAGACAGCTTTGGAAGGTGACTGTTATTTTTTTTTTTCTTTTTTTTTTTTTTTTTTCCTTTGAAGGAGAAATAATAAAACATATTTTAGAGCAAAGAAATATATAAATACTCCCCATGAGGTGAGAACTATTCGAGGAGTCTGTACCAGCACTGTAGTTGTAGTAGCATATATTGTACTCAAGCATTTGTCATGTTCAGGGATCTTCAGGAAGGGAGGAAAGAATACCAATATTTTTGTTCTTATAATCTTACTAAGTGGAGCATGTTCTCTAAAGTGCTTTCTTGACATTTAAGGTAAAGCTGATTACCAGACTGTAATTGGCCACTGGGGATGTGACTAAATGTGAAGTCAGAGGGATGGAATTTAATCCCTAGGTGGTGTGGATAGCTCAGGACTAGTTCTCTCTCAAAATATGTTTTGTAGGGAACTGCTTTGAATGGTCCAAAACAGATTTAGAAGCAAAGAAATAATTAAGCAATGCGGACAACCGCAGGTCCAGTGTTAGAGGTTGTTCTCTGACCTGTCTTTATTTAGCAATGTAGACATAGCATTAGAAATCTGTCTGTGTGCACCATGTAGTCCTGCTCTACAGAAAATGAGTTCCAGACAGCTGATCTGTGTAGAGTGCATAGGAGGTAGAGAGGTCAGTGACTTTCACAAATTCATTAGCAAAGTTTCAGGAGCTGATAGAGCACTAACCAGTGATGTGTCAAGGTTAGCTTTGTTTCACTGCTCTGTTGCAGACCAGGTCAGAACTTCCATGAAAAGGTTTTCCCCTGTTGACTATTGCAGTATTCCTATATCAGATGGTGGTATGAGCTGTTGTCATGCTTTGTGAATAGGGACCCTATAAATTCCTTAGGTAGATTGACATACTAATGTTGGAGGCTCCTGCAGCAGAGAGATTTCCAGAGCTGATGCAGAGCATCTCTGCAGTGTAGAGGGCAGTACTAATTCAGAGCTCAGATTCAAACTGGTTCTTAGAAGCAGGATATAGGTGATAAGGAGATGGCCTCACTGAAAGAAATAAAAGAGGTACTTTCACATACAGACTTTCTTTCTTTCTGTTACAGAATGAAGGAAACTTTTGTGATGTTCAAATACAATCCTTTTTCTACCTACCTGTCAGGGATATAATACCATCCTATTTTGTTTTTAACTTGATTTATAAATGATTGTAAAACAAGACAAAGTCAGCAGATAGCACAAAATGTGATAAAGTAATTCAAATCTTCATTATAAAATGAATGGAAGAATTCATGAGAGAGAATGCTGGAAAATCCACTTCAGCATTTACACATGGGGGAACAAATGATCTTTTTTTAAAAAATTTTTTTTCCTCTATTCTTCCTATTCATTATGCTTTTTCCTATGTCTCTAAGCTGTTCATGACATTGATGAAACTTCAGTTTAATGTTTTTGCAAACAAAGAAGAGTGCTTACAGCATTGTCTTGCATATGACAACCTGCATTTCTGGTGTTTACTATTCTGCTGCATGGGCTGCTTCTTGTGTCTCAGTGATAATACTGACAGACCAGTTAGACAGTCTGCTTTGATCTAGCTTTTATGATCCTTTACCATAATAGAAGTTGACTTTATTGGACCAGTTAAAATTGCAGTCTTCCTCTGTTAACTCCTCTAGGGTAGAACAGAGATGCAGCTAACTTAAATCAGACATTTTTACTCACATAGTGTTCATGAATTCTTGTTTTATATTGCAAACCTGAATTTATAAAGTGCAATTTACTGTTGACCTTGCCTGCTATTTCTGTAATAAATGTTTTAAGACTAAGGATTAAAAGAGTATTAGTCAGAGGTATGTCATGTTACTTAAAGTTCTGTTTGCAACACTAATTACAAATGTATTTTTAATTGGTCAAATTTCAGTAAAACTGTATTTCTTTTTTTTTTTTTAGTTCATGATATTTTGGTGAAATGGGGTTTTGCTTTCTCTAGTTTAGATAGAAAGAACTACTTTTACAAATATGACATTAAAAGAAAATTTAAGTGAAGATAAGCTTAAAGACATTAATGAAATCATCTTTAAGGAATAGAAGGGACGATGCTGACATCCTTCATATGCCACAATTACTTCATTCCTCAGTGTGTAATCAACTGCATCAGATTAATTATTTACTGGTTAAAATTAATTTTTATAATAACATTACTTTTACCTAGTCAGCTCATGCTGCTGTTGTTATTCCACTGAGCAGAGGCTATTGCTGGTGCAAGAGAAGTGCCTGAATTTGTTCCCACTTCTGTGGGCAGCATAATATCAAATGGGCCTAAGCTGCTCATGCAACAGCACATCTGAAGATTTGTTCTTGAGTATGAGTCTTGATGATTTGATGAGTCTCACTGACACTGGAGAAAACAGTCCCGTTTTATGATTACAGACTTAAAGTGTGAACGTAATCATTTCTCTTAGTTTACTGATGACATGTAAAAATTAGTGTATCCTTTTATTGTTGCTCACATATTAAACTTCATCTGCAGAGATCCAGTCAAGGACATTTAACACAAAACATCTCTGTTCATTAAATGTGGTGTCATAACTGCCTTGAGACATTTTATACCTTTTGTGGCTTCACAGGAAACTTTATTTCTTAATGTGAACGATCCTCATCAAACTATATGTGCATAAGCCTAAAAACTATTGCCTCTCTTTTGCTTGCCTCTATGTATTTCTCAAGGAATCATCATGTTACAATTCTACTAGTAAATTAAGTGGTAATAGGGAATTTTCCTATGTACTGCAATTCAACCATCAGTTGTTTTATGTTATTATGCTGTTCTCTGTTAGTTTTGGCCAGGGCAACTCTTACTCTGTCAGTCATTGACCAGGCTCAGGGCTTGGTATTGGCACAGGTTAGATATCATTCCCAATTGGCAGCCTGATAATGGGATTAGCAAACTCACTAGAGGAGGGATTTTATTGTAAGACATTGATGAAACTTTACTTGTATCTGAAAAGATGGCTTTATATTATGGGAGGTCTCAAAAAGCTGGATGAATTAGTTCTGGAGGACTTTATGTTGCATTGTTCTGAAATGCTTTAAAAAAAAAAAAAAACAAACACAGATTCAAAGAGGTAAGATATTCTTTGTCTTCAGTAAGTCTGTTCATGAAAACAATGACCATCTTTTTAGGTTTTGGTTATTCTGTAAGAATTCTAAAAGAACTACTCAGCAGATTTGTGATACATTTGCAGCACAATAAAAATAATAAATTGTCTTTTTTGCAATGACAGAAACATTGACTGTAGGCCAAATTTTAAGTTTAGAGAGGACCATCATTCTTATTTCTAGATTTATTTTTTCACACAGTTCTGTATAATCACAGCTCTATCACCTTTTCAGTTAGCTTATTTGCTGATCATTGAAAGTGACTATGGCCCTTATGGAACATATACTATGCTCCCTTGTTTGTAGTAAAAGGGTGGGTTTGTTTCTGCTAAATCGACAAGAAATATTGAAGAAAGCTTTCTAATTGATGTTAAAAGGCAGGACAGAAATTCTTTTCAAAGGGATCTACTTGCAAATTCTGCTGTTGTTGTGGTGTAACCTGTCCAGCAGCTAAACACCACACAACCATTCGCTCATCCTCCCCACTCCCTCTCTGGAATGGGGGAGAGAAATGAGAAAACTGAAGCCTGTGGGTTGAGATAGAGACAGTTTATTAGATAATATAATAATAATAATAATATGTACAAAACAAGTGATACCAGGTGTTCCTACCTGTTGAGCATAATTTAGGCCCATATACTTTGATTCACTTTCTTTATTACAAATACTTAAAGACACATATCAGATTAGTAAGCAATGTACAGGTACCAAAGTTCATTTTGGAGAAAGAAGAGAGGAAGGCTGTGTGTCAGTGCATTTAAAAAAAAAAAAAAAAATAGTTTGTAGATCAATAGAATAAATTTTATTCTCTAAACACAAGAAATACAATTTCAGAATGTCTACTAATCTGATCTGTGCCTAGTATGCCAAAGCTTTGTATAAATTAATTTTAGACATCTCTCAGCAAACTGGCATTCAATAGCTTCATGCACCAGATGCATGGCCCAGAACTGTTCATTTTCTTCTGTAAATAGTCTTTCTTGGTCAGAATTTGGAATTGGGTGTGGACGCAATAGCCCAAAAGCCAGAAAAATATTTTTGCAAATTAGATTGTTTTTGAGGTCATGATTTTTATATCATACATGCTGATCAGATGCACTTATTGCTGTTTTACTTTTTTACACTCCTTTTCTGTCTTAGTAAGCCTTCTGTGGAAATAGAATAAATAGAAAACAGAATATAAGCAATACAGATTCTATGCTACAGTTCCAAGAATTATATTTTAAAAGATCAGAAAAGGATGTATTTTAATTAAAAATGTCAGTACAATGCAGCATCAGTGTATGCATATTTTGGGTGATACCACAAGTCGAACTAGTCTGCCCTAGCTTTAGCCATCTCAGTGTCTCAGATTCTGCTAGAAACATGTCATGAAAGAGGATGCAGGATTCTATTCCACCAGTTAAGATCTTGTCTGAATCACATATGCTCTGGTTCATTCCCATGTCTTCTCTTGCAAGCCATAAGATTTTGGCTAATAAATTGTCCTACCTTGAGCTAATTTTGGCTAATATGTCCCACCATAGTTATTGCCTATAAATCTGGTTTCAGCCAATTGGGTGTAAGTTCCAATAATAAAGAAATGAAAGACAAGAGACACAAGGCACAGCTTAAGTAACAATGTGCCACTAGCACATTGTTAGAATTTAGCATTTACTTCATCTACAAACCTGCTACAGTAAAAATGACCTATATAGCAAGAATTCATTTGTAGGCTGTGTTAATGTGGGTACTATATTATGAAATGATATTGCCTTAATTTTGGAGAAAAGACTCATGGTAGACTTTGGTTGGATATCAGGGATAACATTAATCAGCAGTGCTGACAATGCTATTTAGAAAACAACTTCTTCCAAGGTTATAAAATATTTATATAGCTCAGCAGCTGGAAAATATCTTTAAAAATTTCCACACAGCTTTTGTAATCTTTTTGAAGAAGATTTCATTAATTTTCTTGATCCCTGGACAAAAAGAGCTCAAGATGATTTCAATATCACTGCCTCTTTGAGAGGTAGATATTGGGTAATTTATCTGCAAGTCATAAGAGGTATTCCTTTCTGTGCTCAGAAGTGTGTGCACATTTATAATAAACAGTTAAATGAAAAAAATTAAAAAGAACAAAGCAACGTGTCAATGAAACACAACAACATGCAAAATCTTAATTAAATAATAATAATAATTAATATAATTTATATATATATATATATGCCTAGGTATATATTTTTTTAATGAGTGCCATACACAGGGAACAAGAAAGAACCATAATAGTAGTGCTGCATCTTCGCACATTAGTCATCATTATTTTGCTACATTCACTAGACAAAGTTCTTTTTGTCTGTATTAAAAACCTGAAACAGAGTTCCAGTGTCTGTCTTGCTATTTCAAAATGAACAAATGCCTAATAGGCAATTTGTGCTATTCACCAATTTTTATTTCTGGTCCACCAAAAATTTACAGACCCTCCTTAAAAATTCTTCTTCCTGGTTTGTTAGGTTGAAAGCAGAGGGAAAGCTTATTCTGGAATGTGGCAAACAATCTGTGTAAGCAAAGGCTAGAACAGGACAGGAATCAAGGGGCATAGTACAGTCATCCAGTGCCCAGTAAGCGAAGCAAGGGGGACAGAATAAGGGATGGTATATGTGTCCAGTCAAGAGTCCAGATCATAAGCTGGCATCACAACAAGGTCTGAGGTCAAGCCAGAAGACAAGATGTATTTTTTTTTTTCCATAGGTTCATCAGATATCATCATTGTAATCATCACAATTACTGCTGCACTTCTTTGAGATGGTATCATTGTTGTGCTAGGTAGGAAGCAGTAGGAAGCCTATGTCCTTTGCTCTAAATCTAATGGTCTCAATCAAACATACACAGAGACTCTGTGGGAAGCAGGCAACATTATTCTTCCCCTTTTCAGAAATATGAAATGGAAGTATGACAATGTGAGTTAACTGTTTTCACCCTTGGAGTCAGGTTCTGAAGCTGATGTTCAGTTCTTTGCTGCAGTTACCATTTCTGAGTTAGAAACTTTCCTAGACCATTCAGTTGAAACCACATCTCAATTTTGTTTGTTGCTAAATGCTATTTTTTGGGAAAAATGCCACTGAATTCTGACTTGTCAATATTCATTTACAGGCTGGGAAAAGGAGAAAATCAAAAAGAAAAGTCCAGGCAGTAGCTTTAGTTTTCAAGACAAATTAGCAGGGGAACAAGGATTAGACGGCAGAATTTTTCCCTCATTGTATGTAATTACTCTTCTAACTAGCACAATTTTCAAAAAGAAGTTCATCTTATTCTGGAGATTTCAGAATGTTAAATAGAGTTTTATCCACATAACAGTTAAAACTTAATTGTTTTACTACCTCCCTGTTCATCAAGTATATTGCTATCATTTTCGATTTCCTGTGTCATAGGATGTATCATGCTGCAATATGTTGTTATTTGGCTTTTATGAAAACCCAACATTTTCAAAACCATGGAATTTTAAACTCATATAATAAAATACTATGAATTATACAGTTTGATTTAGATTAAGATTATACATAAACTACTCACAGAACAAAGATGAAATTATTTCTATGTTTTAACTTCCTTATATAACTTCCTTATATAACTTATATACTTCCTAACTATAACTCAGGACTGAAACATTAAGAAGCATTCAATTCATTTTAAAGATATCTGCTTCAATGCTTTGAAAAAAAAATAAAATAAAAATCTAGTTTTTAAGGATATCTACTTTCCTTTTAACGTACTTGAGTAGAATTACACTGCAAAAATTCTGGGAAGCTTGATTGTGGGCTTCTGTGATTTGCAAAACCGTCATCAGTATTTTTAGGGTTGGTGGGGTAGCTGGAAAAAATTAATAGACATTATAAAGAAAATAACTGAAAAAGTTCAGTGCTGAAAGAAAATATTGAGGATAGGAAGGAATAATACAATGAACCTTCTTTGCAGAATATAGTCATGTCTGATTCAAACAATAATTACAATATTAAAACAATATTTTTAAATTGTTTCATGCTATTTCTGATATGAGTTCTCCATTCAAATTTGGTGAAATGAGGAAGCTTCAAACACACCACGTTTCTGAGTGTACAATGACATGCATGGCAAAAGGATTGTGTCTTTCACCAGCAGTTTCATAGAAGTGGCAGCAAAGACAACAATAAATATTATATTTTTGACAGATTATTTTTTTTTTGTTTCTTCCTTTTCTTGCCTCGGTCAGTGAATGGAAGAAAATGTCTGAAAATAAGAGATAACAGGAAGTAAAATAGAAATACTCAAAACTCTGGCAGCAGGGCAAATTTCAATGAGGAGGTTAATATAACATTAAATTCAGATAACAAGCAGGGAAGTCTTCAAAATAACTGGGAAATCTCCATAACAGATTCTTAAAGTCACTCTCTGGATAGTAAACTTCTCCAATCTGTAGTTAACCGTTTTTCCACTTCATTCATTTCTACATATTGTATCATTAAAATAAGAAATGTAGGATATGAGGAAGTTATCAGTGTAGACATAACCTTATCTCCCTGTGTGTATCATTCCTGTGTTAATACCTGCTGTGACTTTCCCAACAAACTGGAATGTTCACAAGATAGTGAGATACTCTGAAGATATGCTGGTTAAAATAGTAACTATTATAATTTTTATTGTAATGTGTCTTGAAGCTCTTATCAGAGTTAGGAATGGTGCTGATGTAGGTAAAAAAAAAATCTTAGCTTACACCACAGAGTCTTTTGGTTTTCTTGCCATTATTATGATGAGGTGTGAAGAGATGCAAAGTGATTATTTGGCTTATGGATGTACAACAAAACACAATATATAAAGTCTGATAATTCTTTATGCAATTTTTGTTTGCTTGTTTACTTCCCTTATGTCATGCTATTATGTAAAGAAGGAAATGTGATACTAGAAGCAGAAGAGTAGCAAAAGAACAGCAGAGTGAACAGCAATCTTTTCTACTAGCTGTAGTAGATTTTGGAACAGGCCCAGTACACAAAGAGTACAACTGTATTAATAAATCGAGCAACGTTGGGAAACTTAGTGCTGGAACTGGATTGCTTGTGTTGTTACGCTACCAGAATGGTTTTGGCCCCTGTCCACTTTTATTCTCCCATAAAGCTTCTGGGTATGATTCAGATATAAGTGAACTTCACAATAAACACTTAGAATGCAACTACTCTGTTTTGGAGGGAGAAACAATTTAATAATATGGATGTAAAACATGCTGTTTTAGTTGGCCCCAGTGCTGGAGAGCAGCCTTAGGCTTGTTTCATTTACTGGTACAGGTGTAGCCATAGACATTTAAACTAGAGAGAAAGGCAGAAAGAAAATAGGCAAGAAAATAATAGGTATACGTAACTCAAATGCAGAGTCAGCTCCATTGTCCCATGTAGGATAGGTTTTAAAGATCTGAATGGAAAATCTACTAGCCTTTCCCTGAGTCCACCAAATATCCCCAACTCTTTGGTGTATCAATCAATTTTCCAGGATATTTGGCTTCCATTCTCAGGTCAAAAATATGGGGAGAAATTTCTCGGTGAAAAGGGAATGTATAGAGTGTAGAAGACATCATTAAAATTTCAGCTTTGGAAGATCCTTCTTTTGTATCTTGTACCAGAATTTTATGTTACAAAAACTTTCCTAAAATAGAAATATTCCTCCCAATGTTGTAACATGATGAATTAGTGCTTTATGAGAAGACAGGGACGAGAAATCTCAGTTTCTGTGCTGGAAACTGCTATCCTGAGAAGACCTGATTATACATGTATATGCAGTTCCTTTCCTCTTAAAAACAAACAAACAAAACAACAATCACAACTATTTCATGTTGTAGGCCTTATTTCTCTTTTCCACTTGTCATACTGCTTGTTCTTTCAGTAGTTTAGAAGAAATTATGTTACTCACGTGGTTTTTTTCTCTCAAACCAATCTCTTAAATGTTTAGTGACGGAATTCATTGGAGACATAGTAAAACAAAAACCAAACCAAACCAACCAACCAACCAACCACCACCAACAAAAAAAAACACCACTGCTCAGGTCAGACAAACAAGAGAAAACCTTTAAGAGAGGCTGTCCACTTAAACAGGGAGAAAAGAGCAAGGACAACCAGTTGGTCAACCCATAAGACACCCAAGTAACCCACTTAACATTGAGTCAGAAGTGGTCAGTCCCTTAAGGGAGTAAATAATAGATATTGTTCTTGAACACACCATGATGTGACAGTTTGCCAAAACCACATAAAGGCTTTTATTACAGTCTTTTGGCTTATTTCTACCTACATGCCTACTTGAATATATCTCTATCATCTGTCTCAGATACTGTGCAGTTTGCATCCATTTTTGATACAACTTAAACTTTGGATTCAGTGAGAATTGGATCAGATACAAAAACGGCACTTGTGGAGGAGAGGAAACTGTTAATTTAGGACTTTTGAACATAATAAAACAAATTTTCTATTATACACTTCATGTTTTGAAGTTGTGAAAGAAATTTATTTTATTCTGCCATAAAATTTGAAAAGAAAAATCAAATATGTGGCTGGTAATATGTGGCTTGCAAGAATATATTTTAACTGCAGAAGAGAATCTTTCTATAGCATATCTCAATGACATTTCTCAAAATTCTTAGCTTAGCTCTTAACATTTGCATAATATTGTATCAGAAAGGTTTTACAAAGAAAGGTTCTTCATGACTGAAAAAATGCTAAATATTTTTGCCGCAGTTTCATATAAGATTGGAGATTCTACTTCTTAATGTGTTTTCTTTAACTTTTATTTTATTTTATTTTATTTTATTTTATTTTATTTTATTTTATTTTATTTTATTTTATTTTATTTTATTTTTTCCCTGCAAGTAATGTAACAGTCCTCAGAATAGCTTTATGGAATTACAGGCTGTGAGGCAAGTATTTTGCATGTCAAGTGCAAATTTGCAACAGATTTCAAGGAAGTCAGGAGCTATCATGCAACAGAATTTCATAAGACTCAACTGACTTCCACTGAAATAAATGGGAGACTTTCCTGTGACTTCAATGAGAGTTGGAACAGATGCAAAAGGGACACTTTATAAGGAGAGAAAACTATTCCGTTTAGGATTTTTGTATATAATTAAAGAAATATTCCATTATTCACATATACAAATGCCAACTTGTTGTACCATGTCTTTTGTGATTAACAATGGTTGGACAGCACCCAAATGAAAACTTTGGCTACTTCTGGCTATCTGGCTTAAACGAAATGAAACATACTGTGCCAGATTCTTGCAATACCATATGTGTATGCCAAGGATGATCTTTCTACATCATATGCAGTTATTTTACATGGGTTGGGTTTAGAAGGGAGGGGATCCATTAAAGAAAGTCCACACCACTATTAGGAAATATTTTTATCATACAATGGTGTCAGTGTAATATGTTCAGGAAAAAAAAAAATAAAATCCTAACACTGATTGTAAGAACCTATGAACATTGCTTCACGTATTGCCTAAACTTGCACAAGAATAGTTTCTTCCATAGCCAGCATACTCTACACACTCTGAACAGAACCATACTGCCCTCTGTCCCACACATACTCAGAAACAGATGTGCAGCCACATATGGTGTGTTAGTTGAATGAAGTTTCACTAGAACTACAATATATTTTCACTGTGCTTTACCCATAACTTTTCACATTCCCTACTGTGTATGGTTCTCTAACAAACACTGTGCCAGTGCTTAAGTTGTTATAAATTATATACAGCTATATTTCAGGAATTTTAAGGTTCCAGTAGCCCTGTTTCTAGTCTCTGGCTATTTTAACTATGCTGTCACTGTCTTTGCCTCCTCTACCATATTAAATACAAACTATTACTCTTCAGTAAGTGCAAGAGTTAAGTTCAAGAGTGTCCCACAGCCTCATCTCTCTTAATCTTCCTTCTCTCTTATTATCTAGAAAAAGTCTTTTTCTCCAATTGACTATAGTACTGCAGTTCTCCCTGTTAGTCAGTTTTTCAAGATGACACTTTTATGCTTTTTCTCTGCTTTTCCTAGTTAAAAAGGTCTCTCCTCAGTCATCTGCAAAGATATTTCTATTTGTTTCAAATCCTTATTTTTTTTTTCCTATTCTGATTATTTATTTAAGAGATAAAGGAAAGAAACAGGCTTCTGGGGTAAGACAGCTTCAGTGCAAAAGGAGAGCTTTGCTATGGAAATACATAATAATAATAATAATAATAACTATATATATATATATATATATATATATATATATATATATATATATATATTTTTTTTTTTTCCAGGCAACCTGAAGCCTAGTTGATTAATTTGCCTACTGGAGATCAAGGTCTTTATTTTTCTACTTCCTTCTTGGATTTATCAGAGTAACTGTGACAAGTGAAAGTCAAACAACAGTAATGTCAAAAAGCTTTCAAATAAAAACCAAGATATGGATTTGATTCAAATGGATTTGTTGGGAATCTCTTAAGAAGATGTATTTCCTTCTCAGGTGATCATGTTGCTCATATTGCTAATCTCAGTGATCTCATTCGCCATTGTACTGTAAGGGAAATAATTATTTTTAATAGCTGTTGAAATAAGTACTATATTTACTTTGTCTTTTTCATACCAATAGGATTAAGCCATTAAGATAATACTTAAAAAACTCTAGAAAAGAATAAAATACTTAAGAATTTTGTTACCATGCTTAATTCAGAATGATAATACACTAATTGCAATCTAACAAGAGATGTTTTTGCAGTTACCTCAATGTTTGCAAGGCTGTGACTCATGAACAAATTACTTTTATGGTCGGGTTACATTTACACAAGTCAGGGTGTGAATTTTACATGAAGATCAACAAGATGAGACAGATTTAGGTGCGGGCATATTTATATAAGGGCATAGAAGAGCAGAAAGCAAAATATCGGCATTGATGCATTTGCTACTTCAAGCAGAAATTGCTCACCACCATATTTATGAAACTTTAAAGAGATTGATTTCATACATGGCATTAAGTAGGATTTTGGCAGAGAGTTTGTGGTAGAGAAATTAGAGAAATCTGAAAGCCAGTGACATCCTAAATCCTTAACTAAATATGGATTGATACCATATGTCAATCCTTCACTTGCAGCAAATGATGTGGACCTCATCCCAAAGATGGCAAACAGCCATTTTAGCCTCCACAGTAGAATACACAATGTCAGTATGCTTCAGAGGCTAAAGGGAAAGTAAATGAATGTAGTTTGATTAAAAATAAAACACAGACATTGTAGACTGCCCCCTACTAATACATGTGTGTGCAATCTGGCATACTGACATAACCCACGGGAGGGATATGACACTTCATTCTGAAAATTCATTGCTTGAAAGGTGAGGGGTGGTCATAGAAGTTTGGTAACTGGGAAAGAAAGCGTTGTTTAAAGGATATTCAGATGATGAAGCACCTTAATTAAGAACATTTAGAAGAAAAGATTAGGCTAAGTTTCAGATGTATTATCAAAAGAAATGTCTGCCTCAGACTTCCTTGCATGTCCCCAGATCAGAGTTCAGTGTTTGTTCAGTTCATTAAGAAAGTTTATCTTCTAAGTGGAGGAAGGGATCAACAGATCTTAAAAAAGAGAAAAAGGATTATTTAAGATCAGAAGCCATCCATGTTAGTACAGATTTGAATAATGCAATTCATCTGATGGACCATTTTTAAAGGAAACTTTATTATTATTATTATTATTTTAAGTCCTTCACATTTCATTTTAGAAATAACCTGAATACTAAAGAAAAATGGACAATTCAAGAGTTCGCCTTGTGGTTCATCCTTCATATTACAACAAAAAGATTGACACCATGAGATCTGTTATTACTGAGTATCTTAAAAACTCTAGTTTCTGATAGCAGTTCCTAATAGAAACTGAGACATCCTTTATGATTTGCAAGGAATGGATATGCAGATGAGTAAAGAAACTAGGGAAGTATTTCTAAATCATTTCTTTTACAAGAGAGAAAACAAAAGAATAATCCTGCCCCCAAATATGAATTGATCCATGTAGAGCTGCTTTTCTGTGTCATTTTCTGTGTCCAATGACCAAAAAAAAAAAAAATGTTTTTTCATGGCTTTAGAAGAATGATGATTTTTCTATTGGCTTCTCTTCGGTCTTCCCTGTTTCTGTTAACTTCATACATCAATTGCATTTGCAATTAGTTAAAACATTAAGGTAAAATCAAGGCAACAACATTAAATCAGAATGGAATGTAGCAGACTCTTTTCATGACATTTTTAAAAAATATTTTTTCTTCAGTGCTGGCTCCATTGGACAATTGCGAAAACCTAGACCAATCTAGAAAAGCAAGACAGTAGCAGCAGATATGTACTAGCAAGGTTGCAGTTAAGATGGTTGCCATCTAATCTTGTACATAATCCAGATTTAAAAATAAGTAAGGCTTCTCTGTTTATCAGTTTTCTAAGAATTATGGAAACATATAAGCAGGAGGAACTTTCTGGGTAAGAGGGTTCAATCCCTTTCTGGGGCTGGAACTACATCATATAATCTCTCTCATAATGTAAAGCATCCTTAATGCTGTATTATAATGCAGATGTTTCTGTTGGGAAGGATATGGCAAAGTGTATTCAGACTTTATGTACTTTGTTTTAAATGAGTGTTTCTCGATCAACACAGTAACATGTATAAATGGAGAAGACTTCTTTATTAGAATAATGATATGATTACATGTTTTATTCAGAGGAAGTCACTAATGTCTGAAGGAAAGCTCAGAGCCTATTTTTTTCTAAACACCCTTGCATATTTGGAGGGGAATTTTTTGCAGAAGGAGATACCTTTCACTTGAACTTTGAAAAACAAAAGAGGATCATAGCAGTTAACAAAAGTAACACCCTCAAGCAAACTGTGCATGATGAGCCAAAAAGTCTCTACTGCAATTTTTAACAGCCTTCTTTCAATTTATGGATATCATGAAACTGCTTAATACATCCTTATCTTGTTTAGGAGTCGTTTCCTTACTCAAGACCTGGTCAAGAAAATCTTCTCTAATTCTGTAGAGAAAACAACAAAATATGCACTATTCAGTAGTAAGCATTATGGCTATAAAAGGAACAACATTGATATTTTTGAAAGACATGAGTAGGAAAGTCTTGTACTTAAGTATTTACAAGCATGTGGGTAATTCTCTGTCCATGTGTGTGACGATGCATATGACAGAAAGAGAAAGAACAGGAAAAGAGAAAGGGGAGAAAGAAGAAGGAACTTCCAAAAGGATATGAACCGACACCTACAAGCTGAGACTGGAAATAATAAGTTCTCAAAATTGGTATTTTAAACGATACTACCTGGAAGAGTACTGGTGTAGTTTTATCCGGGACTCTGTATGGTAATATTAAAATCTATAATGGTATTTTAGTTCGGTCTTAACTGGTTTTACAGTACCCATTAATAGTTAATGATACACAATAATAGCCTGGAAGAGGAAAGTCCTGTTAATGTACCATCTTTCTCTGAAAAGAGCAACAGCAGAAATCCCACTAAATTGATTTATCTCCTTTCAATTGAATTTAGACCATGTCTAGCACTGTTGAGGCTTTTGTTTCTGTCTGGTAAGTAGGTTTTACTCCATCTCTGCAAGCGTCAGGATATTCCTCCTTCCTGTTTGTCTCCATTACAGAAATCATATCAGGCATGGATTTGCCATTATTTGTAAATCACAAAGGAACGTTAGCTTAGGGTGGAAGTTTGCTGAAACTTTAGACAGAGTTAAATCAAATGTGTTGGCATAACAAAACATTTCTCATGAACTTATGAACCTGTAACACTTACAGATTTGTCTCTCATGTTTTGCTGTATATATGGTATGTATACTTTCTTTACTAAGTATCTGTCAAAATGATGCATGGTTTTTGTATAAAGTATATCTCAGGATGCATTCATATATGAGAAATATGAGAAGGCAATTAACATACAAAAAGAAAAGAATTTATCTACTTAAATAGTATTTTTGATTGATCAATCTTTTTTAATGAAACAAAATCATGAAACAATGTTGCTTAGTTCAAGACCTCTATCATCAATTAAATTCAAATAAATTAATAAGCTTTTGAGCAACAAGTTTTTCTAGTCACTCCAAGCAGGTTGTAGTAAGGTATTTGTGAAATACCATCATGGAGTTTTCAATGTGCTACATTTTTGATAGAAAAGCTATTTCACAAATCTTGAAGAAATTCAAGTAGATGAGTTCTCTTTAATTCAATTTGCAAGCTTTAGTGTTAGGTTCCCAAGTTGCATGAGCAGGATTGTAGAGGACTCAGAGAAAAGAGATTGCAATGAGTACATTTAAAAATTTTTTGGAAGAGGCCTCAGTTCAGCAAAATACTAAAGCAGCTATTAAGTATTCTTAAATTAGATGTGATATTAGCATGAGTTTAAGTGGTTTGTTAAGACAAATGCTTCTGATCTGGGCCACTAATAAAGGCGTAGTTCTTTAAATAATGATACTGTGAATTTAAAGTTCCTGAACAAGAACATAAGCTTTTTGATAAAACAAATATTTTTTCTATTATTTTTCTATTTTTATTTCCACAGGGATAATAGTACAGTAACAGATTTAAATGTTCTAATACATAGATTGAAAAAACAAACAAACAAACAAACAAAACAAAACAAAAAAACAACAAATATTTCTTAAAGAGTTTTTAAGAAAATAATATTCTTCAAATTTCTGTTTGTCTGAACCTTTAGAGGTAGGAGTCCTGGTACAAAGATAGCTTGGTTTTATAGGAAGGCATGAGAACAGAAGCCATATGTTTCTAAAGACATTTTAAAATGCCCTAAAGACAGTTTGAAATGCTTTGAACACGTTGTATAAACAAAATACTTGGTGGAGAAAGATCTCTATTGTCATTTTTCAGAATACTATGTCTAACTCATTCTTGAGTGATGTGACCATCTGAAATTCATTCTTTTTTGCTTCAATATTTTCTCCTTCCAAATCCAATATGTTTTAGGTCCCTGTTTCTGACCTTTTTCCTTCCTGTTTCCTTTTTCAGAAGACAAATGTTATTGGCCAAAACAGCAGTTCTCGTGATGTATCCTTATCTCAGTGTTTGCAACTTAAACATAATAATTTGAGGTGTTAAAACTTCCCAGGAGCCATATGCCTAGTAAGTATGGGACATCTTAAGGGTATGGAGGTCAACTTTGCACAGTAAATGGACAATGGCCAAGTTCTTCCAGATGTTAAACATCTTGGTCAATGCTACTACTCCTGTTGGACTGACAGCAATCTGGAAAGCTGGACAAATGCCTCAAATCTACTGGGAGAATATTTTTGCTCAGAAGAAGAAATCACATCCTGGTAAAATATAGGATAGTATCACCTGGTGTTGGGGAGAATACACTGTGGGCTATAGCTTCCTACCCCAGCTTTACTTTCTACCTCACTGTTTGGTAAACATGATCCCACATCTATATGAAACTGTATCCTTAAAGTGAGGGGGAAAAAAAAAGAAAAAGATGACAAGTAAGAAAACCTGAGGACAACTTCCACATCCAGATATTAGACAAACCAACTAGAGGAGAAATGTTACTGGACCTGGTGATGACCAATGTGGAAGAGCTTGTTACATTTAGAGGATGCCAGACCATGCCCTGGTTGAGTTTATCTTGAGGGTTAAGGGCCTGGATAAGAGCGAAGTCAGGACACTGAACTTCAGAAGAACCAACTTCCAGCTGTTCAAAGAATTAGTGGATTTGATTCCAAGGGACTTGATCTTTAGAGACAGAGGATCTGATCAGAGCTGGTAACTCTTTGAGGATATTTTCCTTGGAGTTCAAGAGCTCTCTATTCCCATATGTAATAAATCAAACAGGGAAGGTAGGAAACCAGCATGGTTGAATAAGGATCCACTGGTCAAACTTAGGCAAAAGAAGGAAATGCACAAATCATAGAAACAACACCATGTGCCCTAGGAAGAGTACAGAAATGGTGTCCAGATGTGCGGGGATGGGATCAGGAAAACCAAGGCACTGACAGAACTAAACTTGGCAAGGGATGCAAAGAATAACAAGAAGGGGTTCTACAGGTGTATTGGCCACAAAAGAAAGACTAGGGAGAGTGTAGCACTTCTGACAAATGAAGACAGAGAACTGGTAATGGCAGATGTGGAGAAGGCAGATGTCCTTAACAATTATTTGGCTTGGTCTTCACTGGTGGTCAGGTTTCCTACATCTCTTAAGTCCCCAAAACTCTAGAAGGGGGCTGGGGGAGCAGAGTCCCTCTCAGTGTAAGAGAAGAGCAAGTTTGGGATCTCCTGATGTAACTTAGCAACAATAAGTCTATGGGGCCTGATGAAATGCATCCCAGGATCCTGAGGGAATTGGCTGATGTAGTCACCAAGAAACTCTCAATTATATTTGAAAAATCATGGCAGTCAGGCAAAGTCCCCAGTGACTGGAAAAAGAGAAACATCACTCTCATTCTTAAAAGGGTAGAAAGGAAGAGCTGGGGAACTACAGATGGGTGAGCCTCACCTCTGTGCCTGGGAAGATCATGGAACAAATCTTCATGGAGGCAATGTTAAGGCACACGCAGGACAAGGAGGTGATCTGGGACAGCCAGCATGACTTCACAAAGGGCAAATTATGCCTGACCCATCTGGTAGCCTTCTGTGATGGACTGACTGCATCAGTTGACAAGTGAAGACCGACCAATGTCATCTACCTGGACTTCTGCAAGGCCTTTGACACAGTCTCACATGACATCCTGGTCTCCAAGTTGGAGACATATGGACTTAAAGGGAGACCATTCAGTGGATAAGGAATTGGCTTGAAGTCTGTACTCAGAGAGTGGTGGTCAATGACTCTGTTTCCAGGTGGAGGCCGATGACAAGCACTGTCCCTCAGGGGTCTGTTTTGGGACTGGTACTGCTATCCACTATCTTTATCATGGGCAATGTGATGAAGTGCACCCTGAGCAAGTTGCAGCTGACACCAAGCTGAGTTGTGCAGTTGATACCAAAGAAGGAAGGGATGCCATCTAAAGGAGCCTGGACAACCTTGAGAAGTGGGCCCATGTGAACCTAATGAGGTTCAACAAGGCCAAGTGCAAGGTGCTTTACCTGGGTTGGGGCAATCAGAAATGAGGACAGACTGGGAGAAGAACTCATTTAGATCAGCCCTGCAGAGAAGGACTTGGGGGTTATTTTCATGAGCTTGGGGCTTCTTGTCAAAAAGCTTGACATGAGCCAGCAGTGCACTCTTGAAGCCCAGAAGGCCAACTGCATCCTGGGATGCATCAGCAGAGGTGTGGTCAGGAGGTCAAGGAAGGTGATTGCCCCCATTTGCTCTGCTCTTGGAGTGTTGCATCCAGATCTGGGGCCCCCAGAACAAGTAGGCTGTGGATCTGTTAGAGTGGGTCTGGTGGAGGACCATAAAGATGATCAGAGGCCAGGAGGACCTCTCATTCTTCTGTGAAGCTGGGGATACATGGCCTGAAGAAGTGAAAGCTCCAGGGATAACTCTTTGCAGCCTTTCAGTACTTAAAGGGGGCTTAAAAAAAGATAGAAAACAACATTTTGCTTAATTAGATAATCATAGGACAAGAAGAAATGGCTTTAAACTAAAAGAGGTGAGATTTGGATGAAATATTAGGAGGAAATTCTTCACTCAGAGGGTGGTGAGGCACTGGAATAGGTTGTCCAGAGAAGTTGTGGATGTCCCATGCCTGGAGATGTACAAGACCAGGCTGGATTGCCCTGGGCAACCTGATCTAGTTTATGGAATCCCAGTCCATGGCAAGGGGATTGGAACTAGATTATCTTTAAGGTAGCTGTTCTATGATTCTAAGATTCTACAATTCTATGATAAGTGCATGCAATAACAATCATTATTTATTATTTATTTGACGGTAAAAACCTGGCAGCTTTAAAGGACCATTTTGTTTCTAAACAAATGTTGTCTGTAGTGACTATAGGGTGTGGTTGTAACTATGATGATCTAAGGATACTGACAAGGTAGAGTTTGTAGGTAACAGTAATGTCTATTATAGTAATAACAGTAATGTCTTTTTGTCAAACTAGCTTTGCCTTGGTTAAATAAATAGCTTTTTCAAGGTTAGAAGTTTTTACAGAAGCAAAAGAATTTCTGTCTATGAAGCCTAAACTTATAGGATCAAAATAAAAACAAGGACTCAGGATGACCTGCCTATCTAAAGCCTCTATTCTTAGCAATACCCAGACCAGTTCCTGTTAATTCACAATTCAATTGAGCGTAAAGTTTGGACCTCTGCCTCTTCTCTTTTTTAGTGAATCAGATTCAGAAGACTGGTTGGCTGAAACCAAAGTCTTCCATGCTGATTGTGATGTGTGCTGCAATACACATGGGAAGTTGCCTTTTTTTTTTTTTTTTTTTTCTATATTTTTCCATTAGTGCTTCTACTGAATGACTGCAAGGACTTGTTTTTTTCAAAAACAAGTCATTCATTAGGGTGCTTTACCTTTTGTAAAAGACATGTTTTCAACTTCAACATGGCCACTGGCCAGAAAAGCAATTTCCCTTTTTTTTTTTTTTTTTTTTTTTTTTTTCCCCTTTAAAATAGGGGCTGGAAATCATCAGTCTGTATCAGTAAGAAGGATTTCAGTTTTAAAGGTGAAATAACATTCTCTCCTTCTACTTGATAAATGGAAGAAATAGGATACACTAATAAAAGAGAGAGGACATAGCAATTAAAAATAGCACAAGAGTGTAGTACACAAGTCTATCCCCTTGTTATCTTAAAATGAATTAGCATAGGAGGTTAAAGAAGCCAGACTTCTTTTACTTCATAAATTACTCAGCTTTCAGTACAGGTTTTACAAGAGCATATATTACTTACCTGAACAACTGATACTGTGGTATTTATCACACGCTGCTTCCATTTGTAAGGTCATAAATTCCCTTGCTGTGGTTGCCTGTAACTTGTTTTAGTGCTAAGTGAAGTGGTAAAATGCTGGAAGAAAATCTATAGATTCAGCTTTTAATACCTGACTCTGTATTTTATCCTATCTCAAAGGAAGTGAGAGATAAGGCTGAGGTCGACTAAAATGAGCAGGTATAGGAATAATTGGTACTTAGTGTCTTAACTGTCATTTATACATTGATTCGTGGCATTTTAATGGATGAGGAAAGAAAGCTTTTTCTTCCTACATTAAACTAAGATGCTTCAACTTGTTATCTTCTCTAAAACTGATGTCCCTTGAAACTTAAACACATAAATCAATACAAATTTGTAATTTATGTGTGTTAATATATATGTTTACTATATATTTTATATTTATGTAATTTATACAAAAATGTTACTGTACTGTTTTTTTTTTGTTTTGTTTTGTTTTGTTTTTTAACATATGCTGAAGGCAAAATGCTGTTTTGATGTTGTTTTCCTTCCAAGAAAGATTCATGCTTTTTAAATTGCAAATGTTTCTTGGTTGCATGTGAAACTAGTCATAGTGTCTGATTCACTGATTACATACCAACATATTATTACAGGTTTTCACAAACAGTATGATACATTTCTATTTGAGCTGTTGCAGAAATGCCCCTGGGAAAAAAAAAAAAAAAAATCTACACATGCAAACAACCAATATCCATCTCACTCAGATGCATAACACAAGAAAACACAAGAAAAGGGTGTGTTACCACAGCTTACAGAGATGGTATTTGTCTGCTAGTGTTTGTTAATCATTGCTGCTCTGAGAAGATGAGACCTTTGTGTGGAATCTTTTGTGTACTCCTAAATTTACTAGAAATAAAAGGGTATGTGATTTTGCATTTCTTTCAAAGATTCTAGGTAGTTCTATAACATAAATCTTTCTCATTTTTTTATTTTTCTGATAAAATAAAAGAAATTAAAAGAGAACAACAATAACAACAAAAGAATTTGAGAGTAAAGAAATCATATACATCCTAGTCAGTAAAGAGACTGATCAGAAAAGAGTGATGTTTTATTTTTACTAAGTCATGGGTGCATTACAAATTAAGGTTATCTTGAAATGAGCAGCAGAAAAGCCCAGAATTGCTGTCATCTTGCTCTCAAGGAAGCAAATTCATCCCAAAGTGAAGTAGACTATTATCTGAAACTTTCCTGATTTTAAATGATCAGCCTAATCATTCCTCTCTTTCTGAAGAGTGTAGACTTTGTTATGCGTACACACTCCAATGCAGTTTGCTTACTTAGACATTTCCTTTTTGTTTACTAATTTGTTTCAGTGTTCTCAAACTTAGATGGTAACATAAAAAAAAAATCATTTGAAGAAGGAATGTTTGCATGGTTAAATGATGAAAACCTCAGTAGACACATATTTTACAGAATAATTCATGTCTAGATGTATGTAAACGCAAAGGGAATTACAAAGGGTTAATGGCTGTAGCACTATCATATGACTTTTTCACTGCTCTTTGATGCAGGTTCACTTTAGTTCTGTCTTATTTTTTGTCTTATTCTGTCTTATTATTTTAAATAATAATTATTAATAAATATTTATTAATTTTATATAATTGCATTATATGCAATTATATGGAAAGAAGCTGCCACAACACTTGTTCATCTACAGACCTCTGATAGTGGTGTACTGCTGTCATAAAATGTGATTTGGAAGGAGTGGGGAGACCTGCTCCTATCTTGTACATCAAATCAGTATATGTTCCTCATGTGAAATTTACTTCAAGGAGAAGTTGTACGACAAAATAAAATACTGTTGTAAAAAAGCTACATAAATTTTATCCATTTCTGTCAAATATGCTGAACTAAGTACTCTGCAATGGGTATCTAAATTATCTAAATGTTTTATCTTTTTTCCTTTTTTTTTTTTTTTTTTTTTTTTCCCAGGAAAGAGGGAGGCAACTACCTGACACCTGGAGATTATGAAAGTCATGAAATTCAGCCAAAATGTGAGTTTTTAAATCTTTTCAACTTTAAGATAAATTTGTAGTGTTAGTGGATTTACCAAACTAAATCTTTTTATTGCATGTGACAATGAGAGGTATTAAGAGCTACTTCTCAAACTGTTTAGGAAAAGTTAATTTTCTTTAATTAAATTTTCTCATTAAAAAGGTTTTTTCCCATTTTCACTAAAACTCAAAAATTGTTGTATAAATTTGAACTACTGTTGCTATTAAACATTTTCAGAGTAAATCCCATTAAATAATGATGTCTAGATGTTTCTTGTTTGATGTCTGCTTGCTGCAAGTGGTTAAAAAGAGTCATTGTCTATCTTCTGTGTCCTACAGTTAAGAAGAAGAAGTTTGTCATAGTTATTTCCAGTTGATCTTGATTTGTTTTTCCTTGTACTTTTGGTTTTCTAACTTACAGAATGAAGCTCCTGGTGCTTCATTTTTCATACTGTTATCTATTTATAGGATATATAGGATAATTATACTTTCAGAAAAACAGTCAGGAACATACTAATTTTGCATAAATTATGGATTTTTGCAAAGCTTCATATGTCCTGTGACATAGATTCTTCTGCTGATAGCCATTTAGAGTTGTTTGTTGAAATTTAGTGGAAAGTTTTTGTGCATTATGATGTGTACTTATCAAATAAACCAAAAATCCTAATTAAAACTGAGTAGCTTACAAGTGTACTGTCAACATAACCATCCTTGTTTACAGGACTAAGGAAAGTAAACAGAGAAAGGTGTCAAAATAATGATTTCAAAGTAGAATTTCTTTTAAATAAAATCCATGAAGCTTTAGCTGTCTACATAACTGACATTTTATATATTTAGGCCTTAATTCAGATACCTAAGCTCAGGCATCTAATGACATTTGAGATAACTTCAGATATCTAGGGTATTCTTGCATGGCTGGGAGGCATATCACAGGGCCTTGGGCATATCCAAGTCCTTCTGATGAAACATCTGAAGGACAACACAGTATTCTAAGGCATCTGAAAAAACTTTTTATAAATATCCTTAGACAACTGAAATAACCCTTTACTCTTCCTTACTGCTCTGTATTTTTAACAATATTTGGATAGTAGATTACCCAACATGTTTGCTAATAGATTACAGAGAAATATCTTAAAATGACTTAAAACAAAGTCAGCAATTACAAAGGTAACAGTGATCCTGTAGTTTTGGATTTATGTGGAGTCCAGAGAAGAAAATCCAAGTACTAATGACTGGGGCTTCATAACCTGCAACACAGCACATCTGCTTGGGCACAGATAAGCTCTGGAGTTCTGGTCACCTGATGGTTTATACTGTATTGCTCTCCTTCATGAAATATATTTTTCTGGTTGTTTTCATTGTCACAGAGACAAGTAAGGAAAAGAAGAGCTGATGTGTACCTGACTGCTGTCTGAGTACGATCCAATTGAAAAAGAAATAAAATCTTTTTTTTTTTTTTTTTTAATGTAGCTGTTGGCAATACTTGAACGAAGCCAACACAATTTACTGATATTGTATTTTCTGCAATGTCTTCAAGAGCAGAAGAATGGACTAGGGACTTTAAAAGAGAGAAAAGGTAAAACTTTTGACATTTTTAGGAAATAAAAATTGCAACTTTGTAATTACCATATTTTGAGTCTGCTATGAAAAAGGTACCATAATAACATAAACCATATAATAACACAAAACTGTTCACACTGGGTCAAATCAAAGATTCATCCAGGTCTGTAACCTGTTATTAGTTGTGAGAGACAGCAGACACCTGTGTAGGAATATGACAAGTCAATCATGTAGACAAATATACCCAATATATTCCTTGTCTAAAGTTATCTGGGTTTCTGCAGATAGATGTCTTATATAATATGAAATAATACTTCAAAAGGAAAACCACAGAGAAGTGGACAGAGGTGTTATGTTTGTTTTTGATAGTTGTTGATGGGTTTCTGTGTTGACGGATCCTCCCCCCGTTTTTTCTAGTTGCTTTTCAAATACATTCCCTCATGTGGGAAGGAGATCAACAGCAGAAATACACCTTATTTGAAGAATCACTTCCTTTTTGCTCTGAACCTAAGCTCTGTAGTCCTCATGCCACTGGGAAATGCTCTTCAGGGTAGTTATAGCACTGTTAATGAAGGTGATTTTAGGATAATCTTTAGCAAATAGTCTAAACTCATTTTACATAGGGAACTATAAAGTCTCTGTATGGAAATAACAGTTGGTATCTACTGAGCCTGATTTTTTACTAGGAACAGAGAGATGAAAGGCTTTTTATTCTGTTCTCACTACCAGTCTCCTGAGCCACACAGTCCTCCAGGATGCAGGATTTAAATGTTGTGCAAAATGATTTCCACTAATACGACAAAACTTTTCATGGTGAAAGCCCAGCTGGAGAGTTGCATCTTTTATAGGAGCTGAACATTGTGTTATTGCTAGTATCCTGAAAGCAATTTGTGACAATAAGGAAAGAAATAGGGGCTATCAATCAGACTGTCAGTTACTGTTTCAGCCAGAACACATTCAAACAACATATTGTAAACCCAGATCCTTCACTGTGCCAGTTTAAGAAACCTTTTCTTGCTGATTTGCAGCTTCAGGAGGAAGAACACTTACTAGATGCTGGTAGTGCTCCTTATTTAATTCAGCCTAAGTTCATAAAATAAATTACCCAGATAACTGTCTGCGTTCATAGTCCATATGCATGCAGGCTGTATTTTTTTTTCCCCCCATAGATGCAAAACAGATTTACAGCTTAAAAGTAAGTGCAGCAATAAAGGCATATTACTAGTAATAGGCTTGTGCCAAGTTTTATGACAAACTACAATAAAAAAGGAGTTCAGACGCTTTGAATAATGGGATCTGTCAGACCCTGCTGACTGTTTCCTAGATGCTGATGGAAAACTCAAGACAAACACAAAGAAAATGCATTTGATCCTTTCTCCAAAATGTTTAAAATGAAATACATATAGTATTACTATTTTAAAATAGTAACGATAAATGAATGAATAAACAAACAAGGAAAAAAACTACAAATTATACTGAAATAAGAAAGAGGCAAATTAGTTCTCAGATATTATTTTTCATCCTGTGAGTTAGTCATTTCAACAGAACCTTGGATCTTCTTGTTTTGGAATTAAACTGATTCAATTGCAAGCTGAAGAAATTGCAAGCTGTAAACTACGTTGTTAGTTGTTTAACCTTTGTTTAACCTTTTACAATCCAGCACATAGTGCTGTAAAAGCATGACTGTAATAACAATATTCTTCTAATACTAATGTATTTTAAATAATATTATGGCACTAAATAATATTGGATCCATGATAAAAAAAATCAAACTAGCAGAGAGATAAGTATATAAAAGATCAAATATCAGTAATTTAATGGAAGTTATTATAATGGAAGTTATCCTAAGCAGGAGGGGAGGCTAGGTTCACTTCAAAAGATTATATTTTTTATTAAAAAATACAGAAAGCCATAAAACCCAAGCAAGTTTCTCAGTTTCCTGATGATGTCATTTGGACCTAATAATACTAAAAATGGAAGAGTTATAGTGTCTTCAGAAGCATGGTCTCCTTTGTATGAATGAGGCAATGCCTAATATCCTTAATTAGACTAACAGATTCAACTGAAAGCTTGTCTCTTTTTCAAATTATACCCATTTATAGAGTAAAAAAAAATAATAAATAATATATTTCTGAACATGTTAGTGTTGTACAAAGAATTATTTCAAAAAGCACTGTGTATTTTAATATTTGTCTGTTAATTACTATTTAAGAAGAAGGATCTTTTTCTAAAGCCTGTGAAGTATTTTGTTGTTGTTGTTGTTGTTTTACTATTTTGTTCATCTGATCGTGTTTTTAAAACATAGAGAGTGTAGTTACCCAGACTAAGCTATTACTAGCCAGGGATGTCTTTGTTGCCCCTGTTAGGGATGTATGTTCTCTGGGGACAGAATTTCTCCTACTGTCTACTGTCCCCCACAAGTAGCACAGCAGTACACTGCTGCTGAGAGACCTTCAGGGCAAAAGTATATACAGGATTTTCTGTTTTTCATTCAAACAGCTCCCTGTAGGACCTCCAACTCATTCCAAATTGTGAATTTGCACAAGTTCAGAGACCAATTTATATAAAGCTCCAGCCTGTCAAAGGATGCATTTCCAAGAGGGATATTTTGTGCCACTAATGGCCAGACTTTCATAGGAGTGACTTACCTGGCATCTTGCTTTGAATAATATACTTTCCTACTTCGATGCTAAAAGATTTAGGTCTTTAAATAATCTAAAAAGAGGCAATGATTTCTTCAGGAGAAAACAAAACAAAACCACACAACAACTGAATAACTAATTTACATTCTATGAAGCACATTACAAATATATATGACATTTTCATAGCTCTTTGTAAGGCATGACAGGGGAAAGAATTCTTCAGCATTTCTGTCTTCAGCCATTGGTATATCATGAACATTATTTTTTCCTGGTCATATTGAGATCTTTCTTTTCTGCTATATTGTGTCTCAGGATTACTGTGTCACATTACATTTCTGTTTCCTACATTTACTTTAGCAATTTGGCTGGAGTATGACAGATCTTACTGTGTTTGGCAGGATTTGTTTTGATGATGAATCACTCCGCACATCTTGCTTGCAAAATATGACAGTCCACATGCATATTCTTAATTCTCACCACATTTATTGTTTTAAGTTTACATGCTTTTATATCATTGTGATTATTATTAATTAAGGTGTAGATATCTAAAACCAGGTTTCTTTGTATTCTGAAAAACTGTTTTGAAATTTCATTGTATTTTGAAGAGATAACAAATAGAAAATTTTAAAGACATTCTTTTGTAAGGAAGATTATAGTTGTGGAAACACAAACTATACTGTTGTAGATATGAGGCTTAAATTATGGTTATTTGAAAATTTTATAGTTGCTTTAGTTTAGCCACACTCACGACCTTCTGTTACTAATTTACAAATAGTCATGCGGGGAAAAAAAAAAGTGTAAGAATACCTGGAAAAATGTCTATTCTTTTATATAAACACCTAGGCAACAGAAATATTTTACTTAAACAACATGCTTTGCCATATTTTGATTTTCTAATTATTGATTTAGAAATCTGTCATCCTCTCAGGGAACAGAAACCATATTACGTGATGTAGGCATCTTAAAGACAGAGGCAAATGTCTTGTGAATTAATAATCTAAAGTTTATAAATAACTTGTTTATAAAACCTGATGTAAAGAGTCCTTTATTTTTTATTGGTGACTGTCTGAACAACTGTCCCATTGCTTTTAATGGAATTTGTACAGACCAAAGCATCAACTTTCAATTCCAAGCAGCTTTTGAGATTGGGAATAGGGGATAAGAAGTACAACCTTCTTATTTGTTACAAATATTTTTTTAACACTGTTGAAGACTTTCTTTTTTTTTTTATTTGTTTTGGTGAATAATCTGCTTTGAGCTGGGGTTTGAAAAAATGTAGAATGAAACAAAAAACTCTTGAACACCTGAAGAAAATACTGTATTTTCTTTACATGTTGTTTCAGTCTTAGCTTTTTACAAGGACCATTCTGAAAAGAAAATAATCTCATAAGACACCTATAATAAGCTTTAAGGGAAATAACTCACTGTCAGAATTAAAGTGTATTATTTTATTCTGAATATCCCATTTTTAAAATGAATTAGGTAAAATCTGAAATAACATATATATCTTATCAAATCTGTTCTATACTTGTGGGTCAAAGTATTAACTGATAATTCATAAATTTAAGTAATGATATATATATAATATCTGGAATAGTTAACTGTTTTCAGCTTAGATAACAATCTTATCAGGTCCTCAAACAGTTTTGAATAACATGTTGAAAGAATAATTATATTATCATGTGAGACTCAAGTCATCTGGGAAAGGAGCCTCGAGATCTCATGAAGTCATCAATACATCACTCCAGAAACACCTGAAAGTTACAGAAAAGAAAAGAAAAAAAAGAAAAAAAAAAAAAAAAGAGTTAGAAATAGTAGAATTGGCTGCAGTTACTTTGCATTAGGATGGATAATGGTGAATGAATCACTAAACTAGAAACTAATATTCATTTAGCACAATTAGGGATCTGTTTCATCTATTACATGTAGCCAGAGAATGACCCAGGCCAATAATTAAAACACCTGGGTCTTTTGACAGCTAATTTTCTGAAGCTGAAAGTAACTGCTGACAATACCAAATAAAACAAACAAACAAAAGAAAACAATATGAATGGACTGTTTGTTAGATCCCCGTGACTTCAGAGCCCAGATTTATAATCACAAAACATAGCTTCTTTTATTAAAGCTAGATTAAAAATAGAAAAGACCAACAGGTAAAATAAAATCAAAACAATAGAAACTACAACTAAAAATACAAACATAGGATAAGGGAAGCTAATACTATGAAATGAAAAGTAAACCATAGAATTATAGGATATCCTGAGTTCAAAGGGACTCACAAAGATCATAAAGTCCAACTCCTGGCACCATACAGGTCTACCCAAAAATTCAGAACATAAGACTAAGAGCACAGTCCAATGACATTGCTAATATAGAGCAACCTGGGCATGCTTGGTAACAAAGGGTCTCTTAAGTAAAGTAGTTTAAGCTCAGAGAGCATGTATTTACGAACTGTAAGTGCATGAGTGGAAGAGGTGGTTAAATTTGGGTGGAAAGTAATAGCTCAGTGCAGTGGTAGCACTAGTGCTTTCAGTTGGTAGGAAGGTGAAGAGAAAATCGTGCATGTGTCTGTGGGTATGTATGCACATGCACATAGAATGCTTAAGAGAATAATGCTATACAAAACAGGAACAATACAAGTACCATCAAGAGGGCACTAACAAGATGAGAGTATTTAAAGTTATATACTGGAAAACAGAAAAATTTTAAGTTTTGTAAAGGACCTTATAACATTTCACATCCAGTCCAAGCTGCTTAAGAGCCAGTGAGATGTCCACTGAAAACCATTGCACAAATTCAGGCCAGCTCTGTAACATTTTTATTAAACTTATTTTTCAACAATATCCCAAAATGTACCTTGTTCAGCTTCATTATGGAAAGGAGAGATGAAGCACAGTTAAATAATCAAATGTAACCACTCTACTAGAAAGGAAATCAAAGGATAGATGGTCTGCTGTGTCCTTCTAAGTTTTCCTTTGCATCACTTTCAGGTTGCTCAGCCCATGTGCCCATAAATTCTACACTTTCTGTCTGGGAACAGCCAGGAAAAATCTCATGCTAGAAGTTACCATGCAAGTGCAGTGTAATTCCTATTCTGTTGTATTTTCATGTTCTAGTTTGCTGTAGTGCTGTTTTTGGTGTTAGCACTTGTGCCAAATGAGCACATCCCAAGAGGAGAAAAACAAAACAAGACACATAAACAAAATAAAACACATAAACATGGTGTCAGAGATTATACAGATATTACAGAGTTCTGGAAGGGACATAACCCACTCTCCGCAGAGTAAGAACTGCCTCTGGTCCAGTGTCATGACAGATAACAGCTGAACATTGGTCCTCCATGTTATGTTATAGTTAACAAGGCAAACACACAGATATTCCACAGAATACCATTTGTTGTTTCTTCTGCATAGCAGACTAATTTGACTGGAAGAAACCACAGTCTCCCTCCTTCAAGTAGGGTGTTGAAAATTTGGAAGAAATTTGAGAAGATCTGAATTCTGAGGATGCATAGTGGACCTACAGACCTCTTTTCAACAACAAATATTACACAAATATATTTGCTACTTTCAAAAAATCTGTTTTCTTCACAAAAAAATAAGAGTTTTTTCTTATACATCCTCTGTTCCATGCAGTCTCATTGTAGCTGAGATATATGTGGCTACAAGCACCTAATATTACTGTTCTTTCATGTAAGAGTACTTAGTCACACTTGTGGGGAAGGTTCTGGTAGAGGTATGAAAGAATAGGAGCAGTGTGGGGGGTTCATATCTAGAGATTTAAAGTAATTGCTTTGCAGGTATTGGAATACACAGATAAGGAGAATGGCTTTCAGCTTAGTCCATGAAGAAGATTATTGTAAGAAACAAAAATCTATACATTCACAAGTGTTGGGATGGACAAGAAATACTGGACATGGCTATATCATTTTGGAAGCTTGGGGTCCAATTTTGTTTTGCGGTTGCGGCTTCTCTGCTATCCGCCCTGCCCAAACATGAGTCTCATTTATGCTTTAGTTTGCAGCAAGTCATTTGGCTCCCTGGACAGGGAAATTCAGGCTTTGTGGGACGGGAGACAGGAACGGGGGAGTAAAGTTCACCCTTGACCTCTGTCCCAGCAGACAGAATGGATGCAGCTGATTCAAGCCATATGGATGTGCAAACTTGACCTTGAACTCAAGTACAGCTACAAAAACACTTTCTTTGCCCTAATTAGAAGTGGGTAAACATTACAAGTTTCACATTCATTCTTAACTATACCACATCTTATATTCTTCTTCTTTTCCCCTAACTGAACTGAGAAGAATAAATTTCTCATAAGTAACAGCTGCTCCCTAAAACCCAGTTGGGACACTTATAATAAGGATGTCTGGAGAAAATTGGTTAGTCTGTGGGGCTGACACCCTTGCACTGATGTGTGCTGGATCTGCAAAGATGAAATTCAGTTTCCTTTTGGAGCTGTGTTTTTCTCCATCCACATCTCACCTGGGGATAAATCCTTTGTTTTGGAAAGGTCCTTGCTTTCTATGAGGTACAGTAGGTGATACTCAAGCAAACTACATCTGCTCCCTGCAATTCTCAGGAGGAGAGACAATCGATCTGCCAATAAGAAAGCAAAAGATGTTTTTTCAAATATGTCAGAAAATGGTGATTATTACACAATAGAGAAGCCTATAGAGCCCAGGGGAAGAGTTGTGTTTAGTTATGTCAACACAAGGGGCTGGATGGTCGCACAACACGTACTTCAAGTTTTGGCTGGCCTTTCTTTGCACCTTCACTTTCAGCCTCCTGACCAATCCCCCTCTCACTCTTCTGTTATCCAGAAGAATCTGGAAATAAGTCATTAAACTGTATGGCTGTTCCAATAGCAGCTGCATGCAAGACAACCCTGAGAGTTCATGGCAATTCCTGTACTCTGCCGGGCTGCTCAGTGCTCTCACATGTGTCCCTGGCAGCTCTCCACTCCAACTCTGCCAGCACAAAGTTGTGTGCAGTCTCTGCAAAAAAAGTGGAAAGCAGCGAAAGTGGAAAAAAGGGGACAGTGTGGCTCTTTGCATGAATTATCTTTGTGCAGGTGAGCTACTGCTTTTAATATGATTGGGGATTCTTCCTCATTTTTCCTTCTTTAACTTTGTTTGATATTTGTTGTTTCCTTCCTTCCACTGTATTTTTATCTCCCTTGCCCACTTTTTATCTTTTCTCTCCTTTTCCCTCCTGCCTTTTTTAGAATTAGTTACATTCTCTCCTGCTTTTAGAAATATTTGTTCTCTTTCTCTCTGCTTCCTCACTAGTTTCATTCCTGTCTTTTTTTCTGCTGTTCTCTCTAAATTGCTTATCTTCCTTCTTTCTTTGCCCAACTTGCTCTGTTCTGCTCTATTCTGTGCTGCTCCCTTCCCCCTCCTTCCCAAATCCCCTCTCCATTATTCCCCATCTCTGGCTGCAGGTGCTGCAGCTGCAGGAATCTGAGACACTCCCAGAGTGGGGGGAAGCACCATATGCATCACTCCCACCCTGAAAGCGAGGGGAGGAGGGTACTTCATGTGCAGGTCTTGGGACAATGGTTCTTGTCAACAGGATGTGGGAGTTTTGTTTAAATGTAGGAACGTCCCATGAAAATTGGGACATCTGGCACCCTTACATTCCATGTCTGATTTCAGCTTCATCTGCTGCTGTTATGAGTGTAATAAACATGGGTAATTTGACAAGCCATAGAAGTCACAGTACACAATAGATTGCATTGCAGCCAGTATGCCTGCCCTTAAAAGGACTGGATCTTGGAGTGTTACACAGATTTCAGCTTCGCATAGGCTAGAAAGAAAAATATAAACTCAGGAATGACAGATTCCACCAGTGTCATCATGCACAAGTCTAGAAAGTTAAAAATTCTGCAGTCATGCTTTACATACTGACTTAAAACCAGAAAGGAAAAAGATCAAACCAGTCAAATTAAAAAGAAAATATGTTTATTAATTTTCCATTAACATAGGACCTATCATCTAGTACTGGACTTCATAGAATTCCATACACCAAATTATAGGTGTCATATCTATGTGCGTATACTAGGAATTTCCCAACAATCCTTTTAGAATCAATGGTGAAAGTTAGATACCTCAAGGAAACTATTCAGAGCACCTAGTACAGTCTTCTGATCTCACTGAGTCCCCCAATGGGCCTTTCCCTCTCTTCTAGTCTAGGGCTAGCTTTGTTTCTAACTCAAACACCTCTCTCACGATTCAGGTTAGTCTTTCTCTTCCCCACCATTTCAGCGCCTTACAATTCTGTACAGTTTATTGGACATTTTTCCACAAATATAGGCAAATAGATACTTTGCTGTAAGTATTTTCAGTTCTGATCCTGCCCTTGGCTCTGCAAGCATCAAGGTGGTTTCCACTGTATGAACATGGTGTGTATTGTACAGGTGGGGTGGCTTGCAGGCAATAGTCCAACTTTGGGCCTTTTACTTTGCAATTTGTAGCCACCCAGCCAATGTGATAGCCAGAAAAGAGAGCGCAAGTTAGCTCCCTTGATGCCCATGGCTGTTGGTGCCTGTTCAAGGAAATGGCTCAAATGTAAATAGCAGAAGGAGTTCAGTTAACATTCATATGGATAACATGATACAGAAAAGTTGCCAGATGGACGAGACTAGGTGATGAGAGGAATGTTTTCTCTAAGCATTAAGAGGTATTCACAATGTCAGATGAAGAATAAACTGGCAAGAATGTAATTAATGTTCATCTACTTAATCCAGAAATCCCTTTTCATTGTTGATTTAACTCAGATTCTTTTGCAGAGGTTCTTGAAAAAAAGCCTTTGTTTCTTTCAAGACTCTATTCTGCAATCTGTTTCTGAAGCGGTGGGTTAGGTGTGAGGGGGGAGAGGTGAGGGAGGCTGAAAACAGAAATAATTTTCTTTGGGAATAACATTTTTTTCCACACTGAAATTCCATCTGCTGTATGGTATAGAGTTAGCTGCATCTCAGGAAGCACTCCTATTTCTTCGAGCCAGATGGAAAATAGGCCAAAGATAAGATGACTAAAAAAACAGCAGACATCTCACATGTCCTCTAACTTATAGATTCTGCTGAATACAGAGGGATGAAAATCTATTCAGATGTGCCGACACTTTTCAGACATGAGAGCTGGATTCCTGTGAAATTGGTGGAGTCATGGCAAAAATGCTTTATATTAGAAACCAGGTGTCATGGTTTGCCTGAGGGTTGAAAATACCTGATCTTTAACCACTTTATTGAACAGTTTACTAAAAAAAAAAAAAAAAAAAGCTTTTCCATTTTTTCAGTATATCTGGCAACTGCTCTGAAAGAACACCATGGGTTCAGCCTGAACACACCAGGGTGATGGAAACATTAAAATCTCGAGGAAGTAGAGCCCCAGAAAATCTACTGAACACAAACGTGTTCTGAAGGTGCAAACATTTATTTTGGATCTGACAGATGGGGAAAGTCAGTCACCTGGGTCATATTGTGGTTGATGAAAGCACTGGAAGCACAGGTGTATTTGAAACACTTTTGCCATCAATGTGAGAGATATTGGACTTCCCTTAGAGCTATGGAAATCTTCAGATATGAGCCCAAATTTCTTACCAGTTTTCAATGGAACTTAGTGTCACCATGATGTGTGGAGGAAAACACTTTTTTTAATTTCAAAGGAAGGATACTGTGACAAAATCTTGTTTTAAGCTTGTTAGTCTCTTATGCCTTTTAAAAGAATGCCATGTGAATAAATCTTCAAGTGACTTTGAGATGAGTGACTAAATGATGAGAAAAGATGAAAGTCAACAATTTTAAATTAAGACAGCAAGTAAAATTTACATATATGTTATTGAGGGATAGTGTCTATTTTTACCTGTTACCTTGTGTTCCCTTCTTTAAAAAGTCTGAGAATAACAGCTGAGTTGCTTTTACATCCACAGTATTTATTGATGGATAAGGAAATGTCCTTAGTTATTTTTGAGAATTGGATCAGATATATTTAGATCTTTAAAATGTTAAGAATTGCATGTCATTCTTCAATTATTGTCTTCTTTGACTGACATTTTGTGGGTAGTTGAAAACTACATTTTCAATAAAAACAAATGACCTTTTTCTCTTGAATATGGAATATGAGAAGGGCAAGGAGAGGAAAAGAACAAAGGAAAGATTAACATGGATGTAATAAACAAAGGATCTGTCCTGTTTTGCTGAGACTTGACAACCCACATTTTTCTTGCTGTCCTTTAAATACATTATTAGACAAACTCCACCAGAACTTTTGCAAACATATTTTTCAAATACATTGAGTAAAAGCTGCAGACCAGCTCATCTTTCATCTTTTGTTGTTGTTGTTTCAGATGCTTTATTATTATTATTTTTAAATCAAATATTAAAATGAATATTACTGATTATGGCATGAAAACTCTATTGAACATTTAAAAAGATTGCAGTTGAATCTCTTTCATTTTAAGTAGATTTTTAGTGTGTTAACTTCAGATACTAATGTGCTGTGCTGATACAGAAAGTCTGTGTTACTTTACAAATATTTCAGTTTCATGATTGCATACACAAAGAATAAATCTTCATACATTTGCTTTTAGCACACAGAAGAACTGTACAAAACATATGTATATATATATATAAGTATATATATTTCTTATCTGCTTTTTGAAAACAGCCTTATGAGCACAAAGGTAACAAGTTACTGATATCAGATGTATCTGTCGAGTACCAGTTTCCAGTAGACAGCCTTATGATACAGCAATTTCCACAAACATAGCTCTTCGTTTAAGCCAGAAAGGTCATTTTAAAATAGGTAAATTATATCTTTTAAATGAATGGTATAATTAAAAGCATTTAGAATTTTAGCCAAATGTGATTTACATTCTTTTGTCTCCATTTCTCTTCTGAATATGAAAATACTAACTTAAATTTGGAGTAAGACAACAGGTGTATAATGCAAAGTGAGTTTTCTGTGTTTTGCTTTTAGGAATCAGTCAGAGGGGAATGATCTAATCTGCAGGCTGCAGAGTCAAACTTCTCTTTTATAATGCCCTTACCCAGTGTTTTTTTTTTTTTTTTTTTTTTTTTTTTTTTTTTTTTTTTTTTCTTTCCTCTCATTGGTGTCTGCAGGAATACACAGTTTTGGTTGGATGGGTGGACCACATTTCCACTCTTGACTACTGTGTGGCTTTTTAGTAGGATACCTGCCTGATCAAGTCCCTACAGGCTGAGAAAAGATTTGAATCCAGTTGCTTTCTGGGCAATTGCTTTCATTGTAATGTTATTATAAAAACAGTAGGAACCACATCCTTTCCTTGCTATGTTTTGAAGTGAGTACTATTGTTTGGGTAAATATTGGGTATTCTTTGGGTAAATAGTCTTAGCACGGGGAAAAATGTGTCCTTTAGTGGTAGAGACCTGCCTAGTTTGTAAATTCAGAGAGCTGAGTAGGCACTCGATTGTTTGGACCAGTAAAGAACATAACCTCTTTAGGTATGCACAATAACAGGATACTTAGGCTTTGGAGTAAGTGCTTATTGGGCACCTGGCCAAGAATTTTTGGAGACTAAAATACTCTGGGACTTAGATGACTGAATTTCATTGACATTGTACTGTACGGACAGCATGAAGTAGTGGATTGTACTTTTAACCATCTTTCTGTATCTTATGATACAGAAAGCTTATGTCTACTTGCAGGAATAACTTGAAGACTGGAGAGCTTCAAGAATCTCTCAGTGACCTTGCAATGAAAATTCTGAACTCCAGTTATCTGTGCATTCTCCTGTGGAAAGTTGAGGCTTTTTCAAAGAAGGCAGCTGTCAGTCATACTTTCTTGGTATTGGATGGGTGACATTGTCACCAAAGCATATACAATAAATGAAGGCAATTTTATTAGAGATCACTCTCTATATTTTAAGTTTTCCCCATATCTCACTCTCTGTAGGAACTAGTAGGGCTAAAACACAACTATGTGCTGCTTATTGCTCCATGACTGCTTGAGCAGAAAATCGGTGTCCAAAAGTGACTGGTCTTTCACTTCAGTGTAAACATAGCAATGAGGCTATCTGTAGTCAGGACATGTTCTTGGGCCTGATACTCTCCATCTGAAATGTAAGTGAGGTGAAATTTCAATACCTGAGCCCAAAATTTTGATCCTGAGAATCCTTACCTTGCTCTTCAGTTCCAGTACTGGTGCCATCCAGATGTCTATTATTTTTTCTTTTTCAAACATCCTAGAAGCTTTACCATTGTAATTCTCCCCCCCTCCCCCCCCCCCCCCCCCCCCACTCTGTATGTATTATATTGAGAAAGTGAAATATGTGGCAGATAAAAGATCAGTTCCATAAATGTTTATTAAGGAATAGCATGGCACAAAAACAGAAGTTTGTTTTCTCTACAGGATCTATATGGGAATTGGTTATGCCTACTGTAAAACTACAATGATTTCTGAGAAGAAGCATTTTACTTCCACAACAATAAGCTAAATGTTTCCCTGTGTATGACAACGTAACGTTTTCTCAGTTGTCTGAGTCTGCAGGGCCATCTACATTTATCACTCTCATAAAGTCCCCTGAATAAGTAAAAGCTCCCCTCACCCACTTTTGCTTGTGGCTTTTAAACAGGAAGGAAGTATCATTTTCTTCTCCGCTAGCACAAAGAGAGCTCTGAGCATCTAATTACAGTTTCTGTGAGCAAATGGAACCAGAAAAGCATTTCCCTGTAGCTAAAATGCCCAAGCAGAGCTCTCACTCTCTCAGTTTTCCCAGACTAAGGTTGAAAATCTGCTCTCTAAATTATTCCATTGCTTTACAGAGGAAGTATTAATTACATGACTGCAAATGTAGATCGGGGTGGGATGTAATTACAGGGCTGGCTTTGTGTCTGTTGTCCAACAGAATTAGACAGGAAGTGTTTGCAATGCCAGCAGTTTCAGGTGTTTTGCTGCCTATTATATTTGCTGGTTCTCACCAGGTCTCACAGATGGATCAGGTGACTTTCTGTTGCCCGATTGTCTGGAAAATCCACAGAGCTGCTATTACTGTAGGTTCATGATTTGTCCAAGACTGATAGCTGTCGATGTTTAGAGAAGGAGAAGAAACAAAAATCCAAGAAAACCAAAGGGTTTTCATCCCTTGCCAATTTTTTTTCCTATTCCTTTCTTCAAAGACATATATATATATATATATTTAGTTTTCACATTCTCTAATTCTTATCTTCTGTTTGCTGTTCATTTCCTGCACCCCTTTAGGAACTTTCTTGCTGGGGTAAGAAAATGCCTATGTGTTCACATGACAGAGGCAGTAGGCACTCCAGCAAGGACAGAGTTCTCATGGCGGTGCCATGGCTGGGAAGCATGCTGGGGCATGCATTTGTCTCCAGATAGGACTCCCCGTTCCACCTCCCCCCCCCCTCTTTTTTTTTCTTTGAGGAAAACACCCTCCATTTTTCCAGTGTTCTTCAGGTGGTAGGAAGGAAATCAAATTTCCATGTTTTTCAATTGACAGTGCTTTCACCAGGCAGAATTTTGGTCTGGGTTGAATGAGAATGTCCCAGAAATTTTATTATTATAGCTCAGGAGTTAACATAGATGGAGGCCATTCCCTGCAGGCATCTTTGATGTGGATTCTCTGTGTGGGCATGGAAGACATTAGTTGAACAGAGAGAGGCTGTTTTGTCCCAGTTGTGCTAGGTTTTAACAGATAGTCCTGGGCACAGTTCACCTATTAGTATAGACAAGCAATGAGTTCTGATACCACTTGAGCTCTGCAGAGTGGTGAGCACAAACACAAATAATGAATAGTAACAACTTCTGTTTTATCAAGCAAGTAACTGCAAGTGTTTAAAAACTCACTTGGAAGTCTTTGGGATGACTGTTTGAACAATATGTGATACTTAACCTATTTGAACTGACTGCTGTGCACAATTGCTATGCTCTGTTCTGTGGAAATTAAATGGATACAATCTTAGCCACTGAAAGCAGACAGAGCAGTGAAAACTGCAAGATCTCATCACGTCTACTTTTGGATCAAACTGTGTGGCTGAAGACACTGTTGTCTCTCCAGTATGGAATTTCATTTGAACGTATAATCTCATCTGACAATGAACAGTGGGACTGAGTTTATCTGCCTGTTGGGGAAGAGCAGAGGTCTTTTAACTGGGCCAACCAACACACTTATTGCAGAAGAAAGAAATGGTAAACTCAGTAAAGGCACTGCAGCTGTATGTATTTCTGGCACTACCACTAGTTCTTTTATTTAAAGGAATAAGTCCAAAAACAGTATTCTAGTACTCTGGTTTTGTCTAACTCTATAAGATCCTAAGGTCAAGATCAAGCCTCATAAAACATTAATTACCTTGATTCTTAATGTAAACACAAAAACACTGTGGAATATTCCAGGTCCACACATTTCTCCTGTGGCATTCATCTTTAATAATGTAAACATTTATTTAGAATTTATGAACATCAATTTATCATGGCAGTTACCAAAGTTTCTGCACAGTTTTCAGTTTAAACACTGCTAGCAAATGTGGAAGATGTGTACTAAGTTTCTTTAGTCCTTAAACTTATATTATTGCAAATGGTAATTAGATGCCAAAGAAACATGGGCCTTCAAAATTCCTAAAATAGATAGGATAGCTATTATGTATGCACAGCCCCCATGAATGCTGTCATTTAAGATGTATATTCATGCATATACTGTAGCCGGTGTAGTGAAATGTGGAAAATATTTATATTCATTCTTGAAGGAATGACCTTAATAATTCATTTTGGACTCCACCTCTCTTGAATTACAGTTGCCTCACTTGTGGAATATTTTCCATATCTTGAAAAAAAAACTAATAAATCCTAATATTTTCCTAAGTGTGGAAATAATTAGTAGTTTATGATGTCACAGATTTGCAAACTTTTTTCATAGTTGTGGTTGCAAGACACATATATTTCCTCTCTGTTCCCTGATGCTTAGCTGTATTTTACATTTATTTATGTGAGAATTATTATTATTATTAATTATTATTAAATGTTTAAGAGATGCAACATTTACTTCAAACTTTCTTGCAATTAAGAAGATAACTTGTATGAAAGAAGAATACTTCAATGAAATATCAGTAATAAGAGAAAGAAATATACCTCGATTTGAAGGACTGTTACATCATAATTTTAGGTGTTATTCTAAAGATGACTTTTCTAATTTATCTGACAAGGAATGCATTTGCTATGAATTAGTAGTGCCAATTACAGATCAGAATGTTATAGTTTTACAGACTTAATGAAAATATTTTATTTCCAACTTACTTGGACTATTACTGAAACAAGTTTAAAAAATATAATTTTCCAAAAAAGGGAAAATTCTCTTGTACTGGGTCTACATTGGGTGTTAACTTTCCCTGCAGCAGCCCATACAGTGCTGTACTCTACACTTGTAGCTAGAATAGCAGTGGTATCACACCAGTGTTGTGTCTGCTGCTGAGCAGTGCTGGCACAGCATCAGGACTCTCTCTAACCTTCCTAGGGGGTGGTCAAAAAAGTGAGAAAGGAACATCATCAGGGCAGCTGATCTAAACCAACCAAAGGGATATTCCATAGCATATGATGTCACACTCAACAATAAAAGGTGGAAACAGGAAGAAGAGGGGAGGGGTGGGCTCTCATTGTGAAAACATCAGTCCTCCCGAACACTGGCTATGTGTGTTGAGGCCCTGCTTCAAGGATGTGGTCAAGCATCACTCATTTGTGGGAAGTAGAGAGTAATTTCTTTCCTCTGCACTTCCACACAGCCTTTACTTGTTTTGTTCTGTTTTTTTTTTTTTTTTTTTTTTTTTTTTCCCTTTGCCCCTCCCTTTTCCCCTCTCATTTTTTCCATTTAGTTAAATTGTTTAATTTAAAATAATCTTTCCTTAACAATTATTTTTTTTCCTTTAATTAAATTATCTTTTTCTCAACCCGTGAGTTGTTCTTTTCACAGAATCACAGAATTGTCTAGGTTGGAAGAGACCTCAAGATCATCGAGTCCAACCTCTGACCTAACACTAGCAAGTCCTCCACTAAACCATATCACTAAGTTCAACATCTAAATGTCTTTTAAAGACCTCCAGGGATGGTGACTCCACCACTTCCCTGGGCAGCCCATTCCAATGCCTCACATTATTTTACAAAAGAACTCATTGGACACTTTGCACACTACTTTTGCACACAAATTAGTCTCGCAAAAGCTTAAATACTTACTGAAGTTTGAAAAGAATCAGTTTCAGGAAACTTAGAAGAATCATATATACACTATATTTTTAATCTTCTGTGTATTGATTTCCTTTGTGATACAGTCTTCTGTTCCACAGGTTTGTAGACCTTTTTCCTTCCTTCCTTCCTTCCTTCCTTCCTTCCTTCCTTCCTTCCTTCCTTCCTTCCTTCCTTCCTTCCTTCCTTCCTTCCTTCCTTCCTTCCTTCCTTCCTTCCTTCCTTCCTTCCTTCCTTCCCTTCCCTTCCCTTCCCTTCCCTTCCCTTCCCTTCCCTTCCCTTCCCTTCCCTTCCCTTCCCTTCCCTTCCCTTCCCTTCCCTTCCCTTCCCTTCCCTTCCCTTCCCTTCCCTTCCCTTCCCTTCCCTTCCCTTCCCTTCCCTTCCCTTCCCTTCCCTTCCCTTCCCTTCCCTTCCCTTCCCTTCCCTTCCCTTCCCTTCCCTTCCCTTCCCTTCCCTTCCCTCTCTTTTTTTATCCTTTCTCTTGCTCTCCCCACTATTCTCACTCTACCTACCCCTCATACTCTTTTTTTTTTTTCCTCTCCCCCTCTTATTTCTTTCTCTCTTGCATTTCTTTCACTCTTCTCTCTCTATCTAGTAGCCATTCTAAAAATGTCTATATGGCCCAATAATAGAATTGCACTGTATTAAAAATAATTAAAAAGTAGGAACATTAGGGAAATGTGAAAGGACACATGTAACTAACATACAGGCTACAAAATAAAGACCATCTTGTGTACAGCGTAAAGGAAACATAATGACTACAATCTGCCTTAGGGATTGAAAACAATTTACTGAGAAGTCTTTTACAGTGGCCAACTTTGCAGCCATTTCTAATTAGCTAGCAGGTAATTCAAAGTCTGTTTAAGTATGTTCAATAAATTTCCATCAGAATTTCTGTGTTATAAATCTGTCATGATGACTTTTTGGATCTTCAGGAATTAACAGATCCTAATCTCTGAAGTAAAACTCAGTTATATTTCATGCTGGCATGTTTCAAAGAACAATATATTTCCATAAGAAAACTAACCTAAACTACACCTGAGAGATACACGCATAGCAGCACATTTGGGAGACATTCACTCCTTGCAATTAGAGTGTCTACTTTGTGTCTTGATAGCAAAATACAAAAATTACCAGAAAACTTTGATTTTAAATGCATCTTTTGATTTTGCATAAGGAGAATGTGATTTTTCTCAAAGTATATAACACTTTCCCCCCTTTTCAGTTAGATACATTGGTCTGCTGCAACGGAAGATACCTACAAGATTATTTGTTCCATTTCCATCTCAATGCAAATTTAGATGAACATACACCACATATATTATGCATACCTTCCTTTATAGATAAGATATGGGTAGAGACGGGTAGAAGATCAAAACACCATGCTGTCATACTCATTATCCAGGGTACTGGGATGGTGGGATGAGAGACCTTGGGTGACACATGTACTTCAGTGTGTGTTTGAGAGTGTGATAAAGACAAGCGAGAATGACTCTGTGGGGATACAGCTCAAGTCTGGCAGGACTTTTTAGCTCAGTGTTGAAAACCAGGCAAACGTACTGAACTAACCTTGGAAGTAATGCATCCTTGTTCAGGTACTGTTCTGCATGGAGCCAGTATGGGAGACTGCCTCCATAGCACACTTTTTCTACAAAATGGATGCACTGCTCACAGGTAATAGATAGTTGATAGTACTCTATTGCAGCAAAAAACATTCATGCACTGAATGTATGTATAATGGAGGTATCTGAATGTGGAATTAAAGCTGCTTGATATTTAAAAAAGTGGAGAAACTACTAAGTAGGGCAGACAGACTGAAAGTAAGATTATGCAGAGATAAAAGAAGGAAACAATATAGCTAAGGAGTACTTAAAACTCAGGAGAGAAGGGCAAGTTACAGCCAGGAAAGGACAAAAAGTATAATTGAAATCAATATGTAAATAGAGTTATTCAGAGCTGTAAAAGATAAGGAATTTTAATGTAGTTCAGAATGGGGATGTAGTAGACAGCAAAATGTTGTTTACTTAGTCCTATAGCACTGACTGGTTGGAAATGCTTGCACTTCTGATATTTTGTCTTTTAAAAACAGTGAAAAATGAAATGTCACTGACGTGACAATGCTACCTTCTCTAAGAGCTGCTTCTGTCTGTAACTCACCAATCTTCCATTAAGTGGGATACAAACTACCAAGTGCCCCTAAGATTTACATTTCTTGTTCCATCCTACATTGATGAGTTTGCTACTTACTCCCATTGGATTAGGAAGAAAAAATAAATCTATAGTCATTATTCAAGAAAACAACTTTTTTTTTTTTTTTTTTTTTTTTTTTTTAACAAAAGTGAAAATATGCACAAAGCTTTTAGTGGAAAACAGAGTATCAAGAGAACTGTGCTTTGGGAAATGGCATACATGCACTGACAGATACCAATGTGCTTTCCAGACATCTTTTTTTTTTTTTTTTTTTTTTTGGTCTGTCATTCCAAGAGCTGCATATGTTCTGTGTTTCAGCTGCTGGTAAACTCTAAGTAAATTCTTCCCAAAGCTTCTAGAGGCTCCAGCAACATTCCTCCTGTCTCTAGAAAAGGCAGAAGTGTCCATGAAGATAAAATGTCACACATTACAAGTTGGACAAAAAATCGTATTGAGAATAAATCCAGGTATTATGAGATTAAAAAGACAAGGAAAAAGAACAAGTGGCCAAACAGAAAGCAGCTGTCTCTTTGGTACCTTCTAGTGTAGTGTTATCAGATGTATGTGAGTGGGAGCAGCTGCACTGCTGCTGTCAATATCAGATCTGGTGCTGTCTGTCTTCACAAATTTATGTGGTGATTTTGGCCTCCTTGAAGGAAAAAAAAAAAATCCTCTTTGTGTATGTTATTTTTCCAAACAAACAAAGTCTGTTCCCTCTAATTCATTCCCAGTTCCCTCTCTCTCTCTTTAGGCCCTCCAAGCCCACCAGATTGTCTAAATTCTCACTTCTTCAATCTCATTCTGTCCCCAGTCTCTTCATCAGCTGTTCCAGGGGATGAGATGCTGCATCTATCAGGATTCCTATTTCATGACTGGGAGCGACAAACAGGGTTTTTCACGTGCCTGCCATTTTCTTAGACTGCATCATATTGAAGGCAAATACATTTCTCAGAATTAAAGACCCAAGGGTTAGTTCAGTTGCCTCATGAATACCACTGTCTTTTCTGTACATTGGCCAGCACCAGCAAGGTGGGTAAAAAGTGCTGCTCTCCACTTCCAGAGACCCTCTTTTCCCCTTTCTAGTCTGTTAAGAAGCTCTGGTGAGTTCTCTTGGTTTTGGGCAGTCACCTGGAGAGGAGGAACCAGAGACTGATACTCTTCAACCACATAACCAACTAAAATAATGTAGATGGAGATTAGATATTAAGAAGACATTAATTATTTAGATGGTGGTGAGCCACACTAACGGGTTGCTGAGGGAAGTTGTGGATGCCCCATCCCTGGAGCTGTTCAAGGCCAGGCTGGATGGGGCATTTAGCAACCTGGTCTAGTGGAAGGTGTCCCTGCCCATGCCAGAAGAGTAGGAACTAAATGATCTTTAATGTCCCTTCCAACCCAAATCATTCTATGATAGTTCTATGATTATATGTAATTATTAAATTGCAAAAGTTGAAACATTTAATTGATGGTACCTGAACCACTTTCAGGCTCACTACAGATTATATTATAAGGTTGAATCCATATCTCCTTATCACTGTTTGAATGAAAATAATTTTCATTTGTTAAAGCATAATTATAATAACATGATGATGAATATCACCTCATGGAATAAGGTCTCCTTACAAAAAAAAGGTCTCTCAGTGTCAAGTTTCCAGTAAAAAACCTTTAGCTAGACCCTTCTAATGGAACTTTTCTGGACTTTCATTTATGTATTTATTTATTTTTTTTCAGCAAAGCTTTGGGGTCTATACATAGTGGAGTGACAGAGCTGTTCAATTAATTTAACCTGTTTCACTGAATTAGAAATACATGTAGCCAGACTGGATTTCTTAAATAAACTGCTGTATATTGTCAAGATTCCAGAGAAAATTCTATTTTTTTTTTTTTTTCTTAGAGAAAAGCCAAAAGTGGCCATCGATTAAAGGCTTTTTTTTCCAGCGCCTCATGGTTCCTTATTCCTCACTTATTCCTTAGTGGCATGGAAGGTTCATATGTAAGTCCTTTCCTGGGTAAACTTACATTGAGGTTTTGAGCAAATGCTCCAGCATCTGTCTCTCTCTATATAGGCAAAAGTGTTATGTTGTATTTAGATAATTATGTAATGAAAGAGGAGCTAAAGAGAAGAAGGTATCAAGCAGGAAGATGAGAAGTAAAGAACAGGGATTCCAATCCTGCTTTTGGAAGTATTTACTTAATGCTGAACAGTTACACTAGTTTGAAATACACTACTAGTTACACTAGTTTGACAGGGTCATGATCCAAATGTCAGTGAAGAAGGAGTCAGGGGATGCCCCTTGTCAAGGTCTTTCACTGGATAATTAAGGGACTAGGTTCACGGACACTACACAGCATTCTTGTGTCATGGTATAGATCTCACCACTTGAGAATAAGTAAATATTGAGATGATAGTTAAGACACATCAAAAATGTTAGAGAATGATAAATTAGCAGCTTGAATTAGCATTCCCACATTTCTAAGAAAATTCTGACTTTTGCCTTAATGGATTTTCCAGTGAAGGCTTTCTCACTCTCCATTTGGAGCTGGGAAATCTGGCCCCAAGAAAATGAAGTAGAAATTGAAATGTTTCCATTGTCATGAAGGAATGTTCTGGATCATAGAGGCTAATATCAATTAGATGGTTAGAGACAGTTTGAGACCTTCTAATTTCCAAAATAATTATTTCTGTGATCGTATTTGATTGCTCACTGTGCCAGAATTCTCTTTCATCTCTTCTTCATTTCTGTTTTATCTTTTACTTATATATGGAAGGTAATTTTACCCACGCTCAGCGTTTGTTTTGCTAGAATAAACAATCCTGCTCATTTTAGTCTCCTTCAATACAGTAAGACCTATCTTCCCTGATCTTTCTTTTCCTGATCTGTCCTTCTCTCTTTCCATTCTAGTTTAAATTCCTCTTTATGGTACACATTTTTTTCATAATTGTTTTTACTTGGTTCTCCAACAGCAGTCTCTCTATCTTATTATATGAAGTGAAAATACCGTCATGAAATCCTAAGAACACATTTGACATTTTTGCTGTTGTTTGGCCAAGTCAACATTTTCATCTGAAAATTGCCAACCAGCTCTAAATTTTGTGCCTTTCTGTATTTATTGAGTGAGACCTTGAAGTAAACAAAAGCAAACTAACAAAACATAACCCACTGGCACTACCAAACACATATTTTCTATTATTATTCTTTAAGGACTGCAATTGTTCAGAAAATAAACATCTTTTTGTACTTATGACATTGAAGAAAAACATTTTCCTTAAAACATTTTGAAAATCAAAGTGGATAGGAGGAATATGAGTGCTATGTTCCCATCAAAGCTGTGGCAAACCTGGAAGGCACAAGGGGAAAATCAGTCTTAGTCATTCTTGTTTAGTTTGCAAATTATCTGTGATGAGAATTACCTAATTTACGTCTGATGGTCTGTTTGTGCAATAGAGGAATTCAATCTTATGTTCTGCATTAGCATCTATCTAGGATCTAAGGACCAAGCAAAAAGATATAATTACAAAATGAACAATAATAATTAAGGTCTAAGGAGTGACATATGATAGTATAACCTATGTACTTTTGAAAAGGCTCTTTTTTTTTTTTTTTTTTTAGAAAATGGATAAAAACATCAATTTTAAATACATTAATAATTTCTTTGTCATATTATTTTATTCATGCTTCACTGTTCCCTCATATTTAAATGTTGTTGGGTCCTCCTTAAACTTACTACATTCATATATACAGCAGTTTATGGGCTGAAGATTTTAGAATTTCAAGATAAACACTTTTGCTCACCCATAACTTGGAGACATCTTGCTAAATACAAGAGAACATATGATGCTGTTGTCTTTGATACTGTGTCACAGAAGTGGATGAGCTGGGCTTTCCCCTTCAATTCCATGTTGAAATGTAAGATGAAGAAGTGCCATCATAAATGAATATAATTTTACTTGATTTTACTCTCTCATACTAGTTGTTAATTTTGCTCTATGTGGTTATTGGCAAGCATGATTCTCTACCTCCCTTACAGCAAACTTTCATGTTTTCTTCTTCATGATCCTAACCATTTTTAAAGGCCAAAACCTTACAAATCCTTCATTCATAGGCCAGCAGGAGGCTTGATTTATGATAAAATAAATCAACATACTCTCATGGGGAGGGTGGAAACATGATAAAATGATTCTTCCAGTCCTACTGACGCAAAGCCAAGTACTGTATTTTTTTTATTTATTTATTTTTAAATTTCATGTGCTACTTGTTAAAATGGACCCTCTCATTTTTTAGATGTTACCTGTATTCTTCAGTTGTCTATGGTAATAATAATCCACCATAGATTGGTAGATTTATAACATAATAATAATTATTATTATTAGGAATTACTTACTGAAGGAAAACAAAACAAATAAATGACAAAAACAAGCAAACATTTGTTTTCTTGCCAACGAAACCCCTCTCCCCCAAAGAAGAAAGAAGAAGAAGAGAAAGAGGAAGTATCCAGTTAGATTAACACAGACAAATCAACATGAAGAAGACGATGTAGACCTTCTACCTCCTCCAGAAAATAAACAGACTGGATTTACCCTTTGCTCCAAGTCCATGGAGGGTCAGAGTTTGTGCTGGTAAAAAGATCAGAGTTTATGTAAGACAATTGAATATGCAATTTACTACTGAGATTCTCAGTTTAGACTATCACAGCGTATTACCAATGTTGCAGTCTCCCATTTTCTGGACATAGAGGGAGATGTGACTTTGTGTTGTCTATCATTGGGGGCTGTCCATAGTCTATCCTTAAGTATATTAGAGTGGCTCCATCAAACTTTTCTGCAGTAAGTGTGCAACACTAAAAGGTAGTTATCTTGTTACTGCTGAAAATGCCATATTCGGGGGTTGGAATTTTAAATTCTTTTTCCAGCTTGTTTATGTGTGTGTGTCTGCTTGTGTATGTGAGAGGGAGAGAATGAGAATTATTGGAGTTTTAGATCACACAGGCTTGAACTATAGAGCAACTAGTTGTAGGTGCTTCTGACAGACTGTAAAGTGTGTTCGTCTGGGAGGGTACACCAAGGATGTCAAGCTAAATAGCCAGCATTGCAGTTTGTTCACAGAAAAAGAAAAGAAAAAAAAAAAAAGTCTTGTCTTGGGATGGAGAAACCCAAACACATTAGCTTGGTGAATGTACAGCTGCTGAAACTCTACTAGGAGTATGAAGCAGAAAGCAAGCTAGAAGCAGACAAATTTACTGCTTTATTTACTGGTTTTATTCTTTTCCATTCTGAACTTTTTTTCTCCCATAAGTCACAGGTCATAACAGCAGCTTTTTAAAGATTTGTCTGGATAATAATTTACTTTAGTTTTTAAGTAATAATTATTGAGGCTTACATCTCCCTGAGTAGGTGTTCGTACTTAAAGCCTCTTTGGTAAGATTAACGTAAATTTAGGTGCCTGAAACCTTGCTCAAACCTAATTGCTTTTATAGTTAAGAAGGAGAGACAGGCCCCTTCAGACAGTGGTTTATCCTGAGCATTATAGGTAGCTGAGTGGTAAGAGCCTCACTCTTGACAGATTCATTTTTTGGCAGTACTTGTTTCTCTGCGGTGATCAGAGCCAAGACAATTAACATCAAACAGAAGCCTAACTTCTCACAACCAAAGCTGGGGTAATTTCCTTACCTATAGAAACCCATCCTTTTGCTGAAGCTTGTATTGATCATCATTGATTGATTGGTATTCATACTGCTGAAGAATAAATATAAATGATGGTTCCATTTGGAAGATCAAAGCCCATATACAGTTTTGGTTAGAGATCATAGAATGAAATATAAGGAAAACTCAATTTTTAAACTCTTTTCCCTAAAGCATTAAGGATTGAATTTAATGATCCATATCTGAAGGACATGCTTGAAGCACAAGGTCAGAACTAATTTTACATGTGGTACACAGATTTGAAATGACTCTCCTGAATCATAGAATGAATGATCTATTCAGCTCTCCTCAGAAACAAGGTTCAATGAGTAGTAGCAGATTTCCCTGCTGTTTCAGGTGTAATTACAGAATCACACAGGTGGCATTCAGTCTTCCTCTAATTTAATAAAACAAAAATTATTCACATTGTTGCAAATTGAATGTTTTCTTTCTTTATAAAACACAATTGGAAAAATAAAAATGAAAGCAAAAGCAAAACAAAAGATGTTTTTGTTTTATGGAGAAAGTATTACTTTTCTTTTTTTTGCTGTTTTTCCTAAGTTAAACATTTTATGAAGACAAAAAAAAAAAAAAAAAAAAAAAAGTTAAAACTTTACCAAGAGAGGCTTGTTTTTGTGGCAGGCTATGAACATGTACATGAACCTGTGGTTCTTTCTCATGATTTGCCCACATACCACTTCAAAAGGGCTCTGAATTCTTACATTTTGCTTGTGATACATTTCTAAAGTGCATTTCTAAAGTGATGATTTCTTTGAAGCAACAGAAACATGCCAGGGATGTCATATTTTTAGGAAAACTAAACTAAAATAAAAACATCGCATTCTATTTCCTACATTCTTCTATTAACTCAGAAATTGTCTGCTAAAGTGTAGTCCATCCTAACAAATTTGCAAATAGTAGACTTGACTGTAAAACAGTTTTCATCAACCATGAAAATTGCCTGCTTTCAAAATGTGGGGAAGAAGTATAAATACCAAAAATTTCAGAGCATTTAAGCTAGTTGGACAAGAACTGTGAATATTTTGGGTAGATTCAGCTAAGTTTAAGATGATTATCTTATTTTTCTAAATCAATCATTCGACGTGAAATTGAAAAATAGATAAATTTTCACTTTAAGTAGTAATATGTTTATATTTGTATTTTTCCCTGAGGTAAAAGTGCTTTTGTACATGTTTTTTTTTCAATAAAAGCATTTTAGAAATTTATATATATTTTTTTTGCTAATTATATATTAATTTGAGCTTCATATATTCAGTTGAAGTTCATTTCATTCCCATCAATTATTTAGTACAACTGCTGTATTGAAATCTCTACTTGTATGATCTGTTTATAAGCACATATGTGTACTTTTAGTTTTGAATTTATTTTGTCCTCAGTTTACAATGTATGATTATCTTACAGTAGAATGGCACTACTGTTAAGCAAATCACATTTTTAGTATTGACTAGCTCTAAGATTTTGGGCAAGTCACTTAACCTGCAGCCTGGAGTCTTGCAGTAAAAACCTGAACTAGCTATGAGATACTGAAGAACTTATTAAGTAGACAAAGGTGGTTAATTTTAAAATTAACTACATTCTTAAGCTACATTTTGTCAAGTCTCTCCAAGAAAAAGCTGAAAATAAAGCTAAAAAGAAATTAACAGCCGGAATAAAACCTGAAGATATGTATATACATATTTAAGTGGTCTGAAGAGCAACATAGGGAATTGCTGCAGAGCTGCAGCTAATTAATCTTTTTAAAAAGCAGCTTTCTGTTCTGACCACACTTTGCAAAGCACAACCGAGGAAAACAAACAAACAAACAAATTAATTACAAGTTTCTTTTTTTGTTACCTCATTCACTGATATACTTAAATACTCTATAAAATTTAAATTCCTCTATAATTCAGTGAAGTGTGAAGGTTATTCAAACTTGCATTGAATGGTTAGGATTCCTTGGAGATTATTTTGCCTATGAATGACTTCCTGAGTACAACATGTGGTGGTCACCTCTTCGATGCCTCCTGTGACCAGGGATGTGTATAGCAATGCAATGTATCACAAAATATCTAGTAAATTATTCATAAAGAAAGAAGAAACTATATGTAAAACAGCCTTAGGCCAATGTTTTAAAGTTAAGTTGGCCTATAAAGATCTTCCCCTTCAGAGGGAACACTTATCTGCCTATTTAAGGAAATTTTGATTAATATTGTGTTGCTAGAGTAGTACAAACAGGGCCTTAGCCTAGAATATATAAATGTAGTAACAACACATAACTGAAAAGATAGCTCTTTCTTCCTCTGTGTAATGAAAAGCTGAAGGTCTGCCAAAAAATATCAAAGTGTTAGAAATTCTGTCAATGTGAAGACATCTTTCTGCCTGTAAATCAACAGCACATTTAAATTACTTCCTTTCATAATCTATTAAAATATTTATAGCACAGTTCTCTGTGCAACATTTATTGCATAATTTCATTTCTGGTCAGCAGTTGTTCTTTTTAACTCTCAAATGCTATTGATGAAGGGTATACATCTTTTTCTGTGAATGACAAAGGTGATCTAAAGTATATATTTTTAAGTTAAATTGAGATGATTATCCTGGTTATTTAATAATTAATATTCTGTTTCTAAGGTAAAGACAAACAATATGAAAAGAGTGGAAGTAATAAAACAGTGTAGCACTGTTAAATTCTGCATTTGGAACAAAGAAATTCATTGTAAAACACATTTTTTTTTTTTTTTTGGGGGGGTGGGGGTGGGGGGAAGGATGAGGGGGAGGGTCAAAATATCTATTACACATTAGATGAAGCTAATGAGCCAGCCAAGAAAACATCAAACCATTAAGAACACAGTTTACTTTTCTGTATGTTTTAAAGGTCATTTAAAACACACTTTCTGCCACATCTTTACCATTAAATAAATTAAAGATTGCTTTTAGAATAAAAATGTTGCAATATATTTTCAATAATACTTACAATACACTATACAGCATGATACAGGTAAAAGGGGTATTCCAAAAGTGGAAGGAACTGTAGGTTTCTGGGTGGTGTCTCAGACCCTGCCAGAACTTTTAGTCCAGCTGCATTCAAACTTGAACAGACCAGGAAATGAAAAATTCAAATTATCATTTGAAAAATACAGAAATTAACCTACTGGCTACCACTGTAATTCAACTTTTGCCCTGTTCTGCAGAGTTAACAGTGAATGGTACAGGAAATCACAGATTAACAAAATTATGGAATTGTTGAGGCTGGAAGAGACCACCAGGTATCATGTAGCACAACACTTCTGTTAAACACAGGCTGCTCATGATTGCATTCAGTTGTGTGCTGAATATCTCCAAGGATGGTGGCAACCTGTGTCAGTATTCAACAGCCCTCAGAGCAAAAATATTCTTCTTATAATTAAACAGATTTTTTTGTGTTTTATTATGTGCCTACTGCCTCTTGTCAGCTCACTGGATATTACTGAGATATTACTGAGATGAGTATGACTGTCTTCTTTACTCCTCCCTGCCCTCCCCCCCTCCCTCCCCAGTGTTTACACCCATTAATGAGATTTCTGCCCCCTGATCCTTTGTTTCTGCAGGCTAAACACTCCCAACCTGTCATATGTGGGATGCTCCAGGCCTTCAGTCATCTTTGTGGCCCTTCATTGGACTCTCTCCAGCAGCTCAATGTCTTTCTTGAACTGTGGAGCCCACAGCTGGACACAATACTCCAGGTGTGGCCTCATCAGTGCTATGGGGAAGGGTCACCTCCTCTGACCTACTGGAAACACTCCTAATGCAGCCCAAGAGGCTGTTCGCCTTCTTTGTTGTGAGGAGCAATGCTGGCTTATGTTCACTCTGACGTCCAGCAGGACTCCCAGAACCTTTGCTACAAAGCTGTTTTCTAGCTTGTTGATACCAAGCCTGTACTGCTGTTTGGGTTTATTCCTACCCAGGTGTAGGGACTTGCATCTTGCTTTGTTGAAATGTGCTATAATTAACAGCTATGAAAAATGATGCATATGCTCAATCTCCATTCACAGGTCTAATTACTGTTATATGGAATGTTGGTGGATGAATTGGAGTAATTTAATACATTGTTACTTCTATGGAATGTTCACAGCCCCTAACAGGGGCATGCATCTCCCACTTTCTGCTTTGCAGGTTCAACCACTAGCAAAACTGAGCATGTATCCCAGAGACACAGACACACAGTCACACAGGACATTGCCAAGACTGTCACAGACCAGATGCTGTCTTCAACAGCATCTGCACCCAGCACCCACATAAAGCTCAAGAAGAGACTTCCCAGCCCCCTCCACCCCTCAGGCTGGCATGGGCAGCAGCTCCCTTGTGCAGGCACACACACACCCCTCCAGGCCCATTGCACACACACATTCATGGGTGCCCTGAGCAATGGCAGGGCCCCTCTGCCCACCCAGCACTGCTGTCCTCATACCACCCCCTTTCACCTGCCCTGTGTGTCCCCTTCCTGCCTGCTGTTCCAGCTGCACACATGCACCCTGTGCACATCTGGCTTGGGGCAGAGAGAAACTGCCCCCAGCAGCCAGCACTGGGCACAAAGGCTCTATGACTCATGCCCCTTCCTCACCCCCCTATCCCTCCCACCTCACTCACCTCAGTCCCCCCCTGTAGCTGGTTTTGGAACACACATTGTTTCTGCACCAGTGGCTGGGACTAGAAGACCCCACTCTCTCCAGTAAGCTGATGCTAGGATCCCACTCACTCCAGTAGCTGGCTGCACAGGCTGGGGCACCTACAGCTTCAGTCTGACTCCAGAAGCTAGCACCCAGATGCCTCATGCTGGTTCTCACAGGAGCTGGCAACAAGTCTTTTCAGTGCACACACACACACAGGCTGGTGAGTGAGATTATACTTAGAGATAACGCTAATAAAGGCTTAATAAGAAGACAGAACAGACTGCAGTGATCAGATGCAGAGCTCAGTCAGACAAGCACACAGACCAAGCCCAATGCAAATGTTTAAGAGGAAGCTACATCTATTTAACTTGTCTTTGGTGCCTGGAGAATGCTGATGCTTTTTCTTAACAAAGAGCAACTGATGAGCTTGATTCCATCCACTCTTGTGCCCTGTTCCCATAGAAGAGAATGCTAGTCCATGCTGAGTGACAAATACCTTAATTTTATGTATTATAGATGTGGTGGTTTTACCCAGCTGGCAGCTAAACTTCACCACACCACTTCCTCTCCTCAAAGGGAAAGGAGAAGATACTATGGAAAGGGCTCAAGGGGTTGAGATAAGGACAGGGACATCACTCAACAATTATCATCACAGGCAAAACAGACTCAGCATAGTGATATTAATATAAATTATTAATTATTACTAACAAGCTAGAGCAGTGAAAAACTAAAAGCAAACTAAAAACACCCTCCTGCTATCTATTATGTCCTCCTCCTGAGCAGCACAGGGGAACGGAGAATGGGAGTTATGGTCAGTCCCTAACACTTCGTCTCCGCTGCTCCTTCATGGTCACTCTCTACCCTTGCTTCACATTGCCTAAACATAAGTGTCCAGTGCCATTTAAGATGTCTTGGGATAAAAAATAACAATAGACTCTTTATATTTCCTGAATAAAAAAGTTTGGATTCAGGTAAATCAATTTCTATCTTGATGCTTATGTTTAGACAACTGAATCCTGCTCTACAGATGAAATTCAGTTTGTGATTTAAAACATCTATATTTCATTAAATTGAAGCTCTTTTTATAATCAATGGAGATATAGTCAGCAGAGCCATAAATGAAACACCAGTGAAGTCCAGAAAACAATGCTAAAATGGAAACTTAAATTCAGCAAGCTGAATAGCTGTCTAGAATTTCTTGAATATGGTTACTAGATCTACTGGACACCATTATTCTGATAGAAAAGTTTGACATTTCTTCTGTCATATCTTATGCCAAGACATACCTTGGATGATATGGATCATCTCAGCTGGCATTAAACACCTGTATAGGTACATCTGAATCAATCCTAAACTTAGATTTCTTAGTCTGTGAGCTGCATCCTACCTTAAAGAGTCATTTGATACTCAGGTGATAAAAAATACACAAATTTTCATTCCATCTGTATAAAATATAAATAAATAATTAACTTTTAAATCTATTTAAAATTTTAATCTATTTAAACATATTATATCTGAAATTACTGAATCAATATGCTATACAGAATTATATTTTATGCTTTGTCCATGGGAGTTATCCATGAATTTACATAAAATATAAATATAAAATAAATATAAAATATAATATAAATATAATATAAATATAATATAAATATAAAATATAATATAAATATAAAAATATAAATATAAAATAAAAATATAAAATATAAATAAATATAAATATGCATATACACATATACAGATATTGTGTATGTATTTATTTAAATGAGTTGGAGTAGGAAGTTCTTCTTTATATGTCATTAAGATCTCATCTTAATGACACTCTATTTTATTAACCAGTAGAACTATTTTATTTACCAGAAGAATTGGTTAATGAACCCAATTAGAAAGACGTTTTAAAAAGAAGAAAACTTTTTGTACTTTTCTCCCTGTATTATTTCATACGTTTCTAGTTAGTATTAAAAAGAAATCCTGAACACCTATAGCTATGTTTTCATGTTCTCTTTAAATCCACCAAGAGAAAAAATGATTATTGTCATCAGTGATAGTTTGACTTTGTAACAGAATATTAAGGGAAGATCATATCTGCTTACAGAAGAATATTAATGACAAGAAAAAAAAAAAAAAAACAAACACAAAAGGAATAAGAATCAGCAGCTACAGTATCACTATCTAATGTTATATTGTTGTAAAAGAATACATTAATCAGAAAAATATAAAAATTAAGAAGAATTTGATTTTTGAAGTGAAAATAATGCCCATTTTCATATGACTGAGTTTCTCATAATGTGAAGCATTTTCTACTGTACATTTTCTACTGTATTACATGTGCAAAAGAGGAAGATACAATATACCATTAACAAAGCTGTTCTGTTTGAAGGAAAATATCTGTGTACAGGATATTACTCAGTCTGAAGAAAACACTCATGTCTGTCTAGAATAATGAAAATTAAAGATGACCAAGTCTTTTATTCAAGATACTAATGCTTTTTTTTCCCTAAAACATTTTTCATCCTCTCAAGATTCACACAAATTGTCTTAATGACAAAACCTAGCTCCAAAAGTATTGATCTGTCATTTAGATTCCATTTTTGAATATCTGAAGACAAACAAGATGCTGCATGAGGAAAAGAAAATGAGGATTTTTTTTATTTTCTTCAGCTTGACTGCTTACCATTCATTATGAACATCTCAATTTCAATGTAAGGCATGGAAAAAGTGTACAGTATTGGCAAGAAGAGTCCACATTTTTAAAAATGTAAAAGCTCAGAATGGAAATGTAGAATATGAATGGAATATGAATATGAAGTCAATGTTCAAATTAGTAAAACACAATCCCTAGTGTTAGCACAGTAACTTACAAACCACTTATAACACAGAAAGTTACACTCTAAATCTTAAGGAACTTGAATTTGAAGGTTGCTCTTTACTGATTTTGTATCATTGTAATTTTGCTGTCTTCATGGAACTGATCTTAACATACACTGATGTAATAGAAGAATCAGGCCAAATAATTTTGATTGTTCTACATTTTTCAGTAACATCAGCTATTGTTACTTCTTTTTATTTTTTTTTTTATTGTAGCTTCTAAAGCATATTACCAGATCACTAAAATCATTTAATTAATTAGATATTTAAAAAGACATCTATAAAAGTAATTTTCTTTGCTAAAGGAGGCATAATGACAGTTTTAATCACTGGTGACAGTCTACAAGGACAGAAGCACTAGCAAGACTTTTTTTTTTTTTTTTCCCTTAGCACTTGCTACTCAGTTTTTCCAGTGTAGCGTACTACATTGGAATTTCTCGAAGTCCTGTTTTTCATTCAGCTTAAATTAGATAAACAACAACAACAACAACAAACACAATGACATTGGTTGGGGAGGCTATAGAATGAGGAGAGGTGAAATATAAGAAATAGAAACATTTCAAAAAACACCAGAAATTTGCCAACAAGCAAACTATAAAATATAGATTAAATTAGCCATCTTCCTTGTTCTCTAATGATCCATGAAAAAAATGAATGTATAACAAAGTTAGGAATTATAAAGATCTTTCCCCTTGTCTGCTGTTTTAAATGGACATCCATATTGATTCTGCTTAGATCTTTTTGTTTAAAGTTTCAGTTATTTCTCTTTGCAGTTGTGTAGGGAGACAGAAGCTCTTTCTATATTGCTAAATGTAGCTAGGATCCCCAGCTCCAAAGTGCTACAAACTTTTTATACCTATTCTGTTTAAGGGTAGATTGCTACAGAGAAGGTACACCACAGCCACATGGCATAGCAGCTATTGTATTAGCCCGTTTGGGCTGCCACTGCAATATCACAATTGGCTTTTTTTTTTTTTTTCTCTCTTTTTTTTTTTTTTTCTTCCCTTTTTAGTGTTGAGTTGAGTTTAAATTGATACTATGGGAGAGCTTCCATGGAGCTCTTGAAAGAGGTATTTTATAGGATGAAAGTATTTGCATGCTCAGGCATATTTAATCTGGAGAGTCTGAGTGAAATATATCAAGGAGAGACTTTCAGAATAGAGCAATAGGAATCACCCAGCCTCATTTGGTCTTGTCCATATTGTCTAACCTCCTAAAATGAACTATTCTGAGATGTACATCCGGCTTTGGTTTTCAACAAATTATATGATGTACCTCATATAAACAATACCCTAGGACTGACCTAGATGTAGATTTTATACACAAAATCAGATCAGGGATCAACCTGCAAAGCTAAGAGAGGCGTATACAGAGAAACTATAACAGAATATGGAAAGAACTTTACCTTTGCTGTGACACATCTGGAGTTTAATAGACATAGAAATCAATCAATTAATTGATTATCATTTATGATTTCAGATGGCCCAGACCTGTTTTGGGACAAGGAGGAAGGGGCTAGATGATTGCTGGATGTCATTTCCACTACTGTTTTCTCTGAATATTTTGATATCTGAAGATATTTAATTTTGATTTCTGTGTGTTCGAGGTTAAACTATCTTTAGCTGCTTCTTTTGTTGTTTCACAGAATCACAGAATGGCCAGGGTTGGCAGGAACCTGAAGTTTATCTAGTCCAACCCCCCTGCCGAGCACATTACACAGAATGGCATCCAGGTGGGTTTTGAATATCTCCAGCGAAGGAGACTCCTCAACCTGTGCAGCCAGTTCCAGTGCCCTGTCACCCTCACAGTAAAGTGCCCCCTCACATTCAGCTGAAACCTCCTGTGCTTCAGTTTGTGCTCGTTGTCTCTCATCCTGTCCCTGGATGGGACTGAAAAGAGACTGGCTCCATCCCCTCAGATATTTACATACATTAATGAGGTCTCCCCTCTGTCTTCTCTTCTCCAGGCTAAATAGGCCCAGTTCTCTCATCCTGTCCTTGTAAGACACGTGCTTCAGTCCCCTAATCATCTTCATAGCCCTCCACCCTCTTCTGAACTCACTGCAGTAGCTCTAAGCCCCTCTTTTACTGGAGAGCCAAGAACTGGACACAATACTCCAGGTGTGGCCTCACTAGTGGTGAGTAGAGGTGAAGGATCACCTTCACCACCTTCACCATTGGCCTTCTTGGTCACAAGGGCACATTGCTGTCTTATGGTCAGCCTGCATTCTGTCAGCACGTTTAGGATTTCACCAAAAAAAAAAAAAAAGTTCCTCTAATTCAGTGGCTTATTTTATTCAGATGAATTTCATCTAATTTGATTTTAGACCACTAAAAATTTGGTACATAAATCTTAGAAAGGTAGACTACATTCATATTATAGAGAGAAATGGATGTGTTCAAAGGGCAGATCATCTGACCTAGTTAAATAGTTGCATGAAGAATTTTGTCTAGAAGTGCATTTTTACTTATCTTAATATTAAAAAATGTTTTGTTTGGGATAAGGCATTTTGGATCCCTAAAGTTAGCACTGCAGAACACATATATATGTATTTATTGCTCTGTGTTCTGTCCTAAAAACAAGTTACAAATATGTTGCAGAACAGATACAACAGAAATAGCATAACAGTTTAAAAGAAAACATAGAAACTTTTTATTTGTATAAGGATTACATTACGTTTCTCTTTTACTTATACCTTTTTTTTGGATGGTTTCTGTGACCTTCTGGTCCTTAGAGACATTCCTTTTTCCTCTCTGATGCTTAAACTATTTTATATAGGTTCAGATACAATCAAGTTGGCTTTCTCCACCTTAATGCTTTGGAAGTAATTTCCTCTTCATTTAAAATTTGTCTCTAGAGAAAACCTTTTCTTCCTCTCAGCCAGACAGATGTTTTTTATTTTTTATTTTATTTTTTTCCACAACATTTCTACTAAAGAAGTCAAGATCATCTTTAGTAAAGTGAAATACGATATTTACTCCTATCATCATCATAAAAAAAGTCATGTAAGTTTTAAATGGAATTAAAGTCCAATAGATTGTTTAATTTGTTTCTTTTTTTCTTCTGAAGCATAGCTAAACACACATGACTTTGGGCCTTGTCACTTTAGGACAAGAAATTCTTCATCACAAATGAGATTGTCCTCTGAACTTTCATGTAGATATTTTTGGGTAGCCTTGGAAGGAAAGAGTGAATTCAGGGCTGGTTAAACCTCATCTTGCAGTTCTGGAAAGAAAGCACATGGTAGTTTAAATGACTTTTCCCAAATTTAACTGAAATTTTAGTCATGTGAGACAATAATCTAACAATTTTTAGCTGTACATAGAAACATATATGTGCATGGTTGTCCCACTTGAATTGCAATGCAACTTAATTTACTCCTAAAGTTAAATACTTGCTGTTTATACAAAATTGTATTTCGAATGGGCTAGGAATATGAACACATGCTGATAGTTACAACATCTCTGCAGACATTCTGTAATTACTATAGTTCATCGTTGTGTTCTTAGTATAATCATTTATCTTCATTACCAATAAGAAAGCAACATTGTCATTAGAAAATTGAAAATTGCTATTAATCTACTTGATTTCTGCTGACCCATCACTACTCAGCAGGTTCATCACATTGCACTATTAGCCTCTCTGTTGTCTAGTGTAACTGTACAGAAACAGATACAGAAAATTGCTTCCCTGATGTACTGTCAGAGCTCAGGAAAACTGGTGCTTTTAGCTTGTGCTTCTTCCTACCAGTAGTATCACTGGACTACTGTGTCACATATGAACACAGCAGTCTGGCCTTAAATGGGATTTATGCTTAAAAAGGCATGCTCATATGTATCTGCATGTCTCCCATGTGCACATATGAAGCTTTAAGGAGAAATTCTGACCATGTTTAAACTAATAATAATTATAAAAATATTTCTATTCTAAAAACTCTTTTTTAATGTTTCATATTTATGTTCATGGGATGTCAACATAGAAATTAATGAAAGAGAAAGTCTTAAAGACTGGGAGACCACAGTGATATAATACATGCAGAAGCTTCTGGAGAAGCCTGAAATCAAAGACATCAGAAATTATTTGGAAATGTCTACAATTTAAATTGATGACATCTCCCCATCTTAGCAGTGTTTACTGTAAATAGGGTATCTATAAGAGCAGTATAACATTACAAAGCAAACAAACAGAAACATAAATTAAATGCAATAACTATATTGTTGCAAAAAATAAATATTTGTAAAATATTTGAAGAGAAATTTGCATCTGTCTACAAAGACACTTTATTAAAGTGTAATAAACACTTTATTAATCTATGGTTGTGTTATTCAGAAATTTAAAAATACTCTTCACATGAGACCTGTTCAATGAACTTTTATGTTCATATTGCCAAGAACCACTCAAAATGGTCCTTTTGCAAATAATTTACAGTTACCCACATCAGATTCAGCAAGATTAAGCTAAATCTTCTTTTGATATCTAATGTGTTATACTTCCAAAGCAATTCAGTGGCAGAGACAAATAGTTAAAGTGCAGGAAATTCACATGCATCCCCAGTGGCAAGAGATCTTCAGGGCAGTGAGCATGGGAAATAAAGAATTCTTATTTGTGTTTCTTCCAATTTCTTGCCATGTTTCCTCATCCCAGCCAGAACTGCATTGCTAAAGATTCCACAGTGGCCAGTGAAAGGATGAATGGAATTTAGTTCTCTTTTGTGAGCTGTATGAGGAAAGAGAAGGGACACAGTTAAGCTTTTATTGACCCAACTCCAAATCCAGTGTGTCTAACTAGGAAATTGTTCATTCAGATGGAAGCCAAAAAAGCGTCTATGCCTCAGTGTGGCTGAGACAGCAAAATCAATTCAGAAGACAAGAGTTCTGTTTAGTAAGTATTCAAAGGAAGAAAATGTACCTACATTAATAAATAAGATACAGAACAGGGCATTTATACTGCATAATATTTTATCAAAGGTTCAAAAAATACAAAATTCATTAGCCTCTCCAAATGTTGTTTTTTCATAGACCAGAAGGCCTAAGTGATTTTTAAAATACAAATAAAATTCTCTTAAGGAATAGAAAGATTCATTAATTTTTTCACTCTCTTCCATACCATTTTTTTTTGGCCTTGTTTTCATTATAAAACTACTTATAAAGTCAAAAAATCTAGAAATGCTAAGAACTTTAATATAATTTTTCCAATCATACCCCTGAGATTCTTGTTGTTTACACATCTATAACTCAAAACCAAACTTCATCAATGGTAATGATCAGTTCAATAATACATGGCTTTTAAAGTGAAGGCTGAATATGAATAAGTTTCCAGTTCAAACTTTTCCTCATAAAAGATCAGTATTCTTAGGCTTTGAGACTTATACTGGTCCATACATTACTTATTTAATAACTAACGTGGGTGTTCACTAATGGCAATAAGTCAATTTATGTTTATTGCTATCTGTACAGAAAGATGAAGTTGGAACCCATGTTTTAAAATCTGTATATTTCTATTATTGTTTTAAGGAAGACTATGTTTTATTAATATTTGTAGGTTTGATATGTTCAACACCACTTTCTTAAGCCTTCAGATGAGCTGAATACAGGGTACATAGCAACCTGCTTTCATTTGAGTTTGGCCCAACCACAGTGTCCATCTCTTTCCTTCAGTTACAAAGGAAACTTACAGTGAAGAGATACCTTTTTAAAGTATCTGAGTGAAGAGGATTGGTGTGAGAGAGGTGTGAACTGTCCCAATCTTTATGCTTGATTGTTGAGAATTGTCAGGTAGCTATTGTCATCTTTTTCAATCCTAATTTGTACAGAACATAAATTAGCACAGTTAGCTTTTAATTTAGGATGTAATTGCAAAATACATACAAAATCTATTTTTGCCTACATTTTGTGTGTAAGGCATCATGCATGTGTTTGGGGAGAAGCATGAAATAGCTCTCACGAAAGAGGAAAAATGAAGAATGATGGACCTCTTCTCTGGCATAAGAAAGCCTCAGTTGTCTCCTCTGCAGCATTATCAAAATTTGCAACCTCTCACTTGTGGTCATATATATGCTCCTGCTCTATTCCACGTCTGTGGCAGAGGTAATCTTAGGAATTTTCTTATCTTCTCATGCACTTAATTATTCTGAGTGCTCCAGCTTATCATCCATCCTTTCTGTCCTATTTTATAATCTTAAATGATGTCCGACTTCACTGAGCTTGCCTCAAGAAGACTTTTTGAACAACATTAGACTGCACATTAAATTATATTGAAGGTAAGAGTTAAGTGTAGGTTATGTCAAAAACAAACATAGATATCCATTGAGTGGACTGTCTGCTTTTGCATCTGACTCACTGAAAATACATTCAAGTGAAATGTTTGTAGAATGTCTAACTCACATTAAGCTGTTGCAGAAAACATTCTGATTGCTTCAATTAATCATAAAAAAGAATAATAAAAAAAAATCACCCTAATTCATTAATCTGTAAATTGTGGGCCACGTCAGCTTCTTAATGGATAACATGTGAAGTATATGCCCAAGCCTCCAGTTTTCTCTTAGCATCAAGAGTTTTCAAATGTCTTATGATCTGCATGCGAGGGGAAAGCCTGTCCCTCATGCCTCTTCTGTGATCATTAATTGATGAGAAGCCCAACATGAGCTGACAATGTGTGCTTGCAGCCCAGAAAGGCAACTGTTTCCTTGGTTGCATCAAAACAAGGGTGATCAGCAGGTCGAGGGAGGTGATTCTCCCTCACTTCTCTGTTCTTCTGAGACCCTACCTGGAGTACTCTGTTCAGCTCCAGGACCCCCAGCACAAGAAGGACATGAAAGGGTTAGAATGAGTCCAGAAGAGGGCCACAAAGATGATCAGAGGGCTGGAGAACCTCTCTTATGAAGACAGACTGAGGGAGTTGGGGATGTTCAGCCTGAAGAAGGGAAGGCTCTGGGGAGACCTTATAGCAGCTTTCCAATAACTAAAGGGGGCCTACAGGAAAGCTGGGTAAGGACTCTTTGTCAGGTAATGAGTGTAGTGATAGGAAAAGGAGTAATGGTTTTAAAATGAAAGAGGGTAGATTTAGATTAGATATTTGGAAGAAATTGTTTACTCTGAGGGTGGTGAAGCACTGGAACAGATTGCACAGAGAAATTGTACATGCTTTCTGCAAGTGTTCAAGTCCAGGTTGGATGTGGCTTTGAGCAACCTGTCAAATGTGAATTGCCCCTGCCCATGACAGGGGCTTGGAATTAGATAATCTTTAAATTCCCTTCCAATCCAAACCATTCTATGCCAGTATAATTAATACCTCTTTTTTTCTTCTTCTTCTTCTTTTTTTTTTTTCTTCTTGCCTGTGCTCTTTTACACTTCCAAATTTTGCCTCTAATGACCTTATAGAGATTAAAGCTGACACTTCTTTTTCAGAAGAATATATCTCTGTCAAAAAACTGTTGAGTGTATTTGTAGTTGAATGTATTTTCTTATTTTTCATGTCAACTCTTTGAAATTGGTTATCTAATGAGTTGATTTATACTGCCTTTTCTCTCAGCCTCCATTACTTTTTTCTGCTGAGCCACGTAACTGACTCTAAGTGTTCAGTGACTATGTGTACCAAACATGGATCATGAAACACAATCATTCTCTATTGTTAAAAAAGGCCAAGATATAATCTGATTACATAAGGCTGTTAAAGCACTTTTTTTTCCCCCCACTAATATCAATGCACTTCATCTTATGTAAGGAAGAACAATCCTTTTTTAATCAACTTCATAGAAATTAATTTTTAATGTGTACTAGCTGTACTAGATTATAATATTATTCTCATGATATTAAATAAAGAATTAAGGCTGTGGGACACTAACTTCAATTTTTTACTTTGTGAAATATCAACAATTTCTCTCTCTCTCTTTCTCTCTCTTTCTTTCTTCTTTCTTTCTTCTTTTCTATTTTGGGAAGGGAAGTTTTAAAAATCTCTAGTAAGGGAAATAAACAAAATCATTGTTAATTCATAGCATAATAATACAAGCTTCAGCTTTAAAGAATGACTATTTTGGAATGCCTGAATTCAGTTGAATGCTAACTTTACTCAGAGTTTGGTGTAATTATTTAATTAATGGAAATGAAGCATTGCAGCACTGAAGAGACTGAATAACTGTTGAAGGACACTGGATAAGCCCCATGGCTTGACTGCAGCTCAGGGTAATTCACATATTCAAATAATGAAATAGTGAATTTTCATTGCTTGTCTCTCTGTTCCTTCTTTCAGCTTTGCGTCATGATAGAACCAAAGAAATCTGTCTTCTGCCAGACAGCAAGAACCTACGTTGCTAGGGAAACAAGCTGACTGCAAAAAAAACGTTAAAATAAAGGTGGCTCATTTCCAAGTCACCATTTTTCAGGAGTTTTTTTTTTTTTTTTTTTTTTTTTTTTTAATAAAAAGACCCACACTGGCAAAAAAAGCCCTGTGTGAGGTTTTATAATCAATAAACCTGTTATTTGTAGAGAGATTATGAATCAGAGATGAATACTGAGCAGGTGACAAATACACACCAGTATTTCTCAATTTTAAAAATATGAAAACCCGTAGAGGAAGTACATAAAAGTTTTAGGAAAGTTTTAAAGGAACTATTGAGAAAGCATCTGCTTAACTAAGAATTGGTTGCTAGGATTTACAAAGATTGTCACAAAGTTGTTCCAAAATCTACTTCACTGAAATGCTAACTGGGTGAAAAACATGTTCTTAATGTTAAAAAGGGCTGCATGGGATTAAGCTGCATGCTTCCCATTCAATTAAAAGGAATCTGTATAGTTAAATTTAAGTTCAGTCCTTTGTAAACACTTATTTTGCATCATGAGTACAGAAATGTTTCAAATGCAGGAGAGAAAAAAAAAACAACAACTGTTTTCCAGTTACAAATATGTGACTCAGCACAAAGAAAAGACAAAACAAAAAAACCAACAAACAAACAAACAAACAAACAAACAAAACCACACCCAGCTCAAAATGTATTTCCATTTTCTGGTATAAGAACAACAAATTCCACTAACAGCAATGATGTAATGGTAAAGGGTGCTTGCAGAAAATAAAGCCCAATGTGTTGAGGTGTTAAATATTTTTATGTTTTGTTTTGTTATGTTTTGTTTTGTTTTTCCCTAATAAAATGAATTAGCAAGACACTGTGAAACTATCTGAGACAGAGATCTTTCTAGAATTACAACACAACACAGTCTGACTGAATTTTCTGATTTTGATAATGACCCAAAGGCTGTATTGCAGGAGAATGTATCCCATCTAATTCAGATGCTATTTGTTGTTTAGTACTGAAAAACAAAAGGAAATTTTAGCAGAATATATTCACTTGGGGGCAGTTCACTGAGTGTTCATCCAAGAGCCAGTGCTGCATGGAAAAGAACACATGGGGTCAGCATTTTTGCATATGGTGTAAGGGTTAGAGCACTAGCCAGAAGATATGGAGCCTGGGCTATGCTGAGATTAAGGAGAATTAAACCCTCACTGTAGCGTGACACAGCTGTCTTCACTGTGATCACATACACACCCCAGGAGGGAAAACAACAGCTAAGACCAGCCAGAGAGGAAAAAAAAAAAAAAGCCACAGTCTCAGTCGTCTTCCCTCTTCCCTTTTGGATCATCTAACCTACATGCAGGAAAGGTCACACGCCTGTGTACCTATAAAGTGGAACATCTGGGGCAAATTGAGGTGAGTGTTTGTATAATGGAGTATCTGATGATGAAGTTCCATCAGGCTCTGTGATTCTTTCACTGACACATCTCACAGGCTCCTGTTTTGTTAGGTTATATGCACCAAAACATCAGCACAGTGGGTCCCTAACTGATGCAATGTGTGCAAGGGTTTAAGACTACAATGCTAGGTGCCAGGAAGTGGAAACACCCAGATGTAACCAAAGGAGTTCATCTGCAATGCATGTTGGACTATTTCCTGTGTGTTATAGGGTCCCATCCACACCTTATGGAAAACTTTTGCTTACTTTACTAGACAAATACTAACGCTAACATTTCTAGTCCCAACTTGAAGTGGGACTTATTCTTTACATGGCCTGGGGACTAAAGTCTGTTTCTTGAGCAGTCTGCTCTTGTGGTTGTTGTATGGGACATGAAAGTGCTCACTGATGCTTTTTGAAAATCAAGAAATTTACAGAAATATCAGTTTTGATAATCCTTCTGGGGCTTGTTTGTGAGAGTGATTCTGAGCAGTTTAGTGGTTCAGACTGGTATAGACAATCTGACAACCATAAAAAAAAAAAAAAAAGAAAAGAAAAAAAAAAAGTAAATTTTGGTGCTCAGAGGTCTAGCCTAGGGATCTAATGAGTACCAAGACAACTGAATGTTAAACTTACAACAAATGGAAAGGTCTAAGATCATATCTACCAGAGAATATAGCACAGTTTTAAGAACCCTAAATTAATGCAGTCAGGCAGTTAACAGTGCACACATGCAGCCATAATGCTTTCAAGCCCAAATTGTCTTTAGCAGAGCCAGAAGAGTTATCTCTGCAGCGTGCCTTTCCTTAATTTCAATTTTTACCCTGTATAGGACAGGACCCATAGGACACAAAGAAATACTATGAATAATTTAGCATAATTTAGCATATAAACTGGACTTCCCAGTTTACCTGCCTGTGCTTTAAATACAAACCCATTTTTTCATGATAACAGGATTAAAACATTAGGAATGCTTTGCATGAGTTTTGCATCTTTTCAATAAAACTATGCTGTCTTAAGTCTGGAAACAAGGTTGACAATAGTTAGCTACTTTAAAGCAATACAGCAGATATGTTTTCTAGCAGATAGACATCAATTTTAGTTTTATTTGGTTGCACTACTATTTTTTTTTGGGGGGGGGGGTGAAGACAAGGATAATTTTATCTAATCAGATATATAATTAATCTGCTGCTGTTTCCCTAGAAACAGTAGTCAATATGAGGTTTGTAGGTAAAAGTTGTAGGGCAGTATGTGAAAAATTATTGAGAACTATTGGCAGAATAATTTGCAAAATGTTGGGATCCTCAGGGATTTTACAAGTGCAGGCTGCTGTGTAGATTTTTATAGGAATTTAGAAGATGGTAGAATGAAACTATTTGTAGATAAATGCTCCTCTGATCCTAAAAAACCTGTTTATTATAGTGTCTCCCTTATAAGAGAAGAGACAAAAACTATCCAACTTTATTCTTAGTTGAGCTGCCATGAGATTGATGGATGAACTTAGTGGTGCTGGGTGTAGAGTTCTGTGGTGGAAGGGCTAATGGTCCGTCAACATTTGGGTTTTATGAGTTAGCAATCCTATGAAACAACCTGATTGTCTTCTGAAAATACATTAAGCTATGGAAGAAACAGTTTATTCAGGACAACTGAATAAACAGATAAATGTAACTGTACAGGCAGAATGGACAAGTGAATACATTCTAAATAAATAAATAAATAAAAATTATCCAGATGTATCTTTTCTGGACAACAGTACGCGACAAAGCATGTAGGTAGAAGTTGTCTTTTTAGGCATTGTACTAAAATCATACCGCTCAACATCTCATCAGCACTTATTTCTCAGATGAAAACTCCTGGTTGAAACTGCTTCAGATTCAGAAAGCAATTTCTAGCATTACAATCCTCTTAAGTAAGTTTAATTACTAGACCAGTTAGGAGTTCTGGCTTCACAGGACTGGGTGTGAACTCCAGCCAGGTCCCAACTTTATTTTGAGATGAAATTTGGGCACTGTTATCTCTCTGTGTCATGAAGAAGAATTACAAGAGGATATGACAGAAGTTGTGTCTTAGTGTGCCCTGCTAGTCCATGAAAAGAGAGCCAGACAAGAAATGAAACAAAATAGATATAAGCACATTAAGTCTGAACATGTTTAAGGAGAACAGCTTGTTAAGAGGTCTGGATCATTTGTATAATAGTTTAGGTACAAACCCAGGCTCTGTGGTCATGTAATCATCAAAATCTTAGTGGCCAGTATGTGAGAGAAGGAGTTTTCCTTCTTGGAATACTTTCTTATTCAAGTACTGATCTAACTCCATGGCAGCAAATTTGTACTTTGCTCTTCAAAGTACAAATGGTGTTTGCATTATACCCCTTTCTGATTCGCTTTCAGTATGAACTTCCTTAACCCAGCACACTCTCCACCCATACTTAATCTCTCAGAGAGGAAATTCTCACAGTCCCCACGTGCACTACTTTCTTATGAAGGAGTAATGACCAGGAATGGCAAAGAAGATTGTGGCCTGAAAACAGGAAGGAATTAATACGTTTACCTTGGGCTGAGGAAGGGAGAAGAGTGGTGAAGATGCTGCTAAATAGCAGCAAGCTAGGTCTGATCCTCAACTTTGATACCACATTGTAGATAGACACCTTGGGATGCTTAGCCCTTAAGCACACACTGGCTGTGCCTATGCTATATTGCATCATGAATCAGAGAATCATAGAATGGCTTGGATTGGAAGGGACCTCAAAAATCATCCAGTACCAACTCCCTGCCACAGGCAGGGATGCTATTAGGGTCCTCTGAGGTCCTATCCTTTGGGCTTCTTGTTCACAGGACACACACCCATTTAGTCTTGTTCATACTGTCTTTTGGAAGCATTCCTAGGGTTGAACAGGCCAAGGCAGAGATGGAGGAGAGAGCTGATCATTTGACAGTGTGAAGGGTCAGGCATCTTCTTCCCTGGTCTTCAGTATTTTAGCACCGTAGACATTGCTTGCAGGGGCTGGAAGCCCAGAAGAGGAAGTGTTTGGTCTGTGTACATTAATGCAGGATGAAAGGCAAGACTGGTACAGCAATGGCAGAACAGAACAAATGTCTGTGTAATATTGTCCAGCATAGTATAGGCCTAGTGGTACTGCTATGATATTGGCATATTACTTAGGTATGGTGCAGAACTGTGGAGCAACATGGGAAATTCAGGCACAGGTCCTATAGGATTTAGTGTATTACCAAAATTAATGTTTCTGGATTAAGTGAAAAAGTGTTAAAATCCTCACATTTCTATTCTATTCTTTAGGATTTTTTTTTTTTTTTTTTGAGCTTTATATGACTACTTCTCAGTGTAAGGGTTTTGAAATGAGACTCAATTTAACTACAGTATAGTTTTCTAACATTTCTTTTCAAAGAGATTTGTATTGTTTCATATGTTTTAGGAAGTGCTTTTTGGATAATTTCAAGATGTTCTTCCCTTTTAGAACCACAGGGAAAATTGCTAATTTAAAGTATTTGGTACACTTTATTATTCTCTTCTTTCAGCAGACCTGACTCTATCCTAAATAAACAAGGATGAAAGAGAAAGAAAATTACATTTATCACAGATAGAGATAAATATACTGAATGTAAGATAGTTCTTTAGCTTCCATAGTTATTCTAACAGCTGGTTGGACTATTTATGTAAAGAATTGTTTCTATATTTTATAGTGAGTCCTATCTTCTAGATAAAATTCTCTGACAGTTGATATCAGCATCACAAGATTGTTGATGTACAGTTTATCTTTTCATCAGTGAAAAGGTGCTTATTTGTTTCTATCCTTTCTACCCTTTAGAACAGTGCTATCACAATACTGGCACTGGATATAGATAACAGCAGGATTTGGGAGCAATTAAAAGTCCTAGTTATACTGTTACATAGTGAAAGAAACAAAACCCAGTAACAATGCATTCAGTGTGACATGGCACTGAAAACCAGAAAGCATCAAAATGTCTATTCCACTTGGTGTTCTAAGGTATAGTTCTTAACAACATTATCTGTGCTGTAGTATCACTCTGGCTGCTATACTGTGGAATAGTTTCCCTTGGGCTAGGCTAGAAAATATGCATATGAAGACATGGAAACCTCTAAGATGTCATGTTGGTTAATAATAAACTAAAAAGGATTTTTTTTTCTTTCCCCACAGAGTTTCATAGGAAGAAAGTCTGTAGAAGTGATGTAATACTGTGTGTGGGTAAAACTGATAGGAGTGTTCATGAACCATAGCACATCAGCATCAATGATGTTTAGGATAATCAGAGCAAAACAATATCAAGACTATGAAATTTTGAGATCTAACTTGTAGATTTGATGAAAAATATATTTTTCTTTCATTTTCTAGACGAATGGATACACAACAAATAAATAATCTTGCACTTTTTCATATTTATTTGTTCAATCACACTTTTTTAATGTCCTGTAAGCAATCTGCGATACATAGTTTTTTCTGTATATGTAATTCCAATAAAAACCCTTATGACCAGTACAAAAATAGGAAACACGCAAATAAAAAAAGCTTATCTGTTGTAGGTTGCTCTGATAAGCAATTCAGAAAGAAGCTAGTTTGTGTGGAAGGCAGATAAAAAAAAAAATAAATTGGGTAAATTACACTAGGGAGTAGCATCCTTTTCCTTCATTTACTATATAAAAGAGTAACAGTAATAAGATTCTGGTAGACTTTATGTGATAAAATATCTTAGCACTTCAAAGATTATTTCTTCTCATTGTAATACAGATATCTAAAACACATCAGTGTAATCATTCTCCAAAAGTGCTTATTTCTTCCACTGCCTTCCACTTTTCGTAAAGAATGACTTCCACTTCACATGAATGTGTAAGCATCTAAACTTTAATTGTCTAAAGTTAGGTGAGATTAATATATCTCCTTGCCTCCTAGGTTAGATGCTTTAATTGAACATTTAAAATTGGATGGGTCTGGAGCTCTATCCTAGATAATATACTTTCCATTTTTATTTTTATTTGGACAGGAATTCCCTTATATTTATCTCTGAGGAGAAAAAGAACAATTAGGTGTAACAGATAAATAACATTCATTCAAAAAAAAATTCAAGATTTTATCAGAGTATGGACAAAGAAGGAGAAGAAGAAAGACGAAGAAGAAAGAAGAAGAAGAAGAAGAAGAAGAAGAAGAAGAAGAAGAAGAAGAAGAAAAAGAAGAAGAAGAAGAGAAAACAAAAATAATTTAGGAATACTTTCAGAGTAATAATATTTTAGGAATGGTTTCCTATATTTAGCAGTTGTGTCCTTAAATATTTCAATTCATATTTTATATTCTTTATTTGAACAAAATAATGTGTACTGTATACAAAAAAAAACAAATGTTTTTCTTGAATGTTGCTGTTTGCAGTTACATATTAATCTGATGTTTTGCTGCTTTCAGAAGAAGACCAGAAAGTGAAAACATATCCACAAACATCAGTGTATTGCAAAACTGACACACAGTCAATTCTTTTAAGGGCAAAAGTGTTATTCCAGTATAAAAATAATAATATTAATATTATTAATAATAATAATAATATTAATAATTTAGTTGCATAAACAAATGTACACTATGAAAAAACCACTATTCTTTTACAGTATACTGCTTTACTTATTATCAGCATAGATTTCTACCTTTTGTTTCCTTTATCAAATAGGTAAACTTAATATATCTCAGCATAGGCATAACATGTACTGAAATAATATATTTTATATTTTAGGGATTGGGCCAATACTCCCAATCACTACACAATGAAGGGATTATACATTAAAAAATGACTGTATGCAATCAAGAAGAAATTTTAATTAATCATAAATAGAACTGCTTTAGTAGAAATAATTTGACCAGACAGTTCAAGGTTTGATCAGCACATCACAGTGATTAAGAATACTTTTAACTTGAGCAGACAGAGTCCCAGAGAGTCATTGCAGCCTGAAAAACTTTAGAAAAGCTAGTGTGTACAGATCACACAATGTCATTGTTTCTCTTAGTGCTTCCATTCCATTAGGAACCAATGCGGACTCTTCTAACTTCCGAGAAACCTTCCAATATCATGCTGTCCTGGTCAACACAGAAGCAACAAAGATTACAAGAAATCAAACTACAACCTTTTATCCCATGTTCTGTGTATATAAAACAGGGAGTCAGCTTCCCTTTGAAGTACTAATTGACTGTCTGTATCAATCAGCACCTAATCCCTTTCCTACATGCATTTAGGTCTCCACAGTAACTGAGCTGTCTTTCTCTCAGGTCTAGGCTGTGAAGCGCTTACAGTAAACATGAAGTATGAAAAGACAGTAATTGATTTCAGTCTTAGAAAACCGAGGCATCCTAATTCATGCCTTAGTCTAACAGTAGGAATATGAATATAAGTTAAGAGAAAAGAAGTTTAGAAGAGAGTACATTAAATAATTAGCAGTGAAAAGAAGTCATCTGATCTGATTTTATTTTTTTTCCTCCCAACACAGGAATGTGAGGACACCAAAGATTTAATGATTGTTCTGGGTTCCAACATTTAAGGTTGGAAATATAATCACAAATAATTTGCTTGATGTTGATAGGCACAGCTCCAATCACTACCTTGCTCATTACAAGAATTGTTATTAACAGACCTGAAAGACACATTTCACCTATTACTGGAAACATGCTCCACACACATGTGATATTTGTGGTCTAGTGACCAATCAGCTGAAGTGAGTTGCATGTATTTGATTGCAATTTCTGCACCTCCCATAAAATAGTAATCAAGAAGAAGCTGACTTGGAATACCAGTTTGCAAAAGGTAGAAGGGAAATGAAAGGGATTTGAGGGACATTTTTCAGCAACTACTGGCTTTGTGAGTTATGAGAGAAATAAACAACAACAACAAAAAAGACATAGACCATAGTAAATGACCAAAAAGGCAGATCTTCAGTTGCTTAGTAAAAACAAAAAGGAAAACAACAAAACAAAATAACAAAATCACCACCAACAAAAAACTTGTAGGAAGCACTCTGAGTAGCAAAATTTTAGTGTATTTAATGAACACTGACTATTCAGAAAATGTTTTTCATTTCTTTGAGAAAGTAAAGAAAACATTTACATTTTAGGACTTTGATAGCTTTTCTATGATAATACCTTTTTTTTTTTTTAAAAAAGAAATAATAAACTGATAACATGTAGTATCTATGCTCAGTACTTACTTCTAACATAAAATAAAAAAAAAATATTTTGCATACTCCTTTATTTATCTTTTGTAATGTTAAATAATTAACCTTTCAGATTCAAAGATTAAAAATAGAGGTTTTATATCCATTCAGACATTTGCTTAAGAGGAACTATGCCTACACTACTACCACTGGAGAGCTGATAGCATGGATTTAAAGGTAGAAAATTGTAGGTACTCAATAGAAACATCAGAATAATTCTTACCTTTTTAAGACTTCAATTTTATAGTTAAGTAGTTGACGTGCTGGATTGAAAAGATTTTATCTCAAATATAGGGCTCATTTTCATTGTTTGAATTAAAATAACCAGCACTTCTGTGTGCCTCCATTTTTGGGTACCTGGCTTGTCATACCATGGGGTAAGGTTTAGTTATTAGGAAACATCTTCTGGAAAGTCATTGTACTAATCTGTTTGGAAAAATCTTTTCTAACTTTTTGTTATGGAGTCACACACAGTTCAGTTAAATTTTAAATGAAATATTGAATTAGATTTTTATTAAGCCATTAATTTCAAGTGGCCTATCAGGGTTTCCATAACCACTTCATTTTTATCTTCTTATAAATTCCAGCTCTTAGAAGTGAATTAGTTTTGTCTGTGTCTTGCGTGGTCATTTTACATAGGTTTCTGCATATGACCAGAACTGAGATAAAGACAGACCATGTAGCTGTGTAGTGAGGAGGTCAAGACAGAGCTGACTGTAGAAAAACAAACAAATCAAACAAAGAAAACAAACCCACTTGTGCAACAGCTGCTTACACCTTAACAACTTTTTATCTCTGCAGCTCCTTGAACAACTACCCAATACCAATCCATGTGACAGTTTCTTTCTCTTTCAAAAACTGTCTAAACTGTCTTTTTGAGAAGATGCAACCTTAAGCCTCTCCCCCACTGTCATATTTGTCTTGCTTTGCCCCTGACTCTGTGTTACGGCTCTATTAAATTATTAAATTAATTATTAAATTAATTATTAAATTAATTATTACATTAAAATATTGCTTAATCGACTCTAAGTAGCAAAAAGGAGTTTCTAAGACAGTCACACATATCTCATTTTGTAGCTTGATATTTTACTTCTTTATAGTAAACAAGTAATCAGCAGCATTTTACAAAATTATTTTCACTTGTACATATTTGACTATTGTTAGATTTTTCTTTTCATTCATGCTGTTGCTCAAAAAAATCAGTTTATCATTACCCAAAGCATACCTCGATTTGGTTTAGCTTAAAAAAAAATAGCTTAATCCATCCTCCTTTGGCTTGAAAAATGTAACGTGCTTGTCTTAACTTTGCTGTGGCTGTGCCAGAGGAAGAAGACCTATATTTATTATTGTTTTCTGTGTTACTGATCTTGGTCTGAATTGGAAAAGCTGACCTTGTATGAATGTACTGAGTGGTATGAAAGTTTCACTAATCAGTGCTTTATAAAGTATCATTAATAATTTACATGTTTTAAGAATGGACCCCTAATGTTTCAAGGAAATATGCCAAATATTATCTGAGTAACCTCCTGTTAAATATTTTATCAGCAAGAAATAATTTAAATCATAAAATGAATTCCAGCTTTTGGTGTCATAATGGGTCACGTGTGTGAGTCTGGTGTATTTCACAACAGACTGTGGATAGGTCCATGGATAAGGAGATAAGGTATTAAAGGGGCATGGAGACCACTTAGTCAAGAAGAAAGCATGCATGTCTGGGGTGCTGAGAAGAGATTAAAGCATTAATGATTGGTGGCAAAGGGAGAGATTACCTCTGAGGTAGGTTTAAGAGAAAGATCAAGGAGCTGGAGAAGATAGAGTTGGAGCCTGAAATGAGTCTACACAGTAAAGATGGCAAACATATTCCAGTGAATCTGTAACTCTGTTTTAGTCTCCTCTGAATTGCTGAGCAACAGACTGTTGTAACAGACTGTTTTTTGCTCTTCTAAGTTCAGCTGAACTATGTTAAAATCAAGGTTTGTTCCTTAAATTTTTCAGCTAGTCTTTAAGCAACAGAGCAGTTTTTCATGGTCATAAATCATTATATACTTTATTTCATAAAAAAAAGTCAGTGTTATTGTTATGAGTATATTTAACAGTCTGAGTAACAGACTGTTTTTTTTTCATATTAGCCTCATTCAGGATGATCTTAGTGGGGAGTGATTCAACTATCTGGCAAGGCAGCCTGTTTAGAAATCAACCATGTGAAAATCAATATAAGTGATCATCTTAGGCTACTGCTGTCAGGCAGTGCTCTGGATATGCTTCTAGACCAATGTCAGAAAAAACAGTGCAAAGGAGTTAGGAAGCATGCTTCTGATCTTGCACGCTGTTGTACTCTTATCCATCACTTTTTTTTTTTTTTTTTTTTAAGAAAGCTTTTTCTAAAGGAAATATCCGTCATTACATTGCATATAGAGATCAACAGGTTTTGCATTCCTTGTGGTGTTATCATGCTCTTTCATCAACTAACCAGCTAATTTACACCACCACAGGCTTCCTGTTACAGATAGAAGGAAGGATTTGATGTAACCTGAAGCCCTAACTCACTCATTACCCGGCAGAGGGTCACTCTGTTATAGTAGTGAATGAATATAAATGCACAATGAATATAAAAGCACTTTAATGGAAACCTTTCCTACAGCTGGAGAGCATCATTCTGTTTAAGGAATTCGTGGTAAACAGGCATTTTCCAAAACATAAACATTTGGTTTTAAAATGAATATTTATTCTGTTTCACTCTACATTTATTTGTAAAGAGGAAATGTCTTTATAAATAGATGATTAAGATCTAGAGTGCATATTACCGAAGACAGATTGTAGCTTATTCCTGATAACTGTAGAAAAAAAAAAAAAAAAAAAAAAGGGCAACAACAACAACAAAACATCCTGAACTTCAAATAGTCAAAGGAAACACCATGTGTGAAGCTTCTTTTAGTACATTTAGGGTGAGAGAGTGCATTGTTGCATGTTTAGAGCTTTAAGTGTTTCTTCTATCTTTTTTATGGTCCATAGGGCATACACATAATCACATTGCAGCAGTCAGAATCATTTGCAAAGCTGCAGAGCTCATGCTTGTTCATAGCTGGTCTGGGGGTTGGGAAGCAAAGTATGAAAATGATAAGAGAAGCCTCCCTTGCATATCAGACAAGGTTGCTTTCAGTAACTGCTCTCACTCTCCCAAATATAAAAACATGGGAGAGTTAATCTCATTATTCATCAAGGCATTTTAATTACATGAGCTGCCTCACATATGCTTTTACATATGTTTACAGTGATCCTCACTTTAAATATTTGATGGTAAGGCAAACTTCAACTAAGGCAAAGCCAAAGTTTTGACTCACTTCTGACTACTGTACAATGAAGAAAGCTGATAGCAGATGAGGATCGAGATAGCGTTTGATGATTGAGATGATCATCAAACTGAAGATCTTGCTGTCAGACTGTGCTGACTGGGAAACCATAATTTGCTCCTTTATGTCCCTAAGTTTGCTCTTCTAAGTTCAGCTGAAGTATGTTAAAATCAAGGTTTGTTCCTTAAATCTTTCAGCTAGTCTTTAAGCAACAGAGCAGTTTTTCATGGTCATAAATCATTATATACTTTATTACACAAAAAAAAAGTCAGTGTTATTGTTATGAGTATATTTAAATTGTGACTACTTACATTAGGCATATAGTAATTTTAACAATTATTCACACTTTCTGAGGGTAAAATTCTAACTACTTATGTGTACGTTAATTACACAGTTTCAGAGGACTTTGAGAAGCTGTGAGTATTAATTCAGACCAATATAATCCTCCTCTGACTAATCTGTAGTTCATTGCACTGTGTGCACAGGTAAATATGAACCAAATACATACATATATACTTATATATAATTCTCAAACTTATGCTTACATGGAACTTTGCAGGAGGAAATATAAAATATAAGAACAATGAGGTGATTATTACTTTCAGAAGGGGTGGGTACCCTGAATTTGGGTTAATTTCCTTCTGTTGTTATTTTGGACTTGATTCCCAGTCTGCTGATTATTTGCAATCATCTATACTGCAGGTTGGTCTAATACTGAGAAGAACCTTTGTGGCTCTGTATGAATTCTGTATAATTCCTCTTGCTGAAAAAATTCTATCATTATTATTCCATTAAAAATTACTCCCTTGAAGAAGTTCAGGAATGCTATGTAACACCACATGTAGAGTTTTTCAGAAGTTATGTTCAAATTCAAATGAAACAGTTTCAATAAGATTAAAATACCTAGGAAGAGTGGAGTGTTCCAGAAATCAGAATATTTAACATATATTATTGTTTCAATGAGCTATGTAGCCTGCTGAAGAAATAATTCAGAACATGCTCTTCTTGCTTTATTGCACTGTTTGCAAAATATATTCACTTATTTGCAAAATAAGTGGAATTAAGGATGGACTCAGAACAGCAGTTTTGCCTTGATCAATTTTTTCTTATAATACACATTTTATGTCTTTCATTTAAGTGGTCTTTTAAAGTTAATGGTTCAGAATCTATAGGAATATTTGCAGGAAGGGATCATTGTTTGATTCTGTGGTTATTTTCTTTATATCTGTTAAACTGCTATACTTCTTAAATTGTAATTGACAGAGTAATACTTGAAAAATTTCTTTGTTCAGTGATCCAATTTTACTTTTATTCTCATTCTTAATTGCTTTCTGAAAAGACATTTAAAAACAAAACAAACTCATAACAGCCTCTAAAAGGGTAAAATCTTAATGAAAACATAATTTTCTTTGAATGAAAAATTTACTGTTTAAGCTTTGAGGTTAAACACTGTTGACTGTGCATTTTCTCCAGAATATTGTGAATTATGTCCCCCAAAACTATGTAGAAATGATTTCTTTCCTTTGAAGAGACCATCCTGTTGAACACATTTTTAAAAATTGATAATATGTATGTAAAAGTGGTAATGGATACAACTTTGGAGCAAGCAAAACGAAATGATAGAACAAAGTATATCTTACCTGTATTTTTAAATTAAGAAATCAAAGAAACTCGGGGAAGAAAAAGTGTGGAAAATGCCGCAGTAAACCTAGGAGGTAGTAGGAGTCATTTCACTGGCTACTTCCAAACTTCCATTCTATAAAGAACCAAACAGAATTAGTACAGTTTCTTGAGAAGTGAAACAAATGTTCCCCATAATTCCACATTTCCTACTACTATAATTATTAACATTTTGAGGGTGCATCTGTATTTTTAAGAAAAACGGAGCCAAGAAGTATAAGCACCCATTTGGTTCCTCAGAATACTTAAAGTATTCATTCCCTTCTCTCTTTTGGACTAATTAAACTTTCACTTCACTCTAGTAGAAAGTATGTGTGTGTATAAGCCAGTTAGTGTTATTTGGCCTGAGTACTGGGGATCAGACCCTATTCTTTCTTTTAATTAGGAGGAAATTCATAGGTGTAGTGGATGGAAATCATATATACAAAGAAGTTCTTGTAACAAACACTAAGAAATAGATGGTCCTCATTAAGGCTATTTACAATATAGATAAAATTAATCTGTTGATACAGACTGAAGAATAAAACATAATAGATGTCAGACAGACATCAGCATTTATAAACCAGCTGTGTAGCTCTGTACAATTTTAGTATGCTTTAGACAAAAAAAAAAAAAAAAAAAAAAAAAAAAAAAAAGTTTTAAAGAGGGATTAAAAAAGAGGGATTAAGAAGATGTATGTACTGTTAGACAGTATTCTTACTATGTTTGAGGGAAAAATATGAGGAAGAATGAGTACAAAAATATCTTTACCCACTCTAAGAAGAAAGTGAAAAACCTTGAAATTACATACAAAATAAACCTTTATTGCCTGGTACAGGTGGTGTAAATTTAAGACAGGAAGGGCTTTGAGGAGAAAAGACAAGATTGTCACTCTTGATGCCAGAGAGAGTGAAGAACGAGTCAGGGAATGTGGTGATGTTCAAGCTGTACTTTAAGGGAGGTGGGAGTTTTCATTTTAGCAGAAGCATTCCAGATGGGCATTGTGTTACACTAAAGTAATTTTGTTAAAAGTCTTGTTATGTGTATACAGACCTACAAATTTAATGTTAGTCCTAATAAAGTTTTATTATTGTAACAAAAAAGACAATAGACATTATTTATAGTAGCTACATGTATATTAATATCGACCCTTTTAGCTGAATTAATACAGAAAACTCACATTAAATTAAAATTAAATTTGTTATATTTGAAAACTTACGTGTAACTATCCCTTTCATCTGATGCCATATTCTTCTTTCCAAAGCCTCTGAGTCCTAAGGGTGACAGCATCAGTCATCTTTAAGCAGAAAGGTGAGACGTGCATCCTGTCTTCTTCAAAATCAGGAATTCAGTGTCGTTGGTAGAGACCCCTTCCACTGTAGAATTTGGTCTATTTTAAACTATTTTTATATATTTTCTTATTGATTTTTTTTGTTGTTGTTGTTTTTTCCCCATCAACCCCAACTAAATTTGCACAACAGCCACCCCATCTCCATTTAATATACATGTAAAGGGCTGCTGTTTTATTTATTTTTTTTTGTTTGTTTATTTGTTGAGTGATTAGCTAGCTTTGGTTTTGATTACCTTTACCTTCGTGCTTCCAGAACAAAGTATTGTATTTTTGTATTTCTCTGCTAAAACAGGCTAGATGATAGTCACTTAACCAGCAGGCAATAGTTACTATAGCTAAAAGAAACTAAAACCAATTTATAACAGGAAAAATATAGGTAAGTTTTGAGACCTGGAGCTATTTAGTCAATATAAAAACTAGTGTTTTACCAGTCATGTTAAAAAAAAACAAGCTTTTTACTGGGATAGAATGGGTACAGCACGTAGAGCCAAAGAAATGTCTGTTGCAGTAATGCTGGTGAGAACCTTTCAGAAGAGCAGCATTTCCAAGGACAGCCATGTGCTGGGTGTTGAATTTGCAGAAAGGCCTGTGATGAAGATGCTGATGGGGTTATGGACTTGGAAAACACACACAACAATGATGGTGCCTGTTGTTAACAACAGGCACCCACGACCCTAAGATTAAGAGTCTCATGCTCTACCGACTGAAGCCAAGCAGCTGGGATCCCTCTCTAGAGAAAGGGTAATTGACAAAGTAATCGGGAGCGGAGCACAGGCCCTCAGCCTCTGGAGACGACTCCTGGCAGCTGTGAGAGAAAGATATCCCCATAAGGAAGATATTGTGTATCACACAGGCAAGTGGACCACTATGGATAAAGGTCTGCAGCATCTGCGGGAATTAGCTGTGCGGGAGATGATTTATAGTGATTTGGACAATGCCCAGACACCGCAAGACCCTGATGAAGTCCAGTGCACAACATCCACGTGGCGTAAATTTGTGCGGAGTGCACCATCAGCACATGCCAGTACCCTGGCAGTAATTAGCTGGGATGAGGGGATGGCACCAACAATGTATGATCTGTCCTGCCAGCTTCAAAAATATGAAGACAATCTCTCTGTTCCGCTACAGTCCTGTGTCTCAGCTGTGGAGAAACTGTCTAAAGGACTTGACCAGCTTGTGGAACAAGTATATTCCCCCTCATTTAGACAGAGTGATACTTCAGCCACTAATGATCAGCATTGAGGAGGTGGCGGTGGCTCACCCGGCTCGAGGCGCTTGCATAACCCCCCACCTGGTGACGTGAAGAGAAATCGGAGGTCGGGGGTTCGAGATGCAGCATGGGGGTATAACGTCCCTCCTTGGAAGGCAGTGTAGTTCTGAATATTCTCTGAAAGATAGTTTCCATGAGACCCAAATGATAACAGCGCAGAGCCTGAATTCCAGATTAAACCCAAGGTCAGTGCTTGGCAGCACAGCGAATTAAAAAAAGTGAACACAGATTGTAGCACGTTGTCGGATCGGATATATAGGAGAAAGGAGAATATAACACGGATTGCATGATATATGATCAAAGCTATTATTAACAGGACAGTGGACATGGTTACTAGCAAGTAAGGGTGTTAGTTGTATACGTTTAATCAATTCTATTGTTATCTCAGCCCTTCATTGCCCCACGTTGGGTGCCAAAAAGGACTGTGGTGGTTTTACCGTGCTGGGCAGCTAAACCCCACAACCACTCTCTCACTCCCCCTCTTTTAGATGAGGAGGGGGAGAAGTAAAGCAAAGAACAACTCACGGGTTGAGATAAGGATAATTTAATTAAAGGGAAATAATAATAATAATTAAATAAAGATTATTATGAACTTGTCCTGGTTTCAGTTAGAACAAAATTAATTTTCTTCCTAGTAGCTGGTGGAATGCTGTGTTTTGGCTTAGGATGAGAAGAGTGCTGATAACACCCCGATGTTTTAATTGTTGCAGAGCAGTGCTTATACCAAGCCAAGGACATCTCAGCATTTTGCTCTGTCCTGCCAACAGGCAGGCTGGGGGTGCAGTAAGAGCTGGGAGGGGACAGACCCAGGACAGGTGACCCAAACTAGCCAAAGGGGTATTCCATACCATCTGACGTCATGCTAAACAATATATAGGGGTGGCTAGCCGGGGGGAGGGGGCCGGACTGCTCGGGGTTAGGCTGGGCATTGGTCAGCGTGTGGTGAGCAATTGCATTGTGCATCACTTGTTTGTACATATTATTATTACTTTCCTATTATCACCATTGTATTATTATTATTATTATTGTTATTATTATTTTGTTATTATTATTTTCCTGTCTTATTAAACTGTCTTTATCTCAACTTACGGGCTTCACTTTCCATTTCTCTCCCCCGTCCCAGAGAGGGAGGGGGGAGGGTGAGCGAACGGCTGCGTGGTGTTTAGCTGCCGGCCGGGTTAAACCACGACAAACAATTTAACTAAAGGGAAATAAAAGGGGAAGGGGAAAAAGGGAGAGGGAAAGGGAAAAAATAAAAAGAAGGGAGGATAACAAACATACAAAATAAATGAAGGCTATATGGAAGTGCAGAGGAAAGAAATTACTCTCTACTTCCCACAAATGAGCGATGATTGACCACGTCCTTGAAGCAAGGCCTCAATGCACGCAGCCGGTGTTTGAGAGGAGGACCGACGTTTTCCCAACGAGAGCCCACCCCTCTCCTCTTCTTCCTGTTTCCACCTTTTATTGCTGAGTGGGACATCATATGGTATGGAATATCCCTTTGATTGGTTTAAGTCAGCTGCCCTAGTGATGTTTCTCTCCTCACTTTTTGCCCACTCCCTAGGAGGGTTAGAGAAAGACCCAATACTGTGCCACTGCTGCTCAGCAGTAGACACAACACTGGTGTGATAACACTGCTGTTCCAGCTACAAGTACAGAGTACGGCACTGTATGGGCTGCTGCTGGGAAAGTTAACATTTCAGCCAGACCCAGTACACTGAGAAAGAAGGTAATAAAGATATTTGGTCGGAAATAAATTAAGAGTTCTTTTTTAGACACTAGAAAAAAAAAAGCATTAGAAAGTAGAGTCAACATTTCAGTGTGGACTAAACTGAAGAAATTAATGAGTTCTTCTGGGAGTCTGCTATTCAATTTACATGTGTTTGTGAGATTACCCAAAGATCGAGATGAGCTATCTTTTTTAGAGAAGGCACAACAAAAATTAATCGAAAGGACATGCTGAAGACATAAGTGTAACAGTAAAAGAAGAATGAAGAATGGATTAATGAATTAAAGAATACCCAAAATATCCAGAAAAAAAAATAAATAAACGACTGTTTTCAAGCTAGCAGATAAAGAAGATGACTATGAAGTACTGATTTTACTCTTCGGGTAAACAGAATCACAGAATCACAGAATTCCTAGGTCAAGATCATCGAGTCCAACCTCTGACCTAACACTAACAGTCCCCACTAAACCATATCCCTAAGCTCTATATCTAAACGTCTTTTAAAGACCCGCAGGGATGGTGACTCCACCACTTCCCTGGGCAGCCTGTTCCAATGTCTAACAACCCTTTCGGTAAAGAAGTTCTTCCTAAGATCCAACCTAAAACTACCCTGGCGCAACTTAAGCCCATTCCCCCTTGCACGTGGGAGAACAGACCAAACCCCACCTCGCTACAGCCTCCTTTAAGGTATCTGTAGAGAGCGATAAGGTTGCCCCTGAGCCTCCTTTTCTCCAGGCTGAACAAGCCCAGCTCCCTCAGCCACTCCTCATAAGACTTGTTCTCCAGGCCCCTCACCAGCTTCGTCGCCCTTCTCTGGACCCGCTCAAGCACCTCGATGTCCCTCTTGTAGTGAGGGGCCCAAAACTGAACACAGTACTCGAGGTGCAGCCTCACCAGAGCCGAGTACAGGGGGACGATCACCTCCCTAGCCCTGCTGGTCACACTGTTTCTTATGCAGGCCAGGATGCTGTTGGCCTTCTTGGCCACCTGAGCACACTGCTGGCTCATATTCAGCCGACTATCAACCATCACTCCCAGGTCCTTCTCTGCCTGGCAGCTCTCTAACCACTCATCTCCCAGCCTGTAGCTCTGCTTGGGGTTATTGCGCCCCAGGTAGAGGACCCGGCACTTGGCCTTGTTAAACTTCATGCAGTTGACCTTAGCCCATTGGTGCAGCCTATCCAAATCCTCCTGCAGAGCCTTCCTACCCTCAAGCAGATTGACACACACACCTAGCTTGGTGTCATCCAGATCATCGATAACAATATTAAAGAGGACCGGCCCCAGCACCGAGCCCTGGGGAGCGGCACTAGTGACTGGCCTCCAACATGATTTGACTCCATTCACCACGACTCTTTGGGCCCAGCTATCCAGCCAGTTTCTAACCCAACGAAGCGTGCGCCAGTCCAAGCCAAGAGCAGCCAGTTTCTTGAGGAGAATGCTGTGGGAGACGGTGTCAAAAGCCTTGCTGAAGTCAAGGTAGACCACATCCACAGCCTTTCCCTCGTCCACCCAGCGCGTCACTTTGTCATAGAAGGAGATCAGGTTCGTCAAGCAGGACCTGCCTTTCATAAACCCATGCTGACTGGGCCTGATTGCCTGCTGGCCCTGCAAGTGCTGCGTGATGACTCTCAAGAGAATCTGGTCCATGAATTTCCCTGGCACTGAGGTCAAAATGACAGGCCTGTAGTTTCCTGGGTCTGCCCTCCGGCCCTTCTTGTAGATGGGCGTCACGTTTGCTAGCCGCCAGTCAACTGGGACCTCCCCCGATAGCCAGGACTGCTGATAAATGATGGATAGGGGCTTGGCCAGCTCCTCTGCCAGTTCTCTCAGTACCCTTGGGTGGATCCCATCCGGCCCCATCGACTTGTGCACATCCAAGTGCCGTAGCAGGTCACCAACCAGTTCTTTGTGGATAGTGAGGGCCACATCCTGCTCCCTATCCCCTTCCACCAGCTCAGGGTACTGGGTATCCAGAGAACAACCGGTACTGCCAGTTCTCTCAGTACCCTTGGGTGGATCCCATCACTTGGGAGTATGAAACAACTGGTATTCAGTTGATATTGAGGATTCAATTGATAATTCAGCTTTAAGCATATCTGTAGTCCTGATGTCCTCATTAGGTCTTAGTAAAAACTAGTAGAACAGTTTTAAAGTTTTTAGTAAAATATTTGTCCTCAGAAAAAGTTGATTCATCAGAAACTTGGTGGCATTTCAAGGAAATTTTCTTTTTGACAGGCTTCTGTTCTGCTGACTGAAGGTAAAACTGAGACAGACAGTGTCATGCCACACTGGTGTCCTAGACCAGGGCCTGTAGCACACAAATATACCTCAGCTAGTCCCTGTGATGGCTGATTTGGTGTGGAGATGTTAAATCTAGGCCTTTCAGAGAATTGAGAAGTTACCTCAGAACTAGAGCACCAGCTCTCCATGTTTGGGTCTCTGTGTTTCTGTCTGTGAAATAGATAAACAGACTTGGAGCCTGTCCCATCAAAGAATTTGCTTTTTTTTTTTTTTTTTTTTTTTTTGACTGGCATGTTATATGCATATTTTAACTCCTTCCCCATCAGGTTAGTCATTTATTTTATAAGCTAGAGTAGATTTAGTGCTAGCAGTCTTTTAACACTTTGCTTGTCAGCTTCTTGATGTTTAATCTAGCATTGTTTAGGATACGGCCTTAGTTTCTAAGCAGTTTTTAATATCAGTTAAGTATTTGTCCATCAATATCACATTATCTAAAACAATGCTTACACCAGTCAGTACTGTATCACAAACCTTCTTGAAATTAAAAGGCTGATTACATCAGCTATTTTAGCAGTTTTTACTTTTACATCCTCAAAAAAAAATCAAATTTGTTTTTGTAATCTACACTATTGCTTTTCTTTAGCTATTCAAATTCATTTCTGCCTGGTTCTTAAAACTGTTAACTTTAAAATATTTTTAAAGGAGAATTTTAATATTTTATTTTGTTTCTCTTTGTCTTGAGTTTGAGAAGTGGTGTCTTGGACATAATAGCTCACAGAAAACTTCACTGCAGCTGGCTTGTTTCTGGTAGTTTTCCCATCATTGAACATTTTTTTCCCATTGCACGATCCCAGCTCTTCAGCCCCCATATCCCTAAGTAATCCAACAGCAGGTCCTTCAGAACAGGTAGAAATGTTTTTGGCAAAAATTATCATTGAACTCAAGAAGGTCTTGTAATAAAAACAGGAGCTCATTCCTTAATGAACTGGGTTATTCACTGGGTTATTTATATTTTTCTCTACTCTGTATTTTTGTATTTTGTTTTAATAAAATTATTACAAGTTTTCCCCCATCTCACTAAAGGGAAAAAAAATTAAAAAAAAAAAAAAGTGACAAATCATTTTACAGAAGCACATTTAGGCATTGCTTTTGTTTTTGCAGCAGAAACAATCTTTTTGAAATATAATAAATCACTTCCTTCACCCGCATGTCTCTTTGCATGGCTATGTATACTCATGTTCTTCATGCTCTTTCACTTAAGAAACAGGTGTTGCTTGCTCCAACATGAAAGGAAATGTGCTAACAGGCTCTCTGAGACCTGCTAGGTATGGTTCCTGCAAGTTTATTCTCCTCAAGACTGACTTATTGCTTTCCACTTCTTCATATTTGACCTTGTCATAAAATGTTCACTTTAAGGATTAGATCACCCAACTTAATCTCTTTTCTAGACTCTAAATGTTTGTCTCCTAAGCCATGACTCATTTTAGAATTTGAGATCATACATGTATGAGATGCTTCATCCCTGGAAATGTTTAAGATCAGGTTGGACAAAGCTTAGAGCAACCAGGACAGGGAAGGTGTGCTTGCTCTTGCAGGGGATGTGTGTGTGTGTGTGGAACTAGATGAACTTTAAGGTCCCTTCCAACCCAAACTCCAAACTGTTCTATGATCATACAAAAGACCTCAATGACAATTTTGGCATTGACAAGAATTTGGGGTAGCAAATAGCTGTGACCTTCCATAGGTCATTTGGATTCTCATCATATTATCAGACTAAAAGTCTTTCTTATGGATACACAATATGAGATCATGCCTGGAATTACTTAAATGAAAAGAATGTCACCACGCCACTTTAAAGCAACCTTCTTTTAAGGCAATTTCTGAGATGGCCAGTGAACAAGCGTTAAAACTGAACATTACTCCTGACATTGAAGGTTCTCAGGGGTGAGGAGCAAGTCTGGGTTTTCATACTCTGTTATATGCAAGTAGGAAAACTGGGAATGAGCCTTGATACTTTGTGAACACTAAATAAACTGAGATAACAATGATTTAAATTTTATCTGGTTGTAAGAAGAGAGGCTTTCCCCATATGTCTGACTCAAAAATTTAGGACTTTGGTAAACCTTTCTTGTATAACTCTGACAATGTAATGCTAGTCCTTCACTTAAATGTCTTTTCTACGCTGAACCAGTCTTCTGCTGACTGTGAAGAACTGACAATGTTCCTGAATAATGTCATATCCTGTGTTGCTTTTGCTGTATTGCCAGTAACAGAAACACGACTAAAACTACAAAAAAATTATTCACCTGGACCACACAACCAGTGTTTGAACAGAATCTGGAGGAGAAAGCATAGCGTGCTAACTTCCAGCTGTGATGTGATCAAAATAGTTCTCATGTAAAGGTAGGTTATGATCATAAGAACAGTCAGAAATTTTATGAGTAAGAGAGGAATTTAACAATAAGATGTTAAAAATATATGCATAGATTTGCATATATGTTTTATGGTAGGTTGGTAGTCTAAGACCACTTAAATCTTAAGAGTAAAGCAACTGAAAGAAAAAAAAAAAAAAAAAAAAAAAAAACATTTGTGAGCAGAAGGTGTCTCCCCAATACTAGAATGGTAGTAAGAGGTCAGCTTAAAAACAATAACTTAAAATATTAATGATATCACATTGTAGTGACATTATGTACCCCAAAAACTGTTCTGGTAAGCTTTTCATATTAGTCATGTGTACAACTTTCTATGGTTTCCCTGTAGGCTGAATAGGAAAGTAGTGGAAAATGGAAGCAGTCAGGGACTAAGAAGGCAGTTTTGAGATGGTAGAGTAAAAAGTTTAGAATCATACCAAAACTGAGATTTTTCTGAATCAACCTTTTGATCTTGACCTAATTCTGCTTCATAAATGCAATAAATACATAGCTCTATTTTTCAGTGCATATTTTCTTATGTTGTTAGGGGTGAGAAAATGAATATTTATATGATATTGTTTATTTTATCCATCTCAAAGTTAGAGGTGAAATTCAATTTCCAGTTCAGACACACTGTGATATCTAAATTGAGAAATGCACAAAGTAGATGTTTACATTTCAGCTAAGGATTTACATAGCATCAATGCAATCTTTTTAAAACCAAACCAAGTGTTAGGTTGGAAGTTTTAGACAGGAAGGCAATGATTAATTTGTTCACTCATTGCTGTCAAATGCCCCTTGTGCTCATATATCCTGTCTGGCCTCCAGCTGCCACTGTAGGAAAAAGTAGTTTCCCATCAGTATTGTGTTGTATCTCATAAACCCGTATAGATTTCTTAGATGCCTAGGGCATCTCTACTGGCACTCAATTTTAAATTGGGGACAAATGAATCATACTGCTTGAATTAAGAAATATTTTCTTGTTGCCCCCAGAATCCTACTGTCTTGGGTAGAAAAAATATTGAGCTTTGACAGTAAAATGGAAATTGATTTGCAGAAAATTTTTAAATTTCCTTCTATAACTTACTAAGTGCCTTTTTCAATACTTTCAGCAGAACCCCAAAAGAGAACAAAAAACTATTGCAGTCCACAGATGGATATGGTAGCATATTAAAATGGATCCCCTTCTCTATAAATTATGTATGAATGATATTGTTTAATAGATCTGACCCAACCAAAGTTGTATGACTTTTTAGTTTTTATATATTTTTATCTTACTAGTTCCATCAAGGGCATCAAAGAGAAGTTTACAACATTTAAAAGTCGGGCTGTTGTTTCTAAGAATTTATAGTGCTGAGTTACTCACCTAAAAAAAAAAAAAAAATCGGTCACACTGGATTGGGATTTGAAATAGTCAGCCTGCTGAGGGAAGAGAGGTCTAAGTCAAACAGCAGAATCATAGAATCATAGAACTGTAGAATCATTCAGGTTGGAAAAGACCTCTAAGATCATCTAGTCCAACTTTTAACCTAGTACTGACAAGTCCAGAAAGCATTAAAGAAAAATATGTTTGAATCATTTTTTTCACCTGTGTTGAACACAGACCCAGAAGGCCAATGGCTTGTATCAGGAATAGTGTAGCCAGCAGGACCAGGGAGGTGATCATCCCCTTGCATTCTGCTCTGGTGAGGCCACGCCTTGAGTACTGTGTTCAGTTTTGGACCCCTCATTACGACATTGAGGCCCTGAAGCGTGTCCAGAGAAGGGCTATGAAGCTGGTGAAGGGCCTGGAACACAAGTTTTATGAGGACCTGGCCTTGTTTAGTCTGGAGAAGAGGACGCTTGGGGAGACCTTATTCTTCTCTACAACTACATTAAAGGAAGTGATGGAGAACTGGGGGTCAGCCTCTTCTTGCAGATAACTAGTGATCGGACTAGAGGCAGTGTCCTCAAGTTGCACCAGGGGAAGTTTAGGTTGGAAATTAGGAGAAATTTCTTCTCAGAAAGAGTAGTCAGGCATTGGAATGGGTTGCCCAGGGAGGTGAGGTGATGGAGTCACCGTCCCTGGGTCCCTGGGGGTGTTTAAAGAAAGGTTGGACCTGGTGCTTAGAATCACAGAATCATTAAGGTTGGAAAAGTCCTTAAAGATCATCTAGTCCAACCACCACCCTCCTACCAATGTCACCCACTAAACTGTATCTCTCAGTTTATCAGCACCAAAATCAGTACACAATTATTCACAGACATTTGTAAAATCTTATATTCTGAGGACTAGTGGAGTGATTTTATCAAAAGCAAAGTTATGATATTAATTTGACAACTGACCAAAGTGCAGTTCTGCATTTTATAACCTTATTTTTATAATTTAACTCTCTCTTTTTTATTTTTTTGTATTTTTCAGAGTTAAAGCAGACAGGCTGCCGACAATCATTTCAAATTAATACAGAATCAGGCAAAGTGCTAAGATTATCAGTGCAAAATATTTGATAGTTTACCATAAGTATTTAAAAGTCCAGTGCAATGTACAATTATATATCTCCACTTAGTGGATCAAGAGCTCACTCAATTTTCATTTGGTCACTTATGGAATTTTCTGATTTCTCTCAGTTGAAAGGTGTGCCTGACTTGCAGAGATTTTACGAATTTTGCTAAATGTACTGCCGTCTCCAAAATCAGGGATTATCCTTTGTATTTGCCCATGTTAACCAGTGTTCAGTTAGCCTTGATGAAGCACCCCAATTTTTTTCTAGGTAGGAATCTGTCTCTTTTTAACAGGACTATATCTTAAAACTGCTGTACAGCTTTCACCCAAACTCATTAAAGCTACCAATAAATAAAATTGGGTGGATAAACAACAAACAAATAAACAACAACAACAAAACAGCTTTGCTTGTGGACATTATTATGAAGCAAAAATCAAAATACCTGATTTAAAGTAACCTCTGAGTTTGTGGCCTCCTATGGTTGGTTGTCTCACAAAGATCAAATACAGGAAATAAGAAATCATTTCCATTAGAGAAGAACACTTTACTTTTCTGTAGCATGAGGTCAAGTGAGGCCTTGATTTTTATCAAGACTATAATAAAACAAGTGAAGTAATTGTTTTTCATGATAAGGAGCATCACTGTGGAGGATGGATTGAGTCTGGAATTTATTTCATCATCCTTTGCCAATAACACATCCGTTAACTATGGGAAGCACGTTTCTATGCTAAAGAGATTAAAAACATTCTAACTGAAAGCAGCTGCCAACCAGTTGCAAATCACATCTTTCATAACTGGACTAATTCAATTTGAAATCCTGGTGACTTATTTCTGAAATATTTGTCTTTAACATAAATGACCATTTTATTCAACAAAACAGAAATATACTATGTTATTGCAAAACTTATGAATGTACTGGAACATTTACTACATCTCCAGCTTGTAACAGGACATCTTGTCACCTGGTTGGATTCCCATGACCACATCAAACCTTCCTTCTATGAACTCAACTTTCCACACCATGGTGATTTGTATACAGGGTCTATTTTCAAAGGATTTCATGTCATGGGGCTATGGTTTTAGGATGACATAAAGAAAATGTCTACAAATAGATAAGCTATGGAATAAGTGTTTTCCAAGTGGCTATCTCAGACTTTGGGATGAGTTCCTACAAGAAAAAAGGACTAGTGTAGTGCTCACTTTGGCCTGCCTTTTCTAACATAAACACATGTTCTTCAGCATATACCACTAACAGACATAGCAAGAAATAAAATTTGATGATTTGGTAATGCAGGCAGTATGAGAATGCATATAAAATAACCACAATGACTTCTGCAAAGGTGAGTGACTTTCAGACCACATATAAGAGAAATCAAGCTTATTATGGAAAGATTTGTCACAAGATTTCCAAATTATTCAAGACATGCCTAACTCTGCAGTCATGAAAGTTGCATGCCCGCTTGCCTTGTATCTCCACTGACATCAACTAGAATGTTTTTAGCAGAAGCCAACTACTTTTTGTTTGTAAAACATAATAAATTAAACACTTTACTTTTTATAGATTTACAGATTTATATTTCAAAAACATACAATTTTGTACTTTTTTACTAGTTTTGAATTTAGCAAATACAATAATTTTGGAATTACCAGATGTCAGATGTCTATATACTTCTTTGATACGAGTTTTTGAGTTTTTGGTTATTTTATTTTATTTTATTTTATTTTATTTTATTTTATTTTATTTTATTTTATTTTATTTTATTTTATTTTATTTTATTTTATTTTATTTTATTTTATTTTATTAGAAAAGGGTATTATTAGATATTTCAAGCTTTGAAGCTGCAAGTCATTTGGAATGAAAGTGGAATGAAACAGTATGGTCAACTTTGAAGAGTATTCTGTTCTACACTCCCAGTAATGGTCAAAATCAGAGCTGGTCTTTTCAGAAATCTTAAATCATTATGGTAAAATATAATAATAAAAATTAAGAATGATTTGTTGACATTGTCATTTCTATTATATTCTTGAAAGCACATTTTAAATAGAATTTGCTTCTCAGTGTTCATTATACTATTTTTAATGGATTAGATAGGTGAAGATAACAATTACAAATATAAATATTTTTATCTATTAACCCAAATTTATATGCTGTGACTAAAGCGAAAGTATAGTAAGTCCTGCAAATAATATTTTTTTCCTTCATCAAATATGCAGTTTTTTCACAGAGATATAAAACAGTCAGACCTGAAAATCAGCAAAACTCCACTTAAAAAAAAAAGAAAAAAGTTTATTGGATTTTTGGATGTCTATTTCATTGATTGGCGTCTTCCTCTCCACTCCCCCTTGTGAGGAAGTTGTAGGCTGCAATGAGGTCTCCCCTCAGCCTCCTCTTCTCCAGGCTGAACAGGGCAAGTGACCTTAGCCACTTCTCATATGTCTTCCCCTCTAGGTCCTTCAACATCTTCATCGTCCTCCTCTAGACACTCTCCAACAGTTTTACATCATTTTTGTACTGTGGTGCCCAGAACTGCACACAGTATTGAAGGTGAGGCTGCACTAGCACAGAGTAGAGCGGGACAATCACTTCCCTTGACCAACTAGCAATTCTGTGCTTGATGCACCCCAGGATACAGTTGGCCCTCCCAGTTGCCAGAGCACACTGCTGGCTCATATTCAGCTTGACTCATAACCCCCAGATCCCTCTCTGCAGGACTGCTTGAACACTGATAGGCATAGGACATCAACCGCCTTGCTAGGAAGCCTGTTGCAGTGTTTGACCACTCTCACAGAAACAAAATTTTTCCGATGTCCTGTCTGAACATCCCCTGGCACAGCTTTGTGCCATTCCTGCATGTCTTGTCATCAGCTACCAGGTACACACACACAAAGAAAAAATCTCTTGGATGTTCACCATACGATATCATGAGATTAGGCAGTTAGAGTACAGACAGCAAAAAATCATTGTGAGAAAGTGATCAGATTTACATTGGATACAGTTGTGATGAGATGGAAGCAGAAAGGAGAGGTGGAATGTAGTAATTTGGTGAAGGAAAAACAGAAGATGGGCTTTTTCAGTGGGAAGAGCAGAGCTTGACAGGAAGCTAGCAGGAAAAACTGAAAGAGATAGCTTACAGTTGAGAGAACTAGAGTCAGAGTTGGGAAGCACTGCTTCTCCTTCCCAAAGTCCTAGAATAGTTGAGTTCAGTAGGGACATCTAGAGATCACCAAGTCCAACTTCCCTGCCTGAGCAGAGTCAGCTAGACTAAGTTGCCCAGGACCATATTCAGCAGGGTTTTGAGTATCTCCAACAATGGGGACCCCATAACCACTTTGGAAACCCTTCTCTTTCAAAACATAGATTCATTTCTTTTATTTACTCTGCCTGCAGAAGACACTACAGATTCCTGTCTACTACTAAGGAGCTGTTCAGGACCACTTTGTATTTCCAACTGGCCAACTTTTAAACTGATCCATCTGGCTTTGTGCCCAAATTAACAAGCTCTTAGATATATACCAACTTAATATGGATTGGCCTGGAAAGTCTCTACTCTGTCAACAAATAACACCATATCCTGCAGAGTCCTGGAGTGGTTTTTGGTTTAGTACAGTTTTGGCACCAGGCTGTTTTCACTGCTTTAGCACTGAATTCACGCTAATTTTTTTCTGAATTAAAGAAGTCTCCCATATCTTGGAGTACTGGACCTTATAGTTCAGATACCTTCCTAACTTTTCAAAAACCTGTGTGGATTTGGAGTAGTCAGAAATTAATTGGAGTCAGTAAATCTGGCTGGATTCAATCTGAGTTATTTCTAACCCATGTTGCCCACAGAATCATATAGCACCCGCATTGTTGGGAATTTATATTATTCAAGTCCATCAGTCTTTTGGATAATGGAAAGCGAACTTTGCACACCAAAGTGTTCATTGAGATACATTACATTTTAGGCTAGGTACAATTTTGCTTTATCTTTTGATCCCTCTAAAAAAGCTAACATCAACATTTTGTTAGAATGGTGACCTATACATTTTCACCTCTCTAGGGTGAAATAGCTATGGTTATTCCCTACTGCCAGCTCATGTCTACATATTACTTCTTTCTCTTTCTTTCTTTCTTTCTTTCTTTCTTTCTTTCTTTCTTTCTTTCTTTCTTTCTTTCTTTCTTTCTTTCTTTCTTTCTTTCTTTCTTTCTTTCTTTCTTTCTTTCTTTCTCTCTCTCTCTCTCTCTCTCTCTCTCTCTCTCTCTCTCTCTCTCTCTCTCTCTCTCTCTCTCTCTCTCTCTCTCTGTCTCTCTTTCTTTCTAGCTAGTCTTCTGCTGAAAGGTTTCTATTTATTTATTTATTTATATTCCAATATACTTCCTGTGACTAAAG